>NC_077247.1:37340434-38540434 GCF_947179165.1 Solanum dulcamara
GAAAATGTGGGCATTATGAAAGAGATTGTTGGTTTAATAAATTTGAAACTACAGAAGCACATGCAAAGTTGGCTGAAAATTATGGAGATAAACAAGAGACTTTATTATTTTGTATCTTAGGAATTGAAGAAAATAAAGGGATTGAATGGTTCATTGAATCTAATTGTAGCAATCATATGTCTGAAAATAAAAAATTATTTATCGATTTAGATGAATCATTTAGAGCTACCATAAGACTTGGTGATCTAGAAAATATTTTTTTGATAAATGAGATGTATCTTAATCAACAAACGGATAAGGTATTGCAAAGAAAGGATAATCAATCGAAACAAAAAGAAGAGTCATTGGATCTGACAAAAATAAATGAAGAAGACGAAAGAAAGGATGATCAATCAAAAGAAAAAGTAGCATCATCGAATCTGACTTATGAAGAAGATCAGAATTTAAAAATTGTGGAGAAAAGAAGTGAAGTTAAAGATAATTTTTACTGTGGTATAAATATTCTTGATTGCAAAAAGACTCCAACAATGGTCAATCTAATAAGCCAATAATTTTTGAAATGACTAAAAAGGATAATTTGTTTGAAACTAGTGCTATTTTGATAGAGGCTAATGATTTAAGTCATGAGACATGTAATAGACATGATTGGTCTATACAAGATGAAGTTATTGAAGAAGAAATTGAAATATTCACTATTATCTCACAAGAAAAATTATTTGACGTTTTTGAAGATGAAGCTAGCAATAAAAGAAGCAAAAGCATTCACCAAGAGCAAGGTTTTGATGATCTATCCAAAATTGAAGTAGAAACAATTGAAGATCTAGATCCGCAATTGAATTGCATGATTATGGATATTGAAGATACAATCAACTTTGAGTCCTCATTCAAAATTGTAGATTATGAAAAGTATGAAAAATTATGTTTTGACGATATTATTGTACTATGTATAAAAAGGCAAATTGAAGATGAAAAGACACACAAGATCAAGTACAACTCTAGTGGAGAAGTAGATGATTTTATGGCAGGAATAGTTATTCAAGAATACAAGAAAAGAAAAAATATGATGATGATATTCCAAAAATGTTTAATATGAAAAAAGCCAAATTGACTTTAGATCCCGTTGAAGAGAAATTGAAGTTTACTAAAGATGATACACACGATTTTACTGATGCAACATATTTTAGAAAGTTGGTAGGGAGTCTAAAGTACGTGACTTCTACAAGGCCTAATATTACTTATGGTGTTGGATTAATTAGCAGATTTATGAAATTTCCGCGTTAATCTCACTTGCAAGAAGCCAAGAGAATTTTGAGATATATTCAAGGTACACACTGTGATAGCTTATTTTATTCAAAGACTAATGATATTAGTCATGTTGGATTCACTGATAGTGATTGGGCTGGTGATATGATGGAACGAAAAAGTACTTCTGGCTATACATTTTATTTGAGATCTGGTGTATTTTCTTGGTCTTCAAAGAAGCAACAAGTTGTTGCTTTGTCAACTGCTGAAGCAGAGTAAATGGTTGCAACAAATAGTGCTACACAAGTATTATGGTTCAGAAGGATGCTTGGATTTCTTCAACACAAGCAAGATAGTCCTACAAAGATATTTTGTGATAGCAAGTCTGCAATTGAGTTAACAAAGAATTCAGTTTTTCATGGTCGTAGCAAACACATTGACATCAAATGGCACTTCATTCATGATTTGGTTCAAGATAAAGAGATAGTGGTTGAATATTGAAGATCTTGGTTTAAGGGAGGCTATGTTGAAAATAAACCAAGAGTAGGAATCCTAAGTTGTCTAGGATTAGTTATTTGATATTTATTTAATTCATTTCTAGTTAGAATTTATTTATCTTAGTTCATATAGGAATAGGTTTTCTAGTCGTAGTTTAATTTGATTTGTTAGTATTATAAATAAGAGTGTCTTATTACATATTTTTAATATAATAAGATACACGAGTTTGAGTTATTAAGTAAAGTCTCATATCTCTTTTCTCTAGCTTAATAAATTTCTTCTATATAGCCTTTGTTGGGTTTTTCACTTGCACATATATTATTCTGTTGTGTGGTTTTATTTCCTTCGAAAAAGAATCATCTAGACAAATAATTAATTAGGAAGTTTCACATGACTAAACTATCGCTCTCTTTGACGTTCATTAAACGATAATCGAAAAACCCACTTGGAGAATGACTTCTTCTTATTAGAATTCTGGTGATTTTGGATGTCGTCCTTGTTATCTCTTGAATCAACAAAAGCCTTCAAACGTTGTATGGCGATATTTAGCGTATCTTCAGACATGTTAGCAAAGCATGCACGAAACCAGCCCGGTTCTGTACAATGGCACGACGATCCAGGTGAAATATTTAGCCCAACTTGGTACACTATTTTCTTCCATAATTCCATTTCTCCATCAAATGTGTTTGAACTTAAAAGATGTCTCATATCGACCCAACAAAACAATCCAGCATTGCTCTCAAGGCAGCTGATCCCAATTTTTTCAAGACCACCAACTAGCATTTCGTGACGTTTCTTAAGCCTCTTTTGATTTTGGGACACGTAGTTTTTCGTGAATTTTTTGTCGGATAGCATAGCGGAAAGAAGGTACTGAGTTTGAGATGAAATTAATCCGAAACTGGACATTTTTGTGGCTGCAGAGACGACCCTATCATCGTTGGAATAAATGGCACCAACTCGAAATCCCGGGAGACCCAAATCTTTAGAAAGACTATAGACAATGTGAACACGATCCCAAACATCAGTGTACATGTAGTTATTTTCGATTAATACTTCCATGACACTGACGAATTTAGGCGAGTTGAAAACAGTGCCAGAATAGATCTCGTCACTGATAAGATGGATGCGTTTTGTAGATATGAAGGTTAGAAGAAGTTGGAGTTCCTGTTTGGTTAATGTTGTGCCCAATGGGTTTGAAGGATTAGTGACTAAAACCCCTTTCACTCTAAGGTTCCGCCTTTCGGCTTCTTTGTAAGCTTCTTCAAGAGCTGATTCTGTGATTCTAAAGCCGTTTGAACTTGTGCATTGTATTGGCACAATCTCAGCCCCGGTTCTCCATTTCAGGTCTCTATCAAATCTGCATTATTACACAATAATAACATAATGAGTAAAGAACATAGGTCACATGTTATAACACGTTAAAATATAAATATGACTAATAATGTTTAAACTAAACGTACCCAGGGTAGTATGGAGTAGGAAGGAGAAAAGCATCGCCGGGGTCAGCAAGACAAAACATGAGTGTCTCATTTGCAGATGTAGCACCAGCTGTAAGTACAAGCTTGTTTGAATCAAAGCTCACTTTGTTCCCTCTAATTTCAGCCATGAATTGAACCAATGCCTGCACAAAATATACATTACAATGTTAGATTGTGAAGTTAATAATTATATGATCAGTCAGTCAGTGTATATAAGTTAGTTAAATTCCGTTGTAATAACCAACTTACATCTTTGAAAGCAGGAAGACCATGGTAATCTTGAAATAAGGCAAGCTCTCTAAATATTGAGTCTCCCTTTCTCTTAAATGCAGCTGCATCTGGGTTTTGACCAAGCCACGACTCTAATAAATCGAAAGAGAGCTGATTCTCCGCAAGACCCATCTGAATGATTCCTTTAGGATTACGAATGTCATCGTATGGGTTTTTCTCATACTCCTCCCATCCAAGGAAGTATGAAGAATCTTGTTCATGTGAGTTACACGTAGCTTTCTTCGATAGGAGCTTCATGTTTTCTGAGTAAGCACTTGTTGAATTTTATGTTTGTTTTAGAGGCAGAAAGAAGAAAGAAAATATTGCAAGGAGATTGTTGCTATGTGGCTGGAATATCCTGGTGAGGTATATATATTAAGAGTTTAGCAATCAAGAAACAAACATATCAGCATATGATTTCAAACTTTGACTATGCTATTTTTGTTTTTTTTCTACTTTATTTTGTCCCGAAACAAACAATTAATTTAAGTGTGGTTGGGATGTATACACTAATTTGACGCGCTTTTGCGTCGTATATTATAATTAAATGTTTTATTTCTTGTGATGTAGGAACATTTAGGGATCAATTGTGTACCGGCTTGTCTAAGGATTTAGCAAAAAGGGTGGCACTAATGTCACACCCATCAACATTTTTGCTAAATATGGTAAAAAAAACACCGAAAAACATAACAAGTGATGTTTTGGCGATACTATTGTTAATGTTGATGCTGTTAGTCTGCTACTATTACTACTCTGAATTGGTACCAATATTTTCTATTTTGTATAGTAGTAATATTTTACTAACTCAGAAAAGTTTTCACAGCAATTATTTTTAAAATATATTATTAAATAAATTAATGTGTGGTCTCCTTTAACAATATAAATTTTTAAATGAGCTCTTTTTAGTTTCTCACTCCATGGTCTGGACCTTCGTGTAAGATTCATTAAAGGAGAACACGCTTCATACTAAAAATAATTCCAAGGCTCGGAAAATATACCTTTGATTTAAGACTAAAGAGATCGTATATATTCATCCCACAATAAACTTTGATGGTTCCTTTATTATTTAGATGGGTGGTCATCACAATATTCAGCCATACGTACGTATGTAGTTGGTTTTTCATACCTCATACGAAAGTAATTTTTTTAAATCTAAGTTCTAATAAGAGTATTAATTAGATCTCAAATTTATTTCACAAGGCAATTCATATTGATATGATGGTGTAATGAAAGTGAAAGGACCCACTTTGTATGAAAAATAGATGTTTGAAATTAGAAATGTCGATTATATATGGCAGTTGAAATCTTATCATAGTTTTTGAATGAACAAAATATGTAACTTATGTTTGAGAAGCTCAATACATTACATGTCGACTAGGTAAGAGAAGAAGAGACATACAATTCCATCCAAAGTTAAGACCAGTCACCCTGCCTTGCTAGCCATTGTCCCATCTCCTCACTATGTGTTGGCCACTCAAATCTCTTCTTGTCCCTCTCTCAGGTTGGGCTAAAAAATAAGAAAACCAAAAGTCTTTTTTAAATATCTCAATTCTAATTTAATCTATTTTTTCCCCCACATCGTAGTTTCTTTAATTATTTAAAGTGTAGTAGTCTATAAAATAATGAGTTCAAGTCAACAACCGCTTTCTAATAGTTTGGGATTTTGCATTAGCGGAAGATTATTTAAAACCTTAAAGAAGACAGGATGCAATAAGTTTAATTTAATTTGCACGTAAGAAGCATTCACGTTGCTTAATGCGCTTTGACCAAAGTCACATTTAGACACAATTAGGATTTTATTGCTTTCTCCTGGTCGGAATACGGTAGTAATCCCTCCCTTCTATTGATTATTGATTATAATTCTCTAACTGTTATAAATTAACTAACTTGACAATTTTATAAAGGAAGAAGAACAAGAGAATATGTATATAGAAAGTACTAATAGAGAGAGTAGTAATATAGAGAGAGTAATAGTAATTCTTTCTTTTATGTGTTTGTGTATATATTTACATTGAAGTTTAAGGCTATATTTATAGCCATATTTACAAGTGGAGGAAAATATTAATGGGCATTTTACCCACTTAAAAAGTAAATGGACTATCCACCATTTTAAGTGGACAACCATTTTACTTGGTTGATATTACTTGGTTGATAATACTCCCCCTTGGATGTCCACGAGAAATGTGTCTCGTTAAAACCTTATTAGGAAAAACCCAGTGGGAAAAAGCCTAATGAAGGAAAAAGAGTACACATATCTGATAATACGTCTTGAGTGCTGCCTCATTAAAAACCTTATCAGGAAAACCCAGTGGGACAAAACCTTGACTAAGGGAAAAAGAGTACAGCGCGTATTTTGCTCCCCCTGATGAAAATATCACTTAATATCTTGAAGACGACGCATTCCAATTTTGTATCTCATTTTCTCAAAGGTTGATGTTGGCAATGCTTTGGTGAACATATCCGCCAAATTGTCACTTGAACGAATTTGTTGGACATCTATTTCACCCTTCTTTTGAAGATCATGAGTGAAAAAGAATTTTGGTGAAATATGTTTTGTTCTGTCTCCTTTGATGTATCCTCCCTTCAGTTGAGCTATACATGCAGCATTGTCTTCATACAATATTGTTGGAGCGTCTTTTGTCAAAGAAAGACCACATGTTTCTTGAATGTGTTCAGTTATTGATCTTAACCAAACACATTCTCGACTTGCATCATGAATGGCTATTATCTCTGCATGATTTGAGGAAGTGGCAACCATAGTTTGCTTTGTTGAACGCCATGATATAGCTGTACCACCACATGTAAATAAATAGCCTGTTTGCGATCGACCTTTATGGGGATCAGATAAATATCCCGCATCTGCATAACCAATCAATTGTGACGTGGAATCATTTGAGTAAAACAATCCCATATCAATGGTACCTCGAAGGTATCTGAATATATGCTTAATTCCATTCCAGTATCTGCGTGTTGGTGAAGAACTAAATCTTGCTAACAAGTTTACTGAGAAAGCTATATCTGGTCTAGAATTGTTGGCAAGATACATTAATGCACCAATTGCACTAAGGTATGGTATTTCAGCACCAATAAGTTCTTCATCATTTTCATAAGGCCGAAACGGATCTGTATTAATATCAAGAGATCTCACAACCATTGGAGTACTCAATGGGTGTGCTTTATCCATATAAAATCTCTTTAAAATATTTTCAGTATATGTTGACTGATGGACAAATATCCCATTTGTAAAATGTTCAATTTGTAGACCAAGACAAAATTTTGTCTTTCCAAGGTCTTTCATTTCAAACTCCTTTTTCAGGCATTTTACTGCCTTTGAAAGTTCTTTCGGAGTTCCAATAATATTCAAATCATCAACATATACTGCTATTATGACAAATTCAGATTTAGACCTTCTCATAAAGACACAAGGGCAAATTGGATCATTTTTATATCCTTCTTTTAGCAAATATTCGCTAAGACGATTGTACCACATTCGCCCTGATTGTTTCAACCCGTACAAGGATTTCTGAAGCTTTATTGAACAATTTTCTCGAGAATCCTTGTATGCTTCAGGCACTTTGAACCCTTCGGGAATTTTCATAAAAATGTCGTGGTCCAATGAGCCATATAAATAGGCAGTGACCACGTCCATTAAGTGCATTTCAAGCTTTTCATGAACTGCCAAATTCATTAGATACCTGAAAGTAATTGCATCCACCACAGGGGAATATGTTTCCATATAGTCAATGCCAGGTCTTTGCGAAAAACCTTGGGCTACAAGTCGTGCTTTATATCTTACGACTTCACCCTTTTCATTTCGTTTATGCACAAAAACCCATTTGTGCCCTACTGGCTTGACACCTTCAGGTGTTCGAACTATTGATCCGAAAACTTCACGTTTTTCAAGTGAAGTTAACTCTGCTTGAATTGCATCCTTCCATCTTGGCCAATCATTTCTCTGTCTGCATTCATCGACAGATTTTGGTTCAAGATCCTTATCTTGTTGCATTATTTCAATGGCAACATTATAAGCAAAAATATTATCGACCACAATATTATTTCGGTTCCACCATTTTCCTGTCGAGACATAACTTATTGAGATTTCTTCATTCTCATTATTTTCAGGTACTTGGACCTCCTCGGTGGTATCACCATTTGTTGTGTCTCTGGGCTCTTCTTGAGCACTCGCCTCCAAATTATGATCATCTTGATCATTCATTCCTTTCCTTTTTCGAGGATTTTTATCTTTGGAACCAAATGGTCTTCCACGTTTTAAGCGTGGTCTAGATTCATTTGCCTGAATAAGTTGTCCTACCGGGACATCAACTCGAACTTGAGCATTAGCAGCTGGGATATGCGATTTAGTAACCCGTGGAAGGTTAGTAAATGCATCCGGCAGTTGATTTGCAATATTCTGCAAATAAATCATCTTTTGAACTTCTTGCTCACATTGATTTGTTCGAGGATCTAAATGAGATAGTGACAATGAATTTCAATCTATCTCATTTTTCATCTGCTTATGTTCTCCCCCTAATGTTGGGTATACTGATTCATCAAAATGACAATCAGTAAATCTTGCCGTAAATAAATCTCCAGTCATAGGTTCCAGATATTTTATAATAGAAGGAGATTCATACCCAACATATATTCCCAACCTTCTTTGGGGACCCATCTTTGTGCGATGCGGTGGAGCAATTGGGACATATACCGCACACCCAAATATTCTAAGATGGGATATATTTGGCTCCCTTCCAAACGCCAACTGTAATGGGGAAAATTCATGATAATTTGTTGGCCTTACGCGCACAAGTGCTGCTGCATGCAAAATAGCATGCCCCCATACTGAAATAGGAAGTTTTGTCCTCATTAGCAATGGTCTAGCTATCCATTGGAGGCGTTTAATCAATGATTCTGCTAGACCATTTTGTGTATGTACATGAGCGACCGGATGCTCAACTTTTATTCCAATCGACATACAATAATCATTAAATGATTGAGATGTGAATTCACCAGCATTATCAAGACGAATTGTCTTTATTGCATAATCTGGAAATTGTGCTCTTAACCTTATAATTTGAGCTAACAATCTCGCAAAAGCCATGTTGCGAGTTGATAATAAGCACACATGTGACCATCTTGTAGATGCATCTATCAAGACCATATAATATTTGAATGGTCCACATGAAGGGTGAATTGGCCCACATATATCACCCTGTATACGTTCCAGAAACGCAGGGGATTCAATCCCAACCTTAGTTGCTGATGGTTTGATAATCAGTTTTCCTTGGGAACAAGCAACACAAGAGAATTCCTTAGATTGAAGAATTTTCTGATTCTTCAAAGTGTGTCCATGTGAATTCTCAATAATTCTGCGCATCATATTATAACCGGGATGGCCCAACCGGTCATGCCAAATGATAAAATCATTAGAATCAGTAAACCTTTTGTTTACAATGGCATGTGATTCAACAGTACCAATATTTGTATGGTACAACCCAGAAGAAAGTGCAGGTAATTTTTCGTGCACAATTTTCTTCTCCATATTTATTGTAGTAATATAAAGGTATTCAACCTTTCCTTCATTTGCAGTCTCAATATGATAGCCATTTTGGCGAATAACCTTGAAACTTAGCAAGTTTCTTTGAGACTTACTACAATATAATGCATTATCAATTACCAATATCGTTCCTCCAGGTAGTAATAAGACTGCTTTTCCAGAGCCCTCAATTAATTTTGTACTACCAGATATTGTATTGACATAGGCCTTTTTCATAATCAAATGACAAAAATATTTCTTTTCTTTTAATATCGTATGAGTTGTGGCACTATCCAAAATGCACATATCTCCATTATTCATCTTGAATCCAATTGAAGACTGATAAATTTATTTATCTTCATAAAATAAAAATGTATTGTAAGAAATAAAATAAGTAACAATTTTGCTAGAAAAACATAAGTCCCTTTTTTTTTTAAAGTTAAATTATGGTTATTTAGAATTTAAAAAATTATATGATTCAATTATGATGAATGTTACAATAATTTAGTTTATGGAATTGTATACTTATTAACCTTAAATAAATATTATACACAAGTATTAAAAACAAATATAAAATATTATAAAACATTAATATAATATTATTCATCATGTATAGATAATTTGTTTATTGACAAAAATAATACAATCATTATATATTATTAATGTCTAAAACATTAACAAGAATAAATAGTTATTATAATGACATTAAATAAAGCGAATATTATTTTTAGTAACAATATGATATTAAGATTAAATAATAGCACACTAATAGTAATTAATTACAACATTGTAAAATAGCACAATGTAATAAATAATATACAATTATCATAAAAATGTAACCTTGATTATTATTTTTTTTTCTTCAAATACATAAACGTAAAAACACAATAATTCAAAGTACATGATAACATATTGAAAAACATGAAATTAAACATCAATTAAGATCCTTAAAAAAATCTTCAACCTCCAAATGAGTAATATCATTGAGGTCATTAAAATCATTATCCCTTAAGGCCATATTTGCTTCAATATTATCATTATTCAAAGGCCTTGCCTCAACATTATTTTCGAACGCCAAGTGTGACTCTATCCGAGCATTAGAAGAAGAGGCACCACCTCTATTTGCCTTTCTTTTAAAAGAATTTTGATAAAGTCTTACAAAATGCTCAGGCGTCCGACATTCATTTTTCCAGTGGCCTTTCATGCCACAACGATGACAGTTACTTTTTGAAGGGCCATTTTGAGAACTGATATTGTTCTCCCTTTTATGTTGACCACCACCACGACGATTATTATATCGTCCTCTGCCATTGCCATGCCCACGCACATTATTATGACCTTGATATTTATTATGTCTTCTTTCAGACTGGCCATGTGCTTTTACCATATTTGCCTCCGGTAACGGAGCAGTTCCAGTGGGACGGGCTTCATGATTTTTCATTAAAAGGGCATTATGTTGTTCAGCCACCAGAAGGCATGATATCAATTCAGAGTATTTTTTAAAACCCTTTTCACGGTATTGCTGCTGTAATATTACATTAGAGGCATGAAAAATAGTTAGTGTCTTTTCTAACATGTCCTCATCATTTATATTTTCCCCACATAATTTTAATTGGGAAGTTATTCTAAATACAGCAGAATTATACTCAATTACGGTTTTAAAATCTTGAAACCGTAAGTGCATCCACTCATAACGAGCCCTTGGCAATACCGTTGCCCTGAGGTGGTCATACCTCCCTTTTAAGTCTTTCCACAATTCAAGTGGATCTTTCACTGTCAAGTATTCCATTTTTAGGCTTTCATCTAGATGATGGCGAAGGAAAATCATAGCCTTTGCTTTATCCTGACTTGATGTTGTATTTCCTTCAATTATAGCATCACCAAGACCCTTAGCGGTAAGGTGAATTTCAGCATCAAGTACCCATGACAAATAATTTTTACCAGAAATATCAAGTGCCACAAATTCCAATTTTGACAAGTTTGACATGATGAAAATTAATTTGAAAGTAACAAAGATAACTTAAAAATTAAATTACTTTAGTAGATATACCTGATATAGAAGTTAATTTTCTGAAAAATTAGAGCTTCGTGCTGATAACGTGTTATAAATTAACTAACTTGACAATTTTATAAAGGAAGAAGAACAAGAGAATATGTATATAGAAAGTACTAATAGAGAGAGTAGTAATATAGAGAGAGTAATAGTAATTCTTTCTTTTATGTGTTTGTGTATATATTTACATTGAAGTTTAAGGCTATATTTATAGCCATATTTACAAGTGGAGGAAAATATTAATGGGCATTTTACCCACTTAAAAAGTAAATGGACTATCCACCATTTTAAGTGGACAACCATTTTACTTGGTTGATATTACTTGGTTGATAATACTAACTCCTTTAACAAATTCATTTATCATGCTAAAACGAGTCTCATTAATTCTATCATACATCGACAAGCAATAATTCTGCGGATATAGATATTCAATTAATAAATTATTTATCTAAATATACAAATTTCCATTATTAAACAATATCAACAACTTAACAATATCAAGAACCTAAACAACTTGTCGATATCAATAACCTGAATTAAACTGAATTTACAAGCCTAAACCGGTGGGGGTTCTGGTCTGGAGGAGGGCGGAGGAGATAGAAAGAAGAGAAAAACGGGAAAAGAAAATCCATCCGGATCTAGTAATTTAGAAAAATCAACAGACAAACCGACCCTGTCCGTTGGTTTCTTGAATTAAATTAAATATAAATTTATTTTTTTAAAATAAAATTATTTGATTAAATTAAATGACTAATTTTTATTTTATTTTTTATTTTTTAAAGATGGCTCTATCCGTCGGTTTCTCCATTTTAGGACTACTCATGCGTTTTATATAAGGCAAGAAAAAATAAAATTTTAAATTATAGTGGTATGGGTTTCACATGAACAAGTCCATATAGAGAGGAACAGAGAAACACCTGCACACCATCAATTTGTAAACAAGTCGGGTATTTGTGTTTCCTCCTCCTACTTCATACAAGGAGCAGCTCTGTATGCTCTCTTTACACAATGTTACTCAAATTTTGAATAATCAAATTTTGTCAAATATCTCTGTCTAACCCCACTTTCCTTACCTTCACTACAAAATTATATTGTTTTTGTCTCATATGTCACTTCAGGCACCTGAGGAAAAGAAACCATTGTTTCATCTATAGCCATGTATGTAGGAAAAAAACTAGTCCGAGGATGTTATTGTTGAAGATAAGGATCACGATCCAGCTAAGGATCGGGTTGAACAACATGATCCAATTGATAGGAGTCTTGAAGACCGTTGGAGAGTTAGAATCAGATTAGGACTAGGCTATGTAAAGTAGCGTAATTGATCTCTTATTTGTAATAGTATTTGTGTTGTAGTATAGCTCTTAGTTTAGCTAGCGTAAGACTCTACAATTTTCTTCCTATATTAAAGAGCATTTACTCTATTATTTCATCATCAATACAATCCTTGATATCTCCCATTCTTTTGTTAATAATTCTACAGTTGTATCACAAAGTCTGTTAGACGTTGTGGATAATATCCGAGGTTGTTGAAGTTTATATATAGTAAAATAACGGGCAAAAAGTGCTATTTTTTCCCAAAGACTTCGCTATTCATGTTTTCTAACGGATAAGTAATTATTTATTAGAAAAATATTTTCCTTTCCTACCAAAAACAAACTTTAACTATATGAAGTTTTAATCACATTTCATGCGGCAAATAAAAAAAGGTCACATTTTAATAACTTCGAAGTGTTGTTTAACCAGATATAGCAAAATGTTGATGGGTGTGACATTAGTGCCACCCTTTTGTTAAACCCTTAGACAAGCCGGTACACAATTGATACCTAAATGTCCCCTAGATTACGAGAAATTAAACATTCAATCATAATATAGACGCAAAAGCGCGTCAAATTAGTGTATACATCCCAACCACACTTGTAAATTAATTGTTTGCTTCGGGACAAAAAAGTAGAAAAAAACAAAAATTGCATGGACAAAGTTTGAAAACATATATATGCTGATATCTTTGTTTCTTGATTGCTAAACTCTTTATACATACATAAATATATTATATACCTCACCAGGATATTCCAGCCACATAGCAACAATCTCCTTGCAATATTTTCTTTCTTCTTTCTGCCTCTAAAACAAACATAAAATTCAACAAGTGCTTACTCAGAAAACATGAAGCTCCTATCGAAGAAAGCCACGTGTAACTCACATGGACAAGATTCTTCATACTTCCTTGGATGGGAGGAGTATGAGAAAAACCCATACGATGAAATTCGTAATCCTAAAGGAATCATTCAGATGGGTCTTGCGGAGAATCAGCTCTCTTTCGATTTATTAGAGTCGTGGCTTGGTCAAAACCCAGATGCAGCTGCATTTAAGAGAAAGGGAGACTCAATATTTAGAGAGCTTGCCTTATTTCAAGATTACCATGGTCTTCCTGCTTTCAAAGATGTAAGTTGGTTATTACAACGGAATTTAACTAACTTATATACACTGACTGACTGATCATATAATTATTAACTTCACAATCTAACATTGTAATGTATATTTTGTGCAGGCATTGGTTCAATTCATGGCTGAAATTAGAGGGAACAAAGTGAGCTTTGATTCAAACAAGCTTGTACTTACAGCTGGTGCTACATCTGCAAATGAGACACTCATGTTTTGTCTTGCTGACCCCGGCGATGCTTTTCTCCTTCCTACTCCATACTACCCTGGGTACGTTTAGTTTAAACATTATTAGTCATATTTATATTTTAACGTGTTATAACATGTGACCTATGTTCTTTACTCATTATGTTATTATTGTGTAATAATGCAGATTTGATAGAGACCTGAAATGGAGAACCGGGGCTGAGATTGTGCCAATACAATGCACAAGTTCAAACGGCTTTAGAATCACAGAATCAGCTCTTGAAGAAGCTTACAAAGAAGCCGAAAGGCGGAACCTTAGAGTGAAAGGGGTTTTAGTCACTAATCCTTCAAACCCATTGGGCACAACATTAACCAAACAGGAACTCCAACTTCTTCTAACCTTCATATCTACAAAACGCATCCATCTTATCAGTGACGAGATCTATTCTGGCACTGTTTTCAACTCGCCTAAATTCGTCAGTGTCATGGAAGTATTAATCGAAAATAACTACATGTACACTGATGTTTGGGATCGTGTTCACATTGTCTATAGTCTTTCTAAAGATTTGGGTCTCCCGGGATTTCGAGTTGGTGCCATTTATTCCAACGATGATAGGGTCGTCTCTGCAGCCACAAAAATGTCCAGTTTCGGATTAATTTCATCTCAAACTCAGTACCTTCTTTCCGCTATGCTATCCGACAAAAAATTCACGAAAAACTACGTGTCCCAAAATCAAAAGAGGCTTAAGAAACGTCACGAAATGCTAGTTGGTGGTCTTGAAAAAATTGGGATCAGCTGCCTTGAGAGCAATGCTGGATTGTTTTGTTGGGTCGATATGAGACATCTTTTAAGTTCAAACACATTTGATGGAGAAATGGAATTATGGAAGAAAATAGTGTACCAAGTTGGGCTAAATATTTCACCTGGATCGTCGTGCCATTGTACAGAACCGGGCTGGTTTCGTGCATGTTTTGCTAACATGTCTGAAGATACGCTAAATATCGCCATACAACGTTTGAAGGCTTTTGTTGATTCAAGAGATAACAAGAACGACATCCAAAATCATCAGAATTCTAATAAGAAGAAGTCATTCTCCAAGTGGGTTTTTCGATTATCGTTTAATGAACGTCAAAGAGAACGATAGTTTAGTCCTGTGAAAGTTTCTAATTAATTATTTGTCTAGATGATTCTCTTTTCTTTTTAAATCTCAATAGTTAATTAGATGTTGAGTTTTCTTTATCTTTTGTATCGTAATACATACTTTTTAATTGTAGAGGGGTACTCCGTCCATGTGATAGGACGGGAAGTGTTTTTCCATCATACATTGTAATAAATCTACATTATCAAATCTTCTCGTAATGTTTAATCAATTTTATTGGATTCGGCTCCTCTTCATTTTCTCAAATGTATATTTGGATGAGTGACACCTGCCATATTTAAAATTTAATGGTTTAAACTAACGGTGTCATCTTAGATTAAAGTGCCTACGCTCGTGAAGCATAGGCATAAATATGGCTAAAAAATTACATTCCGTTGCAGGTTAATATTTCCATGCATGGAATATTTTTCAAAATAATCAGATTTTGAAAGTGTTGTCAAACATGCTATTAATTTGCTTCTTGTTAATAGAGTTTCCATCATTTTATGAAATGGACGTTTATATTTCAACTTTAATGGAACATAAATACCAATAATTAGGCTTAAACTAATTGAAAATTAGTACATTGACAATGCAAATATGCCTATATATTGAGGACTAATTTCACATGGAAATAATTGATAACACAAATTGAAACACACATAATAAGAATCACACTAGAGTATCATATTTATCCAATGTTGATGATAGATCTCAGCCTAAGTACTAAAGTTTCAAACTCATACATGTAAATGTTTATGAAAACCTGCTAATCACAAATAATGAATAGTAAGATGTCTGATGGCTCAGAAGCGAGGAGACTTCAACATACATTTAACTTTTCTTTTTGGTGTAAGCAATAGTGCACCTTTGACACTTCAATAGGGCGAGCTGTTTGATATTAATTCTTTTAGTCACATGAAATTTCGGATTGCGTATGACTAGTTTTCCGGAATTATTCGATTATAAAAGAAGAGATGTTTGATGTCGATTGTAAGAATTGACATGGCATCCACAAAGATGTTTGTCTATACGGATAGGAAGTGATTTGTCGATTCTTTGTTGCTATTGTTGAATGTTGATTTAGGTGGATTCATGATTTAAATCTGACGGTTCAGAATTGTACTTTCTGATTCTTAACACTAACAAATTGTACTTTCAAAATTAGGAGTTCAGAATTTCGTATTAAATCCAATTGAACGCATTAAATATATAGTCTCTGCATCTATCTCTCAAAGGAAGTGCTCCAAAAACCACATCTTTAAACACAATGAATCTAGAGTCTTCCAACTTCACAAGGAGACTGCAAGTATTTTAAAAACATATTGAAGTTGAGAACCAAAAGGCAGACCTTTAACAAACTGATAAATACATAAATGTGATGTACACAGAAACATTACCGTTGATGTCTAACTCAGAACTACAAACGACGTACAAACTGTACTGTCTAAGATTTTTAGTGAAAAGGCCACAATATTCATTTTTACAAGGTTGGGATTCTGACTAGATTTCAACGAATACGTACTTGAAGTTCCTTTTGGTATAATATGCCTACAATAAGGTTGAGTCTTCCGTCATTCTTTTCTTTTATTTGTAGGGTTTGGAGTGAGGGGGAGATTGGAACTTACATTTCTTGCTTCGAGAAAAGGAACTGCAAAAATGTTAATGCTATTCACGGAACAAAACTTCAACAAATTTTCTGCTTATTCTGACTCCGTCTTCACCGGAGGAGCTCTGTGATATGCTGGTATTGTTGTTGGGAAGAACATTTGCCGGATCCCTTCTGCCTTTATGATAGGAAATATGATGCCTGATGCAGACTGAACAAAAAAAGAGCATACATGCCAAAATGATCAGACTTTTCAACAATGTGAATGCTAATGCAGGAATTGCAACTGGAAGAAAGCTCAATATAGCACATGCTCACAGAATCAATGAAGACAGTTTGAACACTGCATTTAAGGTACATACCGAGATTAATCTAGCTCCGATCCACAACTTCTTTGGAGAAGGAAAAGGTAAAAGTAAACGACCAACTCCATAAATGGCTACTGCAAAGAAATGGAGCACCAAGCTCATTGGATTAGGATTAAGACCAGAGAGTAGAGCTACGGGTCCAGTTGAACAAGTGCCTCCAAGGCTCAAATAATCAAAACATGCATCTCGCATCTCCCTCCTCGCTTGATCGGGAGAAGCACAGAACACCTTATACAGCGCTCCAGCCAAAGTATTTATCGTGGAAGCCACTGGCTAAAAACAGAGACCAATACAAGAATGAGCAACAGACTAATAAAGTCAGAAAAAGTCCCTTCCATCCAGAATTCCAGTTCTATTTGTTTGTATTCTTTTAGAGAGAAATAGCTCTAAAATAGTGATGTATTTTTAGACATTAACCCCACTTCAAATAACATATGATTTTTCTGTAGAGATTGGAGAAGCTTTCAGATAAAAGACATCATATGCCACGTTGAATAGCTAGAAAGAATGTTCTCCCTATACTTGATCAAGAAGCTAAAATAAAATAGTCTTCTAAATAAGCCACAACACATGTTACAAATCAAAAGACAACAGTCTTAGCTTTACCTTGCGCAAAGTATAAAAGGACTCCAGATATTTACACAACTCATCTGCATCATTCAGGTCTTGCAATGGCATAAGAAGATTCCTTAACACTGCTATGTCTGAAAGCGCAACAGTCATTCCCCCGCCAGTTAAAGGATGGCGCATGTTGAAAGAATCACCTAGCAACAGAGCTCCAGGTGTAGGATAGGGAGCAGCTGGCATGCTCCTGTTTGGCATAGTTTTAATATGTCCCTTATCAATTGCACATAGAAACGCATCACGTAGCTCAGGTGGTACCTGAATAAATGTATAGATACAATCATAGAAGCACATTGGGAGGAACCAAATAGGTATCTTCACAAATAGGCAGTTGTATGTGAGGTAGAAAAAACAAGGACAGACTTAATATACTGGCTGTGTATATTCTAAAGTTTTAAATTTTTTTAGTACCATGCAGGGAAACTACACGTACCTGGGGAGCCACCATAGTTTTCAAATAATTTGCCATATCACCATTAGCAAGAGAAGGAAGCTTTTGACCAGGAACGTCGACCAAGCAGCGAATTTCCGTGCTACTGATAGGATAAAATAAGATGGGAGAAGGATCTGCCAGAATAACATGCCCATGGTTTGGGTATGGAAGTCTATCATTCTCCAATTCCAATACCAGACCAACAAAGCAAGACGGAACATCAACCTGCAAATGTCAATAATCACACTTGCAATGATTTTCAAGATCTAAATTTGCCTGACTCAGCGCAGGTAACATATATATCCAGGCAATATGAAGGCTTTACTTGACCTGATGTGTGCATATGACACAACAGAAACAAATCAACTGACATGTTTAGTGGTATTAACTTCACCTTAGGGTCGCAAAGAGAGCGTCGCAAGTTTGAGAAGCACCCATCACAAACTACTGTAAGAGGAGCATGTGCTTTAAGTTCTTGACCAGCCTTCGTTTTGTACTGAACGCCCTTAATGGATCCATTTTCTTCAATCAGGGATGTTACGGTGCCTTGCTCCAATCGTACACTGTACAAAATTTTAATAAAAAGCAGTCCATTGATTATTTGCAACTATGTTAAGCAAAAGGATAGTTACAATTACAAGACTGCATCAATTACTAAATACGTGAAATGTGTCTAGAACAGTTCCTTTTATTAATAATGAAAATTACTATGATGTGTCAAGAACAGATCTAATAAATATACTGCATGGGAAAGCTCACTTGAGAAGAGTAGCTGCTTTTTCTCTCATCTTTTGTATGAAACGCCCATTGTGGAAGCTTCTCCCAGCCACATCCGAATGGAAATGTTTCAAGGGATAGGAAACGTTTGTACTCTTTCCATCCTTGAAAAGAGCATATCCAACCACCCGCTGGGCATCAATATCCTCAACACAATCTGCATCCCAATGGCAAAGGTCAAGAGCGCAAAAATTATGCAAACCTAGTATAGTACATCAAAAAGTGAATTATACATCCTAATTAAAGCTAAAACTACAACTCATTTCATATTCTATAGTAAAATACTCCCTCCGTTCACTTTGAATTGTCCACTTTGGACTTTGCACGCCCTTTGAGAAACAGTGATTAATATGAGTATTTTTACCACAATACCCATATATTAATTGGTGTATTGTCTTAGGTCTTAGGAAATGATTTTGAGAATAAGTAATTAATGTTGAGGGTAAAACATGAAAAAAAAAATATGCTTCTCTCTTGATATGCTAAAAGTGACAAGTAAAAGGGAATTTTTAGTATAAGTGGATAAGTAAAAGTAAACAAAGGGAGTATATATTGTGCCTACCAACTCTATCAAAAAATGATCAATTGTAAGCTCTTGTGTTTGTTTGATTTTGGTTTTTATTTTTATTTTTTTAGACAAACCTTCAATGCCCAACTCAATCAATTTAAGATAACCCCCAGGCTGTAGCAATTCGCCAACAATCCGGTCAGGCTCTGTCAAATCCCTTTCAATGACATGAACTTTTCGTCCTTCCTGCAGCAGTAGCCAACAATAAATATTTAGGGACTGGAGGAAGATCAGGACAATTGGTAAAAGTTCACAAAACAAAGACACTCTCGTCTCCTGCTCATGGACACAAGTTTAAGGAATCAAATGCCAAATTTTTCCATGACAGCTAGAGACTCCTAGTTTCTTACTACACGCCATTAAAGATCACAACTTACCATCAAGATAAGAACATTGACAGCGCCAGTATGTTGGATTAAAGAAAATACTCTACTACCTCTTCCCAAAATGTTTGGCCTATGTCCCTTCCCAAGTTTCAAACTAAGTAAAATTGAGACCATATCATCGAATTATCTTTTTTTTAACCATTTTGATACGAGAAGAATTGCAACCTATAATACTTCCCTATGGTTTCCGGTCATCTCAATTTTAATTAGAGAAAAAAATGAATTTATATATGTCAATTTAGCTATAGAAGTTAGTCCAATTAACTCCTGATAAGCAAATGTACCCGAGTAAAGGAACTAGTATCGATACATGCAAGTAATTCATATTCAAAAGACCCCTGGAGGGGAGTTAAAAGTTAGCATTTTTCATGAATTTTGCTTATCCAATAACATCATACCCAGAGGAATCCCACAAGTGAGGTCCGGGACACATACCTTACTATTAAGGCGGGGAGATAGAGAGGTTGTTTCCTAGAGAAACTCGACTCAAGTACAGCAATTTCAGGTATAAAGAAAAAGAAAACAGTGACGAAAAAGATAATACTAATAAGAGGAATTTTGCATATCCAAAAACATATTTTTCATCCATATCTCTTTCTAAACCAAAAACTTTAAGAAATATGAAAACCGTAAGTAGAAAGCAATTGAGAGTAGACCTTGGCAAGGGTATGAGCAAGAGCAGCCCCAGCAACCCCAGCTCCAACAATTATAACATCCGTATCGTTCCCTTTCTTCGATTCGCATTCCCCGTTCGTCAAATTGCTAGAAATTACGTTGTGGGTGTCACATTTTTGGGTAGATTTATGGTCCTTTTTCTTGTAATTGGAGGTTCTTCGTCGCAAGATAATATAAAGTAGAAGGAACCCCAATAGAGAAACAACAAAAGAAGGAACAATATATTTATCCATCATGAAATTCACCATTTTCTCGTCCTGAATAAAACCAAATTGTGTATTTCGCAAAGATTTGGATAAAGAAACCAAGGGTAACTTCAATTTTTTCTCTGTATTCGAAGCAAGGGCCTGAGAAAATGGTGATTTGAATGGTGGTGGAGGAGGGGTTGTTTGGGTTGCAGAAACAGAAAAATTGTGTTTGGAGAAGACGACGGAGAAAGATAGGTAGTTGTTGTTGTTGGTATTTATGAGAAGCATCGAAATCGGAAATTGAGGATCCAATTGGACCGTTTGATTTTGGGTGGAAATTGCGAGAATAGCAAAACAACACAAGCGACAATATTGAAGTCTGGTGGGACCTCAAGAGTTCGTTTGGATGGTTGTTCCGTATTGTCGTATCGTATCACATAATATTGTGTTATATTATATTATGCTTTATTATTTTAATGAATATGATATTTGAATAGATTTATATAGTTTTTCATAGTTACATAATCTCATATATTAATTATTTTAATAATAAATCTATAATAGAAATAGGATACGAAATAAAGCTATTATGAAATGACAAGATAAAAGATAAAATAAGAATATGAAATAATAAGTAAAAACAAAACAAGAAGAGAATATTAAAGTAACGATGTGATTACATCAGATCGATCGTTACACAAAATGAAATTTTTCGTTGTTATCTTACGATGAATTTAAACAATATGATACAATAAAATTTAAATAACAATTAAAACAAATATTATATCTAAACTAACAATCAATACAATATAACAAAAATTTAAATAACAATCAAAAAAAAATTTAATTAATAATATAATACAATATAAGGATAACAACCATCCGTGTTAAGCGCCAAGTGCACGAATATTCATTTTTAAGAAAGGTTGAATAGTGACATTTGAAGTTTAGTAAGTTCAGATATTACAAATTAACAGGATATTGACTAAGCATCTATAGAGCTTTTATTTGAGTAATTTATATAATCATTCTAAGAAATATTTAAATATGTCTAAGACTTACTACTTCAAAAGTTAAAATTCCTAGTTTAAAGTTGCTTTTTCTTAGTAGAACTTTGATCCAATGGACCTATTTTATAATAATACCAAAAAATAGAAAAAACTATTTAATTAGATAAATATTTTTATTATATTTATTAATTCTTTTTATAATTTGAAATAATTATAGATTGTCTCTCTAATAAATAATTTAATATTAAATTTCAAATCAAATACACATAAATAGATATATTTTTTATAATCAGATATACTAAAATAGGGGGAGAAGCGAGCGAAAGAAAGAGAGACGGGAGCTTATGTATTTCTTTTCTGAAACATTAGATATTCATAACTATACTTTTTGGTTGACTCATCACAAAAAAAGTTATAAAATGGATCCAAACTGACATTATACATGCCATATGAGAAAGATACTGCAACATGATAGAATTGAAAAGTTTTTCTAGTTCTATCAAATGTTGTCCGTGTATGAGTATTGTGGGATTTCCACCAGTTCGAGGGGAAATCCAAGTATAAGCTTCTATGTCTTTTGTTTGAGGAATGAAAGAGGGGATTTACTGTATGCAGAGGGAGCTACTATTGAAAACATCACTAATACTGTAGCAGAGGCGAAGACGATTCTAAAAGCATGTAAACATAGCAGGCAGGGACAACACAATAATATAATCATTAAACAGACTCTATGTTATTGTACAATATTCTAAAAGGAAAATGGTTATGTCCCTGGATAATCATAGAGATACCTTACAGGACAAACAACATATTTTCCAGCACATTCTCAGGAAAGGAAATCAATTAGCAGACTACTTGACAAATATTGCAATCGATAAAGGAGAGTACAACTATTAAGATTTTAACAGTTTGAAAGTACCAGGAAGAAAGATCATTAACAGTGATAAATTAAAATGTCCTTATTTGAGAGTAACTCCAGCAAAGGGATAGAGGGGACAAGGGAGGTTCAAACTGTTAGATATTTTGTTTTTTGGTTGTTTGTTTATTTCTTTCCTAATTGATTGGGCCATGTAGGGAATGGGTTTTGCCCGAGGTGGTGTAAGGTAATATTTATACTCATTACTTCAATAATAAAATACCAAAATTTAACCCAAAAAAATAGTGTTTGATCAAATTTTTTAAAAGTATTTTTAAGTGTATTTTTCTCGAAAGTGTTTTCCAGAAAATTGTTGTTAAGGAAAAGCTATTTTTTTTAGCTTTTGAAAAATAACTTTTATTATTTTTCAAAAACACTTATTTTCTCCGAAAATTTGGCGAAGCACCTTACTTTTTAAAAATAAGCACTCATGAAAAAAAAAAAAAAGCTTGGCCGATGACCACGAAAGAAACTAGCATGACTCTAACTAAGAAGTGAAGTGAAGCAAGAAAATAATAAATTCAAATAAAAATATATAGACCTAAATATAAGTATACACAAGAAACTAATAGCTTGCTCGGTTAAGATTTTGAGAAGTTAAAAGTGTTTTTATTCAAAATAATATTTATTTTAAAAAGTTCAGATATTTGATCAAATCTTAATATAAAAAAAGTAAATATTTTAAATAGTAGCAACAAAAGTCTTCTTCTAAATCACTTTTAGAATTTAGGTCAAGCACAAGTTATTTTAGTATTTATATATAAAAAAAATGATTAATCAAATGCAAACACTACTCACCAAAAGTATTTTTTGGAGAATCCAAAAAATTTATGATAAAAATACTTTTTCAAATAACAAATATTGAAAGTTTGGCCAAACTAGCTATAAAGATATATCATTGAAATGTTTATTTATAATATTTAACTTCTAAATGATCCTTATATCATGTAGAATAAGATTCAACGTTACAAGTTTAGTTTTCTGTTTTCCTATGAAATATCTGAACCAAATAAACTAGGATGATACAAAAAATTTACCATAACATATAACCTTTGTGATTTTTCAATACTAGACAGGTAATATACTTGCATACATTTTCAAAACTTGGTATGGACTATTTGCCTCTCCTTCTCCTTCTCATATACTAATGGTTATGTTATGCACTATATAACATTTAGTTACAACTTTACATACATATACAATTAGAAAACTAAACCAAAGGGTCACTGAAGACATTTATACAACAGGAACTTTGCAGCAAATATCAAAGATATCTTCCATGGGAGCATGGTCACCGGTCCCTTCATCTTTCCATGCGTACAACAACTGCTTCCCTCTGAACAGAAACATCCCTCCCTGATATCAACATACAAACGAATATTACTATCTCTCACACACACCAAGGGCCCTACAGAAATTATGATTATACGGGTGTCAAATGAGGGGGTTGGACTACATTTGAGTCAAAATGATATATGGTTGGATCACAACCCGCTCAATAGTTTCTTGGGTCAAGATGACCCGATCAACTTAGACTATACAATAGGTCATAACCCCAAGCCGTCCAAAGTCAAATTTATGCTTCATTTGTTTTTTTATAATTTGTTTAATCACTTATCATGGCAATATCAAACAAATCAAACTCAAAAAGGCTTGATTTCTATGTTTGATAAGCATTTTTATGGGTCAATTTGTGCTTCATATGCAAGCCTAAATTGGTCCAATCTTTTACATCAGCCAACTTTGGCGACATATATATGAAGTCCAAATTGTCCTAAGATTTTGAATGAGCTAACTTGGGCTATGCCCAAAACGACCTGTCAACTAACATATATCCAGTCCAACCGGCTCACGTCTGGATGAGTTGGATGGGTTATATTTACATGGGCTAAACATAACACCTCTAGTTCATGAACAACAATGTAACAGTAGAAGGAAGAGCTTAAACCTGCTGCAAGACACCACTTCTGTCATCAGGGGTGGCTTCAATAGTGTAGTTCTTTGTAGCTTCCCGCAGTTCATTGAATCTAGAGAGAACTTTAGCCTGTCAAGTAAAGGGAAAAAAATAGTTAAAGATCAAGTCATTCTCATGGAGCAGAATGATCATTTTTATGAGGGGAAACTCCTTGAGATCATTACACTAGCTGGGTTGAAAAATGTGCGTCCAATGCCATAATAAAGGCTTAGAACATCGTATGCCTGAGATACAAGGGAAGTGTCAAAATCTTCTAGAAAAAAATGTCAAAGGCAAAATGAAGCATTTGCGTAGTTGTGGAGATAGACAGATACTAACCCTGCGGTCCGGATCAGCATACAAGCAATCCAATGGAAATGGTAACTGGACACAAATATGAAGCAAAAAGAATCAGCTCAGTATCCTTAAAAGATACAATCAAGTTGTTGACAGCATGATCAGTTCACAGTTTAAATTATGAAGTATGCGACAGGACTAAACAACTTTGGGTCACCTCAATGAATCCTCAATTTTTATTCCACCCTATTGAACCAGTTTCCTTCTGTTGTCAACGAGTTGGTCTCATAAGACAAATTTATCCCAACTTAATGTATGTCTACAACACCAGCCTAATGTAAGTGTACCAAAATCACTAAGCTTACTCCCAATTAGTTGGCATAGAACTTTATGAAATCCAAATTAAGAAAGCAATTGAAAATACTCTATAATTATGTTCTTTGATTCCAAAATCAGAACTATTTCAATGGATCAGTACTGCAGCTTATAAATTAAGGCTAGATCTGCCATGCATCAGATGGAGCCAGGCAGCCTCTGGATTATTGGAGTTCAACATAAATGCATCCTTACCATACCAGATGTCACTTATAGAGGCGAAACATATTAACAGAGCATAGAACATGATATATCTCTTGTTTTTTCTCCCAATTTCATAACCATTTCCATTATTGGTTATGTGACAGCA
This sequence comes from Solanum dulcamara, assembly GCF_947179165.1. Classification (NCBI taxonomy): domain Eukaryota; kingdom Viridiplantae; phylum Streptophyta; class Magnoliopsida; order Solanales; family Solanaceae; genus Solanum; species Solanum dulcamara. Next base: position 37,365,763 of record NC_077247.1, read on the forward strand.
TAATGAAATCAAACAGTGCCCCATACAACATGAAGTCTAAAGTCATTGTGTTACTTAAGCACAATTTTTGAGATATATTTACTAGACCTCCTTATGTAATTCCTTTGTAAGGAAATCAACTTTCCATTCTAGTCCAGATTCCGCGATAAACACCAATATTTGGAGACCTTACCTTATTAAACATCAAGGACATATCACAAATGAAAAGTCACTATGTATGTTGTGGGACATCCGTTTTTTTGCTTAAACAAACATAAAGCAAAATGCCAAACACAGAACAAAAGAAGGATTTCAAGTCCCTGGATTAATTCCCAACCCTTATTCTTCTTTTATTGTTTAAATTATATATTAACAAAACTCCAATTTCAATTGGCATTTTTCAGTAGTACATTTTAAACTTTTAACATGTCATTATCAAACCTCTAATATTAGTCCACATTATCATTGAGCACACACATTTAGGCTTTATTTTTAAGGAACATGCCTTTATTTCAAATATTTTGGAAAACCTTCAAAGTCAAGGAGTGAACTCAAGGTTCTATTACTTTTGACAGTAATAAAATTACCCTGCTCCGTCATGCGAGATTAAGAAAAGGGAAAGTTGAAAAATGCATTGTGATATATAAACAACTATAATAAGTCTTGTCTTTTTTATCCGTCGTGTCGGGACCAGCTTGTATGCTCCTCGACATAGTTCTCGATATTTTTACTGGTATATAAATCTGCGATAAGGTAAAAATACTCCTGGAAAAACAACAGGTTCAAAATCAACATACTAACAAGACTAGACTTATCCTCAACTAGTAAATCTCATATTTTCAATTAAGTTTGCATTGGTTCCAAGAAATTATCGGTCTTTCAGAAAACTTCCTTCCATGTGATTTTAGGTCAGCCTAGTTCTCTTTCAACACCTTCCATCACCATAGTTTCACATCTGCGGTCCGATGCAGCTAGGTCAACGAAAGACATAATCAAACCATCTCAAACAACCTTCTCTCATTTTATTCTCAATACGTGTTACTTGCACCTTTTGGTTAATAACTTAATAAGGCCGTTTTTACTCTTACTTAATCTTGCATGACCATGTCCATCTTCTTGTTCACATCTCTACAACACTCATCTTGTGAATATGCTGGACTTTAGTGACCCAACATTCACTACCATATAACATTGTCGGTCTTGGAAATGTCCTGTAGTACTTACCTTTCACTTTGGTAGACATCCTCCAATCACATAATAGCCTAGAAGTAGTCTTCCTTTTCAACAACACACACGATGTAATTCATAAGTGGGGTTTGCAAAGGGTAGAGTGTACGCAGACCTTTATCCCTCCACAAGGTATAGAGGTTTTTTTCGAAAGACCCTCGGCTCAGTAGTTTTCCTTTTCAACCATCTAATACTCTATGAGTAACGTTCATCTGCCATTCCATCCTTGACTTCTCGTGAAACAAGCCTAGATATCTAAACATTTTGGCACCACAATCTCGCCTAGCCTCATCTCACCTTTGCTCTTCTCATGCAGACTAAACTTGTAGTGCATGTGTTCAATCTTACTTCTATTCGTCCTAAAACCCGTACTCTCTAAGTGTTTTTCCATTAATCAAGCTTTTAGTTGACATCCTTGCTGGTTTCAGCAATTAACACTATTGTTGGCAAATAGCTTACCCCATAGAACCATCTTGTATTTTGTTGGTTAGCTCATTCATAACTAGGGTAAACAAGTAGGGACTCAGTATCGACCTCTGTTATAGACCCAATATTATAGGAACTTTTTTTGTATCTCCTACTACTATTTTCACGCTAGTAACAACTTCTATATACATGTCCTTTATGGCATTAATATATTTAATAAGGACTAATCTTTTTCCATCACCCAGCAAATGACCAAAGGACCTTTCATGGTACTTTATCATATGTTTTCCCTCTATCAATGAACGCCATGTGCAGATCTTTCTTCTTTTCACGATAAATCTTCATCAATCTTCTTAGCAGGAATAGCTTTTGTTGTAGATCTACCATGTATAAACCCAAATTGGTCCTCTGTTTAGAGCATAAAAACTACATCTAAGTATTAAATTCAAGCAAACTTCTTCCAAATCAGAATAGAGGCAGATTCAGACAAACACTATCAAATTTCAACCGACGACAAATAGTTCTATGCTTACAAACTACTTTCTTGCAAAAACCACATTTTGACATTTCTTGAATCAATTAAGGTGGTGTTTGTTTGTGTTCTCTACTTGCAAATAAAGAGATTTAAGCTTGCAAGTTAGCTTTTATTCGTGAAATTGAGAACACAATTGAAACTTGAACTTGAGTATATTTTTTCAAGTTGAAGGTGTATTTCGAGTAAGTTTTCACAAATGTTCACTTCCACTCATGAATCTTCAACCTTAAATGCAACAATTCAAAAAAAAAAATCAACTTCAAATTTATATATGTTTCTGAAGGAACCCTAAGTTCATGGAGCCAAGTGAGCCAGAAGTTTGTGATATGGACATGACAGAAAATGCAATACAGAGTAAGACCTTGACTAGCTTATTTGAAACAATTAGAAATAATAAGTCAAAGAACTAAATCATTCAAATTAACAATCAAGGTGAAGTGAAGATACCCTTTCAGCAAGAATACGTGCTTTGTTAGGAGCACCAACACCAACTGCAATTAGCTTTACACCAGCAGAATCAAATTTCTCCTTTGTCTCTTTGAGTGCTTTAGCAAGTTCCCAGCTAACAAACAGCAATGCATATCGAACAAGGATATCAAAAACATATATTGTGGATAAAACACCAAAACCAAAAAGTCTTGAACGCAAAGGGCGTCACAATTTACCAGCAAGGACAGCCAAAATGCCTCAGAAGTGCAACAACAGCTACTCCCTGGTGAAGCAAACAACCCAATAACAAAATCTTAAATTAGAGTAATAAACTACAGGATAACATAGTCAAAAGCCCTATTTTTTTTCCATTTAAAATCATATATCCGCCACCAAATTACTTGCCTAAAGTTTCTAATTTCCCCTCCCCTATTAAGTAATTTTCCATTTTTTTTTCTTCTTCTGTATTGTTTCAGTCAACCTGGGCAGACCTTAAATTAAGTAAGAAATGCTTTTTCTTTAGCCATTCATGAATTTACACATCAAAACAAATTCTTGGGAAGAAGAAAAAAAAATCCCCAAAATAGGAAATGGCGATACCTCATTTTGATCCCAAAGGTCCTCAAACTTGACGGACTGACCAGTAGCAGTGAAAATTGTAACATCTGCGAGGAGATCACCAATGTCTTGAGGAAAGGCAGCGGTGGAAGAAGAAGCTTTAGGCACAAAACTAGAAATTCGTTTTGGTTTAGTAGCATTGAGAGAAGTAGCAGAGGATGAGAAAGGGTGAAGAAACTTGAAGGAGTTGGGAGTGGAAGAGAAGGAACAAAAAGAAGGAAACTTTGTAAGTGTTAGGCTACTCTGCTGCAGAGATGCCATGGCTGCCATTTTTTTCTTTCACTTTGGGTTGAATGGAAGAATTATTTTTTTCTAATTTTTGTGTGGTTAGTGCAGCTGTTTAATTGGCAACACTGATCAAAATATGACCATCCATTTTTATTTTATTTTTCATTTATACAGAATATTTCATCTATTTAATTTTTAAGGTGAAATTTATCTCACTGAACTGCTGTCATCAAAATAAGTCATAAAATACTCTGTTCATGCTATTATTATATCTACACCCAAAATCCAAAACCCCAAAGGGCAAGAGAATAACTTCTTTTTCTATGAAAAAGTGAATCAAATTAATTTCATTCGGTTTGATTTATTAAATTTCGGTTCAATTTAATTTAGTATGATTTGATATTTTTAAAATGATTTTTAATGTTATTAAAAAAATAAAATGAGGACTAAATCAAAGTATAAAACACTTAAAAATTTAAAACTATTTTAAGTGATTACATGTCATCATCATGAAACACTTATTGTGTGAAAAGATCATTATTTTTGTTAAGAACATTGTGCATTCAACTACTGCTCAATGAAAATAAAGAAGAAATGGATTCCTTTACATGACGGACATCAGCAAAAATATATTTGTGTAACGATCTTTTTAGTTATTTTGTAAATTTTATTGATTTTTTTATTTTTAACCCTTTTAGTAATTTTTATAAATAATTTATAACTTATTGAAATGATGACATGATTTTTAAATTATATAAAAAATTATTTTGTTGCTAATAATAATGAGAAGAAAAGAGGATAAATTAAGCTTTTTAAAATAAAAAGGAAAAGGAAAAAAAATATTACGGCAAATGCCCAATTTAAAAAAGGAAAAGAAGTCAGCAAACCTGAACTTCAAAACGAAGAAAAAAGAACGCACAAACAGAAAAAAAAAATACGAAGGAAGAAAAAGAAAAAGAAAAGGAGAAAGAAAAAGAAAGGAGAAGAGAAAAAAATAAAGTTTTTCATCCGAAAGTGTTAAAGTAATTATTATTATCTTTTTCATTAAACTTTTATATGATTATGAAGATATTTTTAGGTTAGATTTGTGGAAAAATAATGCTGAAAATAAAAAATATTGTCCTAGAGTTTTTAGCATAAAATCTTGATTTTGAAATCGAATAATGACTCGTTTTAGCTGAAATTTGACGTGTAAGTTTGTTCTATTGTGAATGTTTTGAAAGAAAATTTCAAATTCGAATTCAGGGGCTCAGAGTGACTTTTTGATCAAATTTTTGAGCCGAAAATAAATATAGCAATATGGGTGTCATTGAATTCGTATTCTTATGACGATTATGTATTTGAATAGATTTTGATCTTTCGAAAGTGATACAAAAGGCTCAAATTTTGAAGTAATTGTTCAATTATTTGAGGCAAGTTCTAAACCTTAGTTTAAGCTTGTAGATGCTAGTATTTCTTTGTTATATGCATTGGAGAGTAATGAGAATTAGACTAGGTTATTGACTGTATGATTGACCTTAAAAATAGAGATGAGGGGTATAAAATGGCAATCTAATGACTTGTATTGGTGTGATCGATGTGATGAGATTATTGACTTATTTTGAACATGTGAAATGACTATATTGATATGAGATGTGAAATTATTGTTAATACCATGCTATTATCGTGAATTATATGAACATGAATTGATTGCATTTGTTCTGATATAGTGTTCTGAGACTGAAAATGATATGAAATAAAGGGGTCGGGCCACAAGCTCCGTGGCAGGTATTATGAAACAAAGGGTTTGGGTCACACGCTTCGTGGCAGGATATGTATATTGAGGGGACGGGTCACATGCTCCGTAACAGGTTACATGGATAGAAATGTCCCCCATGAATTTGGGACTATGATTCAGCGAATGTGTATCGATAGGATAGACATGCATCATCTCATTGCATTGCATTGCACCTTTCTGATACTTATGAATTCGTGTTTACCTCTTATTGCTCTGTATATACTGAATTAATGTGATATGATTCATTTGATGAGATATGGTGAATATTCGTGGACTGTATTATTATTATTGTACAAATTGTAGAGTTGGGTTGATTTTGTGCAGGTTGTAGTTAAGGAGGTTCGATTGGGATGACAGGATTACTTGTAATCTATTGAGCTTTGCTTAGTTTTAGTTGTCCACCTGCTAAGTACCGTGTTGTTTGGTACTTACCCCTTGCTTCTACACTTGTGTAGGTTGTGAGTCTGGACCGGCTTGATCTCCTAGTGTTTCCTACCACACCCGAGGCTATCATTTTAAGTGTTGAGGTAGCTATTACATCCATCTAGCGGACACCTCTTACTCTTTTATTATGTGTTAGTCCTATTCTAGAGAAAAAGACATTGTGACTGTATTTCCTTTCATACTCTAGTAATGTATTAGTAGCTTGTACAAGTGACAATCAATCTTAGAGGATTTTGAATTTATTTTACATACTTTTGATTAAGTTAAAGTTCAATTCATTTCATTTTCTTCCGCATTTACTTTCCGTTGGGTATTCAGCTGACTTGTCTCGATGGGTTGAGATGAATTTCATCATGCCCGAATTTGGATCGTGACAATTTGGTTGTGAATTAATATTTGAAGTTAACTATGTGAATTGTAAATCTATTGTTACTTTGATTTGTTTAATGATTCAAATATTAGTTGACTTTTCTTTTTTATTGGGGTTAAGGGTATATATATATATAATAAAAAAATTGGTTCTTCAGTGCATGAAGTTTGAGACCCTTACACCAAATACCAAACTGAAGAATTGAGCTTTTGAAACTGAAACAAAGAATTAAAAAATGAAAAATCATTTTTTTTGATTTGATCCAATTTTTTTAATTTTCTCATATTTATGTCCACCCCATATGGAGGATATATATATCCAAACTATTGAGTAGTAATGCCATTATTAACGGTTGGCACTAGCTCAAATGCAACAAAACCCCTAGCAGCTAGTTGATGCAGTGATGTTTTAAAGGTTGAGATATGTTAACCAGAAGCTACAGATATAGTGTAGTAGATGAATAGTGCAGTAGATGAGGCTGCTTATTCCTTGATTAAAGGTTTTGGATGTGAATTTTGGGTATAATTTTTTTTTTGATAGAGAATATTTTTTCGAGAATGAGGCTCAACGCGGCACGAATTCAAATTAATCAAAGCTCCGAAAAACATATGAACATCGAACTGACAATAAAAAAAAAAAAATAGTTGTACTTACTGACTACTGCAACAGTAGGTCATCATCACTGGTAGCAAAAAGTATTGGAAATTGGACTTGTGTAAATTAGCCGTGGGGCTCTCTAACAAGCTTGTATTTTCGACTAAGCAAATTCATGATCTGATCAATATATCCATTCAACAGATTGATATAGCTTACTGAAGTAGACATAACATTTTCCTCAATATTTTCTTACAAAAACATGATCATCTCAACCTAAAATATAGAAATCAAGTACAGCAACTAAAAGAGCAGAGAAACTATAGACTAGACTCTAGAGATACAACATATAGTGCTAAATTCATTAACTTAGCAACAGTAAATTCAAGAACCTCCAGATGAAAAATTGCATATGTAACAGTGATAAAACTTAAGTCAGAACCAAAATCCAAGGACCATTCAGTATGTCTACACACAAAGTAAGGCATAAGCTAACAACCGCAGAGTACCTGCCACTCACACATCTATAAGCTTCAACACTCCTCTCCAAAACCTTCTCATTCATAAATTCAACATATCTTCTCAAACATTCCCACAACTTCTCCAACACAAACTCCACAAAAGATCTAACACACTCAAAAATAACTCTCCCACTCAAATCAAGAATATAACTCATACTACTTGGCACAGTTAAACCAGTAGTAAACACTTTATCATCCATCTCTCTACTTGTCAAAATTTGATAAGAAGTTTTGACAAATGTTTCTGTTGCACCATTACATATTGCCACCAGCATTTCTCTCATTTTCGCTTCATTCTTTGGATTTGTCAAACCAGAAAAGATTTCATTGTAGGTGTTGATATTCATTGTTTTGTCAAGATAAACAGTAACAACAGTACTCACAAATACTTGTACACAATTCCCTATCAGAGTATCAAAACTTTCAGGAACAGAGTAATCAAAACTCGAACCCTGTTTAACAGAATAAAATGCCAATAACAAATTCCTGGCAAAACTCCCAACAATTACAGAAGCAAAACCACACCCTGCATCAGAAAACAGTTTATTTAAAACTTCGTCGAACAAATCAGAGTCTAATTTCTCTGTTTCTTGATTATAACAACCTCGAAGAACATCTATAGTCAAAGCACTTGTGACCTTAACAATAGACTCTGAAAACTCATTTGAGTTAGGAATCTTTGAAATTTGCTTCAAACTTGAAGGAATTTGATCAGAATTTGATAGTATAAACTCTTTTAAATCTTTAGAGAAAATCTCAATTGTATCAGCAGAATCAGACACCATTTCGGCTAAAGAAACGACTGAACCAAGAAGCTTCAACAATCTTTCCCTCTTTTTAACCATTGATGATGAGTAATAAGCTTCCTATGCACCAAAACCAGCGACACCAAGAGCTCCTAAAGCAACAAGCAAGTTCTTGTTTTTTTGAGTATACCCCATACCCTTTTTTATTTGTTTCATATCCATATAATTCAGAGCACAATTTCCTAAGAAATTGAGTCTGATGTTCAATCTTGATTGCAGGACCTTAATCTCAAAGCTCAAAAGAGATTAGAAAAACAGATTCAACATGCCAAGAATATACCAACCAAGACACTTATATAGTAAAATTGTAGATATCCATAGAGACCATAGGCAGATTATCAGTAGGACTTGCTTAATGTAGAAGAATAAGAAAGGATTTTTTTTTTCTTTTCCTTTTTTGGGATAAGGGTCACAGAAGCTGATCCTGTAGAAATTTTGCATATATTATGAATCTTTTGATCAGAACGACTTAGATTAGGACAACTGGTGGGGTCTCTAACCTTCTTCATTCAGATTCAGCATGTAGTCATCGCGTTTATGTTTCGATTTAGATCGATTATTGATTAAAATTAAAATTAAATTAATTTAGTCAATTTTAAAATTTTTAAAATTAAATCAAAAAAATAACCATCGATTTGATTCTTGTCGGTTTGATTCATTTTTTTTAATTTAAAAATAATAACTTTATTGAGAAAAGGTACTATGAATTCATTTAAGCAATACTAAAATTATGTAATACTAAAGTCATTATACATAAAAAAAAATCAAAAGATTAAATTTATATAGCTAGAAAATAACCCCAAGTACAATAATTACGGAACTATCGGGGGAAGCGTTACAAGAAAAATATATATAAAAATTTAAGTGTTAGACTTGAGAAAATGATAAAGTTAAAGACTTAAGTTAATTAAAATTTAACAAAATATTTATATTTTATGTATGAATGTATATAAATAATTATTTGCCCTTTTTTTTAGTAAAATCAAAACCAAACCAAAATAATATCAATTTTCAAAATTTAAAACCAAATTAAATCAAATATCAATTTTTTAATTGATTTAGTTCGGATTACAGTTCGATTTGATTTTTTAACCATAACCATGAACAGCGCTACTTGCAGGTGCGAGGTGTCCACATGTTTTTGAGAGAAAAACAATATTCTCCACTCACGTGATGTAGTTTGACTAGAAATGAATTTTAAAAAAAATAATTATGATTTAAAATAAATTATAAATATTTATACGATTATAAATTATTTCATTAAAGATATATAATTATTAAATTATTACTAAATATAAAAATATATTAATTTTTTTAACCAACCAATAAAAAAGTAAAGTAAGTTATATAAAGAGAAAGAATATCTCATACAGCTTAATAAAATATTTAGGTGAAAAAGTTTATTACATAGCTTACACAATGACACTATCATGTGTCTTACAAATCAAGAAAGTATTAATTAAAAAAAATTAATATTATTTTTATAATTATTTTTTTAAAAAGTATTTATATTTATTTGTTTATAAAATTTTCAAAAAACTTTTTAAATAGTGAATTAATATATTTATTTTTTTATTTATAATTTTTTAAATATCATATAAAATAAAAAATAATCAATTAATATATGACCTAGAAGATTATTAATGTGAATTGTGTACGATACTTAATAGTAAAAAATTTCGATTATTTATATGATAGATGGGATTGTTGTCTACATTTAATAGAGATATTTTATTTTTTTTATTTTTCGCTGGATGTGGATATCGATGTAGAATTTTAGTTTCCCAATTCACACCTACTGTGAATGCAAGAAAATTGTGCCAAGCGGATACAATATGAAACGACGGTTATGTACCGCCTTTGCGGTGGTTGATATTTCTTTAATTCATATTAATCGAATTTCTAAAATTTTATTATTATTTAAAATAATTAAATTATTTAAAATTTAAGAAAAATATTTATTTATTTTTTGCATTAATGAAATTTTTTGATTTTTTAAGAGTTAAATTATATTATTTATAAAGTTATACTATAATAAGAGATTATTTATATTTATGATTTTACATTTAATTATTTTTATTAGGCTGATTAAATAAAAAAATAATAGAAAAAATATGATTCAAATTTTGTTCTTAAATATTTTTTTTAATATGTGTACATTATCTTAGAAATTCAGTTAATATAGAATAGAGAGAGTAGTTCGTTAGAATTATATAGATAGTAATAATATAAGTATTAATTATGTAAATATTATTTATGTTTTATTAATTATATAGATATTAGTTATGATTAATTATTTCATTTCTATTCTCTAAATAACATATTTTTTTATAACCTATATAAGTATTAGTTATGTGAATTTTAAAATTCCAAATTAAAAGTTGTATTTAATATTATACATGAATAACTTTAATTTCTAACTAGCTATTAAACATTATATAATTTATACATAAATTAATGATTCCTAAATTAATACATGAATAAGTTACGTTTTAACAACCTACCAAACGATCCCTTACTTTATGGCTAATCTGGCTCCGTTTTTTAATTTATTATTATTTACTAATTAAGTATTTATTATTTCTTTCCTATTTGATTAAACTTATAAGCGGGTCAAAACAACCTAATATTCTTCTTTCGGCTTATTTTTTCATTTGGTAAATACCCAAAATATTTTTAAATCAAGTGTTTGCAAGCTAAAATTAATTATAAATTAATTATGTTTAATTCATAAACACTTTTATTTTACCAAAACTTTTATTACTATTTTTTGAGAAAGACTTTCAAAATAAGCAATATTAGAAGGAATGAGCTATTCACCTCATCATTTTTTTTCATGATTTCTTTCTCAGCAACATAGCATGCTGCCATAATCAAGAGCAATATGAAGCTCTTCACCATCAAGTCAATCGTGGATTGATTTGAGTTGGAATAAAAATTCTTTGTTTTTGTTATTCAACCTTCTTCATTTCTTTGAAAACGTTATTTTTTTGTAGTGTTCAAACTTCGTGTTCAGTCAAATAATTCAAATTATGTATTCAATGACTAGGATCCAAAACACATCAACTCAAATCCGTAATTCGCCTCTACATTTAAGACTTTAAACTTAATTATGGACTTAATCGATACATCATAATATCTATACAACTACAACAGTTAAAACATTAAGAATGAAATAACACTACTAAAAACTGTCCAAAAAACGACGGAAAAAACAGCGACGGACTGCGTCGCTCAAAAAAGCAACGAAATTTGAGACGCTGTCCGTCGCTTTTTTATTTTTTTTTTAATTTTTATTTTTTTTAATAAAAAGCGATGGACAGAGACTATTTGTCCGTCGCTTTTTTGGCGGATTTTTGCGTCATATATAAATATATTTAAAAAGTAATTATAAAATAAAATTAATGACGGAGTCCGTCGCTTTTAATTTAAACCCTCACCTTTCTCTCTAAAAATTTCAACCCCCACCCCTTCGCCGCCGTTCGTCGTTGTTGCCGCCGTCACGTCCTCCCCCGTCGCCGTTGTTGCCGCCGCCACTCCCCACCGTCAGCCTCTCTCTCCTTATTGTTGTTAAGGTTAGTTAGTTTTAGGGTTTTAATTTTGAAAAAAACAATTAATTTATTGATTTGTTAGTTATTTATTTCATTTAATTTGATTAATGTATGTTATTAACATAGTTAATTTGTATATGTGATTTAGAATTGGTGAATGTTAGAAATTAGATTTTAGGTCTTTTAATTATTTGAGTTGGAGTTTTTTTAAAATTAAATTATGAATTGAATATGTTTTGAAGTTGGAATTAAAGTGTTGTTGATGTTCAAATGTTATGTTAAGTTGGTTAGTTCTTGAAGTTAGATTGTGAATAAAAATTTTAGGACTTTAGTTTGAATTGTTTTTTTTTTTTAATTAGATTGTGAATTGGGTATTGTGTTATTTGGACTTGAAGTGTTTTTGAAGATAAAATTATGGTTAGAACATGAAGTAATTAGAAATTAGAATTTAGTATTTTTTAAGTTTGGAAGATATTCAAGTTAGAAAAACATTGAGTTGAATGATTTTTGATGTTTGGAAGATATTCAAGTTATGAACTTGGACTTTAGGATTTTTGAACTTAGAATATTTTTTTTGGTTTGAATAAATTGTGAACTTTAGACTTTGGAATTAATTAGAACTTAGATACTTGAATTTTAGGATACTTGAATATAATATAGAACTTGACCTTAGAACTTGAATTTTGAACTTGAACTTAGAACTTTGAACTTGAAATTTTGTTGACTTTAGAAATCTTGTTGAATGTAGTACTTATGAACTAATTAAGCTAATTAGAGTTAGACGATATTCAAAGTCATGAACTTAAAATTTAGGAATTTTGGAAGTGGAACTTTGAAATTTTTAGGTTTGTATATGTTTGAACTCTTTAAACTTTAGAAGTAACTAGAACTTAGAAGTTCATATGGTTATTAACTTGAACTTTAAATTCTTGAATTTTAGGAATTCAGAACTTTATAAATTATTTTAGTTTGGATAAATTTTGAACTTTTAGACTTTAAAACTAATTAATTAGAACTTTATGTTGTCATTAACTTGAACTTTAATTAGATACTTGAATACTCCTATTTTAGAACATTAATTTGTATATACTTGAAATTTGTAATTTTGTTCTTATTTAACTTAGAACATCTGACTTGAATTAATTAGAACTTAAAATATTTATAATTTGAACTTAATTATTATATGAATTAATTAATTATAACTTGAATTAATTAGAATTTCAACTTAATTATAACTTGAACTTAATTATTATATGAATTAAGTAATTATAAATTGAATTAATCATAACTTGAACTTAATTATTATATGAATTAATTAATTATAAATTGAATTAATTAGAATTTGTAGTCTCGATGAATTGTAGTCATTATGAACTAATTAATTAAGCTTGAATATACGTAATTTTGTAGATGGATCATCGTTTGTGGATGTATAACATGCATTATGAAGTTGGTGGTGGTTTGAAACCTGAATTTATTGACGGTGTAAGAAATTTTATCGATCATGCCATGACACTTGATGTTTTTAAGCGAAATGAATTGGTTAGGTGTCCTTATCGTGAATGTAGGTGCTTGAAATTTTTTAATCCATATATAGTTATGGTTCATTTGTATGGTAATAGATTTAAGCCTAGATATTTTGTATGGGTTGATCATGGAGAAATAGATGGATTTAAGCCTAGATATTTTGTATGGTTCATAGTAGAAGAAGTTTTCGATGATGAACTTATAATGTCAAATGTTGAGGAAGAAGTAAACGAGGAATATGAATCATTTGAAGTGGAGGAATGGATTGACAATGAATATGAAACAATTGAGGAGGAGGAATGAAAAGATGACGAAAATGAAATAAGTGAGGAGGAATAGAGTGGTAGATTATCACTAGTATGTAAGTTATTTATTTCTCTAACCCTAAATTTAATCAACTATGTAGTTTTTATATATTGTATTGTTACTTTACATGCAGATGTCATCTGGTGATGGTGATAGATCTCGGAATCATGTTGGTGTTAGCCATTCTGGTAGAAGTAAAAAGAAGTCTAGGAGACCTGTTGATCCTGAGGATATCTCAGGATATATTTCTTCAGCGCCAGAGATGCAGCACCATCAAGCTAGTCCTACACATATTCATGTTGTGCCTTTTGGGACTATAGATCCTTTAGTTTACCATAGTCAGTTCCGCCGACCATGCGACACTTCTTCTTCATCACAGGTCAGATATATTTCATATGATCAGACCTACCAGCTACCTACAGAGGTTATTGCTCGATCCCCGAGAGTATCATCTTCTTCTACTCCATCTCCCACAATTCCATCTCCCGGATCTCAGTCTCCTCACATAGATTTAAGCCTAGATATTTTGTATGGGTTGATCATGGAGAAATAGATGGATTTAAGCCTAGATATTTTGTATGGTTCATAGTAGAAGAAGTTTTCGATGATGAACTTATAATGTCAAATGTTGAGGAAAAAGTAAACGAGGAATATGAATCATTTAAAGTGGAGGAATGGATTGACAATGAATATGAAATAATTGAGGAGGAGGAATGAAAAGATGACGAAAATGAAATAAGTGAGGAGGAATAGAGTGGTAGATTATCACTAGTATGTAAGTTATTTATTTCTCTAACCCTAAATTTAATCAACTATGTAGTTTTTATATATTGTATTGTTACTTTACATGCAGATGTCATCTGGTGATGGTGATAGATCTCGGAATCATGTTGGTGTTAGCCATTCTGGTAGAAGTAAAAAGAAGTCTAGGAGACCTGTTGATCCTGAGGATATCTCAGGATATATTTCTTCAGCGCCAGAGATGCAGCACCATCAAGCTAGTCCTACACATATTCATGTTGTGCCTTTTGGGACTATAGATCCTTTAGTTTACCATAGTCAGTTCCGCCGACCACGCGACACTTCTTCTTCATCACAGGTCAGATATATTTCATATGATCAGACCTATCAGCTACCTACAGAGGTTATTGCTCGATCCCCGAGAGTATCATCTTCTTCTACTCCATCTCCCACAATTCCATCTCCCGGATCTCAGTCTCCTCACATATCTAATCTAAGACTTAAAGATTCTAGTGTTGAGACTGACACTCCTACAGCATCACCTACACCTTCTTCTGCTGCTAGAACAGAGGCATTATATGATATGTCTGGATTAGCTCCTGGGCAGATGGACAGACTTGGGAGAGAGTCATGATTGAGCCTGATGGATCCTCGTAATTTTAATATTTTATTTTTTTATTTATTTTTTCTACATTAATAACTAATTGATGATACAATTACATGTTTATTATGTGTCTTGCAGGTGACATCCTTCGAAGGAGGCTGCTAGGGCTCTTCAGAAGAGTGTTAGGAGGCTATATACTGAGCCCTATCACTCTTGGCGGGAGATTCCAAACAGTATCCGCCAAGCAATATTTAATGAATTCATGGTATATATATGTTTAAATCTAGTTTTTTAAGTTACGTTTAATATTTTTACTATACTTTACTTAACTAATTATTTAACGTTATTCATTTTTTCAGACTTTATGTACCTGGGAGCCAAGGTACAATATGGTCATTGCGATCACTTTTGAAAGAAAAGCGAGTGCCAGACTGTCAAGCTGGCTAAAGAAAGCTAGGGATGATCGGACACCTTCGAGTTGGATGTTGCCTCATATATTTGAAGAATTATGCCGGTATTGGGATACCGAAGAATTCAAGGCTTTATCCGATCAAGAAAAAAAAGCAAGAGCCAGCCTAAAGGGTGGCTCATTGCACACCGGAGGTGCAAAAAGTGTTGGTACGATTCAGAGGGAGATGGTAAGGTTTCTAAATTTTAAGTTTAAATTCATTTTCTAAAATAAATTATTTGACAAAATATTATTTCATTAATTGTATTTTTATTTATAGGAAAAAGAATTGGAACGCACTCCCTATCGTTATGAAGTCTTTAAAAAGACTCATGTGAAGAAAAAGACTAATGAGTCGGATCCGGATGAGTGGGTGGAAGAAAGAGCCGAACGAGCCTATGTAAGTTATTTAAGATATAATATAATATATTTTGATTCTAAGTTTTATTTTATATATATTTATATATATAGTTTGATTATAATTTTTATTTTCTAATATGCAGCAAGATTATGAGCAGCACGTACGTGAGATGGGAGATTCGATTCAGCTAACGCCTGAATAGTCCACTCAAATTTGGACAGAAAAAGTGATTGGAGGCAGCCACAAGGGCCGAATATATGGAATGAGCTCTAGGAATAATGTACGACGACTCCAATTAGGTTTAGAAGGTATTGGATCATCGCGTCAAGCCGAGGCCATTGACGGGGTTCAGATAGCTGCAATGTCTCAGCAAATTGCAGAACTTACACGCGCATTGGCAGAATTAGAGAAAAGAAGGATCGAAGATAAAAAAAAGTACGAATGAACAAGTTGAGCAAATTAAAGAACAAGTGCTCAACCTCGCCCGTTAGTCTCCGCCCCGTTATTCAAGAGCGTCCACTCCGGATGATTCCGACGAAAGTGATGAATATATAGCAAATAGTCCTTAGGGTTTCCTATGTTAGTTTATGAACATTTTGAGTTTTTTTTGTTAACTTTGAAATACTTGAAATCGTTCTAAATTATGATTTTATTCATTTTAAGTGTTTAATTATGTTTGTTATTATGTATTTTGCGGATTTTGTTTATTGTTATTTGTGTTTGAATGGGCTGAATTGAATACAATTGAATTGAATTTTGATTGTAGGTGGGCAGTAGAAACTGCAGGTTTCTGCTGTCAAAAGTGTTGCAGAAAAGCGACGGACAGGGTCCTTTAGTTCGTCGCTTTTCTGTTTTTTTTTATATTTTTCCAGAAAAGCAACGGACAGGGTCCTTTAGTCCGTCGCTTTTCTGGTTTTTTGTTTTTATATTTTTTCAGAAAAGCCACGGACTAAAGGAGCATGTCCGTCGCTCTTCTGCAAAATTTTAAGATAAACAAAGCGACGGACGGTGACTAAACGTCCGTCGCTTTTTATTAAATATTTTTTTTAAAAAAAATAAAATGACGGAGTCCGTCGTTTTTTTATATATATTTTTTAATCTAAAAAATTAGGGGCGACGCAGTCCGTCGCTTTTTTGCGTCGTTTTTTTGACAGTTTTTTAGTAGTGTAAGAAGTTCAAAATTAATTATTTCCAAATATTAACTCTTTTTTTAATAAATTACTAAAAATTAACGTCACATAAATGGAACCAAAGAAGTATTTGAATTGATATTAATTGGAGCACAATTTATTCTTAACAATTTACTCAGCGCATCTTGTTAGCTTGACCGTTGATTTCAAAAAATAATAAGCAGAAAATTTTGCGCACTTGGGTAGTGATCACAAAGAGTTGACCTTAGATATCTAAATTTTGCTTCTCCTAGAGAAGTACAAAGCATAAACTATAACTTATACACGTTTTTTAGTCAAATTTAAGTTTTAAAAATTGTGTTTGAATCATGCATTTTATTTAGAAAAAATTTAAACTTTTATGAGTTAAAGTAAAAATTCTCCCAAAAACTTATCAACTTGATCGTTTTTAAGAGACAAATTTTTACCACTAATCTAGAAAAAAAAAGTAAAAATGAGCTCCAATGCACTTGTAGATAAGCTGAGCATATATTAAGTACAATGTTGGATGTAGAGCGGATTCAACTAAATCCACTACTTTTCAGTACTCAAATCACCATGATTTATTTAATTTAAAATTTAAAATTCGCCTTTAATTTGAGCTAAGGTATTAGAGAACTGTGCTTGAATCCAAAGAAGTGAGTGCGTCGGGGCTCAAAAGAAGGGAGGAACACCATGCAAAATAAGAAGGCAATTGAGGGAAGCCATGAGGACTTGTATCGCATGCTCCAAAAATAGTACTGTCCGTCGGAATTTGGTGTTCGACATCTTTCTCTTCTGCTTCAGTAACTGATTCATCAGAATCATCGTCGATTGATATCACCACTGCGGAGGAAGGAGGAAGAAACTCTCTCCATTGTCCACCAATATTAGTGTTGTTACTTGATAATGAGGTTGGTGAAAGATCACTATGAGGAGGAGGAGCCACCTATTGAAAACATGATCAATTAGTTAAAATAGTATGTTCCATTTAATATGTAAGTTAAATTTTTAGATCGAAAACATGATATTAAGGCTGACATTTTAGTTAGTTGTGTTCAAATTTCAATCAAAAAGAAATGTCACTGCTTAGAGCATGTTTGGATTGACTTAAAAATTGATCAAACTCTATTTTTAAATTTTGGAGAGTGTTTGACAAAGTTAAAAATAAATTTAAAATAATTTTAAAAAAATTTAAAACCAAAAATTTGACTTAAAAATCATTTAAATTTTTTTAACTTAAAAACTACTTCTTCTTAATCAATCTAAACGAACTCTTAATTTGTCCTAATAAAAAGAGTAATTAATTAAGGGCATGCATGCGTGGGGCCGATGATCACACAATTTAATATATAATTATACTAACAACCTCTTGTAAATGCCCGAAGCCAGATGTGGAATTGTAGTGGGATTGAAACTCAGGTGCTGCGGTTAGCAAATGGACAACTTGTCTGAAATTAACAACTTCGACCGTATAGATTTTTGGGGGAATTGGTGGCAATGGAGCTATAGGCTTCTTGTTGATTGATTTTGATGGAAGGCTACGAACTTTATGGAGAGTAGAAAGATATGGCTTTTCTTTCTTTTCTTTATGTTGATTATGACCAGCGATAGAAGCACTTGAAGAACTAGAAGAGAAGGAATTAGAAGAATATATTTTAGCACATGAATACGACTCCATTTTTAGCTATCAAAGCATAAACTTGTGTGAGATATTAATTGGAAAACTTGTTAAGAAGAATTTATATTGTTAATTTTGTGTCCTTGTAAATATAGTGAAGGTGGGAGATTTTGTAAGAAGGAAATATTAATTGTAGAAGTAATAGAAAATGAGTAAATGTGAAGGATGTAATGTGAAGTTTGTCTCGAGCGTCGGCCATATATATGGATGGATGAAGCTGATCAATGTTAGTCATTAATTAGCTTATAAATGAATCCAATATTAATGTCCACTACTGCTCAATTTTGACCTAATTAAAATATGGCTTTATTTATTTTGTTTGTTTCTTATTATTTCCTTTATTTTTTGAACGAAGGAAATGTCATTCAAGCTGACTATCTGAGGACTGACCTCAGATACATGTGCATCCTTGGAGTTGTTTAATGGCGGCGCCGATTCTCTCTTTCCCTCTCTCCTGCAACTCCTTTTTCTTTTCGTTTTTTATTCTCTCCTTCTTCTTCGAACTAACGATCTTAGAGTCAAAAATGAAGGGTACTTGAAATTTTAGTTACTCCGTCTATCTTAATTTTTTGCTTCTCCAGATTAAAAGTTAAAATTATGTAAATTTTGACTAAAGTAACACTATATTTTTTCATTTTATTGACCGACTATTTATAGTATTTTTTGTAATTTTTTTAAATATTTTTTTGGCCTTTCTAAAAGAAAAAAGGAGTTATGTTGGACAAGATCTCACTTGAAAGGAGAACTTAATTTTTTTTAGAGTTTTGTCAGTTACCATCTGGAAGAATCACAATTCCAGCAATTACCCACTTCTTGTTTTCTTCTGCTCCCCTCTCCCTCTGACCCTTCTGTAACTCAGCTTCAGGAACAAGAATCTCAAGCTTTTTGGAAAAGTCTCCTTCTTCTTCTTTTTTTTTCTTTTTATTTTCTTTTCTTTTGCTTGTTTTCCAACGAATATCTCCAGATCTGTTCAGATTTGGACTAGATCTATTGATTTCCGGCGGCGTCTCGCGGTTTTCCATTTTCCGGTGTGAACAGTGTTTCCGGCGTGAATAGTGTTTCCGGCGTGAACAGTGTTTCCGGCGTGAATCAGGTTCTTTTCAACTGGAGTTGGTACCTCCGGTTTATCTATTTTTTTGTTCATACACTTATCGTTGCATTTTGCTAACTTTAGATTTTTGAATAATTTATTAATTCCTACATTTTTTCGTGGCTTTAGATAGTGATGGTAGGTTAAGGTCATGTTCTCATTCAGGGACGGGGTCGGGGACGAGGGTAAGGAGGGGTAAGTGGGTTAAAGGAGCGTCTAGACTGAGAGTTGGTTCTTGGAACATTGGAACGTTAACGGGAAAATCCATAGAGCTAGTTAAAATTCTAAAGAAGAGAAAGATTAATATAGCTTGTGTCCAAGAGACCAAATGGGTAGGTTCTAAAGCTAGGGAGGTAGACGGGTATAAGCTTTGGTTTTCAGGTAGATCGAAATATAGGAATGGGGTAGGCATTTTAGTAGACAATGATCTAAGGGATCAGGTAGTGGAGGTTAGGAGAGTCAACGATAGGATGATGTCGATTAAGGTGGTCGTTGAAGGGAGCACATTCAACATTATTAGTGCTTATGCGCCACAAGCGGGCTTAAGAGAGGAGGAGAAGAGGCGTTTTTGGGAGGATTTGGACGAGTTAGTGGGAGATATACCACCTACTGAGAAGCTTTTCGTGGGAGGGGATTTCAATGGGCACATCGGGTCTATTTCAGGAGGGTATGATGATGTGCATGGAGGCTTTGGTTACGGGGTCAGAAATGTAGGAGGCCTTTCACTTTTGGAATTCGCAAGAGCTTTTGGGTTGGTCATAGCCAATTCGAGTTTCCCAAAGAAGGAAGACCACTTGGTAACATTCCATAGTTCGGTGGCTAAGACTCAGATAGACTTTTTACTCCTGAGGAAGGTCGATAGAGGTCTGTGCAAAGACTGTAAGGTCATTCCGATAGACAACCTTACAACCCGACATAAGCTTTTGGTGATGGATTTAGGGATCAAGATGATGAGGAATAAGAGGGTCGGGGATGATCGACCTAGGATCAGATGGAGGAGTTTGACCACTGCAAATGCCCTGGAGATGGGAGAGAAGTTGAAGGCCATGGGGGCCTGGGATAGTAATGGAGATGCGACCAGTATGTGGGATAGGACGGCTAGTTGTATTAGGACTGTGGCAAGGGAAGTGTTGGGAGTCTCGATTGGTAGTCGTAGTCGGCATCGAGGAGACTGGTGGTGGAATGGAGAAGTGCAAGAAAAAGTGGAAGCAAAGAAGATGGCGTACGCAAAGTTGATAGAAAGCACAGATGAGGTGGAGAAGTGGACGAATATGGAACTTTATAAGATAGCGAGAAAGGAGGCGAAGTCGGCGGTTTCGACGGCAAAAACAATAGCTTTTGAACGCCTTTATGCTGAACTAGAAGAGAAAAGTGGGGATAGAAAATTGTTCAGGCTAGCCAGGGCGCGGGAGAGAAGGGCACGCGATGTGGACCAAGTGAAGTGCATTAAGGACGAGCATGGAAAAGTATTGGTAGACGAGACCCTCATTAAACAGAGATGGCAGTCCTATTTCCATAAACTCTTGAATGAGGAAGGGGACAGAGACTTTGTGTTGGGAGATTTAGAACATACAGGGAGGCATTGCGATTTTGGGTATTGCAGGAGTATTAAGGTCGAGGAGGTTAAGAGTGTCGTTCGTAGGATGCGCTGGGGAAGAGCAACCGGACCTGACGAGATTCCTGGGGAATTTTGGAAGAGCACGAGCTCTGTAGGTTTGGAGTGGTTGACTAGGTTATTTAATGTCATCTTTAAAACGGCAACGATGCCCGAAGAATGGAGGTCGAGCATAATGATCCCTCTATACAAAAACAAAGGGGATATCCAGAGTTGCAACAACTATAGAGGTATTAAGCTACTAAGCCATACTATGAAACTATGGGAAAGAGTGGTAGAGATGAGGGTGAGGAGAGACGTGTCTATTTCAGAGAACCAGTTTGGATTTATGCCGGGACGCTCAACTACAGAAGCCATCCATCTTATGAGGAGACTCGTGGAGCAGCATAGGGAGAGGAAGAGGGACTTGCATATGGTATTCATCGACCTAGAAAAGGCTTATGACAAAGTCCCAAGAGAAATACTATGGACATGTTTGGAGGCTAAAGGTGTACCTATGGCATACATTAGGGTGATCAAGGACATGTACGAGGGAGCCAAAACCAGGGTAAGGACAGTAGGAGGGGACTCAGAGCACTTCCCAGTGGTGATGGGGTTGCATCAAGGATCAGCTCTTAGTCCTTTTTTATTTGCCTTGGTGATAGATGGATTGACGCGACAAATTCAAGGTGCGGTGCCATGGTGTATGCTTTTCGCGGATGACATAGTCCTGATCGATGAGACTCGCCGCGGAGTTAACGCTAAGCTGGAGGATTGGAGACATACCTTGGAGTCTAAAGGGTTTAAGTTGAGTAGGACAAAAACAGAGTACTTAGAGTGCAAGTTCAGTGAGACACCTCAGGAGGTTGGCGTTGAAGTTAGGCTTGGTGCTCAGGCAATCCAAAAGAGGAGTAGTTGCAAGTATCTTGGGTCTATCATGCAAGGCTGCGGGGAGATTGACGATGATGTCACACATCGTATTGGGGTAGGGTGGATGAAATGGAGGCTCGCTTCCGGAGTGCTATGTGACAAGAATGTGCCACCAAAACTTAAGGGCAAGTTCTACAAAGTGGTGGTTAGACCGGCTATGTTGTATGGGGCGGAGTGTTGGCCAGTTAAGACTTCTCACATTCAAAAGATAAAAGTTGCTGAGATGAGAATGTTGAGATGGATGTGTGGGCACACCAGGAGCGACAGGATTAGAAATGAGGCTATTCGGGACAAGGTAGGAGTGACCTCGGTGGAAGACAAGATGCGGGAAATGCGACTGAGATGGTATGGACATGTGAAGAGGAGAGACACAGATGCCCCAGTGCGGAGGTGTGAGAGGCTGGCCATGGATGGTTACAGAAGAGGTAGGGGTAGGCCGAAGAAATATTGGGGAGAGGTGATTAGACAGGACATGGCGCAGTTACAGCTAACGGAGGACATGACCTTAGATAGGAGGGTGTGGAGGACCCACATTAGGGTAGAAGGCTAGTTCATAGTCTCGTTATTCTTCTCTATTCATAGGCGTAGTAGTGCATTACGATCTCTTGCGCTTTGACTTCTGACTTCTGATTTCTGTTATTTCTGTTATTATTTATTGCTTTCTATGCTTTGATTACTCAATTTTTATTTTTTTTTATTTTTTTTACCTGTGACGCTTTCATTATTTATTTAATCGTTATTTGTTATTTGTATTTATTTATTTGTATTTATTTGTTATCTATTCGTTATTTGTTTGTTGTTTTTCTCATAAAGCTTTTAATTTTCTATTCTTATCTAACATTTTTATGCATTTATGGTTTTACTGAGCCGAGGGTCTCCAGGAAACAGCCGTCCTACCTTGGTAGGAGTAAGGTCTGCGTACATTCTACCCTCCCCAGACCCCATGTTGTGGGATTTCACTGGGTTGTTGTTGTTGTTGTATCTAAATTCAATCTCAAAATATTAAATTAGTCTAATGAAATTTAGCTTTAATGATTGATCAAATTAATTTTTAAAAACCAAAAAGTATCACATAAATTGATACAGTAACACCTAATATGCCTTAAATATCGTGACTAGGAACGGATCCATCTTATGTCAAGTGATTTGAAAATTTTCCAGCATTATATATATATAAAAATAGAATATCACTAGAAATAATATAAATAACGCTTCTTGAACAAATGAGCTTCCTTTGGCGCGCGGTTGATTTAGTCATTCTCTCAAGTGACTAAGTTCTAACCTTAGCAAGCGCTAATTTGTATTTGCTTTATGGTTTTTCCATAAAACACTTGTTTTTGTGATAAAAGTAAACGTTGTTGAGATTGTTGTTGAGATTCAAACCTCCAATTTGACAAATTAGAATAAAATAAACAAGTTGAACCAAAATATAATTTGTGTAGTATTGTAGAAATTTAATTATTTGTCAAAAACGAAACTGATCATGATAATAAGTTATAAAGTTAAA
The DNA here is from genome assembly GCF_947179165.1 of Solanum dulcamara. Taxonomy (NCBI): domain Eukaryota; kingdom Viridiplantae; phylum Streptophyta; class Magnoliopsida; order Solanales; family Solanaceae; genus Solanum; species Solanum dulcamara. The sequence goes on from NC_077247.1 coordinate 37,389,205, forward strand.
CCTAAGTTGTTAAGGAGAGTTTCTGTAGTTTACTTGATTTATAATAGTTTATAACTCTGTTTAACAAATCTATTACATTTAGCTTTCACACAAACACCTGACCATAAAATAATTAACATCTCACTTGGAATAGGTAAACATTTAAGTGAACTAAGACTTACCTCATAACCCTACTAGCCCGCTATGGCAATACCTATCACGCTCTGGCGTCCTCTCCACAGCGAAATTCCTCCCGCCAAAGTGGCCTAGCCGAAGACAGTAACTCTAACTTCTCCCACAATTCCCTTTTTTCACATATATCAACAGAACACCATCAATATCTGACTCTAAGTCACTCATCTTATTAAACCACACATATACTGCTCTCCGTTTGTTTACCACGACCTCACACCTATGTTACAAATGCATCTAGCAACCATAACATAATCTGAACATGCATGTCTATAGAAGCACATTACCGATTTATCATTTTAAGAGTAATATACAGTTTCACCGTGTAAATCTCAATTACAACTGTTAACATGGTAACACTTGGACCTTCGGTCCTTTCATATCAATGATTACACAGAATGGGCATGCTCAATTATCATCAAGTCAGTCTCTTTATCATCACACATATAGTTAAGATCAATTTACTGATGATAGCCACACAATGGTTCTTTCATGGAATCCATACCCAAACTATTAGTGTGTTGGTGTGACATTCGATCCAATATTTAGTATGTATCGGAACGTGAAACCCAATTCAATATATGTGTCGGAATGCAACACCCGATTCAATCTGTGTATCAGAATGCGATACCCAATCCAATATCACAATCACAATGCATAATCACAGTCCACAACGAATAGTTCACATACTTGCACAATCAAGTAATCAGGCTCATTGCATGTAATTATCCACAAATAGTCATTTCATTAGTTTTATTTCATATTATTGCATGATTTCACATGGAACTGTCACTACGAACACACACACAAACACATATATATATATATATATATATATATACTGGACCCCCTTGATTATCACAAGTCTTAGAATCTCACTCTAACCCAGTAATTTTCTTACACATTAACTTTACAAGGACCATTAACCATATCAACAAGAAGTATTAAGATTAACAATCAAGAACTAGACTATTATCACTAGTCACAGTATAATCACAACCCATATAGTACATTCCTACCATAAACAGCAATAACAACACATTCAACCATCCAGACTCCGTGCCCGAAGGCCTAAATATGAAATCTCCCGTCAATATACAAAATATTATGCAATGGGAACAGATTTATAACTACTCAATTGAGAAACCTAGCCTACCTCGGTGTCAAACAACTGCTGCAGAAGTATGATTGCGAACCTTGACTCCTTTAGTGAAACTTAGCTTGTTCTTGGTCTAAAATAATAGCATAATACAAAATCAATCACAAATGGCCTATATACTTTTAGATTATATGCAAATCTCAAATTCCAGGCCAGTCCCATAATTTTTTCACCCAAACTAGGGTTTTCCTACCATTAATTTCAAGCAAAACCATCTTTCAATGATCACCCACCAACAATTGTGGGTTCTAGGAATCGAATTACAAGCTTAATGAGTAAATTACTTACCTTTAGCACAAATTAGAGTGAAAACTAGTAGAAAATCGTCCTAGGTCGCTTCTGATCTTTTAAGAACGAAGTGGAAATGAAATAAATCATTCTGCACTTTTTTCCAACTTTAAATTTTATCTGTCCCACCACAGCAGGACCATCCCGCTCTGACGGTCCCCACCATAGTGGCCTAAATCTCTCCATAGCGGCGTTAACACAGACAGTGATTAGTAAAAAAAGGTATAAGTTTTTATTCTAAACTCCAAATTAGGAAAATTCGGTGGCGTTAGAAAAACGATTCATAGACCTTTCATTTGATAGGTGATGGAATACCTAATTTATTATAGTATGAGAAAGACGGTCGTTTGAAGTTGATTCTAGTTTGAACTCAAGTCCAAAACTAAATCGGAAAGACACTTTCAACTCAACTTTGAGATAAGAGCATAGTACGACCTTAATTCACAACTAATATACTCGCATATCAAGGAATTGATCCTAGCTTGTGACAAAAGAGATTCTATACCTTTACTGCAGGTATTTTTAGTAACAACGGGCTAGATCGTTATAATAGATATCAATTTATGCCTTGTTCATCCCTGAATGACAAGACGTAGGAGAGGGCATGAATTGATCTAAGATTTTTTCGAAATCAATGATGAGACACCACTACAACTTAGGGAAAAGATCACATCCCAGACTAATCCCTTTATGCCAAACACTATATCCAGAGTTTTACAAACCCAAAATATACTCCGACAGTTTCTATGGGATACTACATCCCTTACGTATCATGATACCACCCTATATTTTTCTCAAAAACTACCTCTCGAGATACTAAATATCTCTAGACCACCTAATTCATAAGGTTTATTAAATTCTACGCTAACTGAAACCTTGTCGACTCTCATATTAGGAGAAATTTTACCCGAGTACTTACACCCTAACCAACAGTATAATGAGCACATCATCCCCACTCAAAGAGCAGTAACCACAAGGTATCTCACGAATCGAACACACGAATCAATAGACCACAATTAAGTTTATAAGAATGCGCATTTATAATCAATAATCGAGCATCAATCATATTCGCCAGCAAAAAATTTTGGCATCACACTCTCCATCCCATCACATGATCCTAGAACAAATGCAATTCGGCATGCTCACATATTAATAAAGAACGACAAGTTCAAGCAATTCACTATCATAATGGGACTATCAAAACATAGCATAAGATTCCATCCTTGTCAATATCAGGCATTTGCAATAAATGATCTTCTCATAGAACCTACAAACACCTATTTGTGTGTCAGAACGTGACACCAGATCTAAGATTTGTGTCGAAATATGACATCCAATCCTAAAATACAAAACAACCATAGTTACATCCAGTATTCAATATTATGTTACCAAGAACAAAACCATCATAAAATAGGCCAACAATGATTATTTCACATAAAATTTAGCATTTTTCTCTATTTATATACACATATGCATACCATGAAGTAATTGAACAAGTCTATGAAACACATACGGAAAACAAAACTATCACCTACGTTGCCAACCCCTAAGGTTTATCACCAATATCCACATATTATATATCTCTGTACATACTACTATGTCCATTGCAACTTCACCCGTCTATATGCAATAATATTACAATCAATATCTTTCAAGACAGTTGAAGGCCCATGAGAAAAACTATTCTACTCATGATTTGGAGTTAGCAGCTGTGGTTTTCGTGCTTAAGTTATGGCGTCATTACCTATATGGTATGCATTGCGAGGTCTTCACCGATCATAGGAGTCTTCAGTATATATTCAGTTAGAGGGATCTAAACTTGAGGCAACGTAAATGGCTTGAGTTGCTGAAGGACTACGACATGACTATTTTGTATCACCCAGGAAAAGCCAATGTGGTGGCGGATGCCTTGAGTAGGAAGTCCTCTAGTATGGAGAGTCTTGCCGCGATCCGAGTTGAGGAGCGATCATTGGCTAGAGATGTTCAGAAGCTGGCTAATAGCCTTGTCCAGTTGCAGATTTCAGAGGATGGTGGTGTTCTTGCCTTTGTGGAGGCACGTTCTTCCTTGGTTGAGCAGATTTGGGAGAGACAGTTTGAGGATGAGAAGTTATGTATCATTTGAGACAAGGTATTAAGAGGTGAAGCTAAGGAGGCAGTACTTGATTCGGAAGGCGTATTAAAGATTGGAGGCATAATTTGTGTGTCTAAGGTGGGTGACCTGACTAGACTTATTTTGGAAGAGGCTCATTGTTCAAGGTATTCCATCTATCCGGGAGAAGCCAAGATGTATCATGATCTGGGCCAGCACTATTGGTGGTGTGGGATGAAGAAGGACATCGCAGAGTTTGTGTCCAAGTATTTGACTTGCCAGCAGGTAAAGTGTGAGCACCATCACCTGGGGGTGTGAGTTAGAGGATGTCTATTCCCACTTGGAAGTGGGAAATGATCACCATGGATTTCGTTGTGGGTTTACCTCCCACCGTGGGTGGCTATAACTCTGTATGGGTGGTGGTTGATAGACTGACCAAGTCTGCCTATTTTATTCTAGTTAAGGTGAGGTACACAACAGATAAACTAGACCAATTGTATATTAGTCAGATCGTTTGGCTTCATGGTGTCTCAATATCCATCATTTCGGATTGGGGTTCAGTATTCACTTCGCACTTTTGGCAGGCATTATAGCATGGTTTGGGCACTAGACTTGATATGAGTACTGCTTTTCACCCACAGACCGATAGTCAGTCCAAGCGGACGATCCAAATGTTGGAGGACATGCTCCGAGCTTGTGTTATTGATTTTGGTGCTAGATGAGATCAGCACTTGCCCCTAGCAAAGTTTGCCTACAACAGCAGTTATCACTCCAGTATCTAGATGGCTCCATTTGAGGCTTTGTATGGTAGGCGGTGTCGATCCCCTATTGGATGGTTTGACTTAGCTGAGATGGACTCCTTAGACACAGACTTGCTTAGAGATACTATGGAGCAGGTTTGTAGGATTCAGGGTAGACTCTTGACAGCCTAGAGTAGGCAGAAGAGTTATGCAGATCGGAGAGTTCGATCATTGGAGTTCATGGTGGGTGATCACGTTTGGCTTCGAGTGTCGCCCATGAAGAGCGTGATGCAGTTCGGGAGGAAGGGCAAGCTCAGCCCTCAATTCATTGGCCCATTTGAGATTTTGGCGCGAGTTGGAGAAGTGGCTTATAGATTGGCCTTACCACCTAGCTTATCGGTTGTGCATAACATGTTTAATATTTCCATGCTTCGGAAGTATGTTCTGGATGAGTCTCATGTGTTGTCACTCAATTCAGTGGAGTTGGGTCCAGACTTAACATTTGAGGAGGAGCCTATAGCCATTCTAGATAGGCAGGTTCGTAAGCTTAGAACCAAGGAGATAGCTTCAGTGAAGGTACAATGGAAGCACCGTTCAGTCGGAGAGGCGACTTGGGAGATAGAGGCTGATATGAGTGCCAGATATCCCTATCTTTTTGAATCTTCAGGTATATTCCTTTACTTTATGTTCGAGGACGAATATGATTTTTAGTGGTGGATAATGTAATGACCCATTTGGTCATTTTAATAATGAGTCATCTCTCTTCTATAAAATACTCTCTCCGCAAATTTAAATTAGAAATTTAGACCTTTCGGTAACTTCGGTTAATTAGTAGAGGGATAATTTTAGAAAATTAGTTTAATTAGTGGGCTAAAGTGTTAATTTATTTAATATTCTATACCATTTTTTTTATATTTATTAAAATAGGTTAGTAGGGTTTGTCACTTTTAGTATCTAATTACTTTTTTAAAAACAAAATAGAACAGAAACTCACCTGTCTTGAAAGACGAAGAGCAACCACGATTTCTCGAGGTAAAAAAAATAATCTATTGATTTAGAACATATCAATTAGTTTGCATAGTTTTATGTCTTCTGACTTTTCATCCACTATTTTATTCTTTGTTAGTTCAAGTTTTTAAGAAGGAAAAAAAAACAAGAATTGAATTGCTGCACGAGTTATGTTGGAAAATTTCTAGAATATTAGTGGTAAACTATGGGTAATGATTGGACAATAATTGTGGGATAATTATTGGGCTAAGATGCTATAGAATGGATCATTGATTTATTGACAATATTTTTTTTATGTCTGTTTGTGGTCTAATTCGGTGGTTTAATATTCATTTACATGGTTAGATCCTAGTCTTTGCGTACCTTAGCTTTGATTTTGGATTTTCTTATAGTTATCATTCTATGATTCAAGTATTGATATATGTAATTAAATATTAGGTGTATTCTATTAAATGAAGATCATTAGATTTTATGTATTTAGAGAAATTGGGACTTAACCCCAGGCTTAAAATTTAAGACTATGAGACTTGATATACTAATTGACATCAAAATTAGGAAATTGACTATAGATTTAGGTCTAAGTTAGACATGTAGTAATATGGGGGTTGTTCTTCTCGAAATCTTATTGTGGTTATTTATTTGATTAGATTATATTTATTTGGAGGCCCAACGAAAAGGGAAGGCTTAAGTTCCGGAGTAATTGCTTGATTATTTGAGGCAAGTGAATTTTTAAACCTCAGTTTAAGCTTATAAATGCTTGTATTTCCGTGTTGTGTGTACTAGGGAGTAATGAAAATTGGACTGGATTATTGACTGTGTGATTGGCCTTAAAAATAGAGATGAGGGGTGTAAAATGGTGATCTAATGACATGTATGGTGGAATTGATATGTTGTGAGTATGAGTTTATTTTGGACAGGTGAAATGACTATGTTGATGTGAGATAGGAGAAATTATTGTTGTTGTCATGTTATTATCGTGAATTACATGAACATGAAATTATTGCATTGGTTCTAATACATTGCGTTGATACTGAAATGATATGAAACAAAAAGGGTTGGGCCACATGCTCCGTGGCAGATATTATGAAACAAAGGGGTCGGACCATACGCTCTGTGGCAAGTATTATGAAATAAAGAGGTCGGGCCACATGCTCCGTGGCAAGATATATATGTTGAGGGGACGGGCCACACGTTCCGTGGCAGGTTACATGGACAGAAATGTCCCCCATGGATTCCGGACTGTGATTCAGCGGATGTGTACCGATAGAACAGACATGCATCATTTCATTGCATTGCATTACACCTCTCTGATATTTGTGAATTTGTGTTTACCCCTATATTGCTATGTATATGTTGATTTGATTTGATATGATTCATTGATGAGTATTCGTGGACTATATTGCTGTTATTATTGTACAAGTGTAAAGTTGGGCTGGTTTTATGCAGGTTGTAGTTAAGGAGGTTCGGTTGGGAGGACAAGAGTACTTGTATCTATTAAGTTTGGCTTAGTTTTAGTTATCCACTTGCTGAGTACCGTGTTGTTTGGTACTCACTCATTGCTTCTACACTTGTGTAGGTTGTGAGCACATGCCTGCTTGATCTCCTATGGTTTACTACTGCTTCTGAGGCTATTATCTCGAGTGTTGAGGTAACTATTACATCCATCTAGCAGGCACCTCTTACTCTTTTAATATGTTTTAGTCTTATTCTAGAGACAAAGACATTGTGACTATATTTTCTTTCATATTTCGGTAAGGTATTAGTGACTTGTACACATGACATCAATCTTGGGAGTTTAAGTTCGTTTTACTTATTTCGGTTAAGTTAAATTTGGATTGAATTCTTTTTTTCTTCCGCATCTATTTTTTATTGGGTATTAGGCTGACTTGTCTCGGTGATTTGAGATGAGTGTCATCACACCCGTATGTGGGTCGTGACAAAAAATGTCTACGAAACCAATAGATTCCAATTAAGGGTTTAAGTGATCCCGAAGGGAAGGTATCAGCTCCTTTGGAATCCACAATTGTGGGTCCCAAATGAATTTATTTTTTAAATTGCGGAGATAAAAATATTATACAAATATATAATGAAATATACACAAAGAGTAAACTAAATCAATAATATAAGGAATGGCCTAATGTTTGCCTAGCGTCAATAATATACACAATAATAAATTAAAAATATTATTCGAACTTAATTTGAATAGCTTCTTCGGAAAGCAACTCTGGATACCTGTAAATACACTTAATAAAAGTGTTAGTAGGAGATAAATAATAATAATAATAATAATAATAATAATAATAATAATAAAATCCATCTTATAAACATGTGAGGCCTTTAAAATCGATAATAATTTCTTCATCCGCCAGTTTTGATTGGTACCTTCTAAACGGAAAATCACATAAGATCCACAAGTAACAATATAAAGTAAATGCAATAAATTGAAAATAGTAACTATATAAGAACATAACATCAACACAAACTAAACAACACTAATAATAAAACGTCAATGTAACTTGTTGTAGATTTGCGAAAAAAAAAAAATTAATTTAATTGAGTCAAGAACAGACAAGATATTAACAAAATAAAGTAGCACTTCATATATATATAAAAAAAATCTAAAGTTGTCTAAAGCATAAAATAAAATATTGTAGAACAATAATGGCACAACCCTACACATTATCAGAAAGGCACAACACCACCAACCCAAATGGAGCAACAACACAATAAAATAAAGCCATAAAAATAGAAGAGACTAAATTAACGAGCAAGAATGGTCCAGTGATAACAAATATAATAATCAAATAAAATATTAATAAATTATTGGTTAAATTAATATTGACAATAAATATGACTACCTAAATTAAGAACAATATTTTGAATAGAGTTTATAGCTTAAAAATGTAACCCGCATAATTTTACCAAAGTTTTTACCATCGTTTAAAATGGGGAGGTCTCAAAAATCGACAGAGAGATTTTCTCATTGGCCAGTTAATAGAAGAAAAAATTTAATAACATAACAGAAGAATAAAAATAACCAAATAACATTCCAAAGCCGTCAATAGTGACAAAACTATAACAAATCATGATGATAATATGTCACGACCCAAAATGGGCCATGAGTGGCACCCACACTTAACCTCCTGGGTGGGAGAACCAACGATACAAACACCAACTAATAACAATAACGCGAAAGCTCAAATAAATACGTTTTCCCCAAAATCTGAAAGTCATCACATCAAGGACATCTAAAATCTAAAACTAAGTCTGGAAACATCAAACACCAAAATGAACAAATAACAAAATGTGTCCGAAAACTAAAGACACTATGCCATAACCGAGAGAATCCATCATGAGCTAGAATGATAGCTCACCCTGAAATTCGATGATCTTGAGACTGGCTAGAGCTGAGGTTGAGTCGAAGTCTGTGGAACACTCGCTGCACTCCACAAAATTAAACAAGAAAAGATACAAGTAGGGGTCAGTACAGGACAACATGTACTGAGTAGGTATCATCGGTCAACTCAAAATAGAAATTAATATACATAAAATAATAGTGAAAAATCAACAACAACACTTAACAGGTGGCAACCAATGAACAATTACATAATCAGTCAATAATATCAAGATCACACATAAGGACTCAAGCCTTCACATCACACTCTTTTGAAATATGAGTTTTTGAAGATTGGGTAGTATTAAGTAATTTTAATTTATTTCTCTTTAATATTACCTTGCTGGAACGTGACACCCAATCCAAATATATCGTGTTAGAACGTGACACTCGATCCAAATATACCATGTCGGAATGTGACACCCGATCCAAATATAATTAATTTATCATTCCTTATGATTACATTCCACTTCATTAACAATATTTTATCAAGCCTTCTTTATTCAAGGCACCATTTTTGATAGGGCAAGTTCAAGATTATGGATTTCATGGCCTTGGGATTTTAGACCAATCATAACAACATATCAACCATTCAAACCACAACAATTAAATGCGTAGTAAACTTCACACATATTACTCAATGAATATCAATCACTATTCAGAGTCTATCTATGATATAGAATAAAAAAAAACCATAACCTACCTCAACCGAAGAACCGAAGTAAAGCAAGCTAATCAACAATGTCTTTCCCCTTCTTCAATGCCTCAGACCAATCTCAATCTATCAAATATATAATATTTATAAGTAAACTAATTCGTAAACACCAATATTATATATATGTTTAACCTAGCCCCAATAACTCACCCAATTCTATAAACACGTTCTTAATCTTGATGCCACTTAACATGTCAATTCCCATATTTTCTGAATTTTAAAACTAGGGTTAAACCTCAATTAAATTAAATAATCACTTTAAAACTTGAGCCTTTCATAATGCTTTCGAATGATCAAAATCTGTTCAAATACATAATCTTCATAAGAATATGAATCAAATGACACCCATATAGCTATATTTATTTTTGGATCAAAAATTGGATCAAAAAGTTGTCCCGAGTCATTGAAGTCAAATCTGAAATTTTCTTTCTGATTATGTTCACTCATGATAAAATAAATTCACATGTCAAATTTCAGCTAAAACGGATCGTTATTCGACCCCCAAATCAAAATTTTATGTGAAGAACCCTATGGTCATATTTCCTTATTTTAGCATTATTTCTCCACCAATATACCCTAAAAATATGTTCATAATCGCATAAAAATTTAATGGAAAGGATGAGAATAATTACCTTGATGTTTTAAAATGAAAATCCTTATTTTTCTCTTCTCCTTTATTTTTCTTTTTCCCTTTATTTTCTTTCTTCCTCCGTATTTTTTTTTCCTCCCAATTTCTGCGTTCTCGCTGTTCTCTTCATTTTTTTTCTTTTATTATTTTTTTTTTCTTGTTTTTCTTTTCTGAATCAAAATTAATAAATCCTATCTTTTTCCTTTAATAATTGGTATAGAATGTTAAGTAAAATATCAACTTAGCCCACTAATTAAATTAGTTATTTAAATTTACCCCTCAACTAAATAAATATGGTTATCGAATAGTCTAAAGTACTTATAAAAATATACGAAATGCGTCTTTTATTAAATAAAAAGCTCTATTTTTCAAAATGACATAATGGGTCGTTACAATAGATACCAATTTACCCACCGTTCATCCCCGAACGGTCAAAAGAAGAGCGAGGGTTGAAAAGGGTACCTGACTCGACGAACATATGTGGATATCTTCCACGCATATCTGCCTCAGTATCACAAGTTAATTCTCAATTGGACGATGCTTCTATTGAACCTTCACAGACGCAATCTCCCTTGATCTCAACTTACGAACCTCCCTATCAAGAATAACTACAGTCTCCTCCTCGTAAGACAACTTCTCATCAAGCAAGACTGAATTTCCAGAGAATAATATAGTTTCTATCACCATGATATTTCTATAACATAGACACATGAAACACTAGGTGCACACCAGACAAACCTAGAGGTAAAACCAATTCATAGGCCACTTCTCCAATATGCTTAAGAACTTCAAACGGCCTAATATACCTCAGACTAAGCTTACCTCGCTTACCAAATCTCGCCACACCCTTCATGGGTGAACCTTCAACAACACTTGCTATCCCTCCATAAACTCCATATCCCTGACCTTTCGGTCTGCATACTCTTCCTGCCTGCTCTGAGTTGCTGGAAGCTTCACCTGAATGAGTTTTCCCTTTTCTAATGATTTCCTCAAAAGATCAATTCCCCAAGGTCTCATCTCAAACGCATTAAACCAACCAATAGGAGACCTACATCTTCTCCAATACAATGCCTCAAACAGAGCCATATTAATACTCGAGTGATAGCTATTATTATACAAAAACTCTGCCAAGGATAGAAACTGATCCCAATGACCACCAAAATCTATCACGCATGCACGAAGCTTATCCTCCAACACTTGAATTGTCCTCTCAAACTGTCCATCGGTCTGAGGGTGAAATACAGTACTAGGATCCAATCTAGTACCTAACTCAGCATGCAAGGTCCTCCAAAAGTTAGAAGTAAATTGCATACCTCTATCTGATATAATAGAAACCAGAACTCCATGTAATCGAACAACCTCACGGATATAGAGTTTGACTAACTTCTCAGCATCATAAGTCATTAGCCAGAGTTTGAACCTCTCTAGCTAATGGGCGTTGGAAAACCTGCAAATGAGCTAAACTTCCCATGCTCCCTGCTTTTCTGCTCAAGGCATCAGCCACTACATTAGCTTTTCCAGGGTGATAAAGAATAGTGATATCATAGTCCTTTAACAATTCCATCCACCTTCTCTGCCTCAAATTCAAGTCTCTCTGAGTGAACACATCTTGTAAGCTGCGATGATCTATATACACTTCACACTTTACCCCATATAGATAATGTCTCCACTGCTTCAATGCAAATACAACCGCAACCAACTCTAAATCGTGAGTGGGTAATTACGTTCATGCACCTTCAATTGCCTTGAAGCATAGGTAATTACATTCTTCTCCTGCATTAGCACTTATCCTAAATCAGAATATGATGCATCATAACAAACAATGAAATTCTTACCTTCTACTAGCAAGGCAAGAATCGGTGTAATCAATAAAGTCTTGATTTTCATAAAACACTCTTTATAGTCGCACGACCACACAAATGGAAATCTGCTTGGTCAGATTGGTTAGCTGGGAAGCAATGGAAGCAAATCCTTTGACGAACCGACGGTAGTAACTAGCCAACCCAATAAAGCCCCTTACCTTTGAGACATTGATGGGTCTTGCCCAACTCTTCACTTCTTCAATCTTCTGGTGATCCACCTCACTCCATCCTTAGAAACCACGTCCCCTAAGAAAGACACTGAATCAAGCCAGAACTCGCACTTGAAAAATTTGGCATATAACCTTTTCTCCCTTAACAATCCTAGAACAATTCTCAGATGCTCTTCATGTTCTTTTCTGCTCTGTGAGTAGATCAATATATCATCAATAAAAACAATAACAAAGAGGTTTAAATATGCCTTAAAGATTCCATTCATTAGACTAATGAAAGCAGCAGGCGCATTTGTAAGCCCAAAAGACATTACCAAGAATTCATAGTGACCATACCTGGTTTGGAAGGCTGTCTTTAGTACATCTGTTTCCCGTATTTTCAGTTGATGGTAACCGGACCTCAAATCAATTTTTGAGAAAACATAAGCACCCTCCAATTGATCGAATAAGTCATCAATGTGAGGAAGGGGATACCTATTTTTAATAGTCACCTTGCTCAGCTGCCTGTAATCAATGCACATACGAAGGCTACCATCCTTCTTCTTCACAAATAAAACTGAAGCACCCCAAGAAGAGGCACTCGGTCTAATAAAACCTTTACCCAACAACTCCTGAAGTTGGGCCTTCAACTCCTTAAACTCAGCCGGAGCCATTCTAAAAGGTGGAATGGAAATAGGGCGGGTGCCGGGCTTCAGGTCGATACAAAAATCTATATCTCTATCAAGGGCATACCAGGTAAATCTGGAGAAAAAAACATCCATAAACTCACGCACTATCGAAATAGACTCAATCGATGGCACTCCAGAACTATTATCCCTGAGATATGCTAGGAAGGCTAAACAACCCTTACTTACCAACCTCTTCGCACGAAGAAAAGAGATAATCCGTCCTGGAGCGGGAAGATAGTCACCCTCTCATACCAATTGATCCATCTCAGGCTTGGATAATGTCACAGTCTTAGCATTGCAATCTAAGATAGCAAAATTTGGAGAGAGCCAAGTCATACCCAAGATTACATCAAAGTCAACCATCTCCAGAATAATCAAATCTACATAAGTTCTGCTCTCCACAAAAGTCACAAGGCAAGACCTATACACTTTCTCAACTAGCACAGACTTACCAACAGTAGTAGAAACATGAATAGACATGTTAAGTAAGTCACAATGTAAATTGAGTCCATCAGCAAATGCGGAAGATACATAAGAAAATGTGGATCTAGGATCAAACAATACAAAAGCCAAGTTATCGCAGACCAAAAGTGTAACAACCCCTAAAATGTTGTATGTCGGTATTTCAATTCTCGACAAAAATAATACAGCCTTTGTATTTTGGGCATAACTTTTCATAGGTTAGTCCACATTAGGTGATTCAAATTTCTGGGTAATCACAACATCCTTACCTACAACTTTCATGAAGAACATAACTTCAAATTCGGAGTATAAGTAGGTCAAATAAATTAATCTTTGCAAGATATAGTGCTGTGACGGAATTGAGTGTTGATAGAAGAAAATTCATATCTCACTGTAGGTTGCTCCAAATTGGTTGATTCTTGAACTATATGAAACTAGACTTCTATATCTACAATTCTTATGAATAAACCAAATCCTAATAAGGAATTTATCTTATTCAAACGTAGCTTCGAAAATGAGTATTCTGTTAAAAAGAACTCATCTTACCTACCATGGAAACATCTAGATGCATTTGACATCATGCATGACATAAATTGTCCTCCATTTAACACCATCCATGACATCAATATATTCCATTAAATTTTCAGATTTTTCTTTATAATTATTTTATTTATTGTTAGGTCCCTCTTTTCCACCTATAAATACCCACCTTATTTCTTCATTTTATTCATCAAGCTTTCCTAAGCATTTCTTCTCTCTATATACTTCTTCTCAAATATAGTTTTAGTTTTAGTAGTATAAAAATACTACTCCGGTTATTCTTATACTCCGGGTAGTACACAAAATGCTCCAGCGAGGAGAAAAGGCTAGGGATCCAAGAGTATTCCAATTCGGAGTAAACCTTCGGATTTAAGGTATATAAGGCTTTCATAGCATTGGATTGAGTTCGTCCATGCGCCCAATATTTAAATTTATTATAATTGAGTTATAGTTGAGTTTTATTCAAATCTTGAATTCTAGATGAATTAATTCTTCTTCTATTGAGTTTGATATATTTATGCATTAATATTATTATTATTGTTATCTCTCATATTATTGGAATTATTGTTCATGACTACTTTCCCATGAATTCTAATTGATTTGATGTTCATGAATATTTTTACATATGTTTTGAGTAAAGATGTTGGCTTTTTATTATTTTTATTGATAAAAAGAGAGTTATATGAATTAATACTATATATGTATTTTATTGAGTTTTGAAAGAGTAAAAGAGTTGAATTTGAATGAATTTAAGAAAATGATGTTTTGAGCAAGATGTTTTGATGAGATGTAAATGATGTTTTTGGAAGTATAATGATTGATGAACATGAAATGAGATGAGTTTGATGATTTAAATTAAAGTCCAATGAGACTAGATGATGAGTTTAATATGAGCACATATTTTGGGAGTAGTATTGAGCACCGAGTTGGGTAAGAGTTTAATTGACTCAAACCCCAGAACTACGTAGCCAGCGTAGGATGGAGGCTATGCCTCTTAAGTCCCAAAAAGAGGACTTTGATGAATGGATCCAAGATGGTGATGTCCTTTACCCTGGCAAGGTATTGGATGGATGTGGCAATGACATCGCTTCGTTGTATCATCGCTAGCTCATAAGTGATGGTTGTCGGTTAGAGAAACTCCCAACTGAGTAAGCATTGCTTATTACTATTATTTTTATTATTATATTTTAAACTTGCATTACATATTCATGTTGAGACGATGTTGAGTTCTGAGTTGAGTTTTCTTGAGAGGAGTTTCTTGATATCTGTCCTTACCTTCCTGCCATTTTACATACTCGTACATTCCACGTACTGACGTCATTTGACCTGCATCGTTTTATGATGCAGATACAGGTGTTAGAGATCCTCAACGGGCGCATCGTTGAAGATCATTTCTTTTCAGCTATTTGGTGAGTCCTTCTTGTATTCGAAGGAACTCCTTATCCTTTTATTATTGTTGAGTGTGATGTTTCTTTTGAGGTAGCCATGGACATGTCATTGGCACCATCTAAGAGTATTAGAGGCTTCATAGACAGAGTCTGATGATGTAATCGGAGTAGTTCTCCTTAGAAACTACTTCTTCTAAGAATTATCTATTTTTCCTTTGATTATGACAATCCCACATTAGTATTATTAAGTCTTCCGCTGATGAAAAAATGAGTAATGAAACCAAGTGGTTCTCTCGGAAGCCAGAGATGGTTTCTAAGTGCCGGCCACGCCTAGGGTACCCTCTCGGGGCGTGACAAACTTGGTATTAGAGCACAGAGTTCAAGAGTCCTAGGGTGTCTATGAAGTCGTGTCTAGTAGAGTCTTGTTTATAGGTGTGTCGTGCACCACACTTATAATCAGGAAGCTATAGGACATTAGGAATTATTTCACTTCTTTCATAATCTGAGTTCGTGCGATAGAGTTTAACTCTATAAAAGCTTTCTTTCTAATTCGTGCGTTTACACGTTTCAGACATGCCTCCAAAACGTTCAGCTAGTCAGAGGAACGCTCCTAGCACTGAGGTTCCACAGTCAGTGATGCCTCCACGGAGAACTAGGGGCCGACCTGCAAGGTCTACTGAGGTACCCCAAGTACCTACTGTTCAGACCACTCCTACTTCTGAGGATGATTTTCGAGGAGCGATTGCTATGCTCACCCAGTTGGTGGCTGCTCGAAATAGTAGCCAGAGTTCACCAACTCCTAGCTCTAGTTATCAAGAGCCGTCTGCTGCCACGAGGATCAGAGATTTTCTAAGAATGAATCCACCGGTCTTCACGGGTTCTAACGTTGATGAAGACCCCCAAAATTTCATTGATGAGATGTGGAAGATACTAAAAGCGATGCATGCTACAGAGATTGAGGGTGTTGAGTTGGTGTCTTATCAACTCAAGGATGTCGCAAATGTCTGGTATAACCAGTGGGAAGAAAGTAGAGGTGAAGATGCAGAGCCTGCTCTTTGGGATGAGTTTGAAAGAGCATTTCTTGATAACTTTTTTCCCCAAGAGCTACGTGAAGCAAAAATTGAGGAGTTTGTGAACCTCAAGCAAGAGAGTATGACTGTGAAAGAATATAGTTTGAAGTTTATTCAATTGTCCAAATATGCCCCAGAAATGATTCCCCATATTAGGTCTAAGATGAGGAAGTTTGTCTCTGGCCTATGCAAACATGTAAAGAAAGAATGTAAGGCAATGCTAATGATTTCTGACATGGATTTTTCTAGATTGATGGTGTATGCTCAGCAGGTTGAGGATGATAAGAAAAAGGACCGAGAAGAACACCTAAGCAAGAAGGCTAAGTCTGCTGGGCATGAGAATGAGCAGAAGCAAGGGAAGGGTAACAAGTCTTTCTTTCAGAAAAGGTCTTCCAATTATGCACCTTCCCCAACAAATGCTTTTACACCTAATACCAGGTATGATCAGAGATCGCTAAGTCACCAAAACTTTCGATCTCAAGGTTCTCAGTCCCAATTAAGTATGGCTCAAGGTTCTAGAGGAAAACCACCATGTGCTAGATGTGGGAGGCTCCATTTGGGAGAGTGTCGTGTGGGCACCAATGCTTGCTACGGATGTGGAAAGATAGGTCACTTCCAGAATGAGTGTCCTTCAAAAAGGCAGGGAGATGGAAGTAGTAGAGCTCAGTTTTCTTCTGCAGCTCTACAGAATAGAGGTAATCATAGAGGTGCAGCTTCAAGTGCAGGTGGGGGAACCAACCGTCTGTATGCTATGGGTAGTCGCCAAGACCAAGAGAATGCACCCGATGTTGTTACTGGTATGCTTCGAGTCCTTTCTTTTGATGTGTATGCATTACTTGATCCGAGTGCTACATTATCTTTTGTGACTCCTTACTTGGCTAGTAAATTTGAGATCCTTCCTGAGTGTCTTCTTGAGCCTTTTAGTGTGTCTACTCCTGTTGGTGATTCTATCTTAGCTGAGAGGGTCTATAGAAATTGTACTGTGTCAATCTATCATAGGAATACCATGGCTGACTTAGTTGAGTTGGACATGGTTGATTTTGATGTGATTCTTGGTATGGACTGACTTTATTCTTGTTATGCTTCGGTTGATTGTAGGACCCGAATTGTCAAGTTTCAATTTCCAAATGAGCCTATCTTAGAGTGGAAGGGTAATTCTGTAGTGCCAAGGGGTAAATTTATTTCCTACCTTAAGGCCAGAAAATTAATCTCTAAGGGATGTATTTATCATATAGTTCGAGTCAAAAATATTAATGATCAGACTCCATCTCTTGAGTCAATTCCCATTGTGAATGAGTTTCCTGAAGTCTTTCCTAAGGATCTACCCGGAATCCCTCCTGATAGAGAGATAAACTTTGGTATTGATGTCCTTCCTGATACACAACCTATCTCCATTCCTCCTTATAGGATGGCTCCTGCTGAGTTGAAAGAGTTGAAAGAACAACTGAAAGACCTCCTAGATAAGGGGTTTATTAGGCCAAGTGTCTCACCTTGGGGCGCTCCTGTCCTATTCGTGCGAAAGAAAGATGGGTCCCTTAGAATGTGCATTGATTACCGACAACTAAATAAGGTCACCATTAAAAACAAGTACCCTCTCCCCAGAATAGATGATTTATTTGACCAACTTCAGGGTGCCACATATTTCTCTAAGATAGACCTCAGATCAGGCTATCACCAGTTGAAAGTGAGAGAATGTGACATCCCGAAGACGGCTTTTCGAACCCGCTATGGTCATTTTGAGTTTCTTGTTATGTCCTTTGGATTGACAAATGCTCCAGCAGCTTTTATGGACCTCATGAACCGAGTATTCAAGCCATACCTAGATACGTTTGTAATTGTCTTCATCGATGATATTTTAGTCTACTCTAGAAGTAAGAGTGAGCATGCTAATCACCTTAGGATTGTACTTCAAACTCTTAAGGAGAAGGAGTTGTATGCTAAGTTTTCAAAGTGTGAGTTTTGGCTTGAGTCTGTAGCATTCCTAGGTCATATTATATCTGGGGATGGAATCCAAGTTGATACTCAAAAGATTGAGACAGTTAAGAACTGGCCCCGACCCACCTCTCCAACCGACATAAGGAGTTTCTTAGGTTTGGCTGGTTACTACAGGAGGTTTGTTGAGGGATTTTCATCCATATCCTCACCATTGACTAAGCTGACTCAGAAGAAGGCTAAGTTTCAATGGTCTGATGCTTGTGAGAAAAGTTTTCAAGAGTTGAAAGCTAGATTGACTACTGCTCCAGTACTATCCCTACCCGAAGGAACAGATGGTTTTGTAATCTATTGTGATGCTTCAAGAGTTGGGTTGGGATGTGTATTGATGCAGAAAGGTAAGGTCATTACCTATGCCTCCAGGCAGCTTAAGACTCATGAGAGTAACTACCTCACTCATGACCTTGAGTTGGCAGCTGTGGTATTTGCTCTTAAGATTTGGCGTCACTATCTTTATGGTGTACATGTGGATGTGTTCACAGACCATAAGAGCTTACAGTATGTATTCAGCCAGAAGGAGCTGAATTTGAGGCAAAGGAGATGGCTAGAGTTGCTCAAGGATTATGACATGAGCATTCTCTACCACCCAGGTAAAGCAAATGTAGTTGCTGATGCTCTTAGCAGGTTATCTATGGGGAGTACAACTCATGTGGAAGAGAAAAAGAAGGAGTTGGCAAAGGAAGTGCATAGACTTGCGCGTTTGGGAGTTCAACTTATTGACTCTAGTGAGGGTGGTACAATAGTACGAAATGGAGCCAAATCATCTCTAGTTGCAGAGGTGAAAGAAAAGCAAGATCAGGACCCTATTCTTCTTCAACTGAAGGATGAGGTTCACAAGCAGAAGGTAATGGCTTTTACCAAAGGGGGAGATGGAGTGTTGAGATATCAAGAAAGATTATGTGTTCCAAGTGTTGATAGTATTAGGGAGAGAATCATGAAAGAAGCCCATAATTCTAAGTATTCCATCCATCCAGGTTCAACAAAGATGTATCATGACTTGAGAGAAGTATACTGGTGGAGTGGAATGAAGAGAGATATAGCAGAGTTTGTGTCCAAGTGCCCAAATTGCCAACAAGTTAAAGTTGAGCACCAAAGGCCTTGTGGAGTGGCTCAGAATATAGAGATACCGGAATGGAAGTGGGAAATGATCAATATGGACTTCATTACCGGTTTACCACGAACCCGCAAACAACATGACTCTATTTGGGTGATTGTGGATAGGATGACCAAATCGGCCCATTTCTTGCCGGTTAAGACTACGAACACTGCAGAGGATTATGCCAAACTGTATCTTAGAGAGATTGTTAGACTGCATGGAGTTCCTTTGTCTATCATCTCTGATAGAGGAGCTCAATTTACTGCTCAGTTTTGGAAATCATTTCAGAAGGGCTTGGGTTCAAGAGTGAACCTTAGTACTGCTTTTCATCCGCAAACAGATGGCCAGGCAGAGCGTACGATACAGACTTTGGAGGATATGTTAAGAGCCTGTGTTATTGACTTCAAAGGTAATTGGGATGATCATTTACCTCTTATTGAGTTTGCATACAATAATAGTTTCCATTCGAGTATTCAAATGGCTCCTTATGAAGCTCTGTATGGGAGGAGATGTAGATCACCAATTGGTTGGTTTGAAGTTGGTGAAGCTGAGTTGATTGGACCAGACTTGGTTCACCAAGCTATGGAGAAGGTGAAAACCATACAAGAGAGGTTGAGGACTGCTCAAAGTCGCCAAAAATCCTACACTGATGTTAGAAGAAGAGATTTAGAGTTCGAAGTCTACGATTGGGTATACTTGAAAGTTTCACCCATGAAGGGTGTGATGAGATTTGGAAAGAAAGGGAAGCTTAGTCCCCGCTACATTGGTCCTTATCAGATTATGAGGAGGGTAGGTAACGTAGCCTATGAATTGGAGTTGCCTCCAGAATTAGCTGTTATTCATCCCGTGTTTCACATCTCTATGCTTAAGAAGTGTTTGGGAGATCCTTCACTTGTTGTCCCAGCTGAGAGCATTGGGGTGAAAGAGAGTTTGAGTTATGAAGAGATTCCAGTTCAAATTCTTGATCGTCAGGTTCGCAAATTAAGAACTAAGGAAGTGGCATCTGTCAAAGTCCTATGGCGAAATCAATTTGTTGAAGAGGCTACATGGGAAGCTGAAGAAGATATGAAGGCTAACTATCCTCATCTATTTATGCCTTCTGATGACAATATTCAAGGTAATATTCCTTACTTCTACCTTTGAGTCGATGTTTATTCTTGAGTTTGAGTCATTAACCATTTGAGTATCGGAGTTGATGTATTGATGATATTAATTCTTTATGTCTCCTATTTTCATCTTCATTCGAGGACGAATGATCCCAAGGGGGAGATATTGTAACAACCCCTAAAATGTTGTATGTCGGTATTTCAATTCTCGACAAAAATAATACAGCCTTTGTATTTTGGGCATAACTTTTCATAGTTTGGTCCAAATTAGGTGATTCAAATTTCTGGGTAATCACAACATCCTTACCGACAACTTTTATGAAGAACATAACTTCAAATTCGGAGTATAAGTAGGTCAAATAAATTAATCTTTGCAAGATATAGTGCTGTGACGGAATTGAGTGTTGATAGAAGAAAATTCATATCTCACTGTAGGTTGCTCCAAATTGGTTGATTCTTGAACGATATGAAACTAGACTTCTATATCTACAATTCTTATGAAGAAACCAAATCCTAATAAGGAATTTATCTTATTCAAACGTAGCTTCGAAAATGAGTATTCTGTTAAAAAGAACTCATCTTACCTACCATGGAAACATCTAGATGCATTTGA
Organism: Solanum dulcamara; assembly: GCF_947179165.1. Taxonomy (NCBI): domain Eukaryota; kingdom Viridiplantae; phylum Streptophyta; class Magnoliopsida; order Solanales; family Solanaceae; genus Solanum; species Solanum dulcamara. The sequence goes on from NC_077247.1 coordinate 37,410,364, forward strand.
CATCATGCATGGCATAAATTGTCCTCCATTTAGCATCATCCATGACATCAATATATTCCATTAAATTTTCAGATTTTTCTTTATAATTATTTTATTTATTGTTAGATCCCTCTTTTCCACCTATAAATACCCACCTTATTTCCTCATTTTATTCATCAAGCTTTCCTAAGCATTTCTTCTCTCTATATACTTCTTCTCAAATATAGTTTTAGTTTTAGTAGTATAAAAATACTACTCCGGTTATTCTTATACTCCGGGTAGTACACAAAATGCTCCGGCGAGGAGAAAAGGCTAGGGATCCAAGAGTATTCAAATTCGGAGTAAACCTTCGGATTTAAGGTATATAAGGCTTTCATAGCATTGGATTGAGTTCGTCCATGCGTCCAATATTTAAATTTATTATAATTGAGTTATAGTTGAGTTTTATCCAAATCTTGAATTCTAGATGAATTAATTCTTCTTCTATTGAGTTTGATATATTTATGCATTAATATTATTATTATTGTTATCTCTCATATTATTGGAATTATTGTTCATGACTACTTTCCCATGAATTCTAATTGATTTGATGTTCATGAATATTTTTACATATGTTTTGAGTAAAGATGTTGGCTTTTTATTATTTCTATTGATAAAAAGAGAGTTATATGAATTAATACTATATATGTATTTTATTGAGTTTTGAAAGAGTAAAAGAGTTGAATTTGAATGAATTTAAGAAAATGATGTTTTGAGCAAGATGTTTTGATGAGATGTAAATGATGTTTTTGGAAGTATAATGATTGATGAACATGAAATGAGATGAGTTTGATGATTTAAATTAAAGTCCAATGAGACTAGATGATGAGTTTAATATGAGCACATATTTTGGGAGTAGTATTGAGCACCGAGTTGGGTAAGAGTTTAATTGACTCAAACCCCAGAACTACGTAGCCAGCGTAGGATGGAGGCTATGCCTCTTAAGTCCCAAAAAGAGGACTTTGATGAATGGATCCAAGATGGTGATGTCCTTTACCCTGGCAAGGTATTGGATGGATGTGGCAATGACATCGCTTCGTTGTATCATCGCTAGCTCATAAGTGATGGTTGTCGGTTAGAGAAACTCCCAACTGAGTAAGCATTGCTTATTACTATTATTTTTATTATTATATTTTAAACTTGCATTACATATTCATGTTGAGACGATGTTGAGTTCTGAGTTGAGTTTTCTTGAGAGGAGTTTCTTGATATCTGTCCTTACCTTCCTGCCATTTTACATACTCGTACATTCCACGTACTGACGTCATTCGACCTGCATCGTTTTATGATGCAGATACAGGTGTTAGAGATCCTCAACAGGCGCATCGTTGAAGATCATTTCTTTTCGGCTATTTGGTGAGTCCTTCTTGTATTCGAAGGAACTCCTTATCCTTTTATTATTGTTGAGTGTGATGTTTCTTTTGAGGTAGCCATGGACATGTCATTGGCACCATCTAAGAGTATTAGAGGCTTCATAGACAGAGTCTGATGATGTAATCGGAGTAGTTCTCCTTAGAAACTACTTCTTCTAAGAATTATCTATTTTTCCTTTGATTATGACAATCCCACATTAGTATTATTAAGTCTTCCGCTGATGAAAAAATGAGTAATAAAACCAAGTGGTTCTCTCGGAAGCCAGAGATGGTTTCTAAGTGCCGGCCACGCCTAGGGTACCCTCTCGGGGCGTGACAAAAAGAGTACATGTGATAATAGCATCGATTGTCTCTACCTCTGACCTCCCGGGGAAAGCATAACAATGGGCTCTATTGCGAACCTATCTGGCTTCACCCCCTCCACCTCTATCACAAAATCAACCACTTCCAAAGGTCTAACCCAATTTTATTTGCACGTTCTTACTAAAATCTTCGATTGCTTTTACCCAAGTTTACTTGTTGGGTCTTCCTGTATCCATAATTCCATCGTTCCTATATCGATCCACTCTCTTAGAGCTTACGATAAAGTCACCGATCCTTATTTAGAATATTTGAAATATACTCAACAACCTAAACGCATTAATCGTATCTAAGATATACCTCTAGAACACATTATACCTATCGAATAACTACAAAACATTACCAAATTCGACCCATTTTGTCTCTGTCCCAAGTGATATATATTTTTTCGTAGGTCAGGTTGCTAGCAGAAGTAACAAAATCCATAATCTAACCAAGTAAGCATCGATATCATTATAGTAGTCATATCCTGACCCTCTTTGATATACACTCAATCTATGAAACTACAGTAGAGATTCTGACCACAATCCTTTTACAAAGTGGCAAAATCCGCTCTTCTGGACTGAAGCAAAGTTGCACATTTGGATAAGGCACGAAATCTGGTCTTACAGGCTACAACAAATATCTTTCCTTGCTCTATATTTTGGAACTCATCTCCCTTTTTGTCCCTCTAGGTCCAGGGATATACATTTCTATGAAGAAGTCAGAAGACATTGCCTAGTTGCCTGATCTCTGCCCCTAGTGGGCTTTCTCCTGCGACCTCTACCATGATCTCTCATCACTAACCCCCTTTAGCTACAACCCTAATGGCTGGCTCAGGCAATGCTATTATTTTAGTTCTGAACATTTGTGAAAATAGAGTGAAGAAGGTCAGATACTAATTTGTATCACCTAGATACCAATTGGATTCAAGTAATAGCATGAAAGAAAGAAAGAATGGAGTTTTTCTAAAGTCCCGTAGCCTCTCGAAGAAAAGTAAAGGCGTCCCCGTACCATTCCACAAGCCTCTACTAGACCTGTCCTTGTGTGATGAGATCACCGAACCTAAAGCTCTGATACCAAGTTTGTCACGACCCAAAATGGGCCATGAGTAGCACCCACACTTAACCTCCTGGGTGGGAGAACCAACGATACAAACACCAACTAATAACAATAACGCGAAAGCTCAAATAAATACGTTTTCCCCAAAATCTGAAAGTCATCACATCAAGGACATCTAAAATCTAAAACTAAGTCTGGAAACATCAAGCACCAAAATGAACAAATAACAAAATGTGTCCGAAAACTAAAGACACTATGCCATAACCGAGAGAATCCATCACGAGCTAGAAGGATAGCTCACCCTGAAATCCGATGATCTTGAGACTGGCTAGAGCTGAGGTTGAGTCGAAGTCTGTGGAACACTCGCTGCACTCCACAAAATTAAACAAGAAAAGATACAAGTAGGGGTCAGTACAGGACAACATGTACTGAGTAGGTATCATCGGCCAACTCAAAATAGAAATTAATATACATAAAATAATAGTGAAAAATCAACAACAACACTTAACAGGTGGCAACCAATGAACAATTACATAACCAGTCATGTAACACCCCTTAAAATGTTATTGATTCATGGATCCTTTCATTCATGAAGTCCAAATAAATTATCAAAAAAACTATTTAATTCAAGCATGAAACTTTATGGATTTTCATATCATGATTCTAATTGCATAGATTATTAAATATTTGAAGTTTAATCACCTATCTTATGTTAGTTTATGTTGGCTCTTAAATGCATTAAATTTTTTTTGATTAATGAAAGGTCCTTATATGAAGACATAAAAATGTTTTAAAGTATTTTGATTATATTATGATCTCTCATGCCTAAAGTATTTTGATCATAATTATTTCTCTCATTACTAAAGTATTTTGATTATATTATGATCTCTCATGCCTAAAAATATTTTTATCATATTATGATCTCTCATTACTAAAGTATTTTGATCATAATTATATTCTCTAATGACTAAAGTATTTTGATTATATTATGTTCTCTCATGACTAAAGTATTTTGATCATGTTCTAAAGTATTTTGATCATATTCTAAAAGTATTTTGATCATGTTCTCTCATTACTAAAGTATTTTTATCATATTCTAAAAGATTTTGATCATGTTCTAAAAGTATTTTGATCATGTTCTCTCATGCCTAAAGATTTTGATCATGTTCTAAAGTATTTTGATCATGTTCTAAAGTATTTTAGATCATGTTCTAAAAGTATTTTGATTATGTTCTCTCATGCCTAAAGTAATTTGGGCATAACTTTTCATAAGATGGTCCAAATTTGGTGATTTAAATTTCTGAATAACCACAACATCATTACCTACAACTTTCATGAAGAACAGATCTTAAGATTCGGATTTTAAGTAGATCAAATAAATTGATCTTTGCAAGACATAGTGCTGTGACGGAATGGAGTATTTGTAGAATAAAATTCATATCTAGATGTCGAATGATCCAAATTAGGTGATTCAAATTTCTGAGTAACCACAACATCATTACCTACAACTTTCATCAAGAACACATCTTAAGATTTGGAGTTTAAGTAGATACAATAAATTGATCTTTGCAAGACATAGTGCTGTGACGGAATGGAGTGTTTCTAGAATAAAATTCATATCTCGATGTAGAATGCTCCAAATCGGATGATTCTTGAACTAACTGAAACTAGACTTCTATATCTACAATTCTTATGAAGACACTAAATTCTAATAAGGAATTTATCTTATTTAAACACAGCTTCGAAAACGGATATTCCGTTAAAAGAGATTTCATCTCACCTACCATACAAAGATCTAGAACCATTTGACATCATCCATGACATCAAAATTCTCCATTGAATTTTCAAGATCATCCTTTATGATTATGTTTATTTATGGTTAGATCCCTCCTCCACACCTATAAATACCCACCTTATTTCCTCATTTTATTCATCAAGCTTTCTTAAGCATTTCTTCTCTCTATATACTTCTTCTCAAATATAGTTTTAGTTTTAGTAGTATAAAAATACTACTCCGGTTATTCTTATACTCCGGGTAGTACACAAAATGCTTCGTCGAGAAGAAAAGGCTAGGGGTCCAAGAGTGTTCCAATTCGAAGTAAAGCTTCCGATTTAAGGTATGTAAGGCTTTCATAGCATTGGATTGAGTTCGTCCATGCGCCCAATATTTAAATTCATTATAATTGAGTTATAGTTGAGTTTTATCCAAATCTTGAATTCTAAATAAATTAATTCTTCTTCTATTGAGTTTGATATATTTATGCATTAATATTATTATTATTGTTATCTCTCATATTATTGGAATTATTGTTCATGACTACTTTCCCATGAATTCTAATTGATTTGATGTTCATGAATATTTTTACATATGTTTTGAGTAAAGATGTTGGCTTTTTATTATTTCTATTGATAAAAAGAGAGTTATATGAATTAATACTATATATGTATTTTATTGAGTTTTGAAAGAGTAAAAGAGTTGAATTTGAATGAATTTAAGAAAATGATGTTTTGAGCAAGATGTTTTGATGAGATGTAAATGATGTTTTTGGAAGTATAATGATTGATGAACATGAAATGAGATGAGTTTGATGATTTAAATTAAAGTCCAATGAGACTAGATGATGAGTTTAATATGAGCACATATTTTGGGAGTAGTATTGAGCACCGAGTTGGGTAAGAGTTCAATTTACTCAAACTCCAGAACTACGTAGCCAGCGTAGGATGGAGGCTATGCCTCTTAAGTCCCAAAAAGAGGACTTTGATGAATGGATCCAAGATAGTGATGTCCTTTACCCTGGCAAGGTATTGGATGGATGTGGCAACGACATCGCTTCGTTGTATCATCGCTAGCTCATAAGTGATGGTTGTCGGTTAGAGAAACTCCCAACTGAGTAAGCATTGCTTATTACTATTATTTTTATTATTATATTTTAAACTTGCATTACATATTGATGTTGAGATGATGTTGAGTTCTGAGCTGAGTTTTCTTGAGAGGAGTTTCTTGATATCTATCCTTACCTTCCTGCCATTTTACATACTCGTACATTCCACGTACTGACGTCATTCGACCTGCATCGTTTTATGATGCAGATACAAGTGTTAGAGATCCTCAATAGGCGCATCGTTGAAGATCATTTCTTTTCGGCTATTTGGTGAGTCCTTCTTGTATTCGAAGGAACTCCTTATCTTTTTATTATTGTTGAGTGTGATGTTTCATTTGAGGTAGCCATGGACATGTCATTGGCACCATCTAAGAGTATTAGAGGCTTCATAGACAGAGTTTGATGATGTAATTCGAGTAGTTCTCCTTAGAAACTACTTCTTCTAAGAATTATCATTTTTTTCTTTTAATATTGATGATAACAAGCCAACATTAGTATTCTTAAGTCTTCCGCTGATGAACAAATGAGTAATGAGATCAAGTGGTTCTCTCGGAAGCCAGAGATGGTTTCTGAGTGCCGGCCACGCCTAGGGTACCCTCTCGGGGCGTGACAAGTCAATAATATCAAGATCGCACATAAGGACTCAAGCCTCCACATCACACTCTTTTGAAATATGAGTTTTTGAAGATTGGGTAGTATTAAGTAATTTTAATTTATTTCCCTTTAATATTACCGTGCTGGAACGTGACACCCAATCCAAATATATCGTGTTAGAACGTGACACTCGATCCAAATATACCATGTCGGAATGTGACACCCGATCCAAATATAATTAATTTATCATTCCTTATGATTACATTCCACTTCATTAACAATATTTTATCAAGCCTTCTTTATTCAAGGCACCATTTTTGATAGGGCAAGTTCAAGATTATGGATTTCATGGCCTTGGGATTTTAGACCAATCACAACAACATATCAACCATCCAAACCACAACAATTAAATGCGTAGTAAACTTCACACATATTACTCAATGAATATCAATCACTATTCAGAGTCTATCTATGATATAGAATAAAAAAAACCATAACCTACCTCAACCGAAGAACCGAAGTAAAGCAAGCTAATCAACAATGTCTTTCCCCTTCTTCAATGCCTCAGACCAATCTCAATCTATCAAATATATAATATTTATAAGTAAACTAATTCGTAAACACCAATATTATATATATGTTTAACCTAGCCCCAATAACTCACCCAATTCTATAAACACGTTCTTAATCTTGATGCCACTTAACATGTCAATTCCCATATTTTCTGAATTTTAAAACTAGGGTTAAACCTCAATTAAATTAAATAATCACTTTAAAACTTGAGACTTTCATAATGCTTCCGAATGATCAAAATCTGTTCAAATACATAATCTTCATAAGAATATGAATCAAATGACACCCATATAGCTATATTTATTTTTGGATCAAAAATTGGATCAAAAAGTTGTCCCGAGTCATTGAAGTCAAATCTGAAATTTTCTTTCTGATTATGTTCACTCATGATAAAATAAATTCACATGTCAAATTTCAGCTAAAACGGATCGTTATTCGACCCCCAAATCAAAATTTTATGTGAAGAACCCTATGGTCATATTTCCTTATTTTAGCATTATTTCTCCACCAATATACCCTAAAAATATGTTCATAATCGCATAAAAATTTAATGGAAAAGATGAGAATAATTACTTTGATGTTTTAAAATGAAAATCCTTATTTTTCTCTTCTCCTTTATTTTTCTTTCCCCCTTTATTTTCTTTCTTCCTCCGTATTTTTTTTTCCTCCCAATTTCTGCGTTCTCGCTGTTCTCTTCATTTTTTTTTCTTTTATTATTTTTTTCTTGTTTTTCTTTTCTGAATCAAAATTAATAAATCCTATCTTTTTCCTTTAATAATTGGTATAGAATGTTAAGTAAAATACCAACTTAGCCCACTAATTAAATTAATTATTTAAATTTACCCCTCAACTAAATAAATATGGTTATCGAATAGTCTAAAGTACTTATAAAAATATACGGAATGCGTCTTTTATGAAATAAAAAGCTCTATTTCTAAAACGACATAATGGGTCGGTACATAATATTGCTAAAAAAAATAAAATTAACTACCAAATCATTTAAACCATGAAAACAGTATAATAGAAACAAAAAAAATAACTAGCTTTACAGGTGGTTTCCTCCAAAATCTATAACTTTCCAATAATGATTGTCAAAATAATGAGAAATAAATTTAAATATCCTAGCATAATAAAATAAAGAATAATAGGAAAAAACAACAAATTTAATGATGGCAAACAAAGGAACGAATGAAATTATTAAAACATATCTATCAACTTACAATAACTTTTGACTATCTATCTATATATATATATATATATATATATATATATATATATATATATATATATATATATATATATATATATAAGGAATGAAAAAGTGAGAAATAAGATAATAACAATAATTTGGCTAGATCTGTGCTACAACTAAACCTATTGAGAACGGTAATAATTAAATAAAGAAGAAGAAAGATCAGTTCATAATAGAGTTATAACATGGCTTAGAAACAACTTCGCAAATCACTAAAAAATATCCACAAGAAATCATATCAGTCCCAAAACTAAACAAACAAAATTAACTATAAGAAATAGATCAATACTAAAGTGAACAACTTAATCATATAAATGCAAGATTTCATATTACCATTTAAGGCTATCAAAACAGTAGATTCGGCCAACCAAGTGCCTCATGTTGTACCACAAGAGAGGGGTTGCTTTGCTCTAGCTGAAATGACAAGCTTCCTTGGAGACTTTGTGAGGAATTATGATGTAGATCTGATAGTTCGTGGGGTTGTTCTTTGATGGAAAAAATGGGTTCACTTCAGGTGGTGGTGGTGGTGTGCTTGTGAGGGAGAAAAAGAGAAGAGAATCGAGACAGGGGTGTATCATACCCTGGTGGAGGATATGAAGTCACTGATCTCTGATGGTAGAGAAATTAAGATGCAGAGCAAAAATTTGTCCTTAGAAGAATATGTCCACAGGAAAATAATGGGTCATTAATTTTATTCTCTTTCCCACCTACCATAAAATATGCGTTTGTCAAAGTATCATAAAGAAAGGAAATCAAGTAAAGTAAGTCATAATTTTTCACTAATAAATTAAATCAATTAATATTTAATACAAAGAATCCATCAATCATGAATAACTTTACCAATAATAGGGGGATTACAACAGCTAATTCACATTATAAAAGGGTCAAACATACGAATTAAAAAATGTATATTAATTTTATGCCTAAAGTTAAATTACTAATTACACTATTATATTGTGTACGTTTATTGATGACTGTAAAAATAGTTTGACTATTAAAGTTTTACAATGACAATAATTAATAAGAGTCTTATTATTTACGAAACTAAGAATGCTTATCCATAAATTATTAAAAGGAAAAAATGAGAACAAATTTATGAAAATCGAAAAATAAGAATAATTATTAATGATTTTTTAAAAAAAACTGAAAAAATATATAATAAAATTATATTTTGCTCTTTAACGATCAAGAAATTTGAAGACGTTAACTTTAAGCACAGAGAGCTAAAATTTGGTGTCAACAGTTTGCCCCTCTTTGCTCGATGATGAAAATGAATTGTCGAACAAAAACGTTGACTAAGTAGCCAATTTTGATCGACTTGCGAGACGGTCGTGATGTGATCAGGTGGAATGATATGGGATCGTGAAAAATGTTATGGCCGAGACTTTGGTTTCAAGTCGCCTACATAGCTCTAATTTTACGAGAATCGGGCCGTGTGTAATTCTAGATGCAAAGTTGCGGTAAATTTTGATTGACTCTCAAAATTTGCCTTAGTGTTGAATCGTGATGACATTATTTTCTTTTGTGATAATGGTAGAAAGAATTTAGTATAAATGAAGGGAAAAATATAATGTAAAGGGCCCTCGACTGGAGAGGCAAGCATGTAATGTAAAAGGCTTCTAATTGGCAGGACGACAAAATGTAAAAGCTAGAGTGTGGATACGTGCGTTAAAAGGTGGGTGCATATAAAAATATATTGAAATATCCGCATTAGATAGTGGGCGCTTGTAAAATGTAATGAAATACCCGCATTAGAAGGTGGTGCTTGTAAAATGTAATGCAATATCCGCATTAGAAGGTGAGCGCCTGTGAGATGTATTTAAATACTCGTATTAGAAGGTGAGTGCATGTAAAATGTGTTGAAATACCCATATTAGAAGGTGGGCACCTGTAAAATGTATTGAAATACCCCTATTAGAAGGTGGACGCCTATAAAATGTGTTGAAATACCCGTATTAGAAGGTGGGTGCTTGTAAAATGTACTTAATACCCATATTAGAAGGTGGGCGCCTATAAAATGTAATGAAATAACCGTATTAGAAGATAGGCGCCTGTAGAATGTAATGAAATACTTGTATTAGAAGTTAGGTGCCTATAAAATGTAATGCAATAACCAGATTAGAAGGTGAGCGCCTATAAAATATAATGAAATACCCTCATTAAAAGGTGGGTGCCTATAAAATGTGTTGAAATATCTGCATTAGAAGATGGTGCTTGTGAAATGTATTGAAATACCCGCATTAGAAGGTGGACGCCTATGAAATGTAATGCAATACCCGCATTAGAAGGTGGTGCCAATAAAATATGTTAAAATACCCGTATTAGAAGGTGGACACCTTTAAAATATAATGCAATATCCGCATTAGAAGGTGGACGCCTATAAAATGTAATGAAATACTCATATTAGAAGGTAGGTGCCTGTAGAATGTACTGAAATACCCGTATTAGAAAGTTGGTGCCTATAAAATGTATTAAAATACCTGCATTAGAAGGTGATGCCTATAAAATATAAGGAAATACCCGCATTAGAAGGTGGGCGCCTATGAAATATAATGAAATGCCCGCATTAGAAAGTGGGCGCCTGTGAAATGTAATGAAATGCCCGCATTAGAAGGTGGACGCCTATATTTGAATTTAAAATGCCTGTATTTGGGGCAAAAAACATGTTTATTTTTTGTGTTTGTTTTTGTAAGAAATGTTGAAAAGTATAATGACAGAATTACATCTTGACTTCATTTGGTACCAACAATTAGTATTGTCCATAAGAATTCCACCATATTTTCTCAGCTAACCGAGATCAACATCAAAGTATTTTTTATAGTTTCAAGTGGTACCTCAAACTACCTAAGTGTCAACACGTTTTATTTGTCTTATTTCAAAACAAAGTTTAGAACTATATCTGCCCCTCATGTTTCAAGTGTCCTCATCACAAAGAAAGTCCTAATTTTCACATATTGGAATATTATAATTTTAGGACACCTTGGAAAGTACACTCATGCTCGAAAAGATATTCATGCATGCAATTGTGATACCATAGGCTTGGACTTCATGTAACACTCCATTAATGTGAGAACATTTGAAATGAAATCTTGTAGGGCTTGTTACTGGCTTGTAATGTAGGCTTACAGAAGGGTAGGATAGTAATTTAGGATAAAAGTGACTTAATTCATTCTTGAGCATTGCACTGAATTTGTGCTTTTAATATTTTTATACTTTTAGCGCTTGAACCTCATTTTTGTCCTGTTCTTACGTACTTTTGGACTTTTTTTGAAGCTTTACTTGTATGAGCTTTTCCCTTCTTAGTGTTTTTTGAAGTTTCTCTTATTTTTTTGGAGTATTCTTCTTCTTTTGTTGTAATTTTGCCTACTTGAACTTGTGAAAAATTTTCAACTTTCTTTTCTTTTGAAGTCATTCTTGCATCCTAAACTTTGAAGGACTTTTTCAATTTTTGTCTTTTACAACTTTGGACCTTGAATCTTCTTTTGTAACTCACATATTTTCAGTGTGCTCAAAAAGGTTGGACCAAGAGAGAGATAGTGCATATAAACATTCAAAAAGGATATAGGATAAAATGTGGTTGTCCAAAGAAAAGGCTTAGACTCAAAGTGGGATATGCTAAGGATTAATGTCATTTGGTAGGCTTTGAAAGAAGGCTTACAATCATTTTTTAAATCAAACATTACTCATTATTTCGCCTCAATAGATAATTAGGCTAAGTTCTAGATCAACATTGCAATATAATGAATTAACCTAAGGCTCACCACACAAATGCACATAAAAAATGAGGTAGATTTCGTGCTTGAATTAGAAGTATGAAGGAGAATTTTCTCAAGATTTCGTCCTTTCTTTTCTCTTACTCTCTCATTTTTATTTTGTTAAGTTAATATATATTATAACACGTTATCAGCATGAAGCTCTAATTTTCTTTTGATAAATTAACTTCTATATCACGTATATCTACTGAAATTTTTTTATTTTTGTTGTCTTTGTTATTTCTAAATTAATTTCTATCTCAGTTTTTATCATGTTAAATTTATCAAAATTTCAGTTTGTGGCACTTGACATTTCCGGAAAAAATTATTTATCATGGATTCTTGATGCTAAAATTCACCTTGACGCTAAAGGTCTTGGTGATACTTGTAAATAAGAAAATAAAGCATCAAGCCAAGATAAAGCAAAAACCATGATTTTTTTCCGTCATCATATTCATGAAGGATTAAAAATTGAATATTTAACTGTGAAAGACCCCCTTGAATTATAGACTAATTTGAAGGATCGATATCACCACCTAAACTTACGGTGTTTCCAAAAGCCCGATATGACTGAATACACCTTCGATTTTAAGATTTTAAAATTGTGACAGAGTATAATTCTGCTATCCACAAGGTAAGTTCCATATTAAAATTATGTGGAGATACTATCACTGATTATCACTTACTTGAGAAAACTCTTTCCATTTTTCACGATTCAAATATGTTACTACAATTACAATATCGTAAAAAAGGGTTTAAGAAGTATTCTGAATTAATTACATGCCTACTTGTGGCTAAACAAAATAATATTTTGTTGATAAAAAATCATGAAGCCCGTTCCACTGGGTCTGCTCCATTCCCTTAAGCGAATATTGTAGCAGCAAATAATCAGTTTGAATTAAGATAAAATAATTATCGCGGCTATGGGCGAGGACCTGGAAGATCAGAAAATAATTATCATCATCATGATGGAAATAAGCATAACAATAAAGTTCCTCAAAATAATCTTCTAGAGGTAAATCCAATATTTGTCACCGGTGTGGTATGAAGGGTCATTGGACACGTGAATGTCGTACGCCCGATCATTTTGTGAAGCTTTATCAAGCCTCTCTTAAAAGAATAGATAAATAATGTAGAGTCACACTTGAATTTTTGGAATGATGATAATGAAGAAACTCTCTTAAATAAATATGAAGATATTGAGGCGAATCTTGCTTATAAAGATGATGCTTTCGAAGATCTACCAAATATTACTCATTTGAAAGCTAAAGATTTTATGAATGTTGACTGAAGAATTGATAATTTAATTGGGATAATTATAATTATTTTTATTATGTTTGATATTATTTTTTCCTTTAATATGTTTCTTAAGGCAGTACACTTTCTTAAAGTTTCTTATGTTATTAGTTTTTCACGTTCTTATCATGTATCTTTTTTTATGAAGAATATGGAAATTCCAGTCATTAGTTTGATCCAGTCATCAATTATGATAATATGTGTCTTATTGATAGTGCCACAACACACACTATTTTAAAAGATAAGAAATATTTCTCTTATTTGATTATGAAAGAAGCTAATGTTAATACAATATCTGGTAGTACAAGATTAATTGAAGGATCCAAAAAAGCTAAAGATGTTCTTGTCGAAGGAATAAATTTAACAATTAATAAAGCATTATATTGTAGGAAGTCTCAAAGAAACTTATTAAGTTTCAAAGACATTCGTCAAAATGGTTATCATATTGAGACTACAAATGATGAAAAGAATGAATATCTTTACATTACTACAAAGATGTCGGGCAAAAGGTTTATACTTAAAAAGTTACCCGCTCTTTCATCCAGCTTATACTTCACAAGTATTAGCATGGTTGAAACACATGCAAGAGTAAATCTTTGGTTTACTAACTTAAACGATTTTATTATTTGGCATGACCAGTTGAGCCATTCTGGTTCTAATATGATGCGTAAATCAATAGAGAGTTCACATGGACACTATTTGAAGAACCAAAAGATTCTTCAATTTAGAAAATTCTCTTGTTTTGCATGTTCTCAAGAACAATTGATTACTACTCCATCAGTAATCAAAGTAGGCATTGAATTCCCAACATTTCTGGAATATATACAGGGTGATATATGTGGCCCATTCACCCATCATGTGGATCATTTAAATATTATATGGTTTTAATAGATGCTTCTACAAGATGGTCACATGTGTGCTTATTATCAACTCATAATATGACATTTGCAAGATTACTTGCTCAAATAATCAAGTTAAGAGCACAATTTTCAGATTATGCAATAAAGACAATTCGTCTTGATAATGCTGGCGAGTTCACATCTCAAGCACTTAATGATTATTGTTTATCCACAAGGATACCAGTTGAGCATCCGGCTGCTCATGTTCATACTCAAAATAGTTTAGCAGAATCATTAATTAAACGTTTCCAATTAATTGCTAGACCAATGCTTATAAGAATAAAACTTCTCATTTCATTTTGGGGTCATGCTATTTTGCATGCAGCAAGTCTTATGTGGATCAGACCCACAAGTTATCATAAAGTCTCCCCATTACAATTGGCTTTTGATCAGGAGCCGAACATTTTCCATCTTAGAATATTTGGATGTGCAGTATATGTTCAATTGTTCCACCACAACGCACAAAGATGGGACTCCAGAGAAGAATGGGGATATATGTTGGGTATGAATCTCCTTCTATCATAAAACATTTGGAACCTATAATTGAAGATTTATTTACTGCAAGATTTGTTGATTGTCATTTTGATGAAACAGTATACCCAACATTAGGGGAAAAAATAAGCAGCTGAAAAAAAATTAGATTGGAATGCATTATCACTATCTCATTTAGATCCTCGTACAAATAAATGTGAACTGGAAGTTCAAAAGATAATTCATTTGTAAAATATTGTAAATCAACTGCCAGATGCATTCACTGACCTATCAAGAGTTACTAAATCTCATATCACAGCTACTAATGCTCCAATTCGAGTTGATGTCCCAGTAGAATAATTAATTAATGCAAATGAGTCTAAACTATATTTAAAACATGGTAGACCGATCAATTTCAAATATAAAAATTCTCGAAAAAGAAAAGAAGCATAAAATCAAGATGGTCATGATATGATGAAACCCGCTCAAAAAGAGCGAGGAGACATAACAATTGATAAATCCTTGAAAGAGGTTAAGGCGTCAGAAAATGATAAAGAAATTCTAATAAATTATGTCTCATCAGGAAAAATATGGAACCGAAATAATGTAATTGTCGACAATAGTTTTGCTTCTAATGTTGCTATGGAAATAATGCAACAAAATAAGGATTTCAAACCAAAATCTGTCGATGAATGTAGATAGAGGAATGATTGGCCAAAATGGAAAGATGCAATTCAAGTTGAATTAGTTTTGCTTGAAAAATGTGAAGTTTTCGGACCGATAATCCGAACACCTGAAGGTATAAAATTAGTGGGGTACAAATGGGTCTTTGTGCAAAAAAAATGAGAAAAATAAAGTCGTAAGATATAAAGCACAATTTGTGGCACAAAGTTTTTCGCAAAGATCCGACATTAATTATATGAAAGCATATTCTCCTGTGGTGGATGCATCACTTTCAGATATCTTATAAATCTGACAGTTCATGAAAAATTTGGCATGCATCTGATGGATGTCATTACAGCCTATTTATATGGTTCTCTAGATAACGATATTTGAATTGAAAGACCTTGGAAAGATAAAATTTTATCTTGGTCTTGCAAATGAGATATTTATCCATCAATCAACATATACAAAAAATATTTTAAGGAGATTTTACATGGATAAAGCACACTCACTAAGTACCCAATGTTTGTGAGATCTCTTGATATTAATAAAAATCTATTTCGATCCTCATGAAAATAATGAAGTGCTTATTGGTGCTGAAATACTATATCTTAGTGTAATTGGTGCATTAATGTATCTTGTCAATAATTCTAGACCAGATATAAATTTCTAAGTAAATTTGTTAGCAAAATTTAGTTCTTCCCCAACCCGAAGACACTGAAATGGAATTAAGCATATATTCAGATACTTCTGAGAGACCACGGATATGTAATTGTTTTACTCAAATGAATCCACGTCAGAATTGATTGATTATGCAAATGCAGGATATTTATCTGATTCTCATAAAGGTCGATCGTAGATGGGCTGCTTATTTACATGTGGTGGTACAGTTATATCATGACGTTCAACAAAGCAAACTATGGTTGCCACTTCTTCAAATCATGCAGAGATAATAGCCATTCATAAAGCAAGTCGAGAATATGTTTGGTTAAGATCAATAATTCAACACATTCAAGAAATATTTGGCCTTTCTTTGACAAAAGACGCTCCAACAATATTCTATGAAGACAATGTTGCATATATAGCTCAATTAAAGAGAGGATACATCAAAGGATTTCACCAAAATTCTTTTTTACTCATGATCTTTAAAAGAAAGGTGAAATAGATGTTTAAGAACTTCGTTCAAGTGATAATTTAGCAGACATGTTCACCAAGACATTGTCAACTTCAACCTTTGAGAAAATGAGATACAAAATTGAAATGCGTCGTCTTCAAGATATTAAGTGATGTTTTCATCAGGAGGATTAAAATACGCGCTACACTCTTTTTTCCTTAGCCAAGGTTTTATCCCACTGGATTTTTCTGGTAAGGTATTTTAATGAGGCAGCACTAAAGGTGTATTACTAGATGTATGTACTCTTTTTCCTTCACTAGACTTTTTTCCACTGGGTTTTTCCTACTAAGATTTTTAACAAGGCACAACATCTATGGGTATTCAGGATAAATATGTATAATATTTCTTGTAATTTTTTTTAATAAGACACATTTCACGTGGACATCAGAGGAGGAGTGTTAAATAACAAATGGACAAGTGGATTGTCCACTTGAAATATTTGTGTGGATTGTCCACTTGAAATATTTATTTTGTTTAATTTAAGTGGGGCCCACATCCCACTATTTTACTTCATCTTTTTGGCTATAAATAAGTCATCATCTGCAATGTAAGATTAAGCACAGATACAGAAAATAGACACAGATAAAGTTCTCCTCTGTTCTTTTTTTTCTCTTACTCTCCCTTTCTTATTTTGTTAAGTTAATATATATTATAACAAGTCATTAAGAAAGGAAATCAAGTAAAGTAAGTTATAATTTTTGACTAATAAAATAAATCAATTAATATTTAATACAAAGAATCCATCAATCATGAATAATTTTACCAAGAATAGGTGGACTACAACAGCTAATTCACATTATAAAATGGTCAAATATACGAATTAAAAAATGTATATTAATTTTATGCCTAAAGTTAAATAACTAATTACACTGTTATATTGTGTACGTTTGTTGATGACTGTAAAAATAGTATGATCAGTAAATTTTTACAACGACAATAAATGGATAAGAGTCCTATTATTTACAAAACTAAGAATGCTTATCATAAATTATTAAAAAGGAAAAATGAGAATAAATTTATGAAAATCGTAAAATAAGGATATATATTAATGATTTTTAAAAAACTAAAAAAATATATAATAAAATTATATTTTTAATACTTTTATCATGATCCAATCCACTGGGCAGTGCGGGCACATACACTAACACTTAGATAGGAAAACCCATACAAAAATAACATGTGAAAGTTTAACAATTGTCAAATACCAACCTAAAAAGTCAGAAATACATCATATTGAAAATTTTTAAACTCTAAGTTTTATTACTAGAAAGATACTAACACCCCCAAAAGATACTAGTCTAAACAGGTATAAGAACTTGTAAAGATACAAAATATAAATAAAGTAATGACATAACTCCCACCATAAGGAGGGAAGAATAGAAACTGTTGGAAAATCATCTTCGTCTTTAACTAAGAAACATCACTGACCCTGCAACTATACCATGCCAAGTATCATAGCAAAACTAGTATTAGTACAAACAACACATACTGGTAGGCATCATCGGTCAACCTGATACCTACCGCATAATATAAAGAAATCAATGAGAAGAAAACATGCTCTTAAGAAATATACCGCCAAACCTTTATGTGCAACTCTTACTATTCTCGATAACCTCATTAAATTCATTCAAGCCTAATTATCATCCCTTCTAGTTGGTCCGCTGCCAACTCTAATACAAATCAAGGCCTAAACCTTCTATCACATAAAGGAGTTTCCAA
This sequence comes from Solanum dulcamara, assembly GCF_947179165.1. Lineage (NCBI taxonomy): Eukaryota > Viridiplantae > Streptophyta > Magnoliopsida > Solanales > Solanaceae > Solanum > Solanum dulcamara. The sequence continues at coordinate 37,428,431 of NC_077247.1, forward strand.
ACTATGGGCCACTACTAACTTTGTTTAACAAGTCTATTACATTTAGGTTTCACACCAACACCTGGCCCTAAAATAATTAACATCTCACTTGGAAGAGGTAAATATTTAAGTGAACTAAGACTTACCTCATAACCGTTCTGGCCCGTTGTGGCAGGACCTATCCCGCTCTGGTGGCCTCGCCACAATGGGATTCCTTCTGCCAGAGCGGCCTGGCCAGAGACAATAACTATGACTTCTCCCCAATCCTTTTTCTTCACATATACCAATAGAACACTATCAATATCTGACTCTAAGTCACTCATCTTATTAAACCACACATCAACTACTCTCCACTTGTTTACCACGGCCTCACACCTATGTTACAGTTGCACCTAGAAACCATAACATAATCTGAACATTCATGTATATAGAAGCACATTACCAATTTACCATTTTAAGAGCAATATACAGTTTCACCGTGTAAATCTCAATTACAATTGTTAACATGATAATACTTGGACTTTCGCTCCTTTCATATCAATGATTTCACAAAACGGGCATGCTCAATTATTATCAAGTCAGTTTTTCCATCATCACATAAATAGTCAAGATCAATTTACAGATGATAGCCACACAATGGTTCTTTTATGGAACCCATACCCAAACTATTAGTGTGTCGGTGTGACATTCGATCCAATATTTAGTATGTATTGGAATGTGACACCCAATTCAATATATGTGTCGGAATATAACACTCAATCCAATATATGTGTCGGAATCCGACACCCGATCCAATATCACAATCACAATGCATAATCATACTCCATAATGAATAGTTCTCATACTTGCATAATCAAGTAATTAGGCTCATTGCATGTAATTGTCCACAAATAGTCATTTCATTAGTTTTATTTCATCTTATTGCATGAATGCGCATTACTCAACCATTTCACATGGAACTGTCGCTACTAACATACATACACACATATATATATATATCCTATATTTATATGGATCAATAGCCCCATTACCGATCCCCCTTGATTATCACAAGTCTCAAAATCTCTCTCTAACCCAGCAATTTCCTTACACATTAACTTTACAAGGACCATCAACTATATCAATAAGAAGTATTAAGGTTAACAATCAAGAACTAGACTATCATCACTAATTACAACATAATCATAACCCATATAGTATATTTCTACCATAAACATCAATAACAACACATTCATCCATCCAGACTCCGTGCCCGAAGGCGTGAACATAAAATCTTCCATCAATCTATGATACATTATGCAATTTGATAGATTTCTAACTACTCAATTGAAAAACCTAGCCTACCTGGACGTCAAAAACCTATTACAGAAGTTTGATTGCGAACATTGACTTCTTTAGTGAAACTTAGCTTGTTCTTGGTCTAAACTAATAGCATAATACAAAATCAATCAAAAATGACCTATACACTTCCAAATTATATGCAAATCCCAAATCTTAGGCTAGTCCCGTGATTTTTCCACTCAAACTAGGGTTTTCCTACTATTAGTTTCAAGCCAAAACCTCCTTCAATGATCACCCACCAACAATTGAGGGTTCTAGGATTCGAGTTACAATTTTAGTGAGTGAATTACTTACCTTTAGCACAAATTTAAGTGGAAACTAGTAGAAAATTATCCTAGATCGCTTCTGTTCTTTTAAGAATAAAGTGGAATGAAATAAACTATTCTGGGTTTTCCCGACTTTAAATTCTGTCTGTCCCACCACAGCGGGACCATTTTGCTTTGGTGGTACCATCACAACGGCTTTAGCACAGATAATGCTTAGTAAAAATGGCATAATTTTTTACTCCAAATGAGGCAAATTTAGTGGCGTTGAAAAAAAGACTCATAGACCTCTAATTTGATAGGTCATGGGCCTCATAATTTATTATAGTTTGAGAGATATGATCGTTTGAAGTTGACCCTAGTGTAAACTCAAGTCCAAAACTAAATCGGAAAGATACTTTCAACTCAACTTTGAGATAGGAGCATAGTACGACCTTAATTCACAACTAATACACTCGCATGTCAAGAAATTGATCCTAGTCTTATGATGAAAGAGATTCATATATCTTTACCACGGATATTTTTAGTAACGACGGACTGGATCGTTACAATGCTTTAAAGAGTTTTTATTAATATAATAATGTTATATTAATAATTTATTTATTTATTTACTTTTAAACATCAACACCGTTTACAAATAAATTTTGCATACACCACTAAATACTAATCGTGACATCTCGGGAAAGGAGGTAGTTGTTATGAACATATAATGATCAAAATATATTGCTTGCCAAGAATTTGGAATTCAACAAAGCAGAACTTCAGTCCTTCACACTTCACAGCTTCAGTCTTCAGACCTTCAGTGATTTACTCCTTCACAATCACCGCTCTATTTCTCTGCTCGGCGACCGGCGCTCTCCCTTCAGTCCTTCACAGATCACAAGTTCACAACCTCAACAGTGCAATCGAGTAGCACTGTAGCAGCAGAGGAAATAGAGAAATGAAGAAGAGGAGAAAAAAAAATTAAAAAGAGGATCAGAGAAGAAGAAAACAATTAGAGAAGAAAACCTACCTTGAGGAGAAGTCCCGGTAGTCAAAAAGCAGTAGAAAAAAGTCACAGGTCGCAGCCGTCGTAACTCGTAAGTATGTTTTTACAATTTCTCTGCTCGCTCTTTGTTTGTTCCTTGTTTCTAATCTTTTTGTGAAATTGTTACACAGGTTTAGCGCAAATTCTTCTATTAGAGGTGAGCAAAATGCCAAAATCTGTTCTTTTTTATTTTGTTTTACACTTCCAATTTATGTCTTATAACATTTGTAATCTCTTCTATGTTTAGATGGAAGATGAAACAAGTCAAACAACCATTGTCAATAGAAGCACACCTCTAGCTCTTACTGAGTCTCTTGATTCAACATCGAAAGTTGAACAATATTCAGTGACTTTGAAGAGGAAAGCTATAAAATCAAGATCTGCTGCTTGGACACATTATGATAAGCTCATAAAAGATGGAATTAATAAAGCACAGCGCAAGCATTGTAGTAAAATTCTCTTAGCTAATTCAACTAAAAATGGAATAAGTGGACTGAATAAATATTTAAAAACTTGTTCTAAAAATCCAAATAAGGTTAACACTTTCAAATCCAAGTACAAACAATCAAATTTAAACTTTCCATTAGAAGGTAAAATGCGTGATGGGGCAATTTGGAATTTTGATCAAGAGGTATCTCGGAGGGCTTTAGTTGAGATGTTAATCCTTGATGAGCTTTCTTTTTATTTTGTTGAAAAGGAAGTTTTTAAGAAGTTTATGAAAAAAACCCAACCTTTATTCCGAGTTTCCTCCCGTAGAACAGTGACTAGGGATTGTTATGTAGTTTTTGGTAAAGAGAGACAAAAGTTTATGAAGTATTTGAAAGAAACATCACCGAGAGTTTGTCTAACCACAGACACATGGACTTCTATACAGAAAATAAATTATATGTATTTGACAGTACACTTTATTGATAGTGATTGGCTCTTGCATAAATAAATTTTAAACTTTCAGGTTGTTACTAGTCATAAGGATGACGAAATGGCCCGTTGTATTAGTAAATGTTTGCTTGATTAGAAATTAGAGAAAATAATCACTATAACTGTAGACAATGTTTCTTCTAATGATGTCATGGTGAAAGAGTTACACAAACAAATGGTTAATTGAGGATCTAACATAAAATGTGGTAACTATCTTCATGTGAGATGTATGGCTCATATTTTGAATCTTATTGTGCAAGATGGCATGAAAGAAGTTGGTCCATCTATCAAACGTGTTAGGCAAATCGTGAAATATGTTAGACAATCTCCCGCAAGGATTAGAAAATTTGCGGAATGTTGTGAACTAAAAAATATAGATAGTAAGAAGTCATTATGTTTAGATGTTTCAACTTGGTGGAATTTGACCTACTTAATATTGGATGCCACACAACATTTTGAGAGTGCATTTGATAGGTTTGATATTGAAGATGGTGGATTGTCAACTTATCTTGCTAATCATGTTTGTGAAGATGGAAGTGTTACAGGTGTACTTGAAAGTGATGATTGGCAAAAGGTGAGAAATATGGTAATATTTCTTAAAATATTTTATGATCTAACTGAGAAGGTTTCAGGTTCACTCTACATCACTTCTAATGGTCACTTTAAAGATATAGTTGAGCTTCACAATCATTTAAGAGAGTGTATGAAAGACAATGATCCTTCTTTGGCAAAAATGGGAGAAAAATGAAAGAAAAGTTTGTCAAGTATTGGGGTGCTCCTGAAAAAATGAATAAAGTGCTTTTTATTGCCTCTATCTTAGATCCTCGTAACAAACTTGAGTATGTTGGCGACACACTTGATGATATGTTTGGAGATGAAAAGAGGAGTGAAATAAAAGATGAAATGGTGACTTACATAAAATCTATGTTTGAAGAGTATGTAGCAAAATTCTCTAATGCATCTCGACGTTCATCTTCTCTCTCTGATTTATCGGGTCAGACATTGGATTCATCTATCTTTAACACTAGCACAAAAATAACAAAAGTGAGAAATAGGATCCAAATGAAGAGGAACAAAGAAGATGGTACAGGTTTGGGTGGTAAGTCAGAGTTGGAAAAGTATCTTAGTGAAGAACTAGAGTCGAATGATAATGACGACAATTTTAATATCTTATCATGGTGGAAAGCTCATTCTCCTAGATATAAAATTCTTTCCGAGATGGCTCATGATATGCTGGCAATTTCAATTTCTAGTATGGCATCGGGGGCCGTATTCTTGATTCATTTAGGAGCTCTTTGACTCCAAAATTGGTGCAAGCTGTTATTTGTCTTCAAGATTGGCGTCGAAATGAGTCTTATCCCATAAATGTTGAAGAAGATTTTAATGATCTTATGAAACTTGAACTTGGTGTGTTTTTTAGTTTTTGTATTTTATTTTTATATTTTTTTACTTAATCTAATTGTTGACACATTTTAAATTCTTTTTAGCTATGGATGATATTGACTGCATTGTTCAAGCTGAAAAATAGTGAAAGCAGATTTTGGATCAGGTTTGATTGTAATGTGTTATAAGATTAATTCAAGTCGACTAACTTTTTCAAGGTCGCTCGACTAATGTCCCCAACTATTAATTCAGGCCGCAACTCCATGGACTCTGCAAATCCTAGAAATTACTACAACCTGCAACATCTAGAAGCATTTTCAAGGCGTTGCATGTTGTATATTGTTGAGTGTTGTTGTTGTTGTGTGTTGCTCCTGGAAATTATTGTTGCTGTAGTGTAGCTGCTGTAGGTGTTGTTGTTGAGTGCTGTTGTTTGTTGTTGTTGTTGTGTGTTGCTCCTAGCAATTGCTGCTGCTGTAGTGTAGCTGCTGCAAGTGATGTTAAGATGTTGCAGGTCTGTAGGGTGCAGATGCAAGATGGTGTAAGTTGTTGTATGATACCTGCACAAAGAATAGAACTGAAGTCCTTATTGTTGCAGGTTGTTGCTGTTTCGGTGGCTGCTGTAGGGAGCTGCAGGTGTTGGATGGTGTGTTGATCTGCCCCAATGTAGCTTTACAGCTCTGGAGTTGTTGTTGTAGGTTGTTGTATGTTGCATCTTGCACTTATGGAAGCTCAACTGCAACAGCTTTGGTGGTGCTGCAGGTCTGAAGTATGAAGTTCCTTGAAGAACTCCAGGATGTTGCTCTTTGGAGATCTCCAAGAATAGCACAAGTGCATGTCTGCACTTTGCTGCACTCAGCAAGTTGTTGCTTGGAGTTGGATGTTGCAGCTTTGCAACTGCAAGATAACCAATCTGAGGGGTGATCCTTCATATCAGGCTGCAGCTTTAAAGTGATATTGCAGGTACCTGCACAGAAGATGCATACAAAAAGAAACTATACTAGTGTAGGAAAGCAAAAAAAATTAGGGAGACTCTCCCCTTTACAAGGATCCTAATTATGACACTTCAAATTAGCTATACTAGTGTTGCAAGTGGTTGTTAGAACTTGTACCTAAAGGGACAGCAAAGGCAAAGATGAGATCAATATGAGCATTTCTAAGAAGGCAGCAACATTGTTTAGGTTGTTATTAAAAATCTTCACATCTTTTATTGTTGTTATTATGAATATGATGTACTAACATATTCCGTGTGGACTTCGACTTCAATATGGTATTATCGAATACCGTACTGAACCGAATTTTATTTTACCAATTACCGAATTATCGAACCGAAGTTTGAAAGTTCGGTATTGGTATATACTTTGAATTACCGATTACCGAATTATCGAACTCAAACTTTAAAAATATCGAACCGAATACCGAACGCCCAACCCTACTTTCAAGGGTCGTTATTGAAAATCACCCTACATTATTTTATTTTGACTATGAAAGCACCTACTTATTACTCCGCCGTTCATTTTATTTTTCTATTACATCAAAATAAATATAAATATTCATTTTTACTCATTTTCTGTTAAAAAAAAATAAGAGATAGTTTATCACTTATTTTTAATTATCTTTATTATATTTCCAAGACATTGAAGGTATTATATTCAAATGCTAAGATTGATATAGTAAAATTATCATTCTATTTATTGCTCCTTAAGAGATGTGATAAATCAATACTGAACAAGTAAAAATGAACGAAAGAATATTTTTAAAGTTTATCTGGTTTAATTTCCCTTTTTCTTTTTCTCTAATCCTATTTGCCTTTTTTAAAAATAAAAATAAATAATAATCTTAATTTGGAAAGACAGATAAAAGTTAAAGTAAAATTCAATTCTTTTTACCTGTACATTTTCCTTTTGAAGATTACTCATTTATATTATTAAAAAGACCTAAACACACTATTAGTGAAGTAAATTTGCCTTAAAACATAAAATTACTTAGATATTAATGCATTATGCATCAAGGTGGATATATAGTCGCGTTAATAAGGAAAATCATAGGTGTTGGGGCTCATGGACAACCCATCAATATTTTGTTGCAATAGAAACAAAAATATAGTATTTGAATTTTTTTTATGAATTAAAATAATAATACTATTAAAATTGATCCACATTTTAAAATCTTACACAATTTGGTCCACAACGATCACCTCCTCTTTTTCTCTTGTTTCTGACCATGGTCCTTTTTTCACAATTTTTATTCTTTTATCGAGTCTTCAACAGATCCCACAACATGTTACAAGCTTAAAAGGAGTCTAAAATTTTAAACCTAAAGTAATTTGGAGTTGTTTTGAATTAGATTTGAGCTAAATTTCAGATTTGGCTTTTAAAGTTTGTGAGTTATTTGAATACGGTAATGGTTCAATAGATTTTAAACATCAAGACAAGTTCAAAACTTAGATTTGAAATAGATTTGAGTTAAATTTCAAAAGGCACAAGAAAAAAAGATAAAGTAAGTTATAATATATCATAATGTATACGGTGTATAAAAATTTCTTATAATTCCATATAATGTTTATATAATAGTAATATTGTATAACAATGTATATGATGTATACAAATCTCTTATAATTTTGTATTATATTTATATATTGGTATATAATATTATATATCGAGTTTTTTTAAAACATTATAGTAAAAAAATAAAAAAAATTATACTTTTATATATCAAATATATAATATTGAATATTAAATTTTTGAACACTATTGTGAAAAAAATTAGTGCACTATGTAACTGAAAGTTTAAAATTTTGTGTCACATAGCTGTGATATAATGTTATGATTTATACTTTTATGCAATTATCTCAATCTTCATGAGGTTTAACACAAATTTACTTGGGAAAAAAGTTGAAGATTTGTGATAAACCTATATTTCAAAAAAATAATAATCAATCAACCTATTTTTAGATGAAAAACTCTTCTAATTTACAAAACAAACATTTGTAAATATTAGGAAAATTGATTGAAAATTCAATTTGATGAAATAAAAGAATCAAAACCTTAATCACGAAAAAATAAATATTAGAAGAGAGTTGGAAATACTTCTATTAACGGCATAATTGTGGGCACTTAAATTTTGTGGGGGCGTTATTGAGTTTTATTATTCCATGTAATTATTTTCAACCATAATACATACATCCTTTTGATTCATTTTCACATCAGTTTAATCTCATGTTAGTTAGGCGTGTGAAAAAGTAATAATACAATTTCAAATCAATGTAAAAAGGTCACATCTAACTTAATTTGTGAGTTGGGTAGTTCGATTAATACATGAAATTATAACTTGCATCAACAAAATAATCTCAACAAGAATATATTAGGGCCACTCTATAAATATTGAGGAGAATTGCACTATAAACTCGGATTTTTTAGCATGAGTTTTAACATATATTTTGTTGAACTTTAGATATGTCTACGTAAAGTTGAGATGAGTAGTTTTTTGTCCAGAATTAGCAACTTGTTTAATCAAATTTCAACAACCAAATATATGATTCAACACCAAATAAACTCAAAATTGTAATGTAAATTTCATATTTCATACAAAAACAAACATTATGATCAATTTTTCAAAATAACAACAAAATCTTACAAACCTATTTACAATAATGATAGTTTGCCATTGACTTTAAATATTTATAACAACATCTATTTGGTTTTATATTATTCATTTTTTAAATCAATTTAAATCCGAGATCAATAGATTGAAAATATCTGATAATTTCAATTTTTGAAACCTTTTATCTAAAGTTTATTGATATTTGACACAAATCAAATAATTTTAAAAAGTAAGTACATGTTAAATGACATTGCCTAAATAGGGCACGCCGTGAAATTTCTAGAGAAATCTATATATATAGTTGACCATCAAAATAACAGCAAACAAATATATATTAATGAATAATACACATAAAATATGTGTTTTTGACACAAAATAATATATATAGTGAATGTAATTATTTTTGACCGATCGGCCTAATGTGTAATTTGCCCTACTTTTAAAAAAGGAAAAATTACTAGGAAAAACATTTTTTAATAAATAATTACTGATTTTAGCGATACTTTTTATTTATTATCATTTATAGCAATATATAGCAATATTATGATATATTTTTCATGTATTAAAAGTGAATTATGAATGGAATATAAATGTATTCTAAGTTTATTAAAGTATGTGATAAATATATTATTCATGAATAAAACTTGTATTATATGAGTTTTATAAATTATTCTCGCTAATATGTATTAAAATTGTATTATGATTGTATTATAAGTATTTAGTGGAAAAAAATATTATTGCTATAAATGGTAAATATTTTCTTTGTGTAGTACATTTATATAAATTGCCCTTTAAAAAATTCTGTTTTTACCATTGATGGGCCTAAAGGATCCTCTAAGTTGGGCTGGCTATAAAACTTGCTCAGCCCAATCTTAAAATTCTCCCCGTATAAACCAGAAAATAATGAAATAACCCCCAAAGGACTTGGTATTTTCAGTTTGCTCCTCCATAAAACCGCTCTCTGAAGTTCCTACTCGAATGGCAAAAACAATGGATGTAGCAATATCTTCGCGTGGAGTATTTGCTCTTCTTCTATGGCTCCTTGTCGCATTATGCTGCACGTTAACCTCCATAGTCCGCGCTGATGAACTTTCTTTAGGTAACTTTCTCTTATATTCTAGGGTTCTGAAATATTCTTTTATCTTTATCTTTTCTTACGAGTTAAGCAAAAGTTTCGGGAGAAATTATGAAGTATGTTACGATTAGTGAGTGTTTTAATACTTAAGAGTCTTGATTTAGGCTTGTAGTCCTTGTAAATTACTACAATTACAGAAAACTATGCCTTAACCCCGAACTAATTGGAATCAGTTTATATATGAATCCTCAATATCCATCCGTTTTATTATAATTTGCACAAATAACTTGAGCCGATGGTCTACTAGAAACAGCCTCTCTACTCGGGTAAAGGTCTGCTTAGCTAGGTATGTTGTTCTTATAATTCTAAGAAGGCTTGTTTACATTGTTGTTGTAATTCTAAGAAGGCTTACTGGTTTTGGTTTTAACAGAGTATATTTGTTTGGATAGCACCTTATGAAGCATGCGTAACCCAGGATAACTTAGGGTGTGTTCGGTAGTAAGGGAAATGTTTTTCAACAAAATATTTTCTAGGAATACAAGTGGTTTCTTATTTATTTTTTTGTGTTCGGTATGCAAGTAAAACACATTATCCTAAAAGTATTTGTATATATCTAAGATAAAATTATGAGGATGGGGTGGGAAAAGAAGGTCAGGGGGGCCAAGGAGTGGGGCGGGACAGGGGTAGGTGGTGGGGTTGTGGGGGTGGGTGGTTGTGAGGGCGTCCTAGTGTGGCTGATCATCCTCTCGGACCAGCTACCTCCCGATGATCTTGAATCAGAGAGGAGGCAATGCGACTTGTTTTTCCTCCTTTTATTATGAAAGTCATAATCCTTATTTTCAAGGAGCTTGTTTTTCTAAAGAAAATATTTTCCAAAATTTTTGACCAACCAAACACGTGAAAGTTCTGAGTGAACACGAGATAATGTTTTCCTCGAATACACCCTATACTCAGAAGATCTTTTCACTTCACTTAGCCAACAGATTCTACATGTGCAAGCAGAATGCAGAAATTACTCAACTTATACTACACTGCCCAGTAACAGCAGATTTATGGAACATGTTTTTTGTCTCTTTTTGGACTGAGCTGGGTAATGCTTGGGAGTATAAAGGAAGCCTATGTGAGCTAGAATAACTGGAAAGTTGGTATATCCATTAGAAGAATCTGGAAACTAATCCCTTTTTGTATCTTTGTGCTTGGAATGAAAGAAACAGTAGATATTTTGATGGAATAGCAACCCCAAACCACTCCATTAAAACTAGATGTCTTTTGTTTTTGTACAGCTGGAGTGTCGTAACACATGTGAATTGTGAACTCCCCTTACAATTTTTGGACCTCGTCAGTTCCTTCACCTAGCATAGGGTGTACTATATTGGAGCTAACAAAATCTTTTGTATTTTCTTCCTATTTTATTTTTGCATCTTCATGATGCCATAAATGATATCACTTCATAAAAAAAGGAGTTCAAAAAGTCAAACATGGGCTCAACATCTTGAGAAACATTTACATTTGCCATGTTGTCGCAAAAGGTTGAAACATGACAGGCATTTTGTTGCTTATCAGAATTGCTACATTGAATATGGTATAAAAAGGGGTTCTTATGCTCCACAGCTAGATGGACTGGGTTGTTTTTTCTTTTTTTCCTAATTTTAGTTCCCTTGTGGTTTTTACTTCTCATATATCTGTAACACTGATTTGTGATGCAATATAACCTCATGAATTGGTACTAGCATGTTCTTTGTTTCTTTGTTTATTTTATTTTTATATTTGATAGTCAAGTACTTGCACATATGGTGCTATCTCTTTTTTTGAGTTCGCTTTGATGTTTTAAATCCCTATTTTGTGTTGAGAGAGAGAACTTAGCTAGCAAGTATTGGAAGTTTTTCTTGATAGCTCCTTCTTTAGTGTGGTTGGTGCTGCACTGCCCTTGCATAAAATCCAACAGTTAGGATTGGCTTTCTGGTAAGAGGTGATCCTTATGTGAAAAGGAGTTGTATGGAGTTCTCAGTGTTCCCTTTTGACTAGCTGTTAGTATAGCACAGAGCCAAGCATGAGCTCCTACAAACATTATAAAATGTTTATACCTCAAAATGGTATATATATTTTTGAACAATTAGTTGCTGGTTATACTCATTATTGTTTCTTTTTCTCTTTGTGTTCGACAGTTGTATCTCAATCTACCACGCTGCAGATATCCCCAGGAACAGTAGTGGAAAATTCTCCTGGCTCTAAGCCAGGAACTAAAGTCATTTGTGAGAGAGTTCAGATCCATGGATTGTCAAGGCTAAAAAATCTGAGAAAGTATGCCCATTCATTAAAGGTGAATGTGTCATATCTGAATCCAAGTGGGCGTCCACCTAATGCTGAGGTCTGTTTCCATAGGTGAGCCACTAACCCTTTTTTCTTTGCTAATTAAACTGAGAACTAATGGAACTCCAAGTCTTCAATGATGCTATTTGTAGCGTATTTTATTTCTTCTGCTGACTAGTAGTTATAGCATAATGGCTTTTATGATTGTGAAAAATCGCAATAGATGATTTTCACAAAAAGACAAAATCATAATAGATGAGTTGCTGATAACTTGATATGTTTACTTCATTGGCTGCCTTTCTTATTAGTAAATCATTGTTTTTTTAATAGATCAGATATTTTCATGATATACACCTAGATATTGAAAACCTATATAATGTCGGTGTATGGTCTATTATCCTTCTTCTATTAATATTACCTAGCTCTCTACATAACAATGAGTTATGTGATAAAGAAATTGTTTTGAATCACATGGTATGTTAATTAATCTCCAACCTTAAGTAGTTGGTACTCGTTAAAGTTGTGCCGTATGCCTTATCAATTTTTTTATTGGTTTGATAGATACCTAAGAATTCGGGTGCTTTATCACGTGTTAAATCTCTATGTATGAGGGACATTATTTCAGAGGTAAAATCTATACTCTTTCTATTGTGTAGTATAATGGCTAAACTAAAGGTGATGACCGTCATCTGATACAAAAAGGAAGATCAAGAGTTAGAACTTTTTGAAAGTCAGATAGGTATAGGTCGTCCACTTCATCTTTACCGTCTTAAATGTTTATAAATTGTTAAGGGCCGTTATCATCTTTGCAGGAATCAATCCCTTGCAATTGGGATGTGCCCGCCAGGCCAATGGATGAAACTAACCAAGGGTTCATGGGTGAGATCAATGTCACCTTTCGAGCACAAGTTCTTGGATATTAGGACGACAAGCTCATCTAAGGAAACTTTTCAGGTCTCACTTCATGAAGGTTTGTTCTCCCTGGCCCAATCTGAAATTAACTTCTTTTTGTTGTTTTGTTGCTTTTGGCATTTTAACTCAATTATGTAACCGTAATATCCTTTTATGCAGATTTTTTTTTGTATCGTGTTGTGTTTCTGGTACTGGGGATATTGTTAATGACTCTGGCATCCTTCCTTAGCAAGTCTCTAGTATTTTTCTATGGTGGTGCGATGGCAGTAGGGGTTTTTCTTGTGATACTGATGGTCCTTTTCCAGGTAACTTTGTACCCTTCATTCTCAAAGAAGCATTCATACTTCAGTAAACTGTCCCTTTTCTGAGTGCAAAGAAGAGCCTCTGTTAGGTTTGCTCGCTTCTCTGTTTTTAATATTAAAGAAGCATGTGCGCTCTTGTTGAGATTGTCTTTTTAGTTACAAATCTTCATATTTTAGCTCAAATTTACATAGCAAACTGTTTTAGTTAATATCAAGAGCTAAATTACTTTTTTTCAATCATATTGTGTGAGGTAATATTTTTCTTAAAATGGAAATTGCTTAGCAACTGGAAACTGCAGAGTAGCACCATAAAAGCTCCACGGTAGTATTTTACAAAAATATTCATGTGTCGCTGAAGATAGATCTGTAACTTGCAAAAATCACCTAGATGTTGGCGGGAAAAGGAGGGAGAATAAAGCTAACAAGATCGCTAAAATTGTTGACAAATCACATTACAAAGGAGATAATAGATATCGAAGAAGTTAAAGTATCTTTGTTACCTGAGATTTGGGCTTGGAAAGTATCTTTTTTCTTGGAAAGTATGTTACCTGAGATTTTGACTTGGAAAGTATGTTTGACTAAATATCTTTTCTTTCTGTTGCAGTGATATATTTTTCTAATCTAATGAATATTTAACTTCTAAAGTGTATAATTCACATTTTATAGTTTAGATTTCTCCTCCTAAATGACACATGTGAATTAAATCGCAGATATGCTTCAAAAGAGGCAGAAAATGAGAACAATATGAATATAAGAACATATTGATTGACAGGGTAGTGAATTAAATTATTAATGTACTTATTGCAAGGTACTTTTTGAATGTACCAGGTAGAAAGTGAAAAAAATGTTTGTAAAGGTAAAACTAGGTCTTGCATAACTTTTTATCATATAAGATTGGCTATTATGTCCTCTTTGGAGAAATGACATTTTTTGGGTCATTAGGAAGGATGAGTCGGCAAACCAATACCAACAAAGAAAAGGATAAGTAGACAACTAATTTGAACAAACGGAGTACAAGTAGAATTTATCAACAAAATAAAACAAGGAAAAAATTTGGGAAGTTAATTCAAACTCTCATTTTAATTCTTTCTTCACTGCAATATAATAATTATGAAATGTTGGAAATCTGGAAAATAATTTCTGCTGTTCAGAACTAGAACAAAATGGAGCATGTGAACTGAAAAGCATATGGACGGGATAAGAAATAATTCCTAATAGCTAATCATGAAATAGATGTTTCTCTAAAGAAAGCTAAAAATGGCTTCTAGGTGATTCTATTTACAGTTGCAAAACTGACAGGTGGTACCCTAACCCATGATGGATGAAAGATCTAATTTCCGTGTTATAGAAACAAAAGAAACAGCTTTATGTCCACTTTACATATCAATAATCTTTTATAGTTAATTTTGAATCTTATAATTATTATGTTAAAGAAGGCAAATTTTTTTTGAAACTATAAAGAAGGCAACTTTTACAGTGTTGTAGATGTGATTTTCTTTTTCATATGAATTGATTCAACTTGAAGTGGATGGTTGGTATCTGTGGTGAATTAGTCCTAATTTTGATTTCATGATGTAAGAGAAGATCTTAGCATTTTAGAGATGTACAAGAGATCTTTTTAAGTGCGGTTGAAGGTCTTAGAGAGAGTTATGTGGTAAATTAGTTTAGCTTAATAAAAAGCTAATATTCCAATCTGGGAGCCAACCAAAAATTTAGGGTACCTGATTTACAACTTAGAATGCTACATTAGAAACATAATTCCAACTAACAATCCAATCATCTGACGTGTGCATATCATCGTCAACAATGTTAATTAATCAGAAAATGCTCAATATCTTATCTTGAGCTATGTGCATAATAGCTGTATCATGTACGAATGTGTGTAGATGTATACTTGTAGGTACAATATGATCCTTATCACAAAAAACAAACATGTAGGTGTATATCATGCTTCTATGTTGAAATTTTCTGATTGGCAGTTTTGGTATTCTAATGACAGGGAATGAAGCTTCTTCCGAGTGGTAGGAAGAGTTCACTAGCAATATTCTTGTATTCATCCATTGTGGGTATCTTTGCTAGTACGGATAGACCATTATCAGTTATTCTTTAAGTCATTCTTTTCAAATTTTGTTATTAAGAGTTGCCATTGTTTTGCATTCAGGTTGGTGTAGGATCCTTCATTCTAAGCTATGTCCCAAAGTTGTTGCGTTCAATACTCAGCGAGATTGGTATTGGGGAAGACATGTACAACCCTGTATGTAAGTTCTTCTTATTGGTTTTATTAGCTGCCGTATTATTTGAACTTAAGGGTTCATCCATTCATTTCGTTTAATATTGGGTGCCTGTTAGGAAAACCTTTTGCTAAGGCCTAAGGGTTCTCATGCCAGTAAAATCTACATCATATAAATTGATTTTGAGTGCCTCTTTAGGTTAAATGTCAAAATTTAATTTCTGAAAAGCATATGCTGCAAACTCCTCCTGTTATTTCATGATAAGATGACTGGATTTTCATAAGTTCAATCTGATTGGTTTCTGCACTGAGTTTTCCACTTACCAGGGAATTTTGGATGACATGGACTGTCTTTTGTTGCAGTTGGCAATATTTCTGCTGCTTTTCCTCGTGATTGCTGGATCTTGGTTGGGGTTTTGGGTTGTTCACAAACTTGTACTTACAGAAGATGGATCAATTGACACCGGAGTATCTCAGTTTGTTGCTTGGTCCATTCGATTTTTCGCTTCTGCATTGATTCTTCAGGTTTCCATTTATATGATAATACTACAAATCCATTTAATCCTCCAAAGTTCTCACACTTTTTGTTAGTCTATATCGCTTACCAGAGTTCGATTGGCCACTGACGTAACTTCATTTGTTCTTCAGAGTTCTGTGGATCCTTTATTGTGTGCCGAGGCGTGGATATGTGGAGTTCTGATCTCATCAATCTTGAGGAGATTATGCCGTCCCAAATTTGTTCTGCGCTTTTTCAAGTGAGTCTGCCTTTTTTTTTAAAAAAAAAAATAACCTTTTAGCAGCCTTTCTCCCCATTTTTTTTTTTGAATGATGCTTATGTAGTCTGGTCGCTTTATTCTACTGTTATGTATATGGGTGGAGGACTTCCGCTTTGTAGTCACTTTGTGTTTTCACACTCCGGTTTTCATACAAAGCAGGAATTTATCACAAATAGACGCGAGTTATCTCTGGGAATCTCAGGATTCGTACACATCACCGATAAAAGGGCCATATGATTCCAGGACGTTCAAGACAAATCTAAATAACACAATCAGCCCAGGTTAGCCTAAACTAATTATTAGAAGATGAAGTGAAGAAGTATTAGGTGGAGTTTTTCTGATGTGTATTTTCCTGCAGGTTTTCCTCTCAAGCCACGAAGCTTGTTGTCAGAGAAAGATACATTCTATTCTACTTTCCATAACACTCCTGAACGGAAGAAGCTTTCGAAGGATGAGTGGGACAAGATAACTAAAGACACCACAAAGAAGGCTATGGAAGACCTCGTTTCTTCCCCAGATTTTAGCAAATGGGCTGTTGCTCACGCAGATAGGATTACTCTTGCTCCAAAGAAAGAGACGACTGCTAGGCAGAGAAGGTGGTACCAATGGCTATGACTATAAAATGTTGATTCCAGTGGGTGGAAAGCTTAGGTGTCCAGACTTGTTGTAACGTGTTCTGCGTTTTTCGCTTAGGTAGTGATCCTTTTAGTAAAGTATGTATTATGGTGTAATTCTCAACACAAAAAAGGTATGTATAATGGTGTGATTACATTCTTATTACTCTGAGCTTTTGTAACCTTATTGACTTTTACAAGGCATTTGTTACATTCCGTATTTTTGCATTTTGGATTATTCGTAAGCTAACGATTATAAATTCAAGGACTTTTAATTTTGAATTTTAAAAGGACATGATTTGTTGTAGATGCCAAGTTATATGAATAATTTATGTGTAGTAAAATACATCTCAAGAAGGACCCTTAAGCCAAATCAAAATAGAAGCCATCAAATATGTTTTTTCTTAAAGTTACGTTTCGGGTAAGCTGACTTCGGGAGGCCATAACCTCTTTATAATTTGAGAATTTGGGAAAACTCTCAACATGAAAGTTGTAGATAATTGAAATATCTTTCCAACCATAGGTCGTGGGACGAAATGTGATATCGGAATAATAATATATAGATGTTTTAAGTCTGACAGGCCAAACTAAATAGTGAATTCGGCCCAACCCAATTCTAATTCGGGTCAGGCCCAATACCCACGAAATTAATCTAAATTCTATGTCTTCCTTCATAGTTTAGACTAAGAAAATATCCAGAAAAATTTCTAGAGAGAGAGAGAGGGGAAGTTCTTGAGAGAAAAACCAAATCCGACCAAAATTCGAGTCCCAAAATCCGAAGCTCATGAAGAGAAAATTGTTGTACGTCGCGTTGGCTTCAATTTGAGCTAGAAATCAGCCAATAAGGAGAAGATTTTATGTGGTGCTGCAAATTTAAGGTAATATTAAAGTCTCTTTTTCATTGTTAACAAGTTTAGTTAGAGTTTTAACGGATTAGAACGGAGAAAATAGTATTATAAACTAGTTTGGTGATTTGTTGAGAGTTATGGGTTAAGGGGTTGTTTTAGGTAGATTAAATAGATGGAATTATCTTAGTGATGATGTATAATAATGGTTGATATTGTTTTGATGTTGTTGATGAGTTGTTGTTCTTGAATTTGGAGGAAAAAGGTGTGTGAAGATTGTGAATGTTCAAACCCGTTTTTGGAATTGAGTAGCTGGTAGTAATTCGGGAATATCTCATTGTGTAGACCTTTGATTTTAGATATTAAACATGTTTTGGAAAGCTAATACACGTACCTACAACTCTTATGTTTATGTCTTAGTCTATATCTGCTGTTATTAGGTCGAACACTGAGCATGAATCATAAGACAAATTCTGTCCAGATTCTGGATTGAAAAATCCTTCATGTATAGCTGTTCGTATTTTGATGATATCTCTTTGTAGAAAATGATTTTTGAGTTGATTTCTTTTGCATTGGAAACTTAAGACAGAGATCTAAATGTTTCATGAAGGTCATAAAGTCCAGTTTTGCCGTTTTCATTTTCAAAATTTAGATACAACGTGAGGTACTTGACTTTCCGAATTTACTGCTTTGGTAACATGAGTCGGGTGGAAATATTCTAGGCTTATTGTCAATAATAAATCTTATTTTGTGTCAATATTTTGGATTGTTGATGTTGATTGATGATTATATGGCTGGTTTGAAAGTGGGAAAAGTGAGCGGTATAGGGGAGGTGCTGTCCAATTTTTTTTAGAAATAACCTACTAACGATAGACTACGTTTTATTCTTGTCCATAGCTTAACCATAGTGCTTAACGTTTTAATATAGGTTGAGACAATATTGGAAAGCATATACGTATAAACGCTAAAGGTATGTAAAGTTAACATTTTCTTCTTTTGGCATGATCCATATGAAACGAACGAATGACGTATGCTTAAATTCCAAAGAAACTCTTATTCGTAGATATACTCGAATGGCTACCATTCTTGATTTTCAAAAATTTATATTGTTATGTCTTGACTCATGTGTATGATTCCAGCCATCCTAGTTGGTATAACTCATGTTGTGGTATAATTCATATTTTAGTATAATCCATAATTGGTGTGATTCATAATGACTATTGTCTTGGTTTTCAAATGATGGACTGTTTTGCTTATTCTATTAAGTCTCCGATAATGATCAAATTTCACAAGGTTGCTAATGATACCTTATTCGTGCATATTATTATGGTATTATTCACCGAGTCCTACGATAGGCCGGGTATGTTATCATGTATGGATTCCACTACATTATTCACCGAGTCCCTTACTAGAGGGCCGGGTACGTGATATGATAATATGATATTATGATGATATGACGATATGATTATGGCACCGAGTCCCATAATGGGCCGGGTACGGTATTAGTGTACACTACTCTATTCACCGAGTCCCTTGCTAGAGGGCCGGGTATGGTATATATATATATATATGACGATATATTGATATAATTATGACACCGAGTCCCATAACGGGCCAGGTACGATATATGATGATGATATGCATGTCTTCATTTTATAAAACACAGGTACAGTGATTTATTGATTATGATACTTGACTCCTGAATCTTTATTTCAGATGTGATCTCCTTTACGATATTTTATGCTTTATATACTCGGTACATATTTCATACTGACCCCCTTCTTCGGGGGGCTGCGTTTCGTGCCCGCAGGTACAAATACTCATTTTGGAGAGCCGCCACCTTAGGATTCTACTCAACGGGTTGAAGTGTTCCATTGTCTCGGAGCCTAAACTTTTGGTACTAATCTTTATAATGTATATATTTATGTATTTAGGGATACGGCGGGGCCCTGTCCCGTCATATGCTATTGTTAATCCTCTTAGAGGTTTGTAGACACATGAGTGGATTGTATGTAGATGTTGTCTGGTGTACTAGTATGGCTTATGTTTTTGGACATTTACGTTCGGAGTGAAAGCCTTGTCGGCTTACGTATTATGTTATCTTATTTTTGACAATTAAGACTCCCCAAGAAATAGCTAATTTTGGTGTATATATAAGTGACCGTTTGAGACAACGTGCTACCCATATAAATTCTATATCGTGTTTAATTGTCGATTGACAATAGATAATATGTGTGTATACGAGTGTCCAATTCGGACACTAGTCACGGCCTACGGGGCTAGGTCGTGACAGCATTGAAACTGACTACTTCAAGAACTGTGCATTAATGTTTGCTGAATGTAACAACTGGATAATGAAGATGACAGTTTGCACTGTAAATGTCTTGATGCTTTATTTGCAGCTGACTTGAATTGCCATTTTCAATGATGTCACTGCTTGACCTTGGTGCACGATTTTGTTGTAGAGTTTGAATGAGCATCATCACAAGGTAACTTTTTTTTTATGACATGGTGCCAGGTTGGTCAAAGTTCACCACTCTCTCTATTGCCAAATGGTTGACTGTTTTCTGGAACATTGCAAAATTTTACCATTTGAATTTAGTTTTGTTATGAAATGATCAACACACACACAAAGAAACAAAAAAAGGGCTGAGCGTAATGTCTCAAGCGACAAGACAGGTTTGTATAACTACGGTTAAACCTAAAGGGGAGAAGGTATTATACGAGATGTTAGTTATTACTAATATATATCTATCAAATAATGTGTACTCTATTAGAGGCACTAATTATCCATTGTAATTTGGATTCAATAACTATAATAACATGAGTATTGTGTTGAGAAATTCGGCTCCCGACCTGAGACCCAACTCCTAACCCTGATCCTGACACAAGACTGACTGTTGACCTCAAATCAGGTCAGCTTGGAGAGTCGAGTCACCGATCGGGGTCAGGAGTTGGATCCTGGGTTGAGAGTTGATTATCAGGTTAAGATCAAAAATCGAATCTAGGGTTGGGGGTTCTGAGATGGGGTCATGAGAGTCTAGGTAAGGGTCGAGAGTAAAATACTAGAAGGAAATTGGAAAAAGAAATAAGCTTCAAATTAAAGCTCGTAGACATAGCCTTGCTTAACAAGCTTTAATAGGGTTTTAGGTCAAAATTCATTTCTTGACAATTCAAGAATCACCATTGACCATTGTGTATATATATATATATATATATATAAGCCATTCAATAGCTACACAAACTTCACTTAACCCAGGAAGAGAAAAGGATGAAAATTATTGACATCGAAAGAAAATCTAATATACCTTCGGATATCACATATGATATATTCTCTTGGCTTCCTATCAAGTCTTTATTTTATTTCATGTGTGTTTTCAGATTTTGTAACTCTTTTGTAATAGATGATGTATCTTTTTTAGACATATTAGGCAATGGGTTGACGATAATGTGTTGAATCATATTTCTGGGGAGACACATGCTCGTAACCTATGGGAGCATCTTGAAAGCTTATATGCTCGTAAGACTAGAAATAATAAAATGTTCTTAATAAAACAGATGTTAAGTTTAAAATATCATGATGGCTCTCCGATGACAGATCACCTAAATAATTTTCAGGGAATCATGAATCAGTTGTCTGCTATAGGCATTAAATTTGACAAAGAAATTCAAGGCTTGCTTCTACATGTTTCCCTACCAGACTCTTCAAAAACATTTAGAACTTCATTGTCAAATTCTGCTCCGGATGGTATGACTCTCAGTGTCTTGAACGAAGAGATGAGAAGAAAATCTCAAGGTTCTTCTTCTTCGTCGGATGTCCTAATAACTGGCTCTAGGAGGAGAAATAAAAATCGCGGTTCTCAGAATAGAGAACATAGTAGGAGCAAATCCAGAGGCGGACTTAGGAATATTGAGTGCTATCATTGTGGCATGAAAGGGCACATAAAGAAGTTCTGCCAGAAATTGAAGATTGAGAACAAAGACAAAGAGGAAAATAAAGAAGATGGCAATAAAAATTGCCTAGCCACCGTCTCCACCGTAGATCTTGTTACAATCCTTGATGCAGATCTGATAAATATTGCTTGTGATGAGTCAAGCTGAGTTGTGGACACTAGTGCTACATCTCATGTGACATCAAGGAAGGAATTTTTTTCTTCCTATATTCCTGGTGACTTTGGAACCTTGAGTATGGGTAATGAGACTGTATCTAGGGTGGTTGGTCTTGGTACAATCTGTTTGGAAATTAGTATTAGAACTAAACTAGTTTTGAACAATGTAAAGCATGCACCTGATATTCGTCTGCACCTAATTTATGTTGGTGTTCTAGATGATGAAGGATATGTTAGTACCAATGGCGGCGGAAAATGAAAACTTATTAAGAGTTTCTTGATTGTGGCTCGTGGTAACAAATGTCGTGGTTTATACTGGACTACGGTTTTTAGTTGTGCCAATATGGTGAATGTAGTTGAGAGCGATAATTCCTCAACGTTGTGGCACAAGAGGCTTAGCCACATCAGTGAGAAATGACTCAATGTTTTGGCCAAGAAGAAATTGTTGTCTGATTTTCAAAGTGCTAAATTAGAAAAGTGTGAGCACTTCTTCGCGAGAAAACAAAATAGGATCTCCTTTAAGTCTAACCCTCATTCAAGAAAGACAGAGTTGCTTGAGTTGGTTCACTCTCATTTATGCGGATCAATGATGACAAGGACTCTGGGTAGTGCACTCTACTTTGTCACTTTCATTGATGACTACTCAAAAAAGCTCTGGGTCTATGTCTTGAAAACTAAAGACCAAGTATTAGGTATCTTTAAGCAGTTTCAGGTTTCAGTTGAAAGAGAAATTGGAAGAAAACTGAAATGTATTCATACTGATAATGGTGGTGAATATTGTGGACCATTTGATGAATACTGCAAGTATCAAAGTATTAGACACCAAAAAATTCCTCCTAAGACTCCTCACCTTAATGGGTTGGCTGAGAGGATGAACAGGACCTTGATGGAAAGCGTTAGATGTTTGCTTTCTGAAGCAAAGTTGTCGAACTCCTTTTGGGGTGAGGCCTTATTGATCGTTGCACATATTATTAACTTATCTCCTGCTATTGCTTTGCAAAATGATGTTCCAAATAGAGTTTGGTATGAAAAGAATGTTTCCTATGACCATTTGAAAGTATTTGGCTAGTCAAAGTTAGATACCAAGACAAGGCAGCGCATTTTTGTTGGATTTGACTTTGATGAATTTGGTTACAGGCTATATGATCCAATTGAGAAGAAGCTTGTGAGAGGCCGCGATATCGTCTTCATTGAATATCAAACCATTGAGGATATTGACAAAGCAGAAAAACTAGAATCTTCAAGTTCTGATGGCATAGTCCATCTTGATCAAGTTTTTCATACAAGTGCGCATGATGTTGATGGGCCTAATGATCATGGTGATGCTCAGAATCAAGTCCCATATCAACATATTAATGTTGATGATAACAATGATGTTGTTAATGATAATGCTCCTGCTCATGAAGTTGTGGACGAGTCAAATATTCCTCTTAGGAGATCCACAAGACAACGTATTTCCTCATCTCTTTATTTACCTATTGAGTATGTGCAACTCACTGACGGGGGTGAACCTGGGTGTTATGAGGAGGCCATAGAAGATGAGCATAAGGATAAATGGATTGAAGCCATGCAAGATGAGATGAAATCTTTGCATGAGAACCACACTTATGAGTTGGTGAAATTGTCTTAGGGCATGAGAGCTTTGAACAACAAGTGGGTGTTCAAAGTCAAAGTTGAACACAGCTTGAAACCCAGCTACAAAGCTAGATTGATTGTTAAGGGATTTAGTCAAAGAAAGGGTATCGACTTTGACGAAATATTTTCTCCTATCGTGAAAATGTCCTCTATTTGTACAGTTTTTGGTTTGGCTGCTAGTCTTAATTTAGAGATTGAGCAAATGGATGTGAAGACGACTTTTCTTTACGGTGACCTAGAAGAAAAGATTTATATGGAACAACGTGAGGGCTTCAAAGTAAATGATAAAGAAAATTTTATGTGCAAACTCAAGAAGAGTCTCTACGAGTTAAAGCAAGCTCCTAGACAGTGGTACAAGAAGTTTGAATCTGTTATGGGGGAGTAAGGCTACAAGATGCCTTGTTTAGATCATTTGTGTATTTGTACAAAAGTTTTTTGACAATGATTTTACCATCCTCTTGCTATATGTGGATGATATATTGATTTTGGGCAAAAATACTTTCAAGATTGACGAGTTAAAGAAAGAGTTGTGTAAGTCTTTTGCTATAAAAGACTTGGGTCATGCCAAGGAAATTTTGGGCATGAGAATTACTCGTCTAAGGGATGAAAGAAAGATTTATCTGTCACAAGAGAAGTACATTAAACATGTACTGGAGCGCTTTGACATGAAGAATGCTAAGTCTGTTAGCACACCTCTTGCTAGTCATATGAAGTTGAGCAAAAAGATGTGTCCTACAGCTTGGGAGGAAAAAGAGAGCATGGTCAAAGTTCCATATTCCTCCGTCGTCGGAAGTCTAATATATACAATGGTATGCACTAGACCTGATATTGCTCATGCAGTTGGTGTTGTCAGCAGGTTTCTCGACAATCCAGAAAAATAACATTGGGAAGATGTAAAGTGGATACTCAAGTATCTGAGAGGAAGCTCAGATAAATGCTTGTGTTTTGGAGGATCAAATTCAATCTTGAAGAGCTATACAAATGTTGATATGGTAGGTGACCTTGATAACAAAAAATCACTACTTGATATTTGTTTATTTTTTCAGGGGGAGCTATATGATGGCAGTCAAAGTTGCAGAAGTGTGTTGCACTGTCTACAACTAAAGCTGAGTATATTGCGGCTACTGAAGTTGGCAAGGAGATGATATGGCTCAAGCAATTTCTTCAAGAGCTTGGCTTGCATCAAAAAGAGTATGTCGTATATTATGACAGTCAAAGTGCAATAGACTTGAGCAAGAACTCTATGTACCATGCAAGGACAAAACACATAGACGTGAGATATCATTGGATTCGAGAAAAGATAAAAGAGAATCTATGCAGGTTAAAAAAAATTCTACAAATGAGAATCCTACAGTTATGCTGATCAAAGTGGTAGCAAGGGACAAGTTCGAATTGTGCAAAGAACTTGTTGGCATGAGCTCTCTCTAAGAATATGATGATACCTCCTTCTAGTGAATGGAATTGGAGGGGGAGATTTGTGGGGTCCAGTCCCCACCTTTTTCAAAAGAGGTTGCTGACCCTTTTTTTTCCTTTGTCAAACATTACTGCAAATTGCATCTTCTCCGTGTTTTGTCAAAAAGGGTGGGCATGGTTGGTGAGGAAGAGTTTCTATAAAAGGAGCTCTTCAGCTCCTCATTTGGTACACCCAAGATAAGAGAGAGAAAAAAATTAGAGAGCAAAGTGAGATATTCCATAGACTCTAAGAAAATAGTCTGTGAAGAAAAATAGTGTGTAGGCGATATTTTTAGTAAGGTGGAGATCAAAAGAGTGTTGTTTCTTTTAAATGTGTGGTAGTCATTTTTTGAGTATTGTACTTGGTATTACTCAATGTAAAATTTCTTACTATAGTGATATCAGTTGCTCCTCTTGGCCCGTGGTTTTTTCCCTTATTTAAAAAGGTTTTCACGTAAAATTCTTAGTGTCATTATTTTTCCATTTTATTTCATTATTTTGACCATATATATTTTTGTGTTGATTTGCGTTTTCCCCTAACAATAGATACCACCAGATATGATACTTCAAGGGAGTAGGAACATCGCTATCAACAGAGAGCATGACAAGACAATGGCAACAAAGATGTTAGGATGAACAATATATATTGTCCTTCTACCAGAATTCAAAAGCATCCACAAAACATTAAAAGTTGCCAGACTTCAAACTAAATTATATTATCCTGGAGGAATTAAGATAAAACAAATAATCTAAACTATCTCAGTCTTTGGATAAACATTTGAGACTTGAAATTCTGAGTTTTGAGCGAGTTAAAGGTTGGAATGTATCTAGTCGCTGCAGTGAAATTACCGTAAACATGTACCACCCGGCCCGAACTTCTTCTCTTTTG
This sequence comes from Solanum dulcamara, assembly GCF_947179165.1. Lineage (NCBI taxonomy): Eukaryota > Viridiplantae > Streptophyta > Magnoliopsida > Solanales > Solanaceae > Solanum > Solanum dulcamara. The sequence goes on from NC_077247.1 coordinate 37,454,091, forward strand.
AGTTGTAAGAAGCTAGTTTTGTGCCACTTTGAATTAAGATTTCTCCATCTTTCCAAATTAATATCGTTTCAAAATTATGGTAAATTACAGTTGAAAATAAAATGATAAAAATGAATAAAAAATATTCAAGCTGAGGCGTGGATATCTCATTCTTTTTAAGGAGATTCAAGCCTACTGTGAATCGATCCAGCAGTAATACTCTTGACTTGTCCCCTCCAGAATACAACAACCCAACATGTACAACTCCGGATTAGTTGAAGAGTCCAAAGCTCCACAAAAACAATACTCTCTTTTGTATAGTGAATATAGTTGAAGACTTAGAATATTTTCTCTGTCTCAACTCTCTCTTTCACTACTACACACTACAATATTTTATCACACTACAATATTTTATCACACTTAACATATTTCATCTCATCTTTTTTGTCATATTCTTCACAAAGGAAGAAACACCACTATTTATAGGTGAGGAATTCTTCCTTGTCTTAAATAGAAATAAAGTGGATAATAATGTAGGTAAATGAATAGAGGAATTGTGCCTTGGAGGTTACATGAGTTATAAGGTATAATGAGGTAGAATAATGGGCAAATAAAGAGTTAGAGGTTGTAGGAGTTATATAAAAACTTATTGTCACATTCTACCACTAACTCATACAAATTAATATTATTATTTTAATACTAAAATGCATTTTGCTCCAACCTGTTGTACATAAAAATAATCAGTCAAACACAGATAATTAATTCCTCAATCATCAATAATCATCATAATCTGCTTTGAGTTGAAGAAGCGAAGGGTTGGAATGACCACTAGAATTCATAATGCAGGGAAAATTAGGGTGTGTAATACATGTTAACAAATAAAGAGTCAGAAGTTAAAAGATTATGCCAGAATTTGCAAACAGTCTCACATCGAAAAATGAGCTTTATTGGCAATCTTGAAAGTATTTCTACCATAATCTCATTTGGAAGGTCCATGTTTGTCTCTTCCTTCTGATCTCAATGAACAAAAAGGGAGCTAAGTGATTTATTAAGAAGTGAAAGTATGTATTAATTAATTATAGTTCCCTGAAATGAGTCAAATTTATAAATTGAACACATATCACAAGTTGGAGAGACGTGTGCTTATTGAGGAATTAGAAGTTGATTATGAGAGAAACAAATCACAATAAGCTTTATTTTAAGGACTATTAATTATCATTCCATATTCAATTAGATATACATAATAGTATCCAATTCAATACTCCCTCCATTCATTTTTAGTTGTCATATTTAGTAAAAGTATTTGTTTCAAAATAGTTGTCAATTTAAACAATCAAGAGAGAGAATTAATTAATTTTTCTAATTTTGCCCTTTAGCATTAATTATTTTAGAATTAAGAGGCATAAAATTAAAGATTAATAAGGGATATATTAGTCAAACTACACTTCTAATTCATTTTTTCTTAAAGATTGTGTAAAACTTTATCATGACAACTAAAAAGGAACAAAAGAGGAAGAGTGATTCAAGAATATCTTCAATACCTAAGGAGATTATCTAGGAAATGAGCCCGTTTGGATGGGCTTAAAAAAATTAACTTTTATGTATGAAGTGTTTTTAGAACTTTGAAGTGCTAAAAGTTATTTTTATAAATAAGCAATTGAGTGTTTGGATAAAAGTGTTTGAATGAGGAAAATGATGTGAATTTTAGGGTTAAAAGAATAAAAAGGGTAGTTTGGGAATTTAGTTAAAATATGAGGGATATAAAAGTAATTTTCATAGTCAAAGAAAATGACTTTAAACACTTGGGAAAAAAAAGTTAGGAATCCTAACTTTATGGCTTAAAGTAAGCATTAGTCAAACACGTTCAAAAACTAAAAAGGGACTTTAAGTTGGTTTTGACCAACTTAAAGCCCATCCAAACGGGCTCTATATTTTCTAGGCTTAGCGTCTATTCTTTAACGCGTTTTAAGTGCCTTTCTAAATTATAAGTCTCTTGTTTCGAATCCATATTATCATAGCCACTCTATATCTCATCCTGACAAAATTTCTCGCACGTTTAGGGGATGGAAAATTTTCTTACCCCAAAAATCATAAGATAGAACACAAAAAAGTCATTGTTCTTCGTATTGAGGAGTTAGATGACATTAAATATTCTAAATTTGATTATGTTAATGGTTTGTTCGTACAAACGAGATTCCTTCTGCTATTTATAATCCTACTACAAGAATAGTAAAATGTCTTCCTTCCTTAAATTCCATTGATGATAAATTTACCCGTTATTACTATTCATTTGGTTTTGAACCGGATGAAAAAAAGTATAAAATTTTGATGAATAGTTACGCTAAAGATGAATTCACCCACAAGACATTCGATTTTAACTATTGGCTCAAGTGAATTGTGGAGAAAGATTAAAAGTTAGCTCTATTCGTTATTTCTGCGGCTGACCGGAGGAGTTTGCATCAAAGGAGCTATCTAGTTCGTAGGTACTCATGATAAAAAATGTATAGTGGCCTTTAATGTTAAGGAGAATTTTAGAATTATCTCATTGTGGAACGATATAATAAATGCCTAGTAAGAAACTTTTTAAACTTGATAGAAGTGAAAGAAAAATTCATGGTCATTGGTCGTTCAAGATGGGAGACTTTATATTGCAAATAACGTTAAAATGAACAAGGTAGGCTGCTTATACTGGCAGAGTTGTACTACCCAAACTCAAAAGCATTCATAAAATAGTAAAAGTTGACAGGTCTTAAGCTATAGATTATACAAAAAAAATAGAAACAAAACATAATATCCGGGAGGAAATAAGACAAATAAAATATCTAAACTATTTTAATCTTCGGATAAGCATTGAGACTTGAAAACTTTCCCCAATGAGAGTCTTGAGTGAGTAAAGGCTTGGGTTGTAGCTAGTCGCTGCAGATCCACCGTACACTTTTACCTTACTAAACTTGTTTTCTTTTGGGTTCTAAGAAACTAGTTGTGTTCCACGATCCCTTTGCATCTTTCCAAACTAAGATTGGTATAAATCTATCAGAACGTATATCTAGTTGAATACTATCCTTCAAAATGCGATCTTTAGTCCAAGATTCAGCTATTCCATACTCTTTCATCATCCATATATCAACATACTGACTATGGACATTATTACACAAACATAGACAATTCCTCAACTCTACTAGCGTCAAGCAGTGGGATGGAGTTTTCAAACCATGCGGAGCTGACAGGGACATTACCTCTTCTGTCCAACTGTTAAAGGAGTAAATGATGTCCTTTTTTTCCAAATTCATCCAATGAACAACACCAATATTGACGTCAGCCTTACTAAATGATCCGCATAGAAGTTCTGGAGCCTCGCCTACATTTCTCCATTTCTCATCAACTCCAAGAGTATAAACCTCCAATTCTGATACCGTAGTACGATCCTGAAGCTTTCTAACTACTGATCTCAATACTTTATATTGTACAGATGCTTCACTAAAGCAGAATGCATAAGCAACACGTTGAATTCTTTTTTTCCATTCGGACAATTTGACCTCGAAATACTCATTGCTAATGTAAACCGAATGGTCTACGTCACCTCTCCAACCACTCAACAAACAAATGAACCCATTAATATCATGTTTTGTCTATAAAAAATCGGGTGGAGGGAGGTGAAACCTAGGGCTCAACACAATGGCCCTGTTTAGAGGGTGAGAATCATCTGCTTTGAGTTCCACTAGTAATCTTATAGAGTCATTAATCGAAAGTAAAATGCTGGAAAAATTAGATGATCTTTTGTGATACATCTTAGCAAATAAAGGATCCGACGTTAAAAGAATATACCAGAGTTTACAAACCATCTTACAACGGAAAAGGGACTTGATTGTCAATCTTGAAAGAATTTCAACCAGAATCACCCTTGGAAGGTCTATAATCCTCGTGACACGAGATATTCTTCTTCCTTTGCAATCTCCCTTGAAAAGCAAAGAGCTTTGGGCTTCCATGCCTGTCACTTCCGTTGAACAAAAAGGGAGTTAATTTTGATGGTTTTGGTCTTATGAATTGGCTAGACTTTCATATATAGTGGGCTATGAGATTTTGGAAATTTATTTTAAGCTAAAATTACTATAAAGGCTACTTTGAGTTCCACAAGTAATCAGACAGAGTCATTAATCGAAAGAGATTATTGAAGTCTAACTAGCCGTTAGCTAATATTAGATTTCCCCCCCCCCCCCCCTAATATTATATCTTGCACTTACTTATATAGGTGGATCCAGATTTTTCAGCTTGTAGGTGCTCACTTATTTTAATAAAAAATTACTATAAATCACATCGTATAAGTGAACAATCATTTAAACATGATATTTAAAACATTAATGAGAAAAAATAAGATTAACACTACCATTACAAAAAAGGAACTCTCAGTTTTTGAGGGAAAAAAATTGACTCGGAAAGATTTCTTAACCAAATATGTAGCCAAATTTTCAAGAAAAAAATAAGAAAAAAGTGATTGGACATGACTTTTTAATTTTGTCATGTCAAAAGAAATTCATAAAATGTAATTAAGACTAAAAGTTACGTATAAAAAAAAAGTAAAAAGAGTAGAACATGCGAGTTTATATTGGGATGGGGAAAGAGAATATGTGGGTCTGCCCTGCATATATATATATATATATATATATATATAGGTATTACCTTGGAGACTTGAAGAATATATAATTCTTTTTATCTTTCTTGAGATTCTATTGTTTCTATTCCTAGTTTATAACTAGTAGTTTCTATTCAAAGATCAAAAAGGTAAGAGAGAAGTATTGAAAAAATTCTGAACATGGCGTGAATTATTAGTTTAGTCCCCGATGTCATGATCCGAGTCTACATTTCGATCGAGACACGGTACCTGAAATCACAAGTGATCCCAAGCTAACCCTTGGCATAACATATATAAGCACATCATAAGAAAATTGAAGCGGAAGCTATAACAAATATCAATATATGAGACTTAAACAAAGAGTTTAAATAATAAATGAGACTGAAAATCTAATCTATGAAGTAACCTCCACTATCTGAAACAAGAAATACATTGTCGGGATATGGCCCCCAGCTACCTAAAAAATATAATCTAAAGATTACATAAAAAAAATCTAACTATTAAACCCATGGAATCCTCAAATGAATAAGACTCACCAATTGCTGACTAAAAATGCTGCAACTTTACTAGCCACGAGTCTGAGAACGATATTGAAATCTACATCATAATAGGATGCAGCGCAGAGAAAAGTATGTGTCAGTACGTAGAATGCATTGAGTATGTAAGGGAACACTGACATAATCATATTAAATAGCATATGTTGAAATAGTGAAATAGGATTTCTTATAGCATATGTAGGAACATTGAAGTAGGATTTCAAAAATCATAAGACATAACAAAAGAATCGAAAGGAAAACAATCGTAGTTCATGCATAAATATCAATTAGACCTTCGTTTAAAAGCATATGTAAGGATGAGTCTAATTTAGTAGTCTTGCATAATCATATTCATAAAATAGCATACTTAAACTAACCATATAAAGTTAAGAACATATCGTAAAAAGATGCATAAAGTGAGGAGTTTCTTATAACCGACATACACCATGTGAGCTCATGATGTCCAACAGCTAACCTAGTTGGGCGGCCTGCCCTATACCTTGCCCGGGTATAGGACCATATCATAGCTATGTGGTTCCACTAGTCTATGCCTCTCAGGACCATATGGAGTTGTTCGACAAAGCGGTATATATACTCAAGTCCTCACTTTAGTAGTCTTGCATAATCATATTCATAAAATAGCATACTTAAACTAACCATATAAAGTTAAGAACATATCGTAAAAAGATGCATAAAGTGAGGAGTTTCTTATAACCGACATACACCATGTGAGCTCATGATGTCCAACAGCTAACCTAGTTGGGCAGCCTGCCCTATACCTTTCTTGGGTATAAGACTATATCATAGCTATGTGGATCCACTAGTCTATGCCTCTCAGGGCCATATGGAGTTGTTCGATAAAGCGGTATACTCAAGTCCTGCGGTGGTGCGTAGTTATGAGACTTGGAGATTGCTACTAAAGGTCCACGGACACTACAAAAACCTTCATCCCTAAAATTGACTCGGTGTTAAATAGTCCTCCCAAAATAACATAAAATACATATTAATGCTCATGAGTATAAAAATTGTCCATATAACTGAATCATATGTGAGACTAAGCTCAAAAGTCATATCTTAAATTATAAGTGAGACAAAGCTCAAAAATCATTTCTTGAATCATAAGTGTTGTAAGGCAGTGCTTAAATATCTCTTTCATAAACATATCTTTACTTCTATGCATATGACTATAAACACGAGACAACTTACTTGAAATCATGCATAAGTTGTGATTTCTCAAAATAACTTTCATAATAACTTAAAGACTCTAAAATCATGCTTTGAAATATAAGGTTTATGATTCATAAATAATATCATGTCAATAACTTGTGAAAATGACCATGAAAAACTTTACCAATTATAAAAAGGAAGTTCAATAGTCAAAAATTCATAATCAATAGTAAGTAATTCAATAAACCATGCTATTAGATCATAAAAATGGTGATTTGAAAGTGGGTTTATAAACCTTAATTATAAAATTGAATTCATGAAAATTGAGAAATTTTGGACATGAGGATGAAAGAAATTCCTCACGGGAGTCCTGAATACCTTAATTGCTCCAAATACCCAAGAAAAGAATGATCTTGGAAGAAGAAAAACCACAAAACCCTTCTTGAACCTTGGAGTTGAGTTCTTGAGAAGATTTCTTGAAAATTTATGAATTTCATGAGTAGGAGATATTAATTGGTGTTAAGATGAAAAAATTATGAAATTCCATGGTCAAATCTTACCTTGAATGATGGATGAACCACGGAGGAAGTTAGTTTCTTGAGAACTTCTCTTTTTAGGGTAAATATTTGAACTAGGAAGATGAATTACGTTTTGGGGGATTTATTAAAAAAACTCAGGTCCATTATAGCGCGTGACCAACGCGCCGAGAGGGCAGTAGCCGTTGCCTCGTTGCGCTAGCACGCAGAAAGTGCCTCAAGCGAGGCCGGCGCGCGGCAAGACAGTGACTAGTAAAATGGGCATAACGTTTTACTCTGAACTCTAATTGAGGAAAACTTGGCGGCGTTGAAAAGAAGACACATATACCTTTAATTTGATAGGTCATGGTCCATCTAATTCGTTATATGCTGAGACATATGGTCGTTTGAAGGTGACCCTTATATGAACTTATGCGAAAATTTGGCTGATAGAAATGCTTTGAACTTGGCTTGGTGTTTGAGGTACCTTACAACCTTAAAACACATCCAATAGACTTATTACACTTAGTAAAAGACTTTAACATATATGTACAACTTAGAAATTAATGAATTCGTGTATATACACATACGGAGGATGGTTCGAATCCTTGCTTAGAAGTTGCGGGGCGTTACACTTGAACTATTGACTGCTTCAAAAACATCCCTCTACTTGACTAACTGAACTTAAATACACCCCTGATCTGCCACATGACATATCAAGTGGTCTCAAACTCTTATAGGAGTGTGAAACTCTTAATAAAAAGACGAGAGAAGTGTTGAAAATACCTCTAAACTTGGAAAGAAATATTAGTTTTGTCCTCAAATTATTGACAACCTTAAAAATACCCCTAAACTATAGGAAAGGGTCTAAAAATATCCTTCATCCACCTTTTTTCTTTTTACTAAAAATGTTCCTCCACTCACCTTTTTAGCTAACTTATACCTTTGAAACTACAACTCCATGTTTATTTATTTTTAAAATATTATTTATTATTATCATTTTCTTATTAGATGAAATGAAAACTCCATCGCATCAGATTTCTTCCCCATAACTTTTACCCAAAATAATATACCCATACTATGACTCAAAAATTTTAAAAAGATAATCACGTATTCATAATTTTTATAATAAATATTTATAATGATTAACGGAAATAGTTGGAGCTTGTTTAAGAAAGAATTTTGTATTAAACAAAAAAAATGTAAAACAATTAATTGAACTAATTTTTGACCCCTTGAGACTGAAGACTGTAATTGAAACAGTGGTTCGTCTTTGTGTATTTGCACCAAAGTAAATAATTTAACAATAAGTTATATTCATTAAACAGGTCTTTGACGTCTTTTTATTTTTTTATTTTAAAAAAGAAAAATGGCTCATGGGGCCGGTATACTATGTTGATCGAATAAATTATAAGAAAAAATTCTTATGGAGGTAGGTTGTAAGAAAAAAAAAATAACGGATGTGAATTTTTGTTTCACCTAATAAGAAAATGGCAAGTAAAAAATAATATCTGAAAAATAAATAAAGATGAGATTATTAGTTTCGTCCCTAAATTTGGCGTGATTACATGTTCCATCTCCGAACTATTTACAGCCTTAAAAATACTCCTCTACTTGACTAACTAAATTTTAAAACACCCCTCTCATGTCATACAATATATTTACGTATATGTCATATCAACAAAAATATTTATGTGTACATACGTGAATAACACATTTATGTATATGACATGAAAAGAAGGTAAAAAGTAAGAGTGATTCAACAAAATCTTCAATATATAAAGAGATTGTCTATGATATATTTTTTAGGCTTTTCGTCGTTTTTAACGCTTTTCAAGTGTCTTTCTAAATTGTATAATTCTCTCATTTTAGATTCATGTTTTGTAGATATGCATCATAGTCGCTATGTATCTCATCCTGATAAGATAAAATTCCTCGCACGTTTAGGGGATGAAAAATTTTCTTACACCATACATCAAGAGGTGGAACATAAAAAAGCCATTATTTTTCATATTGAGAAGCTAGATGACATTGAATATCTTAAATTTGATTATGTGAACGATTTATTTTGCTTATGGAGTATAAACGATCACCCCCTGCTTTTTATTATCCCACTACAAGAATACTACAATATCTTTCTTTCCAAAATTTCATTGATGATAAATTTTTCTGTTATTACTATTCATTTGATTTTGAACGGGAGAAAAGAAGTATAAAATTTTGATGAATAGTATTTCGCTAAAGATGAATTTACGCTCAAGATAATGGGTTTTAACTCTTGGCTCAAGTGAATCGTGGAGAAAGGTTAAAAATTCACCTTATTCGTTATTTTTACTACTGGCTAGAGGAGTTTGCATAGAAGAAGCTATCTACTTCTTATATACTCACGATAAAAGATGCATAATGACATTTAATATTAGGAATGAGAATTTTAGAATTGTCTCATTGTGGAACAACGTAATACATGTTCCGGTAAAATACTTTTATAACTTGATAGAAGTTTAAGAAAAATTAGCAGTCATTGATCATTCAAGATAGAATGTGGGAGAGATGATTTATAGGATTTTTCAGAGTTGTCAAACTAAAGAGTGGACGAAGCAAACCATCACGATTTCCAAGGGACTTTGTTCTAGCTTGACGACATATTTCTTGAATTGCTTTGGTAGCAGTACACCTGACGGTGAGATTGTTTTCATAACTTACAAGCAAAATTGGATTGTCTTTTATAATCTGAAGAAGAAGAGTTGGAGAGAAATTAAGATAACGGAGCAGGCAGAAAATGTAAAGATAATTGGTATCTACAATCATGTAGATAACTTTTTATCGTGTATCTATTGTTAGTTTTGAAATTAATTATTTTGGAGTATAAATAATCTGCTTTTTGATATTAATTCTTATGGAATATATCATTGTCTCTTGTCATTTATTTATATTTATTCCTTGGGACTTTGTTTCTATTATTAGAGATTAATTTTTACTTTCTTCCGTCAAGGAAAACATAGAGAAATAATTGAATTTTCAATTTTTGATTGCCATTTTTCCTCGTTCATATTTTCTTTTTGATTCCCTTAGTTTGGCAGGCATTAATGCATAATGTGTGTTTAATTCTTATATATTATTAAGTGAAGTGTCAAAAATATATCTAAATTAATTATTTTTTTTAGTTTCATACATAAGTTATTGTGAGTGTGAGAAATACATCTAAACAATCACTCATTAATTTGAGAAACACACTTCAATGTTGATTCGACCTTGAATTTTTTATTCATGTGACTTTTTTTTGTTGTTGACACATTTTCTTTTACTTTTTTTAAAAAAAAAATGTTTTCATTTGATTTTTAAAGAGTGAAGTACTATGTTTCAATTTTTATTTTTAGTTGGGTTTGTTACATGTGTTCCTTATGCGTTACCACTTTTTGCAAGATGAAATTATTTTCTACGAAGCAATCCAATGTGATAATTATTTTATTTTAAAAAGAGAGAATGTAATACACATATATCACATATTACTTGAGGCATCTTTCTCAAACTTATGAGTGATAGTTTAGATGTATTTTGTCGCACTCCAAATAATTTAGATGTAAAAAATTTTTAAAAAAATAATTTAGATATGTTTTGGATACTTAACTCTATTTATTTTCATATACAATTTTTTTTTTCAGAACACAACTTCTAATTTTCAAATATATATTTTTTCAATTTCTAACTTTTCAATAATTATGGCTGATTTATGAACTTTACGGTTTGACGCACTCATTTTAAAAGTAGCTCACATAAATAATATATCAATATACTTCTAATGTTAGATAAATGACTCACATATACCATTTTTAACAACAAATCAATATTTTTTTAGATTTTTAATTGTTATAAATTAACATACTTGACAATTTTATAAAGGAAGAAAAGCAAAAGAATATAGAGAAAGTAGTAATATAGAGAGAGTAGTAGAAATTTTCTTCTATTTTTGTGTGTTTCTTACATTGCAAATGATGGCTTATTTATAGCCAAAAAAAGATGAAGTAAAATACCACTTAAATTAAACAAATATTTCAAGTGGACAATCCACACAAATTTTTCAAATGGACAATCCACAAATATTTCAAGTGGACAATTCATTAGTCCATTTGTTCTTTAACACTCCCCATTGGATGTTCACGTAAAATGTGTCTCGTTAAAACCTTACTAAGAAAAACCTAATGGGAAAAAGCTTAGTGAAGGAAAAAGAGTACACACATCTGGTAATACGCCTTGAGTGCTGCCTCATTAAAAATCTTATCAGGAAAATCCAGTGGGACAAAATCTTGACTAAGGAAAAAAGAGTACGGCGTGTATTTTGCTCCCCCTGATGAAAATATCACTTAATATCTCGAAAATGACGCATTCCAATTTTTTATCTCATTTTCTCAAAGGTTGAAGTTGGCAATGCTTTGGTGAACATATCTACCAAATTGTCACTTAAACGAATTTGTTGGACATCTATTTCACACTTCTTTTGAAGATCATGAGTGAAAACGAATTTTGATGAGATATGTTTTGTTCTGTCTCTTTTGATGTATCCTCCCTTCAATCAAGCTATACATGCAACATTATCTTCATACAATATTGTTGGAGCGTCTTTTGTCAAAGAAATGTCACATGTTTCTTGAATGTGTTGAGTTATTGATCTTAACCAAACATATTCTCGACTTGCTTCATGAATGACTATTATCTCTGCATGATTTGAGAAAGTGGCAACCATAGTTTGCTTTATTGAACGCCATGATATAGCTATACCACCACATGTAAATAAATAGCCTGTTTGCGACCGACCTTTATGGAGATCAGATAAATATCCCACATTTGCGTAACCGATCAATTGTGACGTGGATTCATTTGAGTAAAACAATCCCATATCAATGGTACCTCGAAGGTAACTAAATATATGATTAATTTCATTCTAGTGTCTTCGTGTTGGGGAAGAACTAAATCTTGCTAACAAGTTTACTGAGAAAGCTATATCTGGTCTAAAATTATTGACAAGATACATTAATGCACCAATTGCACTAAGGTATGATATTTCAGCACCAATAAGGTCTTCATCATTTTCATAAGGTCGAAACGAATTTGTATTAATATCAAGAGATCTCACAACCATTGGGGTACTCAATGGGTGTGCTTTATCCATATAAAATCTCTTTAAAATATTTTCAGTAGATGTTGACTGATGAACAAATATCTAATTTGTAAAATGTTCAATTTGTAGACCAAGACAAAATTTTGTCTTTCCAAGATCTTTCATTTCAAACTCCTTTTTCAGACATTTTACTGCCTTTGAAAGTTCTTTCAGAGTTTCAATAATATTCAAATCATCAACATATACTGTTATTATGATAAATTCAGATCCAGACCTTCTCATAAAGACACAAGAGCAAATTGGATCATTTTTATATCCTTCTTTTAGCAAATATTTGTTAAGACGGTTGTACCACATTCGCCCTGATTGTTTCAACCCATACAAGGATTTTTGAAGCTTTATTGAGCAATTGTCTCGAGAATCCTTGTATGCTTCAGGCACTTTGAACCCTTCGAGAATTTTCATAAAAATATCGTGGTCTAATGAGCCATATAAATAGGTAGTGACCACGTCAATTAAGTGCATCTCAAGCTTTTCATGAACTGCCAAATTCATTAGATACCTGAAAGTAATTGCATCCACCACAGGAGAATATGTTTTCATATAGTTAATGTCAGGTCTTTGCGAAAAACCTTGGGCTACAAGTCGTGCTTTATATTTTACGACTTCACCATTTTCATTTCGTCTACGCACAAAAACTCATTTGTTCCCTACTGGCTTGACACCTTCAGGTGTTCGGACTATTGATCTGAAAACTTCACATTTTTCAAGTGAAGTTAACTCTGTTTGAATTGCATCCTTTCATCTTGGCCAATCATTTCTCTGTCTACATTCATAGACAGATTTTGGTTCAAGATCCTTATCTTGTTGCATTATTTCAAGGGCAACATTATAAGCAAAAATATTATCGACCACAATATTATTTTGGTTCCACTGTTTTTCTGTCGAGACATAACTTATTGAGATTTCTTCATTCTTATTATTTTCAGATACTTGGACCTCCTTGGTGGTATCACCATTTGTTGTGTCTCTAGGCTCTTCTTGAGTACTCGCCTCCAAATTATGATCATCTTGATCATTTATTCCTTTTTTTTTGAGGATTTTTATCTTTGGAACCAAATGGTCTTCTACGTTTTAAGCGTGGCCTAGACTTATTTGCCTGAACAAGTTGTCCTACCGGAATATCAACTCGAACTTGAGCATTAGCAGTTGGGATATGCGATTTAGTAACCCGTGAAAGGTTAGTAAATGCATCCGGCAGTTGATTTGCAATATTCTGTAAATAAATCATCTTTTGAACTTCTTGCTCACATTAATTTGTTCGAGGATCTAAATGAGATAGTGACATTGAATTCCAATCTATCTCATTTTTCAACTTCTTATGTTTTCCCCCTAATGTTGGGTATACTGATTCATCAAAATGACAATCAGCGAATCTTGCCGTAAATAAATCTCCAGTCATAAGTTTCAGATATTTTATAATAGAAGGAGATTCATACCCAACATATATTCCCAACCTTCTTTGGGGATCCATCTTTGTGCAGTGCGGTAAAGCAATTGGGACATATACCGCACAATCAAATATTCTAAGATGAGATATATTTGGCTCCCTTCTAAACGTCAACTGTAATGGGGAAAATTCATGATAATTTGTTGCCCTTATGAGCACAATTGCTACTGCATTCAAAATAGCATGCCTCCATACTGAAATAGGAAGTTTTGTCCTCATTAGCAATGGTCTAGCTATCAATTGGAGGCGTTTAATCAATGATTCTGCTAGACCATTTTGAGTATGGACATGAGCGACCAGATGCTCAACTTTTATTCCAACCGACATACAATAATCATTAAATGATTGAGATGTGAATTCACCAACATTATCAAGACGAATTGTCTTTATTGCATAATCTAGAAATTGTGCTCTTAACCTTATAATTTGAGCTAACAATCTCGCAAAAGTCATGTTGCGAGTTGATAATAAGCACACATGTGATCATCTTGTAGATGCATCTATCAAGACCATATAATATTTAAATGGTCCACACGAAGGGTGAATTGGCCCACATATATCACCCTGTATACGTTCCAGAAACGCAGGGGATTCAATCCCAACCTTAGTTGCTGATGGTTTGATAATCAGTTTTCCTTGGGAACAAGCAACACAAGAGAATTCCTTAGATTGAAGAATTTTCTGACTCTTCAAAGTATGTTCATGTGAATTCTCAATAATTCTGCGCATCATATTATAATCAGGATGGCCCAACCGGTCATGCCAAATGATAAAATCATTAGAATCAGTAAACCTTTTATTTACTATGGCATGTGATTCAACAGTACCAATATTTGTATGGTACAACCCAGAAGAAAGTGCAGGTAATTTTTCATGCACAATTTTCTTCTCCATATTTATTGTAGTAATATAAAAGTATTCAACTTTTCCTTCATTTGCAGTCTCAATATGATAGTCATTTTGGCGAATAACCTTGAAACTTAACAAGTTTCTTTGAGACTTACTACAATACAATGCATTATCAATTATCAATATCGTTCCTTCAGGTAGTAATAATGTCGTTTTTCCAGAACCTTCAATCAATTTTGTACTACCATATATTATATTGACATAGACCTTTTCCATAATCAAATGACAGAAATATTTCTTTTCTTTTAATATCGTATGAGTTGTGGCACTATCCAAAAAACACATATCTCCATTATTCATCTTGAATTCAATTGAAGATTGAGAAATTTATTTATCTTCATAAAATAAAAATGCATTGTAAGAAATAAAATAAGTAACAATTTTGCAAGAAAAACATAAGTCCCTTTTAAAGTTAAATTATGGTAATTTAGAATTTTAAAAAATTATATGATTCAATTATGATGAATATTACAATAATTTAGTTTATGGAATTATATTGTAATGAATTTGTAACACAGAAAAATGATTGATAATATGAACCTAACGTACCAAATTATAAGAATTAACAAACTGAGGTGTAACACGTTAATAATAAATATAATTTTATATAAATTAATAATTTACTAGTGAATTGGTTTAATGAACTTAGAATTCAAAAAAAAAATATGACAGAATATACTTATTAACCTTAAATAAATATTATACATAAGTGTTAAAACAGATATAAAATAAATAAAATTAGAAAACATTAACATAATATTATTCATCATGTATAGATAATTTGTTTATTGGCAAAAATAATACAATCATTATATATTATTAATGTCTAAAACATCAACAAGAATAAACAATTAGTATAATGACATTAAATAAGGCGAATATTATTTTTAGTAACAATATGATATTAAGATTAACAGCCCGTTTGGATGGGCTTTAAGTTGGTCAAAACCAACTTAAAACCCCTTTTTAACTTTTGGACGTGTTTGCCTAATGCTAACTTTAAGTCATAAAGTTCTTAAAGTCAGTCAAAAATGAAAAAGTTAGGATTCCTAACTCTTTTTTTTCTAAGTGCTTAAAGTCATTTTCTTTGACCATGGAGATTACTTTTATATTCCTTATATTTTAACTAAATTTCCAAGCTACCTTTTTTATTCTTTTAACCCTAAAATTCACATTATTTTCTTCACTTAAGTACTTTTATCCAAACACTCAACTGCTTATTTATAAAAATAATTTTCAGCACTTTAAATTCTAAAAACACTTCATACATAAAAGTTACTTTTTTTAAGTCCATCCAAACGGGCTCTACAACATTGTAAATTAGCATAATGTAAGAAACAATATACAATTATCATAAAAATATGACCCTGATTTTATTTTTTTTCAAATACATAAACGTAAAAACACAATAATTCAAAGTACATAAAAATGACAACATATTGAAAAACATGAAATTAAACATCAATTAAGATCCTTAAAAAATCTTCAACCTCCAAATGAGTAATATCATTGAGGTCATTAAAATCATCATCCCTTAAAGCCAAATTTGCTTCAATATTATCATTATTCAAAGGCCTTGCCTCAACATTATTTTTGAACGCCAAGTGTGACTCTATCCGAGCATTAGAAGAAGGCACCACCTCTATTTGTCTTTCTTTTGAAAGAAGTTTAATAAAGTCTTACAAAATGCTCAGGCGTTCGACATTCATTTTTTCAGTGGCCTTTCATGCCACAACGATGACAGTTACTTCTTGAAGGGTCATTTTGAGAACTGATATTGTTCTCCCTTTTATGTTGACCACCACCACGACGATTATTAAATCGTCTTCTGTCATTGCCACGTCCACTCACATTATTGTGGCCATGATTTTTATTTTGTCTTCTTTCAGACTGGCCATGTGTTTTTACCATATTTGCCTCCGATAACGGAGCAGTTCCAGTGGGACAGGCTTCATGATTTTTCATTAAAAGGGCATTATGTTGCTCAGCCACCAGAAGGCATGAGATCAATTTAGAGTATTTTTTAAAACCCTTTTCACGGTATTGTTGCTGTAATATTACATTAGAGGCATGAAAAGTAGTTAGTGTCTTTTCTAACATGTCCTCATCATTTATAGTTTCTCCACATAATTTTAATTGGGAAGTTATTCTAAATACAACAGAATTATACTCAATTACAGTTTTAAAATCTTGAAACCGTAAATGCATCCACTCATAACGAGCCCTTGGCAATACCGTTGCCCTGAGGTGGTCATACCTCTCTTTTAAGTCTTTCCACAATTCAAGTGGATCTTTCACTGTCAAGTATTCCATTTTCAAGCTTTCATCTAGATGATGACGAAGGAAAATCATAGTCTTTGCTTTATCCTGACTTGATGTTGTATTTTCTTCAATTATAGCATCACCAAGACCCTTAGCGGTAAGGTAGATTTCAACATCAAGTCAGCATGACAAATAATTCTTGTCAGAAATATCAAGTGCCACAAATTCCAATTTTGACAAGTTTGACATGATGAAAATTAATTTGAAAGTAACAAAGACAACTTAAAAATTAAATTTCTTTAGTAGATATATCTGATATAGAAGTTAATTTTCTGAAAAATTAGAGTTTCGTGCTGATAACGTGTTATAAATTAACTAACTTGACAATTTTATAAAGGAAGAAAAGCAAGAGAATATAGAGAAAGTAGTAATATAGTTCTATTTTTGTGTGTTTCTTACATTGCAAATGATGGCTTATTTATAGCCAAAAAAAGATGAAGTAAAATATCACTTAAATTAAACAAATATTTCAAGTGGACAATCCACACAAATATTTCAAATGGACAATCCACAAATATTTTAAGTGGACAATCTACAAATATTTCAAGTGGACAATTCATTTTTCTTTAACATTAATGAGAAAATCCCACGTGTCTCGAAAATTAACCCCACCTACTATACCCACCCGACCCAACTGGAAACAAAAACCCCACCCAATCAAATAAACCTAACCCATTTCATTCCATCTTTCCACTGCCTTAGTACAAAATGCCCACTCCAATAATTAAAACAGGTTGAATGGAATATGTAGCGCAATTTCGCTCGGCTAAACCCACGCAGAAAACTAGCTGACTTGAATTCAGTTGAGACAAATTTTGATAAAAAGCAATATGGAGAAAACTCCATCTGCTTGTGCTATGCAATGGAACATAGACCTTGAAAAAGGCCTCCGTTCTAAAAAGCCTGGTGAGTAATACTTCTGCACTTCCTAACTAACCTTCTTTTGTCATTCAAATTAACTCGAATTTTGTAAGCAATCCAACTCTGAGAGTGCACAGTTGTCGGGATGAGTATTTTGTAAGCTGGAATGTTCAATTGATGCGAGTCCAGGTGTCCAGACGTGCATATTCAAAATTAGAGTGCTTACTGGCGCTAAGTTTGGGTGTCTATTTCTGTATTATGCCTAAAATTTTCATTGATGATTCCAGTTCTTTTGTCAATGTATTTAATGCTGTGGTGAATAATTGTTTGATTTAAACTATTTTGGGATAAATGTAATCGTTTCTGCCCGATACTTTTGTGTTCTTTCCCATGATGGTTAGGTAAACCTACCGAAGCCATACTAGATATTGGGCCAAGACTTGAGTGGTGGAGTAGAGAGTGTAATCTTCATGCTGCTGAATACAAAATGTTTGGCTTAATTCCGGGGGAGGATAAGCTATTTGCAAATGCTATCCTTCTTAGGCTTGCAGATGCATTTAAGTCAGGAGACAAACATATGAAGATTTGTATAGTGAAAATTTTCTTGTCAGAGCTCAAGCAGAGGAGGCAATTGAGGAGCAAGGGAAGAAAAGATGAGGGAATCCTTTCAAAGGATAAAGTAGATAGCTATAGAGAACTTTTGACTAGAATAAAGATAGTATTCGACTCTGGAAACGTTGAAGAGAGAGCATTGGCTTTAGTTCTATTTGGTTGCTGGGCTCAGATTGCAAAAGATAGTGCTGATGTTAGATACCTCATCCTTTCAAGCTTGTGGTCGATGCATATTCTGGAGGTAAGACCTGTCCATCTTACTGAGTACTATATATTGTTTTGACATTATTAGCGTAACATTGCTGACTATGTTTTCCCACTAAACAACTTTTAAGTACATTAGGGGGCTTCTATGAGAGAGTTTCTTCACAACAGGTTATCCACTGCTTGTAAGATTCAGTATAGGGAAGCCGTTATTAAGGTATAGGATGCACAAAATGTTTCATCCGATGATACACCCAGTCCTTAACACATTTGGTTGGAAAATCTGTTTGCACTTTGAGCTTCCCAGTTCCCAACATACAATTGTGAGGATGATCTCGAGCAAGGTGTGCTGAAGAGAATTACCTGTTGGGACGGAGCACTAGTGTTGTAGGATATGAATGATTGAATTTTTTTGCCATTTTACCCGAAATAGGTCTCCAAATAATTTCCAGATTTTGTCAGCTTACTCTCCAGTCATAAATAATCTCTCCATGTTTGTTTTTCCAGCATTAAGGAAAGGCTGGTAGGAATTTACATTTCATGTAGCGCACTGATCAAGTCTATGGTATCATTTACATCATGTGTAATTACCTGTTTGCACCAAAAGATAAACATAGAATAGCTCTCTGTGGTTTCTACTTTGGAACTTGTAGAATGCTCGCACATAATGTTATTGCCAAATATTACCATATGTAGCTTCTTTCACAAAACTCTCCACATGAAAAAGTAGACTCCGAAAGGAAGCACCTTATCCCATATCTGGTTCTAGGTGTTGAGAGATAAAATCAAAAAATTCTCCTCCATCTGTGAGAAGTCCTCTCTAATTTTCTTCTGGGAAAACATAAAATCAAAGTCTCCCCCATGTGGAACAGATTTTGAATTTTTAAGTCTTGAAAATGCATTATGGGATTTAATCCTTTCACTGCATTAGGGATGGATCATTGGGCAACTGCAAGTCTGCAAGAGTTTTATGTTTGGAATTTTGTTTATGCCTGAGTGAAGGTTTCATCACCGTACCTCCTATATAAAATTATGCTCCCAGGCGATTAGCTCCTTCTAGCAATTACACTGACCATGGAAGTTCCAACAAGGATAAAAGCATGTGGGACCAAATGAGTCAATCAAGTGTTCAGCCTCATCCTCTGCGGACCCTCCTCCCTGTGGTTCCTTTCTTCATTATGATCCTCAGCTCCCTCCTCCTCATCTATCTGATATTCCTAAACATGGTGAAAGGAGTATCCATCTGATCATTTTTCTCCTTTTGTCTGTAAAGAACTTTCTGCCTTTTCATTTCTTGCCAATATTTGACCATCTTCTTTTCTGTTGCTATTTGTTCTGTTTTTTAGTCCAGAGATTGAGGTAACAACAATTACATATTGTTTCCGTTTGCCTCTAACTTTTGACATGAATGACAATTGATACAACCATTTTGCGTCTATCTACAGGCAAAGGCTTCTTTGTTTGCAGCTGAATGTTTTTCTGAACTGGCAGACGATTTTGCTTATGTATTTCTGGAGATACTTGGAGGTCTGTTGATGTCATCTGGAACATCAAGGGCTATAAGGTCAGCAGGAGGACGTGCCTTTGCTAAAATGTGGTGCTCAATCTTACTAGCAGATATAGCTCATAAGGTTCAGTATTTCTCTTTAATATGAGTTCCTGCCACCAAATACATGTAAATTTTCTTAGTACACCTGTGACTCATTACACTGCCCCCCTATCCTTCTGTCCCTTTCTGCTCTATTCTAAAAGAGCTTGTTTTTTGAACAAGCACTTTTCAGAAACCATGTTTTAAATACTCATAGAGATGAAAACATTATGCATAGTGAAATGCAATGTTTTTCTTTTTCATGCATGAAATGCAAGTTATCATCTCTTAACTAATTGTGACTATTGCTATAGTTTCTTGTTACAACTTCCTTAAAATAAGTTTTTAATGATACCATGCAGATCTGTATTGTCTGACAATTTGCTGAACTAAAGTTGAGTTTCTTCATATTGCAGACTGGTGTAAAGCTTATCCGAGAATGTTCAGAAGAAGAATTCTCTTTGGTGATGCTAGTTTCACTTTCCAAAATTGCTTCTAAGTGGACATCTTTAATTCCTAGACAGGTATATAGTTTTTCTCATTTTGTTTGATTTTCATCATCTCTATTGTCAACCAATGTAGGAAGAGAAAGGCAGAGAAATACAAAAATGATAAGGAAAAGAAGAAAAGAAATGGAAGCTAAGTTTTGTCTCCAAGATAAAGGTAAAAGAACTGCACATTCAAGGGTGTGGCCTAGTGGTCAATGAAGTGGATTGAGACCTCAATTTTCAGCGGAGGCAAAAACATTAGGTGTTGTCTTGCCATCTGTCCAAGCCTTGGTGGATAGAGTTACTTGGTACCTGTTCTGGTGGGAGATAGGAGGTGGCCTGTGAAATTAATTGGGGTACGCACAAGCTGGCCCCGACATCATGTTTATCACAAAAATTGAAGAAGGTAAAGAACTGCAACAATGATAAATTGGAATAAACAAAGAAGATGAAGCCAGGTTAACTTTTTCAAAATAAAACTTAAGACCCTAAAAAGCACAAAACAATGTTTACCATGAGGTCTCTATGTAATGTAACAAGATGGATATGTTGGTAAAAGGTGTGAATAGCTAGTGTGACCTATACGTTACGGGTTCAAGCTGTGGAAGCAACCACTAATGCTTGCACTTGGGTAGATTGTCTACATTACACCCCTCGGGGTGCGGTTCTTCCCTAGACCCTGCTAACATGGAATGTTTTGTGCACTGGACTGCCCTAATTTGAGGTTAATTATATAATGTCATAAATCTTGCAAAATAATAAAACAAGATATGAAAGGAACCACAGGAGGTTGCCTAAGATGGTTTCACCATCTCCTATGCGAACCTCCAGATATATCATTGTAGGTATGGAACTGGTTTTAGAGAAGGGTCTGCCAGTGTAAGGATAGCTAAAAAAAATAGCGAATCTCCAGCTTTAGAGGACCCCTAATTTGCTTTAAAAGACCAATTTTTTACCAATATTAGAATGAAATAGGCCTGGATAAAGCACAATGTATATAGAAGAGTTCATATCAACTTACACCAACTAGCTGGTTGGTTGACTGATTTAATAGGAAAGCCATGCAATTTTAGTCATGGCTAAGCCGGTCTGTCCAAACAAGCTGAATCATAAGATTATATAATATCGAAATCAGGGATATCTATTGTACTTTATACCTGATTTTTGCATATTTATCTCTTGATTTTGGTGACAGATGGAATTGCTTTCCTCATTTATGACTAAGGACAGAGGTTTGAGCTTGCAAGCTATGGCATTAAAATGTCTTCGTTTCATTTTAGCCAAAGGAATGTATCACTTCCCTGCCAATTCAAATTTGACTCTAAAGTTGTTTGGGGTCATAAATCAGTCTGATTTGCCACCAGCTTTGCATTTTGATGCTCTAAGAGCATTATGCAAGGTATTTCCTCTCGATCTGTCAAATTTATGATATTGTTATCATACTAGTACTGCTTACATTCTCTTACTTTGCAGATACTTCCGCCCAACCTAGATACAATTCCATGCACAGAGATCCTCAATATTTTCTCCAAGTTCTTACAAATTGTTGAGTTCAAACTACAATCTCCAATCATCTCAGAGAGGCTTTTCGCAATTCATGTATTAGCTAGTATTTTTGACAAGCTTTTGAGGATACTGAAAGAGGCAGCAGTTGGAATTGGCTTAATTGTTTCATCTCGTATGCTTACATTCACCGTAGATCGCATCTCCCAACTAATTAAGTTAGTGGTTGGTAATCCTCATCCAGACAAAGGAGTGGAGCAGGAGGTGAAGAGTTTACTTCTTATTTTAGTTGATTTGGTTGAAAGACATCAAGATGTCTCTGGTATAGTGCTGGATAAGATCTGTATAGTTATCGAACATCTGGTCAGCATGCTTAATGAAATTACCAGTATGACGAATTCAGCCTCAGAAGATCACCATATAACAGAGCTTGACAAAGAGAACCATACGTCGACTGCATCAAGAGTCTTGATTTATTTATCCCAGATTCTGATAACTTGCTTTGAAAAGCTAGATGTCTCCACTGCTGGTGCCACCCAAGTCTTTAACAGGATGGAACATCTGGTTGAGCATGTGCACCATTGCAGCTTACTTCCTGCTTACATCCACCTAATATATGACCTTTTATTGCACTTCCATGTTGCATATCAGTGTATGTGGCTGGAGATAGGGGAAGATATGGTTTCTAATAGAAATTCTCATCCATCTCGTTGTAGTTCCCCCTCACATGATGGTTCCCTGTTCCAGCATGAAATTCTCATTATTGATCGTGTGAAGCAAATTTTGGATAAAAAAGATTATTGGTTGTCTTATAAGCTGGCAAAATATGCGGCATGTAATGGTGCATGGTTGGTTGCTGCTTACATATTTGGGGAGCTAATACCCATGGTTCAATCTGATATCTGTTGTTTTTGGCTAAAATCCTTATCCCATCTTTCAGAATTAGAAAGGAAAGTTCAGTTGTTCGGGCTTACTCTTTCTGGAAAGGCAGCTGGGGAAACTATGACAGCTGATCACATTGAAAATGTTATTGGGGCCTCCAACATGCTCTGTTCTTTAGAGGAAGCTTTTGATGCCTCTGTTTCTGGTCTTGCTTTTAGTTTTCAGAGATGGTTTATAACTTTAAGATCAAAGGTTGTTGGAACTGTAGCAGATGTACTTAAATTATTGAGCATGAATTTGTTTCCACAAGAAGCTACCAGGAGTACTGAACAAAAAGAGGCATGGATTTTGGTTCAGCGCTCGAATTCTTCACAAGGACTCAGCTCATTGTTGCAATTGCTTGCCCGCGCTTCTTCCCAGTTCATGAGGCTAGTAAAGGAATTTGATCTCTTATCAACGTCTTTCATTTTCATGGACAGGAGAAGTATGAAGATAGTTTCTAATCTTGGATTAAGTTGTTCGCTCTTAGCCTTTAGTACCGGATTAATATTACATTTTGCCAGTTTCCATGATAAACAAACTAGCAGTACTTATGGTCTTGAAACATCAGACGAGCAATTTCATACTCTGCTAGTTCATGACTTGTTAAGAAGACTTGGGTATACAGACTTAGAGACTAGCAAAAATCTGCGGCATCTTTTGGATTTCCGTCGAAGCTCTAGGAGCTGTTCCATGCAAGAATTCCAAAATCAAGTCTTTATCACTTGTGTTGAAGCGAGAGATATTGCTAATCTTTGTAAATATTCCGTTCAGAGATTTCTTAGTTTGCAAGCGATTATTGTACATGATAACAATGGTATATCCCGAATTCCTCGTGATGCTTTGCAGTTGCTGTTCAACATTATTTTCTCGTGGATACAGATTCCTTTCCGGACTCCCAAACACTTCTTCCAATTAAGGTAACTGAAATTTCACACATGGACTTCTGCAATCAACAAGAAGGAGCTATTATTGAATTTATTGAGATATTCTACTGCTGTTAGTCTGTTTCTTATTTCATATGGTGGCCAACGTATACTTTGATGTCATTGACCCTTTTTGATCTAAAATTTTCTCCGGTAAGAATATAAGTAACAGATCATTTGAAATGGTAGTGAATTTTTAGACAAAACAAGTTATGGGATCTGTTTGATTCAAATTGGAATGATTCTAGAGTTGTGCATTTTTTCATTCTGATAGCATTCTAATATTGAACTGTGAAATGGCAGGCCTCCTATTTCTGCTGAGCTTTTCATAACAAATGAAGATGGTAAAAGGATAGACGATATATCTGTCTTGTCAGGCTTCCAGCTCCCTCTAACTCTGGGCATTCAGCTAAGAAATATATCGCCAGACAAGCTGTCTCAGGTGTCGAATTTGTACTGCATCCTTCACTCACGGACATCCTTTCAAGTACTTAGTGCAAAAGGGGATAAGAAGGTACCAAAGTCCAGTTGTCAAGCTTGGAAAAGCGATCACATGGTTGGCCTTAATGAAAAACTATTGCACTTCACAACAGGGACTACTGAGAGGGATGGATTACATGCTATGGAAAATACTCTGGGGACTTCAGCTGTGGATAAATTTGTGTGTTTTGATCCTAATGAGAAAGGGCAAGGATTTGCAACTTGCTTGCTAGATGTTTCTGCATTCCCTGTGGGTTCTTACCAAATCAAATGGCACAGCTGTTGTATAGACAATAACGGTGCCTACTGGAGTCTTATGCCCCTGAACACTGATCAATTCTTCACCGTACAGCAATCTTTTAATAGTCGTCCGTCTGTTAAAGTGCCATAGACTGCAGTGATTTAGTTAGAGGTAGGATGATATTTCTACATCAGTACAGTTTATTTGAAGCTTCTTGGTGAACTGCCTAGAGTACCAAATCCTTCAATGGCTACACGGACAACCTCTGGGATCACAAAGCTGGGAGAAACACTTTCAACGGATATTAGGGAATTCTAAAAGAAAGTCTAGAGTTGCAGCCTAATGTGTACAGAGTCTCTGGAAAGAAAGGAACTTCAAGAGTTTTTGAACACACGAAGAAACTGGGCTCTTGCCAAAGAAATTTCTCATGCTATTGGAATTATAAGTAGACTCCAACATCTTGCTTATTGATGTTCTTGTCAGGTAGTTCGACTTGACTGTTCGTCTTTGTGTTGATATTTGATAGCTGCTTCTGTTAACTAAACTATGGCTCTTGTAAAGTCACTTTGGTAATCAATGAAGTTCATAGTCACCAAAAAAAATGTGTAATTTTGGTCATTTTGCCTATTAGTTCATGGTACTCCCTCTGTTTCATAATAATTGAATTGTTGAGACATTTTTCATGTTTCAAATTAACTTAATTATTCAATCTTTAAGAATAATTTAAGAATATTCTTCCATTTTTACCCTTCATTTGGATTTTCTATGTGATGAGTTTAAGAGCCCGTTTGGATGGGCTTAAAAAAAATAACTTTTATGTATGAAGTGTTTTTAGAATTTAAAGTGCTGAAAGTTATTTTTATAAATAAGCAGTTGAGTGTTTGGATAAAAGTACTTAAGTGAAGAAAATAATGTGAATTTTAGGGTTAAAAGAATAAAAAAGGTAGTTTGGGAATTTAGTTAAAATATAAGGAATATAAAAGTAATCTCCATGGTCAAAGAAAATGACTTTAAGCACTTAGAAAAAAAAAGTTAGTAATCCAAACTTTTTCATTTTTGACTGACTTTAAGAACTTTATGACTTAAAGTTAGCATTAGGCAAACACGCTAAAAGGAGCTTTAAGCTGGTTTCATCCAAACGGGCTCTAAGAAACTTTAATTAATGTATAATCATCCTAAAAAGTAATTTGACAATAATTAATAAGGATAAAAATAGAAAACAATGTCTAGTTAATTTCTTAATATTCTTTTCTCCAACAAATCAATTATTTTAAAATTGAGGGAGTATTACTTGCGATGGTTTTAATATTTCTAATGATTGGGAGAAGGAACAGGTGAAAGATTGAGCTAGAATTTTCACCTTTAATAATAGGGGAATTTGCAGATATGGCAAGCCTTTTAAGTATAATTACTCCATAATTTTTGTCATTATACAAATGTTGTAGCGAATTATATAAAAGCTGTAGCGAATTATGCAATCGATATACCCACAAATTATTTATATACCGAAATATACAAACACTGGTATACATATGTATTTGTATATTTGGCAAGTGAGATTGAGAGAGAAGGAGAGAGGCGAGCGAAAGACGAATTGTATATGTATATTTGTCAAAAAATTATATATATGTAATTGGTATATATATGTATTTGTATATTTGGCAAGCGAGATTGAGAGAGAGGAGGAGAGAGGTGAGCGATATTGAGAGAGAGGGGCAAGCGAGATCAAGAGAGAGAGGAGAGAGGAGAGAGGAGAGCGAGATCAAGAGAGGGAGGAGAAAGGCGAATTGTATATGTATATCTGTCGAATTGTACATGTATATTTGTCAGAAAAATTGTATAATGGTAACTGATATACATATATATTGTATATGGCAGCGAGATTTGTCATACCTACTAAATATATTTGTTGCTAGCCGTATTTATTTTAAAATATACTCATACCGCGTAATATGATAGAAAAATTTACCATACCGCATAATTTTACCTTAATAATAGGCGAAACTCATCGGTGGCCCCCTAAAATTGGCATCAACTTTCACTTAGACATCTCAACTAAGCTTTGTTCATTTTAGACACCTCAAGTAAGGTTCCGATGTGTCATTTTGACACTTTTTTTACAATCACCCAAATATCTAAAGTGTGTGTAATACATTTGCCGATGATGTGTCAAAGTGACCAATTAAATGAAGACACGTGACATATATATCAAAAATAATTTTAAAATAATGACTTTTGAGTAGAAAAAAAAGTGGCCATTAATTTGATGACATATGTCATTTTTTACCCAAATAATAATTAAAAAAAAAGAAATTCATCTTCTAAAAAAAGTGATTTTCGAAAAAAAAAACCACCCCACCTAGTTGTCTTCTTCACCTACCCCACCTTGTCGTCTTCTCCACCTCCACCCACCCCAACCCCAACTCCTTCCCCACTATATTGTCTTCTCAAGAAACATTATCAAAAGAAAGTATTTTGAAAAATTTATTTTACAAAGATATAATTTTTTCTACTTTACTTTTAAAAAATCAATTACTAATTAACAATAGAAGGAAAACAAGAACTAAATCTAGGCAATGACAATAAGATTACAAAATCAAGGTCCAAAGTTATGGAGGAAAACATCTAAAAAATGGAGAAGAAGAAGAACAAGGAAAAAAAATTTAAAAAAAAATTTCTTTTTAAAAAAAAGTGGTCTTCACGTGCTCAAAATGGGTGCAGCACACGCAATGTGTCAAGTCAGCACAAAGTGTCAAAATGACACATCAGAACCTTACTTGAAATGTCTAAAATGAACAAAGCTTAGTTGAGGTATCTAAGTGAAAGTTAGTGTCAACTTTAGGAGGGCACCGATGAATTCCGCTTTAATAATATATGTTTTATGGTTAATGGCATTACTGATTCATCATCGAATAACTTTTCTATATTAATAGTGTAGTTTACTTTTTGTACTATCATATTACAGATCTGTTACTCTGACAAATAAGATATATTATGTGATACGATTGATTAAAATATACTTATTTTATTACATATAAGATAAATCTATATTATAAAATGTTCGGGTTATATATAACCAAATAGTAGAGCAACAAATAATTGACATTATTTCAATTATCTTCCACACGAAGACATTAATCAATGTGTCCTCCATTATCCCCCAGCTATTGCCTATTGTTGTTCAAGTTTTTAATATGCGTGCCATATTTTCGCCAAAATTAGAGAAGAGAGAAAATAATATTTACTTAAGAAAAAAAATTAATATTAATTTGGTTAAAACTATTGACGGTTAAGAAAGTATAAGGGGGCATTTTGACTCTACGGGTTATTTGGTCACGAATTAGTTAGGTATAAATCATGATAATATGAAAATTCTTTTAAGTATTCAATAATAATATGATA
This sequence comes from Solanum dulcamara, assembly GCF_947179165.1. Classification (NCBI taxonomy): domain Eukaryota; kingdom Viridiplantae; phylum Streptophyta; class Magnoliopsida; order Solanales; family Solanaceae; genus Solanum; species Solanum dulcamara. The sequence continues at coordinate 37,482,001 of NC_077247.1, forward strand.
AAATTCAAAAAATAATATAACGAATATTACGTTGATAAGTAATTATATAGAAATTGTTGTGTGTGAAAAGTCCTGTTTTAAGAGTTTTTTTTAATCATTATTAAGTACTCTGTTTTGATATTGTTAATAATTAATGTTTCTATTTTATAATATAATCATATACGTAAGTTGCTACACGAATTCATGCATAACTAAAGTAAATATTAATCGAAATTTAATACTATTAATTAAGTATGCATAAATTATGAATATTAATTTTCTTTTAATATTGATAACAAACATTGCACATACATTATTTATACAATTTTTGTGGTTGAAATTACTTTTTGTTAGTGCGGCACAAAATTCGATACTATTGAGAACTGCTTACAAGATTCACAGAAGTTATTGCAAATCTCTTTTTCGTCTCTAGGGTTTCCAATTCATTCCCGTCCATTAGAGTTTCAAATTCAATTGCAAATTTCTTTTTCATCTCTAGGGTTTCCAATTCATTCTCGTCCATTAGAGTTTCAAATTCAATAGTTCGCCGTGGTTTTTTCAATTAACACAATAACAATGGCGTAAATTTTGTTTGCGGACGAGTTATTTTTGTCACTGTCACAAACTCTGCGCCGGCCCAATTGTAGGAGGAACAAAATGAAATTAACAATATCTTGTAGGATATGTTGGCGAGCTTGAAACAAAGGGCGGCTCAATAGAATGTGTGACTTAAAACCAAATTTAGATAAGAAAGTTATACTTATATGATTTTTTAAATATATATTTTATTCTCATAAATTCTAAAAAAATATTGTAATAGATTATAATTTAATAATTAATTTTTCTTTTTCAATTGACAGTATATATTTCTTTGTGATTTTTGTAAGACAAAAATAAAATTATAATTTTTTAAACACGTGACGGTCATTTATTGGTTTCAATTTAATTATTTAAGATTAATTATAAATTAAAATTTTTTTAATATAATTTTAATAACTGAAAAGGGCTTATAAAATACCCTCAAACTATTAGAAATGGTACAAAAATGCCCCTCATGAGGTATTTTTGTACCATTTTCAATAGTTCAAATATATTTTAGACCCTTTTTCCGAAATACATATAAATTATTGTACGATACATAACAACACAAATGCTTAAATCTCTCTTATTGATTGTAGTTTTGAAAACATTTTAATAGAATCAACTATTACATGAATTATCAAAACTGTTCTAAAAGTGTTTAAAAAATAAAATTAAGACTTCGCTTCATTGAATATGCATATTAGGGTATCATTTTTATATATATAATATTTCGTAATACTTTAAATTACAAAATATTAACATTCAAAGTTAAGACATTTAAATTTAATTATTTGATAATCTAATTAGTTTAAGTTTGAAATGTTTAATGAAACATCTTAAAAAACTAAAGACAATCTTACAAAATCAATATTTTAATATGATTAATTCAAATTGAAGTGAATTAGATAAATTAAAAAATTAAAAATAATTGTAACTTTAATTATTTATGATTTTTTATTATAATTACATCAATAATAAATTTTCAAAAATATGTGCATAATAATAGTAAGAGGTTAGCAACAAACAATAACAATAAATACATAATTTTTTTTATATTCGACCTAGGGTTTCTTCCCAGTGATGCTTGTCACAATTAATATTAACATTTTACATCGCCCTCATCAGATCTGGTTGTCTCTTTTATGTATGTATGTTATCTCCTTCATCTTTTGTCTGTTCAGTGCTTTTGGTTGTTCGTTTAATTGGTCGAATTTATTTCTTTTTTGTGCATCTTCGGTATGTTTGAGCGAACTGAATTTGGGGGATTTTTGGTTCTTTGGAGGCCCTTATTTTTTGGGGACTAAAGCCGCCGCCATTGCCTTGAAAAGAGGAACAAAAGAAGAGAATAAAAAAGAAACTACTTACAGAGAGAGAGCCTAACAGCTAATTCCTCTACATCTGTTTCTTTACACCAAAAAAAAAGAGAGGTATTATACAATTCCATTTAACTCTATGAAAACATTTGCTATTTCTATCTCCACACGATTTTCCACCATCTCTTTTGGTCAATTCAGCAAATCTGCAGTGTGCTCAGGCATGGTCCATTTTGTGTCTGTGAGAGTAAAATAAATTCCATAACTGTGCAGTGAATTTACAATGCAAGAAAAGATGTTGACTATATGATCTGTTTCCCCACAAAGTAGACAAATAGATACTATAATCCTCCTCTTTTTCTTCAAAATCTGTTGTGTCAAACAAGCTTTTCTGACTATCAACCATGTGAAACATTTTACTTTAGTTGGTGCTATGTTTTTCCAGACATTGTTCCATAAACCTTGTTGTCTCACATTCTTATAGTATGCTGAATGGAATTCAGAATTGTTCTCAAGTTCTAAATGAGAGATCAATAAGTTTTAACGAACTGTGCTCTTCTAAACTAGGAAAGGATGACTTTGTTATGCTACAACTCTATTGAAGACTCTCATGTAATCGAGTCCTAATTATCCATACTAAAGCATAAAGTATGAATGCAAGTGCCTTGAAGTTAACGTTCCATCGGTACACAGCTGGTGGGACCAGGAAACATGTGTTTAGCTTTCCAATCCGAGGTGGCACACTAAGATTTATTCTAGGCGAATTTGATAAGCTTGTGTTTACTTCATTCAACTTGTTTGTTTGACTCTGTGATGTAAATGTGCTTCTTTTTTTTTCAACTTTAAATGTGCTTCACTATTCATAATTGGCATTTAAAATCCTGGCTACATGAGCATATGCCACTCTCATGGTACAAATTTGCTTTCCATACCTTTATTCAGACAGTTCCTGGTGGTCCTTCCACTACTTGCAATATAGATAGTGTACGTGCTGGTAGCCGTATTACAGCTTCTCATACCTTGTCAATTAAGTGTTATCTTAAGTAGTTGTCAGCCAAGTTTTGTTATGTCAGTTTCGAATAATTCTTCTTTTGATCCGTCATATTCTTGAATATTCTTTTGAGGATCGAAAATGAGGTGATGACTACTGATTGGACTTTTTTTCACTTTTCTTTTTTCTGTACACCTTTGAGCATATAATTGATGTTGTTGATGTGCCTGACTCAGCTTTCAGTACTTGTCAGTACTGCATAAAAGTGCTATCCTTCCAGCCTGGGACAGTGCCAAAATTTTTAATTTGGGTTTACCAATTTAAGCTTTTACAAAATTTTATGTTAAACTGTCGATTACATCTTCTATGGGAAAAAGTTTTGCCTGTAACAGAAGTTCTCTTACTCGAAAAGAAGACTTTTGACTTTGTGCGTGTACTCAAAGGCTTATTTCACATACTCTTTTTGTGGGTATTTGATTGTCTGTTTGGACTGATGATAAAGATACAACAGTGTTGGTGCTTTTTGGGTTGTCTTTTTGTATAATGATCCATTTTAGAAGAAAAAGTAAGGTAGAAGAACACATACGGCCTATTTAGTAGTTTTAAGGTGTTGTATCCTTGTGGAGGTTTTGGCCTTAAAGTTTCTTCGAATAATTTATGCAATGGCGTTAGCAACTTTCTTTTTACACAACTCAGTCTTTTATTTTCTGAATAGTGAAGATGCTTCTGTAGATAGGAGAGCTCAACTTCTGTATTCAGTGTTAGAACGTTGTCAACCTATTAATGGGTGCACCAAAGCAGAAGTGGACATCAGAAGAAGAAGCTGCCCTTAAAGCTGGTGTAGCGAAGTATGGGGTTGGCAAATGGAGCACCATTCTTAAAGATCCAGAGCTTGCAGCTGTGTTGCGCTCTCGCTCAAATGTGGACTTGAAGGTACCAGACATAACAACATTTTCAAATCTTGTCTTCTTATTCTGTTGGAAGCTTGTTTAGCCAGCTGGAGTATGTCATATATTCACATAGTAACATTAATGATGCATTACTACAATGTCTCTTCTGTCTGGTTTTGGCTTTTCTTTTTCCCTTCGTTTTTCTTCCTTGCTTTGGTTAGTAAAAGTTGCCTTGATTGGCTTAGTTTTGTCTGGACAGGATAAATGGAGGAATCTACATGTCATGGCAAGTGGTTGGGGATCTCGGCATCGAGGAAAGATTGTGTCTAAAAGTGTTCAGCCTACGCCGAAGCACGATGACAACACCGTGGTTAGCTCTGTGGGTGAGAATGATATAGAAGCTCTTGATGCTAAACCTCTTGCATCGACTGGTGATGTACTGAAGGATGTTGGCTCAAAAAAACCACTTTCAAGGTTATTAATCTACCAATTCACTTAGATCTTCCTTATTCAAATCTTGGATTCTTTACAACTGGTCTTGAAGGTTGTGCTGGGAGAGCTTTTGGAGAAAAACACTACTTTATTTATTGACTCATACGACTCTGAAATCACTTTTTAAGAAAATAGTGTACCCCATAAGATATCTAACAAATATTTTTTGAGATGGTGAAGCACTCAAACCCTGTTAGAAATAAACAATCAAAGCATATTGCGAGATACAGCTTTTCATGCATTTAATGATTAATACTCCTTGCAATTCAATTGGTTTGTTTTACTTTTCTTCTTAATGTCTGTTTGGATTGGCTTATTTTAAGTGCTTTTAAGCCAGAATAGCTATTAAGCATTTTTGGAGTGTTTGGGTAAACTAAAAATGTGCTTATAAGCACTTGGTTTTAAGCTAAAATTATAAAAATAAGTCATAAGTTAGACTTTTGAACTTATGGCTTTTGGCTTATAAGTCAAAAGCTAATCCAAATGGGCTCTTAGTCTCTTTAAAAAAGAAGCCACTTTCTATACTCAGTAACTCCTTACCCCCAACATTCTACGTGGCATATTTAAGACCACAAGATTCAAAGGGCATTTTTGGCACTTACATATCTTTATTAAGACCACAAAATTCAAAAGTCTTCTTTATTTTCTTAAACTACGTGTTGAGTCAAACTAGGACAAACAAATTGAAATGGAGAGTAATATTTTTCATCAAAAGGATATTTGTAATTTATCTAATAATATTTTTTTGAACTGTATAACTTTAGTTATCAAATATAATATTTACCCACCTTTAATTAAGGAACTTAATATAAACCATGTAGTTCTAGAAGTCAGTTGGCTCTGTTACAGAAAAGGTTTAGTGGCCAACTTGATATTTTCTTATCATCAATACTTGAAGTCCCCGTTTATATAGTTATAGTGGTATCTTGTATAGCAGTTGTTATCCTGTACAACTCTTTCCTTGTTACTTTTGGAATCAAATGTGGATCCTCTTTCTAGGGAGGAAATCTTGCAAAACTGAGAAAAATGGGTGGTGCTTCAAGATTCAAGCAGAAGCATCTGCTGTTGTTGTAGCCTAGAGCCTGAAGTTTTGGTTAACATTTGATGTTCTATTTTTGTTTGTCAGTTGTGTAGTTGCAAATCCTGTCGGTGTAATTATGTAAACATAGCATAAACATTCTCAAGCTCAGATAAATGTTGTCTGTTGCGGTAGGCTGACATCCAGTAAGTAGATTAGCTATGATGAATTTTTCTGAATATGACTTGAATTGAGTGCAATGGATAGAGGATTAAGATACAGACCCCAACTAATTTGCGCTTGAGATGTAGTTGATTGATTTTGTTTCATTTTTCTTATGAAATTGTTGAAATAAGTCTTCATGTAAGAATTAGTGTTGTTTCATTGTTACATAGAAATCATGGCTCAAATTATCTCCTTTTTGTGTTATCTGCAAATTTGGGTTAGATTTCTTGTCCTCTTCCACTAATTTGTTTTTCTTGTACTCTATTTTTAATTCTTTGAAAAGCTTATTAAGTCCTTGAATAGATGTTGTCACCAACTATGTAATATAGCTTTTTAAAATTTGATTGATTATATCTATTGGTCAAAATTCAAAATTGTAATAACAAGTTTGGAATTCAGGTAATTTAGTTCTACAATTGCCTCTTTTTTCCCTTCTCAAAAGTACTCACCCACTTTACAATGTATCAAACTTGTGGTGTTTGTTCATTGGTTGTAGATTAGATGATCTTATAATGGAAGCAATAGCCAAATTAAAGGAATCACGTGGATCTAGTCGGAATGCAATTTCTTCATACATAGAGGTAATTTTTTTCCTATTTTGAGCATATTTGATACAAGTAATCTGAGGAACAATAACAACAACCCAGTGAAATCCCACAACATGAGATCTGGGTAGGGTAGAATGTACGCAGACCTTACTCCTACCAAGGTAGGACGGCTGTTTCCTGGAGACCCTCGGCTGAGTAAAAGCATAAATGCATAAAAAAAATGTTAGATAAGAATAGAAAATTAAAAGCTTTATGAGAAATACAACAAAAAAATAACGAATAGATAACAAATAAATAATAAATAAATAAATAATGAAAGCGTCACAGATTAAATAGAGTAATCAAAGCATAGAAAGTCATAAATAATAACAGAAATAACAAAAATCAGAAATCAAAGCGCAAGAGATCGTAATGCACTACTACGCCTACGGATAGAGAAGAATAACAAGACTATGAACTAGCCTTTTACCCTAATGTGAGTCCTCCACACCCTCCTATCTAAGGTCATGTCCTCCGTAAGCTGTAACTGCGCCATGTCCTGGCTAATCACCTCTCCCCAATACTTCTTCGGCCTACCCCTACCTCCTCTGTAACCATCCATGGCCAGCCTCTCACACCTCCGCACTGGGGCATCTGTGTCTCTCCTCTTCACATGTCCAAACCATCTCAGTCGCATTTCCCGCATCTTGTCTTCCACCGAGGTCACTCCTACCTTGTCCCGAATAGCCTCATTTCTAATCCTGTCGCTCCTGGTGTGCCCACACATCCATCTCAGCATTCTCATCTCGACAACTTTCATCTTTTGAATGTGAGAAGTCTTAACTGGCCAACACTCCGCCTCATACAACATAGCCGGTCTAACCACCACTTTGTAGAACTTGCCCTTAAGTTTTGGTGGCACCTTCTTGTCACATAGCACTCCGGAAGCGAGCGTCCATTTCATCCACCCTATCCCAATACGATGTGTGACATCATCGTCAATCTCCCCGCTGCCTTGCATTATAGACCCAAGATACTTGCATGATAATCCAAGGAAAGGGATTGAAATTATTTTTTGAAGAGTTATTTAATTTTATTTAGCTATTGTGCTATTAGAATGCCCCACATTAGTTGAGGGAACAAATTGTTGTCTTCTTAAATGGTTGAGTAATTCTCACCTCATGGGCTAGTTTTGAGGCTGAGTTAGGCTCAGTGTCATCCATTTGAGCATATTTGATACTAGTTTTGTATCTTAGTAGCTGATAATTATGCTGGAATTTCTGTAACTTGGCTTTTCACTAGTTGGCAATGCCTTTTGATCTTCATTGCACAAACCTGAGCACCCAGAACTATTTAAGTATCAAACAGAAGCGAAAAAAGTGGAAACTGGAAAAATGTACGAGGGAAAGGTTATGTGTCAACTGGAAACTGGCCCAACCTGGTCATTGGGATGGACAAAGGTCGCTGAGAATAGGTAGTGGTAATTGTTTTTCCCAGTGTTTTGTGTTCTAGTCAAATTTCTCATCATACACTGGGACTCTTTTGTGTTTTCAACATAGACTAATGTAAGTGAGATGCTTATGCTTCTTTTGAGAGGTTAAGATGGGATTTGCTTATAAAGGTTGAAGTTGCTCACTGGGCAAGGTTTCTGTAGTTTTAAGTGCAGTTTATACTAATTTTAATTCAAAAAAAGGGTTTGCTTTATCCTTATTTATTTTACTCTTAGTTTTAACTTAGATGATACTAGTGTATGGACCTTGTAAATGCTGGTATATTCTTTTCTTTACTTTTAGATACTTATAACTCAACAATTTCTTTGTTTTGTTTAAAGGAGCGGTATGTGGCACCTCTAAACTTTGAAAGACTGTTGGCAGCAAATTTGAAGGCATTGACTGAAAAAGGAAGACTGATAAAGGTAATCAACCTGGGAAACTGGCATAAAATGATGCAGAAATCACTCTACACCTTCTTTATTTCAATGAGGATGCATTGGCTGCATGTAAAAGACGTGCAATGCCTGTTCCACTTTATTGTAGCATTAACATCAGTAGATCATGGTTAGTGATAACTGAGGAGAATTAAGATAAACTGTGTAATATATTGAAATGTCCTTGTTGTGTTTTTTTTTTCTTGTCAATATTTGGCTCTTCCCACTTAGTGGGATTTCACTGGGTATATTGTTGTTGTCAATATTTGGCTCTTTTCAGTTGCTATATGGAATAGGAGTTGGTGGATGTTAGATTATCATGCCCCAAAGATGTGAGTTTCATCACACTCTACAAAACTCTAACTAATAGGTGATAGTGTATGTTGATGATACCATGAAGAATATTGGTAAGCATTCAATTTTACTTTAGGAACTTGTCAAGAATGGAATCTTTTAATTAACATAAAGCTCCATTTGTAGTATCACATCATGCCTAAGTGAGGAAGGTATAAGGCAACGAGAGAATGAAATGTCTGAATATATTCTTTTTGGTTTGCCATGCTATTCTCGTTCAGTTATGGACCCTCTCCTGAATCATAATGTGTATTCTTGAATTCAAGAAAATGAAAGCTCATACTGAGGTCTTGTGGCTTCTTTGGTTAGAGTTTTGAATTTCGATAAAGAAAGCTCAAAAATTTCAATGCTTGGAAGCATAGATGATGGTTGCGAGTAAAATTCTTCAGTTGATATGCAACTGTGAACATTTAATGCATGAATTTAACTTTACTATTGTTCAGTTCTTTTATATTCATTCTTATAGAGGATCAGACAAACACTGTGATATGGGTAAATGATCAAATTTCCATTTTTCCTTTCGGAGAATAAAAAAAATACTGTTGTGTGGACGCTGGACAGTCCAATTGTAGATATGCTTGTCTGTTCCATAACCTGGATCTTTACACCCCCATCCACATCGATAGGTAAAGCATCACTACAGGATTGCACCGAGTAGAGTATCATCTGATGCCAAGGGAGGCCCTTTCTCTTCGCTTATGGGTGGAAAGCTTGATTCCACTATGGTAGAAAAGAATGAAACTAGAATACTGACGAAAGCACAGATTGATGCGGACTTAGAGCAAATGAAGAGCATGAGTGCAGAGGAGGCTGCTGCAGCCGCTGCACAAGCAGTTGCAGATGCTGAAGTTGCCATTGCTGATGCGGAACGGGCAGCAAGGATTGCAGAGGAGTTTGAAGCAGAGGCAGAGGCAGCACAGTGCTTTGCTGAAGTAGCATCAAAGGCACTACAGCATCAAACTATCCTTGTCTGGTAAGCTAATCTTTTTAAGAGTCAACTTATCGTGGTGGTTGTTGACAAACTTCTTCTAACACCACAATGAGCCATTAATTCTCTAAAACATTGTATTATAAGGTGATAATGTTGCCTTTCTCAAAAAAAAAAAATTGTATTATCAGGTGATGCTATGCAAGTGATTCTCCAACTGCTAAAATATCATTGACAAAGAAAAAGTTTTTAATTGTCAGAAATATTAGAATTCAAGTCTGAGGACATATTAAACATTAATAAAAATATTTCATTTTGTTAAATATTTGGTGCAAAATGCCACACATCATGTGCAACTTATGTCCCTTCTTAAAACTCTTATGTTTGTTTCAACAATTTTCATTGTTAATGTTTTTTGAGTCTTGCTTCTCTAGGAACTATAAGTTTTAAAGACAGTTAGTCTACCTAATATGAATTATTGACAGTGTGATACCTGTCTTTTCTAGAGCAGCTAGTGCCATAAGTTTTAGAAGAATTGCCATATTAGAGATAAGTGAAATTCCAGTAACTTAGGACTGACTGTAGATCCATTTAAAAGTCATATATAGATATATGCCTCTGGACTGAAAGATCCCATACAATTATATTAGATACACCCTTCTAGTATTCCATGACCGGCCTATGTATAGATTCTGTGATATTTTTCCTTGTCATATATCCCTCAGTAGTTGGTACTGTGTTCGTCAGTGCCTTCTTTTAATTATTTATGTACGAAATTTCTAATAATGGAGTGGAAAAGAGCTGGGGATTTCCTTTAAGACCTACAAGCATAATTTACAAGAAATTTATTATGTTATTGTAGATTTCATTTGGCATGATTTCTTCATTACTATAGTTTCTTTCCATACTTGAGTTTTATCTGTTTTACTTGAGCCTAGGTCTATCGAAGATAGCCTCTAGGCTGCCTACACCCCACCCTCCCCAGACCCCACCTATTGGGGATTACATTGGATTTGTTGTTGTTATTTCAGTATTAGAGAAAGAAGAGTACATATCCTTCTGGCATGCTCTTTCTTTTTCTCATAGTCACTTAAACTACTTCTCTCCCGCATGCCTTTTAATTAATGTAAACCAGTTTTAACACATGGAAATATGAGCAATTAGAATAATCAATTTGCTAAGACCAAAGACTTGGATGGAAAAGAATGGAGGATTTTCTTTCAGACTATATAAAATCATATTGTTATCAAATGTTTTTCCTTATACAAATTGCAGCAACTTATCTGGTTGCCTTAGGTATTGAGTTCACCCAAATCCAGTATTTTTGACATGGAGCATAGGCATGTGTGTGTGGGCATGTGTGAAAACCCGCTAAAATTTTTGCAAATACTGGATCTGAACCGATAATCTTTTGAAAGTAAAATTAGTTCACTGTTATAAACCTTAATGTTTGAACCTATCAAGTTTAAATTTCGAATCTGTCTCTGTCCAGTTGGAAAAACCAAGAGTACTTGTTTCTTTCAACAATCTACTGGGTTAAATCTCTCTCTGTGAGTGTGTAAGTGTGCCGGTGCACACTATCTGCCTAATGTAATCTGATGTTTAAATGTAACTTAATTTTAGCCACTCCCCTTATGCCTAGAAAATTGACCTGCTTACTTGCTGGAGAGCCAAAAGTAGTTTCCTCTACTACTGATTTTTTCGAGTTCTTGGTCATCAAAAGAAAAAGAAATTTTCGAGTTCTTTTCTTCTCTTTTTTCTTTTTGATTTCAGATATATGTTTTAAAACAGCATTCCTGTAGTTTCTAAAGCTTTAAAATTTCATTTCCATAAAACAAATAAATTCACCTCAAAATGGATAGAAAATTGATCAGTTTGACTATTAGTCTTTTATCTGGTCACCTTTTCTGGGCTGGAGGGTTTAATTCATTGAAACTACTTTATCTGTGATTTGTATATTGGTCCGTGTTTGCTGAAGATTTTGTTATGAGTTAGGTTGTCATTAAAATCTGTGTTTTTAACATGATATATTTAAGGTCATCCAGAACTTATATGCACCAAACTTCCTCTCTAATACTTATTGTCTAAAGTCTAAACTGCATTTTGTTTAATTAGGATGAGGAACACTCCATTAACATTGGTCTGTAGAAAGTTGATTATCTGAAATTTTGTTAACTGCAAGAGAACATTTTCTAAACTAGGGGTTTGCAAGTATTAAATATCTATTTTGTTGCTAGGGATTTATGAAAACTTGAAATGCTCTTCTTTGTGCATGAGCACACAGGTTTACACAAACTTGCATGAAGGCCAATTTGCTAGGTGCACATATGCTCAAATTAGACATTGACTCATCAATCGGCATTGTATATAGTGTAGGTCCATATTGAATAGTGGATAGGCAATTTCATGAAGTTGCTGTAAGTTTTCAATGTTGAATTGTGATATACTGCTTTAAGTGCTACTAGCACACATCATATTAAAATTCTATCACATTTGCTTAATTTGGAGGCTGGAATGTTGTCAGCCTTCTGAAATCCTGGTATCTCTTCCAATACAAGGTAGTGAAATGTTGTGTTCACTTCTGTAGGTTCTGAATTTTGACCCTTTCATTTATGTACTTCCGAAGTTTTTCAATAGGTTGTCTTTACCAAAACATTTGTCAATATGTTGTATCACAACCAATGGTTGATTTCAACTTGATTTAAGCTATTTGCTTGACTTACTTTACAGCAAAACCTTAATTAAGTTGCTTTCTAAAATGTCATTTATTTACAAAATCATTCCTTGTTTATGCAGATGGAGCTGTCTGGATCCACCACTAGGGTTTTCATCTTCAGTACAGTTGTTGATATGTGGATAGAGTTGTAAATGTGGAGATTTTTTTCATTGCTAATGATCTTAAATATAGCATTGAGGTCATAATGAAGTTAAATATAGTGGAGTTTAGTCGTCCTCTTTCTGGTGGTTGACAAACAATTTGTATATCCTTTAAAAATCTGTACTTTTTTCCTCTTTATTCTGGTTTGGTCCCAAGTTGTTGTACAAAATGAGCTTAGTTGAATTGCCGTGGCGTTGATGCAGAGACTTTTGATGAACCAGCGATTCAAAAGATTTAATTTGTTGTGATTTGAGGCTGCGTATCAATTTGGTGGAGCATTCCTATGTTGAGCCCTTGCATACTGTTAAGCATTATTGGTGAATGGAATTCATCTATGCATAGTTTGTCAAAAGAAGCATCGGCACTTCAATGGGCATATGCTCTCAGCCACAAACACAGAATAAGTATCAAACAAGTTGCTCTTTGAGTAATGCAGAAGCCAATCATATTATAGTTGAACTTTTGCCAACGTTGGCTATGTGTTGAATTTTATATATCATATAGTATTTTCTTCCGTTTTTGTTTGTTCATTATCCTAGCAACCCATGATACACCGTCCATGATGTTTTCAGTGCAAAAAGCATCACGAAATCTACTCTGAATTGTGAAGGTCTGGGATGCAAGCATGATATGACAATCAGAAAGAAAAACAGCTCTCTCAATCGGTGAGACAATTTAATTTACATAACAAGACAGCTCTGGGGAAACCATCTATCTCCACGTAGAATTGTTGGAAAAGAAAGCTATCTAAGAGGTAGAGTTTGACTATAAACTTCATCTCTCTGGACCTCAGGGAATTTTTCCAGAGCTGAATTGTGCATGCATTTTTGCCAGAGCAAAATCACGTGTACTTGGTGTATGACCTCAGCAGTATCTTCCATCAGAACCCAAAATCGGCAACAAATATGTCCTTTCGACTTTGCTAGAAATGGCCGATCACTAAAAAGTCGGTGTTCAATTCACATAGGCAGGGTGATTGAGGTGCGTACTTCAACATCTAAGTTTCACACAAGGAACCTTCTGCTCTTAAGGATAAACTACGATATTTGATGGACTGTGGCAGGTCAGCCACGTAATTTATCCCTCAAGCTAAACAAACTTGACCTGCTCCTTTAGTTAAGGGCGATGCTATTTGCTGCTATTCTATCTATTTGTGCATCAAGTTCGAAGATCATCTCAATTTATAATGAAGAAATGATAGTAGCTCTATGTTTTATAGGCTTTTTCATATTCAGTCGGAAGAGTTTAGGTAATAGCCTCATAATTTAATATACAAAATCAGTAGCAGCAGAAAGGTTGTCATCCTTTTAACTCTGAGATTTTGAGTGCTTAACAAGCCAATCAATGACTGAGTCAATATTTGTGGAATTTTTGCATGAGATCATGAAGCAGCACACCTCTCTGTCAGTTACAGATTTCAATCCCGTGCACAAGAAACCAATTGTTCTTGAAAGAGTTCACATAGATAGAAATGTCACTTTGCTTGATTACTTCATTTCCAGTTTTACCATATTCTAAGGGGAAAGATATGTCTTTGAGAGGTAAATTCCCCAAACGTTACTCGAATTAACCTAAATGCAACAAAGACGAAGCATACTCATGAAATACTGTTTGCTTACATCTCATCAGTCAAAGCCTGCTTGGACAGAGCTTCAGGTTTGTCAATCTTGTTCCCCAATACCAGCAATGGTATACCACTCAGTGATGGCTTGTTTAGCAGGTCATGGAGTTCACTTTTAGAAATGCTGATGTTATCACGATCAGCAGCATCAACAACATAACTGCAGAGAAAGGAAATTAAAGAATTCAGAAACCCAGTACTCAAGCCTATTTGTATCACATTGGATCTGCTTAAGTGTTTCAAATCCTTGAAAATTTTGTAAGACCCCTCCAAAGTCTCTGATTAACATTGTTCCTTTAGAATTTAAAAATGGTTGAAAGCACAGAATTCTACAAATCCAAGCTGTGTATAAATTGATCCATCGAATTCCGAGAATGTATTGGAAACAATCTCTCTACCTTTGCAAGGTAAGGGCAAGGCTGTGTACACACTACTCTACCTTTGTTGTTGTTATTTACTTCTACCAGTAAACGTTTAGTGAGGCAAGTAAAATAGCTTCAACATAAAGAAATCGAATAAGGAAGAGAGAATAGATGCATACACTATAGCTGAAACTGCACGACAGTATCTTTCCCACATACTTCGGAATCTGGGTCCCATAATTTTATAGTGACATTACCTTTACTCACTTTCCGCATGTTAAATCCCACCTGAATATCCAGTAATTCTCATATTGTTATCAAAGAATCTAGTAACATTGAAAGCGGTATCACATAACACTAAGATGGGAACTTACCGTTGGTATCATATCTTCACTATATCCACCAGTCTAAGAATGACACAAGTGGAGCAAATTTAGTAAGACGTCACGTCATATGGACATAAAAGGTAAACTGTAAATGTAAATGCTGGCACTAGAAAGGGTGTTAGTTATCTACTCACAGCAATAACATTTACAAGTGAAGTTTTCCCAGCATTTTGCAGCCCTATCAAAGAAATCTCCATTTCCTGTTTAAAAAAGAGGCTGCAGAATGAACAAGTTTCAATGAGCTGATATGAGGAATCATACAGGAGCGGTAAAAGTGTGAATGCAATATGAAACTCCAACAAGTTTTATAATACTAGACAAGCTCAGAATTGAGATGACAGTAAGTTTCCTTTGTCTGTCTCTAAAGTGAATATCCAAATCGAAGTAACAACTACACAAAAAAGGTATACAAACGCCAATAGCAAGTAAACGGTCTGTGCACAGCTCACTCTGTATACTATTAATGCAATGAGGAAGGAGGGTAAACAAAAATAAAAGCAGTAACTAGCCCATTGTGGAGCTCATTTTTCCAACCCAACTCTCTTGAGCTTCCATCGGACGTTCAGAGGTTCAGGCATAAGATGGAAGTTGAAAAAAACTCTCAACTGCCAAAATGTAGAATAGGAATAAGGGGCCGCTGACAATTCTCTTGACAAATTATTTCCATCTTTCAGTATCTAGACCTTTAAAAACTAGAAAAAGTTGTCCCGACCATAAGGTCATGTGATACAGAGTCCTGTACTAAAAACACCTACAGGTTGTGTTTCTAATAAGAGGCAGTCTCAATGACCATGCAACAATCTGTCTACAGAAATAAATCTCAAGAAGTCAGAGTGCCACACACATTGTGTTGAGTAAGCAAATCCTAAACTTAAGAACCATTATGTAGAAAGATCTGCAAATAATGGTGAAGAATAACGATAATACTATTGAATCTGGAACATAACTAAACTAACATGATATGATGCCAAAAGAATAAAGTTCTTGTCAGAGAGAGATTGATTTAACAGAAAAAAACTCAAGAATGAGACCATCTAAGGCATATAAACACTACTTCCAGCTCGTCTGATATCTTTGGGGTGCAGAATACATGTTCCAAACTTAGATCAGAACCTGGGGAACGAACTTAGAAATTCTTAACATCCTAGGACACAAGTCAAATGAACTCTACTACTGCCAATTCACTAGTATTTGTGACTTGTTCACTTCTAGTGAAAGGTTAAACAGTACTCTGACGCACAAGTTTTAGGTTCCTTCTTTTTTCGGTATATAATGATTCAATACAATAGGTATGCAGAGTCTTTCTTATGATCCTTCTATTTTTTGTTTGGGGAAAACTAATGCACCGTCTGTATCTCTTTCAGAGGTGGAAGAAGGGAAGGGAAGACAAGCTCTTTGGTAAGAGTTGAAAAATCCATCCTTCTAGACACGGTTAATGTCTCGACCAGAAATCCTATCTCTCTTGTTCATGCACCCACAGTTGAGAAACAGAATAATGATCTTTTCTTGATCTCCTATTCCATTTTTTTCATTTTTTGATAAGGTAAAGGTTATCTCCCCTAATCCAATTTCTTTCCACTATATAGCTCTTCTCCCATCTTTCCCATGTCATCAATATCATCTCAGTGATAAGAAATAGGTAAGATACAACATGCATATCCTAAAATGGTCATTATTAACAAAATTTCTCAATAAAATCTCAGCAAATCAAAGACTCGTCGACTTTTATATGATTCATTAACAATTATAGCTCATCATGAAACAAACACAAAGGGAACTCATCAACCTAAAGGTTCTAAACATCTCATCATGAAACAAAAACGATTACTTATTGCTAATCCTGAAACAACCAAAAAAAATGAAATGGAAATCCACAGCTCATATCATTAATATTCCAAATATCTCAATCAAAACACATGGAGAACACAAGCACCGGCAATCATAATCTACATTAACTTGATTAATTATATAGCACGTCATCAAAATACCTAATCATAAAGAAAATGAAGAAGAAAAACACAACAGAACCAAAATACTTCCATTTTAAATCTAAGCATACACATAGTCAACAAAATTCAACTCCATAAGTTTGCTTCAACGGTCAAAACTCATAACCTTGTGTCAGGACCTACGGGCCAAGGGACAGTCTCAGGTAGACACCTAGTAGGAGCCGGTGGTGAGCCAGAATTTTCACCAAGGCATTCGAAATATAAACAAATAAATACACAGAATTCAAAGGAATTTAACCATATATAAACAGTGTATTTTTTGTCAAATGAACCCCTTGGCCCCAGTGGCAGAGCCAGAATTGTACCAAAATGTTTTTTAATCTTATGGTCTAAAGTGTGTTCATACTTTAGGACAAAACAAAACTAAAAAATTTAAATAAAACGCCCTTGTCAAGGATTGAACCCAAGCCTTCAAGGCAAATTTGAACGCCCTTAACAACTAGGCTATCGCTCTTTACTATGTTGAGGGCGTTCAGCAATTAGTACATATTCGACAATATCAAAATTTAACATATATATTCACAAAAAATTTCCGATAAAGGTTGTTCATCTGACTATCCTTAATTAGATGTAGCTCCATCCCTGCTTGGCCCTACGTGGCTCCACTCGCTCAGAACATAATCAACTCAATCTGAAACTAGTTAAGATAGACTATATGAAGCTTGACAGAAGTATTGAAAACGCCCCGAAGTAGGTGTGAATTATTAGTTTCATCCCGAACTTAAAAACAATCTCTATTTGACTAACTCAACTTAAATACATCTTTAAAAACAACCTCTATTAAACTAACTCAACTTAAATACACTCTCAATCTGCCACATGACATAGCAAGGTGGTCTCAAACCCTTTAGTAGCGTGGGAAGCTCTTGTAGTAACATGGGCTCTTAATAAAAAGTTGAGAGAAACGTTAAAAACATCCCTAAACTTGATGAGAATTTAGAGTCAGATATATTTAAGTTCAGTCCATCAAGTAAAAATCAAGTAGAGGGGGTTTAAGGTTGTCAAGACGAAACTAATAATTCAATACTTCTCTCTCTGAAGCTTTAGATATCAAGTCCACCTTATGTAAAATTAAAACAAAAAATTCTACCTCCGGAGCCAATTGAGAAAAGCTTCCTAGAGACCCATGGATGGCGCTAGGTGTCGGAAAGGAGAGAGAGATCAGCAAATCTCAGTATAAACCACATATATATATATCCTTCGCCTTCAGCAAACTTTCCTTTTACTGGCTACTGTTTATCGTATCTACATACGAAAATTAAAATAGTGCTATTGGGTATGAGAAATGAAATTTTGATAACATTTGCCCCAAAAAATCAATGGAACTACGAAATAGCGCAGCTACAGTTAGTTGTATGATGAGTATGTAGACCAATATGATATCATAAAGTTGTTATATAGGAGAACACTCGCCGAAGAAGTGAGCGTGAAAGACACACCAATGAAATTTAAACTTGATTAGCGGAGGGTGTGATTTTGCGGATGATTACTGGGCGGTGCATGGCCCGACAACGTATAGAGTGTAGTAGACATTAATGTTAATCCGATAAGTGAATCCACGCCTGTGCTTCTCATGTCCGGCCATCATTGGTTATATACAATTCTTAACTTACTGCTTCTTTTTTTAAAAAAAAGAGAGTAGGAGTATTTTGTTAACTTTAATTTGTCGAAATCTCACTAGATTAGTTGGTTGATTATCTGAGCTTCATCTTATTGATAAGGATTTAATTTCTCATATTGTAATCTCCTCTCGATTTCCCCTTCTCCACCCCCAACTTTTTTATAAAATTAATACTATAAATATTTTATTACAATATTCATGGTGTATAATTTTAGATATTAAGATATAATTTAGTAAATAAGTAATTAATATCGAAAGTAACATTATTCCATTTGGCAAACTGACACCCCATCTACATCAAATTCTCCCATACGCGAAAATGTCATCCAGTTCTTTTTTCATTGAGATACCTGTCTAGCATACTTAGAAGGTGTATAAGGTCTTTCGAATCCAATTATGTTTTTCTTGATAAGTCGGGTGACTGTTTATGGACGTCTCTGAAGGGAAGATGGTTGGATCAGTAAGTTGACTTGGTTCTCTTCGGTTAAAAAGAAAAAAAGATTTGGTTTCTTCAATTTTCAACTTCAAATAATTTACTGCTATTCAAATATTGTCCACACGCTTGCTTAAAATAAATGCTAGCCACCTTTCTCAGCTTGGTGACAGCAGCGGTGGCGACATGCTTAACACATGCAAGTTGGACTGGAAATACGGGAAATGGTGTTTCCAGTGCGGAAAAACCATATAAGCTCCTGCCTGTCGATCACATATTTCCATTATCATCATACGTATTTAGTTCTTTCTTCTGTTTCAAGGAATGCGAATGGACCAGTGCAGTGATTGGCAGATAAAAGACGTAGCAGCATTGAATCACATGTAGCAGAATTGAATCACACTGGCAAATGCAAGACATAGAGCCCATTTGGAAACCAACTTAAAGCCACTTTTTAGCTTTTGGACGTGTTTATCTAATGCTGACTTTAAGCCATAAAGTTCTTAAAGTCAGTCAAAAATGAAAAGTTAGAATTCCTAACTTTTTTTTTTCAAAGTGCTTAAAGTCATTTTCTTTGACCATAGAAATTACTTTTATATCCCTTATATTTTAACTAAATTCTCAAACTACCTTTTTTTATTCTTTTAACCCTAAAATTCATATCATAAACACTTTTATCCAAACACTCAACTGCTTATTTATAAAAATAACTTTCAGCACTTCAAAGTTCTAAAAACACTTCATACATAAAAGTTACTTTTTTTAATCCCATCCAAACGGGCTCATATACTATAACAATAGAATCAAATGGCTTAAGCTATTCTTTCCACATCGATGTAATGCATACTTTTCCAAATATATCGTAGTTCTTAACCTATGATTGCGCCTACACTCGTGAACTAACAAGGCATTCAGTACTTAGATGAGTCCAATCAAATCCACTGTGAAACATGGCTTCCTCATAGACGATAGATATAGCAAGAAAATGGCAAGTTGAATGAATTAACTCAATTTGCATAAATTACAATCAACCTATACAAGAAGGAAAGGTGAAGTTTCCTAATGATGAGAAGATCTTATTTCACCAAGACAATAGAAAGTGGTGGATGCAGATTGAAGTTGCATGTCTGCCGATGAAGTGTGAGAAATTACGCTTTCAGGTACCCTTTTTCGTCCAAGTATGAGATCACTATATCGGCCAAATCATTAGGGGAATCACATAGCCCTTGGTTCTGACGTAAAACTATCTGCAAATTGGAAATGACACAAAACCACAAGCAATATGAGCTTTGAGGAGGATAAGTAATTTGCTATCAAATTATAACCCAAAGAAAGCCGAGACTGACAACTCAAAGATGAGAGGATTGCAATAACTGTATCAATGGCATATATTGACGGATCATAAGTTTGATACAGTAGGTCAAAGCATGTAGCTATAAAATGCTGATAATCTGGAAACAAGGCAATCCCAGAATCTAGGAGCACAATCAATCCCCTTATGGACAGCAAGTTAAACAAGCAAAAGAGACTTGATTTTACCTCAGACGTTAGGGGTGGCTCGTATGGATCATCAACACCAGTAAAACCTGCGAAGTACAAAGCAAATATTAATAAATAACATGAAGTTTTAGGTGAATATAAATTTTAAAGATAAAACAAGCAGAAAGATGAGAAAAACAAAATTTAGGGGGATAGAGGTGTAAAACTTAACAGCGTACAAGTTTAACTAGCCCAACTAGTCCAAGGTTGGGCGGGTTGGTTGGTAATCAGCCCATCTAAAAGTTTGGATCTTTACCAAGATAGCAAAATTGACACACACAAAAGATTGACAAAAGACAGAAAATAATCATCTTTGTTGGTTTGTTTTGTGATCATCCAACTTCTCCCTCTATAAAGAAAAGAAAGTTGTTGGTTTGACTTGTTAAGCAGACAAATTATAAGAAAACAAAGGGATAATGCATAAGTAACCCCCCCCCCCCCCAAACTATCACCGAAATCCCAGCGACACACCTTAACTTAACTAGGATCCTATTACCCCCTTGCTGGGATTTTGGTCATAAATTGGTTGAGTTGGTTGGGATGTCAGGTTGGATATGACTCATTGTTTAAGCTAAATTAACACAAACAAACACTGAGCATATGGAGATGTCAATATAACAGAATACCTTTTATTTTCCCAGCACGAGCAAGTTTGTACAACCCCTTAGGATCCCTTGCCTCACATACATGCAGAGGAACATCCATGAACACCTAAAAAGTTATCCAACTCAATCACCTAATAATATGTGCCAAACAGAAATCGCTCACTGGAAAAGCTAATCCTTTAAGAACCATTTCTTAGCACAAACCTCAATGAAATCCCCTTCTGCCAGTAAAGCGCGACAAGCATCTCGCTCCTTCCTATAGGGAGATATCAAACTGGCAATGCAAATAACTCCAGCATCCGCGAAAAGCTTTGCCACCTCCCCTATTTATATATAAGCAATTGAAATTTTTAATTTTCCAAGAGAATAAATGAGAGGGCATCAGGAAATATTTGCAAAGCAAGGACCAGAAAAGAAGTCAACCAGTTCGTCTTATATTTTCTGCTCGATCTTCTGCTCTGAAACTAAGATCACGATTCAGACCATGGCGAACATTATCACCATCAAGGATATAGGTGAGTTTTCCTCTAGCATGTAAGCCACGACCTAGAGCACATGCCAGAGTGCTCTTCCCTGAAATCAAGTTCAATATAAAAAAAAAAGTTCATATGTGCATGTAGGTGCATATGAGAGAGAGAAAGCTTATAGACGAAAGTCCTCAGGAAAAAATCAGAAATAAGAGTAGTGAATATGACAGCAGTATGCTAAATAATTAAAAAAGGCAGCCCGGTGCACTAAGTCCCCGCTATGCGCGGGGTTCAGAGAAGGGCGGGACCACAAGAGTCTATTGTATACTAAATAATAACATCTTGAAAGAAACTAATCAGCATCAAGAGAAGAAATAGCTTTTCATATTAAAATGTTCTTCCATAACCCACGACCACTCTTAGGTGTTTCCAAATCAAGGCTACTCATATAGTATCTTGCAATAGCTTGTCAACAAAAAATGTTCATTTCATATGAACATTGCATTTGAAAATGAAATCAAGTGTAATGTTTGAGACTGACAGAGTAGAGATACCCTTTTCCAGTATTTTACTCTAACTTCAGGTTTCTGTGATGAACAGTGTCAATTCATAACAATTCTGCTTGTTAACCAAAATTTGGTGTTCATCAAGCAAACAACTGATAAGACTGAGAGATAAAGGTAATGTCGCAAGTACACGCCAGATATCTAATCATTTCTTAATATTATAGTTCAATCAACTCTACAGCTCAACTTGATAACATAACCAAACTGCCAAAAAAAAGGGTAAAGAATAGAGGGCCTTATTGCTGATTTGGATGTTGGGCTATTCTGATTTTCGTAGGTCTCACGTCATCTTTTCGAAGGAAGACTGAATCCCAAAATTATATAAACAGCATCTGGCTTTAAAAGAAGGTTATTTAGTTAAAACTTTCCTACTTCATTGGATAGTGCCCTATAAAAGAAAAAATTGAGAATGCAAGGCCCAAGTTCTAATCATAACAATACCCAGAAATGTAGGAAATGGAAAATGATACATATGCAATGGTATGATAGAAAACAACATCTGCAGAAACCAAGAGAATCACAGAAAGATAGAGAAGAGAGAAAAATTCCAGAGCCAATATGAGGCTTCTGGCATTTTAAACTAACCTGAACCACTGAGGCCAGTTACCCATATAACACAACCCCGTTGTTGAAGCAACTCCTCTCTATCACATTTCTCTACAGAACACTTGTGCCAGACAATGTTTGTTGAATTCCCAACTGTAGACATCTGAGGTATACCTTTACCTAGTTAGATGATTATCTGATTAGTAACAAAATTTTGGTGAAACCAAAATTACGTCCACTAGAACTAAGAAGTCATAATACCCTGTACAGAAAGACGGATAATCCATCATCCTTTTTCATGTACAGTTGGATAAATTTTAAATTTATCAGAAGCGTTGAATTAGATTAAAACTGTGGCCTAAATCCAAGGAAGTCGCAGGTTCACAACAAGCAAAGAGCTTTCTATTTTGTCACAACAGCAAATGACAATATTGAGTCCAGGAGTCAATTTTCACATTGATTTAGCACAATATATATCAGCAGAGCAATCCAAATTAGCACAATAATGTTAACGTAGAGCAGAATAGCAAACATTTGAATTCTAGACATCAGTATTTTCCTATTAAGCAGTATTATTAAGCATAAAAATGTGCATAACAAAGCAATAGGAAACAAATCAAGAGGGAAAAAAAATGCCTACCAGAAAAGCCATTGCAATCATTTGTAGGCAAGTCTTCTTTGGAATCACATTCTGTCCGCTGAAATTTTTCAGCTTTTCCGTTGACTTGAGACGTTCTAGAAGCCTCCATTGCTCTTAAAGGCGCTACGAAGCTCGTTTTGACCTCGGTACTGGAAATACTCAAGCCGAACGATTTACCTCCGTAATTGCATGCCGGTAGCTTTAATAACCCTAACTTTCCCGACGACGACGACTCCGGAAAATCAAATTCCGGCGAAGTCCGATAAATCGATGAACATTTCCCAATTGCAACCATTTTGAATCGCAATGAGCGAATTATCATTTCTTCAAAAATAAACAAAATGTACACTTATATATTAACAAATAAAAACATACAAAATTATAGAGTGCACATAAAGCTAGGAAAAAAAAAGTAATCAATTAGAAGCCAATAAAGATATATTATAAAATTACAGAATAAACATATGTACAGAGAGAAAGGGAGAGGGAGGCACGAGAAAACGAAAAATAGAAGGTGGTGGTGTCAGAAATCCATGGAGATCGCTAATGGCGTGCTGTTGTCCAGTGATTTGATGCGAATTTTACGGTGGTTGGCGGCGGAGGTGGTGAGCTATATATTGTCTTAACAAATTGGGATCATGGATAAACCCGGTATTCGAATATATATACATATATAGAGTACCACAAAGCCAAACTTTAGGCCAAATTCTATTTTATCCTCAAATTTGATGCTTTAGGCTCCAACAAACACTATTTTAGGATGTGTGACATTATTTATTCATACTAAAACACGCTTTTAATATTATTTTTCATCATACAAAAAATTAATTTAACATTTTATAACTTGTATGTTTTTAATTAAGTTCCTAATATACTTAATTATTTTTATAATATTAATTTTAGATCTTAAAATTGGTATATATAAATTAACTTTCATATATATGTTGTTTTTTTCAAACTCTTCTTAAAAGTAGAAATAGTTATTATTTGAAATTTAAAAATAGTTGAAAATTTCATTAAAAAGAACAGTAATCCTAAAAGAAAATAATTAATTTCTTGAACTTTGAAAGATTTGATTTTTTTATCATAAAAAAAGCATCAACTATTCCTTTATATTGAACTAGGGAGAGTATCATATTTATTTATTTTCAAACAAATTTAAAAACTAATTTCGCGTACCAAGTGTTTCATAATACTTTCTGTTTCATATTATTTGGTTCATATTGATATGACATATTTTTAAAAAATAATTAAAAGTATATTTACTAAGCTAATCTTATTAATAATATTTTGAAACTCTAAATTTAATTATTATTAGTATTATTTTATATAATTATTTAATACAAAGAGTAATATGATAAAAACTTTATAAAATTCTCTTAATTTATTAAATAGATAAATAAAATAAAGTATTATATTCTTGACAACAACAACAACAACCCAGTGAAATCCCACATCGTGGGGTCTGGGGAGGGTAGAGTGTACGCAGACCTGACTCCTACCAATGTAGGACGGCTGTTTCCGAAAGACCCTCGGCTCAATAAAAGCATAGAAAAATGTCAGACAAGAATATTAGAATAAATAAGTAGATGACGAAAACGGTCCAAACAATATTATAATCAAAGCACAAAAACAGTAGATATTATTATTGGATAATAACATAAATACCATAAATAGCATACATCAGAGTACAAGAAATCATAGTGCGTTAATACGCCTACGAATAAGGGAGAATAAAACCATTATGTACTAGCCTTCTACCCTAATGTGTGTCCTCCACACCCTCCTATCTAGGGTCATGTCCTCGGTAAGTCGTAAATGCGCCATGTCCTGTCTGATCACCTCTCCCCAATATTTCTTCGGCCTACCCCTACCTCTTCTGAAACAATCCATGGCCAGCCTCTCACATCTCCGCACTGGTGCATCTGGAACTCTCCTCTTCACATGTCCAAACCATCTCAGTCGCGTTTCCCGCATCTTGTCTTCCACCGAGGCCACTCCTACCTTTTCTCGAATAGCCTCATTTCTAATCTTGTCACTCTTGGTATGCCCACACATCCATCTCAACATTCTCATCTCGGCAACCTTCATCCTTTGCACGTGGGAGACCTTAACTGGCCAACACTCCGCCCCATACAACATAGCTGGTCTAACGACCATTTTGTAGAACTTGCCCTTAAGTTGTGGTGGCACCTTCTTGTCACATAACACACCGGAGGCGAGCCTCCATTTCATCCATCCTTCCCCAATACAGTGTGTGACATCCTCGTCGATCTCTCCGCTGTCTTGCATGATAGAACCAAGGTACTTAAAACTACTTCTTTTTTGGATGGCTTGGTCCCCGAGCCTAACTTCCGCGCCAACCTCTTGAGGTGTCTCACTGAACTTGTGTTACACCCCGCACTCTTGAGCTCGGAACGTCTTCTTAAGTTCCTTAGACACTATCATGTGAGCCGGATAAGCTATGACACTATCAAACAACTCTAAGGAAAGAAGATTGTGATACCTCGCGAGAAGGGAGGTTGGAGATAGGGTCATAAGAATCCGGAAAGAGTTGGAGGCTAAGAAATGAGTCGTAGGACTCTATTTGCCTACGTAAGACACTAAGTTAAGAGTCTTATACACTTAAGTTGCTTAA
Organism: Solanum dulcamara; assembly: GCF_947179165.1. Taxonomy (NCBI): domain Eukaryota; kingdom Viridiplantae; phylum Streptophyta; class Magnoliopsida; order Solanales; family Solanaceae; genus Solanum; species Solanum dulcamara. The sequence continues at coordinate 37,507,538 of NC_077247.1, forward strand.
GGATATATCAAGCTTACATAGTACGGATTACATAGGCTCTTAAAGTGAGACGAAATTACGAACCCGCGAGGAAGGGAAAAAGACGAGGCGTGGCAACCAATGGAGGAGCGACACGTGGCAGCACCTCAAGCAAGCAGGTGATGCACCTACTTAGGGTCAAGTAGGTGATGCAGCTGCTTGTGGGAGGTGGACCCCGCTGCCACGTGGCAGCCCCTAATTGGCAGCATGACACGGTGGCCAATCATGGCTTGACACGTGTCATCCTTAGGGGCTGACATGTGTCACCCCTTGGGACCACATATATGTATGTATATTAGGGATATACTTCAGTTTTGGTCTTCAAACTGCAACAAAACAAACAGAAAACAAACGTGAGAAGAGAGAAAAGAGAGGCAGCTTTGGTTCTTGAAGATTAAAGGTGAGTTTCTCAACTTTCTTCCGTAAATTAATTAATTAGCGTATACTAAGATGATATGGAAGTGTTAGTAGTACAAAATTAGGATTTGATGCAGCAAAAAACGGACAGCAAGCTGCCACGACGTTACAGCATGCTGAAAATATTTCTGAGGCGCGATTTTGGCGAGTTCTAGCCAATTTCGGGAAAGGTAAGTTCTTACCCTCTAATTTGAAGTTTATGATGTTAAATTATGGTGTATTACACACCTTAGGAGCTGCTGGAAGTTGGGGGAAAGGTTTGAAAAGTTCAGCGTTCGAAATTAACGAATTTAGAATCGCTATAGTTAAGTTGTTGTCGAAATAAAGTGTTGTACGTGTAGGGGCTGCTGTTGGTTGTGTTGTGGCGTGTTACAGGGTCTAAAAGTTATCTAAATGAGGTGTGGGAGATTCTGGTTGCAGCCACAGGCTTTGCAATTAAAGAATTCGCGAAAGAAAGATTAAAAACTCTAGTTTTGGTATCTTAGTTTCGAGTGAATTATTGGGGGTTCATATTGAGTAATTTTGTCATAATATGTATATGTATGGGCTGCTGGTTGCATTGTTGGTTGGCTGCAGGTTCTAAGGACATGGTTGGGATTTCGGATAGGGCACATTATAGGGGAGGTGCTGTCCGATTTTCGTTAACATCCTAACTAGTTAAGGAACTAGTCGAGAAGGCGAGCGAAGGGATGAATGTTATGAATACTCGTGGGTAGTCTAAGTTGCTGAAAAGTCCAAGGTTGTTAATACTTACATTACTTCCATGTCAAATAGGTTTCGAGGACAACGATGTGGACGTGATTAAGAGAAGTCCATACAAGGTATGTGAAGCTTTCTTTTGGCATGTTTTTGGAATTAGTATGTAGAACTATCTTTCTTTTCTTTTGGCATGTCTTAGATGTAAGTTATAAATGATATGTATATGATATGTGGGATTCAATCCATTCATAAAGCCCTGAATATAAGTCGAAACTCTTATTTACTTCTTGATGTTAGAACTCCTGCAATAGCTGAGTGGTTGCCCTTAAGTCTTTTATGTAATGAAAACTAGTACATGTAAAGCCTATTTCTTTTTTTCCTTTGGAATGGCTTAACTTTAAGTTAAATGGTATATGATATAGGTTTAGAGGTAATTCCATTTATGAGCTCTGATTGTAACTCGTGACTTGTAGTCACCCCTGAACATTAAGAGTCTGAAAGTAGTCAAACTACTATTCTCGAGCCTGCTATATAATGAATAGAAAGTAGAGGTACCAGCTCCTCCTTTTAGAGGCTCTGAAATGATAAATGTCGTTGATTGCATCAGTTGAGTCTTTGACTAGATAAATTGTGTTTCTGATTGCATAGACTATATTTCTGATTGCATGAATTATGTGGCATTATTTTGATGCATGTTTGTGATCCCTGAAGCCCCAACTGATGTAAGCCCTAATGACATCTAAAGGGATACCTCGGATAATTACTCCCCCAGTCTTCAGGTGACGGTTCACTTGACTGTTTCATTGAGTCTTAGATAATGACTTAGTTGCATATGGTTTCTCACTACTCTACTCTTGCATAGTGTAACCCATCCTTCCTCGAGTCCCACGATGGGCCGGGATATGTTATCGTGCACAGTGTTACTACTTCTTTCACCGCGTCCCGAGCCGGATGTGTATAATTCCACGCACGAGGAGACGATGTCGTACGTGAGGTGTGATATATGTTATATGTTATGACGATACGATTATTCACCGAGTCCCGGGCCGGCTGTAATATGATAGTATATGTGGTGAAATAAGGAAGGAACACCGAGTCCCTCCTTAGAGGGCCGGGTATATATGTATATTATGATGGTACGCTATAGACGTACACCACTCCATTCACCGAGTCCCTCACTAAATGGCCGGATACTTTATGTAGGCATGCATATGAGATTAAAGCAATACATTGTGACCCTGAGCCCCGCAGTGAACCGGGTGTGATACGATGATATACATGATAAGATGATACCGTATACGATGGTATGATACCGTATACGATGATATGATGAAATGAAATGCATTATGATATGATGATATGTGATTATGAAGAAGTGATTATAACACCGAGTTCACTAGAGGGCCGGGCACAGCATATGATGATGTGTATGATTTATGTGTCCTAAGGTGCAGGTACAGTAATTTATTTAGTTATTATACTTGTCCCCTGCATCCCTATTTCAGTTATGATCTCAGTTACGATGTGTTATGCTTTACATACTCAGTACATATATCGTACTGACCCCCCTTTTCTCGGGGGGCTGCGTTTCATGCCCGCAGGTATAGATGTTTATTCTGGAGATTCATCAGCATAGGAGTTCCTCTCAGCTGTGTCGGAAGTGCTTCACTGTTCTGGAGCCTAAATTTTGATGCTAGTCACTTAATGTATATATTTGTACATTCAGGGGTACGGCGGGGGCCTTGTTCCGCCATATGTTATTGTTACTATTCTTAGAGGTCTGTAGACATATGTTTATGTGGGTTGTTTGTGAATTAGTTTCGATGTTGCCTATCCGATATGTTGTGAATGTCTTTGTTATAGCAGCCTTGTCGGCTCACGTGCCCTTTCATGATATGATACAAATGAAAGAGGCTACATGTACATAAAAATAGTTTTAAACTATTGGGGCTTTTGTATATAGTATCACATCACACACGGTTCAACTTAAGTGTAGTCGATAAATAAGCATAAGAGGGTCCAGGTCGGACCCCAGTTGCGGCCTACGGGGTTGGGTCATGACAGAAGTGGTATGAGAGCAGTTCGTCCTTGAAATGTCTACAGACCGTGTCTAGTAGAGTCTTGTTTATCGGTGTGTTGTGCACCACATCTATAGACAGGAGGCTACAGGACATTTAAGATGTTACTTTCTTTCATATCTAAGATCGTGCGATAGTGCCGAGCTATAGGAAATGAAATTCCTCATACTAACCTACGATTTTAGTAGGAAGACAACGCCGGTAGAAGGAAGTAACTGACGATATTAGATGTTATGAAGCACACAGGTAAGCAAAGGCACGAAGGACCTATGTCAGATAAGGTATTGAAATGCGATTGACAGATACAATTGAAAAGTGAAAGGAAAGGTAAACAGGAAAGTATAACCGGTGTAGCTCGAGTGGACATAACAGGTAAGTTCATTTCCATATTGTTAATTGTGGGCACCCTGTGTAGCTGCGATGTGAGGTGATATGACTATATATGTGTGCCATGTGTGGCTGAGATGTTATACAATATGAATGTATATATGTGTGCCCTATGAGGCATTGTTGGTATTTTCTGTGTGCAGGTGTTGAGATAGTAAGAAATACAGAGGAAACTCTGCCCAAATTTTCCTAGAAATAAGAGGAGAATGAGATACAGGTCTATAGTATGTCCTGAAAGGTTGTCCTCGCAACAATGATGAGATTTGACTAAACAAGTATGGATGACCTCGAGAAATAAGTTAATTGCTGAGTTAATGGCAATAGAAACTAGGAGGACGATACTGGAATAGTAGAATAAGTTAGAAAGGACCTATAAGCCAAAGAAAATGACTCAGAGAGGAATGATAGATCGGGATAAAATGAGATAGTAAGGCATTTCCTGAATTGATATAGGGATAAACTATGACAAGTGATAGTTGAAGGAAGTAACCGTATGGTTAAGACAAGAGTAAGACAAGAGTACAAAGGGAAAAGAATTGTGACGGATATGAAGTGTTAATAAGATAGCTTGTGAGACATTAAGGACAAGACTAGCTAAAAAGGGTAAGTAACCCATAGTAAGAATCGTGAAGAAAGTCAAGCGGTATTATACTATTGGTCTGAATGCGAACAAGGTACCAGGTGAACATAGCAAAAACCATTATTAGAATAAGCAAACCTTAGTAAGGAATTAACTAGAAGGTGTGATGTGGTCCATGTAAATGGAATGTAAAGATAGGTGTGGAACGGAAAAGCAAGCTATGGAACAAATAAGGAAGATTTATCAAGTTCCATAAGGAAAGTTTCGAATAAAGGTTATATGATGACGAAAAGGATGGCTAGTGCAAGGAAATAAAGAGTAATATGGAATTCCTTACGCCCAACCAAAAATGGAAATGAGTTGAAGGAATAATACAGAAGTTCTAATAGAGGCACTCAAGATAGATGCGATTAATTAAGTATAGGTATCGAACAAAAAGAGACATAGACAGTTACGAATTGGAGGTATAGTACGATGAAAAAGTAATAAGATAAGGCCCCTACTACCACGAAGTTGATGTGGTTTTAAGCAGGATTAGAAATGAGCCTTAGGCACACGACAAAGGTGCAAGCTCAGGAGGCGTAAAGAAGTATGGTGTACACGTGACTCCACTCTAATGATTAGTGGTATCCACTGGAATAAAGTTAGTATAGTGATGAAGCTCGAAACATGAGTCATTAAAGTATAAGTACACTTGAGTGGGGAATGTGCACCAATTATGAGCCCTCGCTAATTACTGATTGGGATGAATGGAATATGTCTTTGAGTGAACTACTACATTACGGATACTACTCGAGTATCAATCATTAGATGAGATTCAATTCGAGATATTCCAAATATTACCGCACCCTACGATTGTGCTAGGGTTTCCTAGAAAGGCAACCTAACGTGGGGATGATTTAACAGAAGATGTAGATATGGTGCAACCCGTTAAATATATTGGAATAGAATTATTCGTGTGTAAATAGCTGAAGATATACGGAGAATGACATAGGTACACCCTAAAAGGGGGGAAGTGGACAAAAGAAGTACAAGCGTAAAAGAAAATCAACTGATGCTATCGCATGTAAATGGGGACGCTTAAACGTCAAACGAGACCCCATAAGGGATGGACGCGATCATACCCGTATTAATGCACCGGATTCCATCAAAACACTGAAGTTAAGCGTGCTCGAATGAGAGTAGCACTGGGATGGGTGACCCCCTGGGAAGTGAGAAAGAGAACAAAACAAGTATGACAAAAAGAGATTATAAAAGCGGGTTAGTACAACGACACATATAGAACAGAGTACGCCAAGAGCAGAAAAAAATTATGACTGAAATACAATGCACCTCGTGAAAATGGCACAAAAATAGTTGTGCAGCTTATGAATATTGGCATACTAAGAGCGAGGTCAAATGATTACTCGATAAAAGAAAGTCAGTAATAACAATGTGATTGCCATATTTAGAATCTATTCAGGAAAAGTGTAAGATGGTTTGAGGCAGAACTATTCAGATATAATCGGTATTAAGGACAAGAGCCAAAGTGGAGCCTTGACCTCGACTAAAGGAGGTAAGCCACTAGTATAGCAACTCTAAGGAATTTTTTGGACTGCTCTATGTCCGTACACACGTTTATGTAAGGATTACAATATGATGTATGGTAAGAAAACTGGAAAAAAAATCTGAGTAAAAGAGAAAGATAGCATACCTAAGGTATTACAAGTTGGATTAAGAGGAGTTGTACAATAGCTTAAGTTAAAAGAAGCATCAGCAGTCTGATAGCCTATCTCAGGGAATGAAAACCCCGACTCAGAGGTGGAAAGCAGTTAATATGTATTATAGTACGAGCTGACCTCGCATTCTAAGGAACTGGGAGTTCATACGGGCTATGGTAGATGGGCTGACAGAATCAACCTGTTCCCCTCCAGTTAGAAAGTCATATTCAGCTGAGGGTTCTGCGAAAGGATTGAGGAACACAAATGAATCTTAGTATGACATTTTGCCCTTCGATTAAGGGACAGGCCCAGATGTGACCCACTAAATTATTGATGAAGTAAAGCTTATTCCGGAACAAGATATCGATTAGCAGCCTAAAGTCAGCAAGAATGGGGTAAATTGATCCTTCGCAGAGCATTTTTAGAATAGATAAAGCTCCCTATGAGTAGGACCTACCGTCCGATTTGAAACAATACATTAAGTTTTCACAGATCAATGCTCCGTAAGAATGGGAACGACGCTCCCAGAATATTTCTCGTGGAGGAGGTCCATATAACAGGGAGTTATCCTATGAGGGGCAACCTATCTCCATCCGGGATCAGTAGAGTAAACGGGTTGCGAACTAAGGACATAACTTCCGTCAAGGTACTATGGCGGAATAAGAATCGTGAAGACATAAACTGGGAGGTTGAAAAGGACATGAAACACAAGTGTCCATACCTATTCCCGATGTCTACGGATAGCCCAGTCTTGGAACTCGTATATTAATTACTTGGACGAAAATGTATGCCATTCCAGTAGAAAGGAATCTCCTTATGATCCGTATAAAGTCTTAAGGAAAGTTTTATTCAACATTCGGGGACGAATGTTCTAAAGGGGGGAAGGATGTTACACCCCGCACTCTTAAGCTCGGAACGTCTTCTTAAGTTCCTTAGACACTATCATGTGAGCCGGATAAGCTATGACACTATCAAACAACTCTAAGGAAAGAAGATTGTGATACCTCGCGAGAAGGGAGGTTGGAGATAGGGTCATAAGAATCCGGAAAGAGTTGGAGGCTAAGAAATGAGTCGTAGGACTCTATTTGCCTACGTAAGACACTAAGTTAAGAGTCTTATACACTTAAGTTGCTTAAGGATATATCAAGCTTACATAGTACGGATTACATAGGCTCTTAAAGTGAGACGAAATTACGAACCCGCGAGGAAGGGAAAAAGATAAGGCGTGGCAACCAATGGAGGAGCGACACGTGGCAGCACCTCAAGCAAGCAGGTGATGCACCTACTTAGGGTCAAGTAGGTGATGCAGCTGCTTGTGGGAGGTGGACCCCGCTGCCACGTGGCAGCCCCTAATTGGCAGCATGACAAGGTGGCCAATCATGGCTTGACACGTGTCATCCTTAGGGGCTGACATGTGTCACCCCTTGGGACCACATATATGTATGTATATTAGGGATATACTTCAGTTTTGGTCTTCAAACTGCAGCAAAACAAACAGAAAACAAACGTGAGAAGAGAGAAAAGAGAGGCAACTTTGGTTCTTGAAGATTAAAGGTGAGTTTCTCAACTTTCTTCCGTAAATTAATTAATTAGCGTATACTAAGATGATATGGAAGTATTAGTAGTACAAAATTAGGATTTGATGCAGCAAAAAACGGACAGCAAGCTGCCACGACGTTACAGCATGCTGAAAATATTTCCGAGGCGCGATTTTGGCGAGTTCTAGCCAATTTCGGGAAAGGTAAGTTCTTACCCTCTAATTTGAAGTTTATGATGTTAAATTATGGTGTATTACACACCTTAGGAGCTGCTGGAAGTTGGGGGAAAGGTTTGAAAAGTTCAGCGTTCGAAATTAACGAATTTAGAATCGCTATAGTTAAGTTGTTGTCGAAATAAAGTGTTGTACGTGTAGGGGCTGCTGTTGGTTGTGTTGTGGCGTGTTACAGGGTCTAAAAGTTATCTAAATGAGGTGTGGGAGATTCTGGTTGCAGCCACAGGCTTTGCAATTAAAGAATTCGCGAAAGAAAGATTAAAAACTCTAGTTTTGGTATCTTAGTTTCGAGTGAATTATTGGGGGTTCATATTGAGTAATTTTGTCATAATATGTATATGTATGGGCTGCTGGTTGCATTGTTGGTTGGCTGCAGGTTCTAAGGACATGGTTGGGATTTCGGATAGGGCACATTATAGGGGAGGTGCTGTCCGATTTTCGTTAACATCCTAACTAGTTAAGGAACTAGTCGAGAAGGCGAGCGAAGGGATGAATGTTATGAATACTCGTGGGTAGTCTAAGTTGCTGAAAAGTCCAAGGTTGTTAATACTTACATTACTTCCATGTCAAATAGGTTTCGAGGACAACGATGTGGACGTGATTAAGAGAAGTCCATACAAGGTATGTGAAGCTTTCTTTTGGCATGTTTTTGGAATTAGTATGTAGAACTATCTTTCTTTTCTTTTGGCATGTCTTAGATGTAAGTTATAAATGATATGTATATGATATGTGGGATTCAATCCATTCATAAAGCCCTGAATATAAGTCGAAACTCTTATTTACTTCTTGATGTTAGAACTCCTGCAATAGCTGAGTGGTTGCCCTTAAGTCTTTTATGTAATGAAAACTAGTACATGTAAAGCCTATTTCTTTTTTTCCTTTGGAATGGCTTAACTTTAAGTTAAATGGTATATGATATAGGTTTAGAGGTAATTCCATTTATGAGCTCTGATTGTAACTCGTGACTTGTAGTCACCCCTGAACATTAAGAGTCTGAAAGTAGTCAAACTACTATTCTCGAGCCTGCTATATAATGAATAGAAAGTAGAGGTACCAGCTCCTCCTTTTAGAGGCTCTGAAATGATAAATGTCGTTGATTGCATCAGTTGAGTCTTTGACTAGATAAATTGTGTTTCTGATTGCATAGACTATATTTCTGATTGCATGAATTATGTGGCATTATTTTGATGCATGTTTGTGATCCCTGAAGCCCCAACTGATGTAAGCCCTAATGACATCTAAAGGGATACCTCGGATAATTACTCCCCCAGTCTTCAGGTGACGGTTCACTTGACTGTTTCATTGAGTCTTAGATAATGACTTAGTTGCATATGGTTTCTCACTACTCTACTCTTGCATAGTGTAACCCATCCTTCCTCGAGTCCCACGATGGGCCGGGATATGTTATCGTGCACAGTGTTACTACTTCTTTCACCGCGTCCCGAGCCGGATGTGTATAATTCCACGCACGAGGAGACGATGTCGTACGTGAGGTGTGATATATGTTATATGTTATGACGATACGATTATTCACCGAGTCCCGGGCCGGCTGTAATATGATAGTATATGTGGTGAAATAAGGAAGGAACACCGAGTCCCTCCTTAGAGGGCCGGGTATATATGTATATTATGATGGTACGCTATAGACGTACACCACTCCATTCACCGAGTCCCTCACTAAATGGCCGGATACTTTATGTAGGCATGCATATGAGATTAAAGCAATACATTGTGACCCTGAGCCCCGCAGTGAACCGGGTGTGATACGATGATATACATGATAAGATGATACCGTATACGATGGTATGATACCGTATACGATGATATGATGAAATGAAATGCATTATGATATGATGATATGTGATTATGAAGAAGTGATTATAACACCGAGTTCACTAGAGGGCCGGGCACAGCATATGATGATGTGTATGATTTATGTGTCCTAAGGTGCAGGTACAGTAATTTATTTAGTTATTATACTTGTCCCCTGCATCCCTATTTCAGTTATGATCTCAGTTACGATGTGTTATGCTTTACATACTCAGTACATATATCGTACTGACCCCCCTTTTCTCGGGGGGCTGCGTTTCATGCCCGCAGGTATAGATGTTTATTCTGGAGATTCATCAGCATAGGAGTTCCTCTCAGCTGTGTCGGAAGTGCTTCACTGTTCTGGAGCCTAAATTTTGATGCTAGTCACTTAATGTATATATTTGTACATTCAGGGGTACGGCGGGGGCCTTGTTCCGCCATATGTTATTGTTACTATTCTTAGAGGTCTGTAGACATATGTTTATGTGGGTTGTTTGTGAATTAGTTTCGATGTTGCCTATCCGATATGTTGTGAATGTCTTTGTTATAGCAGCCTTGTCGGCTCACGTGCCCTTTCATGATATGATACAAATGAAAGAGGCTACATGTACATAAAAACAGTTTTAAACTATTGGGGCTTTTGTATATAGTATCACATCACACACAGTTCAACTTAAGTGTAGTTGATAAATACGCATAAGAGGGTCCAGGTCGGACCCCAGTTGCGGCCTACGGGGTTGGGTCGTGACAACTTGCACTCTAGGTACTCTGTCTTGGTCCTACTCAGCTTAAACCCCTTAGACTCCAGGGTGCGTCTCCAATCTTCTAGCTTAGCGTTAACTCCGCTACGAGTCTCATCGATGAGGACTATGTCGTCCGCAAAAAGCATACACCATGGCACCTCACCTTGAATTTGTCGCGTCAATCCATCTATCACCAAGGCAAATAGGAACGGGCTAAGAGCTGATCCTTGGTGCAACCCCATCATAACTGGGAAGTGTTCTGAGTCCCCTCCTATTGTCCTTACCCTGGTTTTGGCACCCTCGTACATGTCCTTGATCACCCTTATGTACGCTACATGTACACCTTTAGCCTCCAAACATCTCCATAGTATCTCTCGTGGGACTTTATCGTAAGCCTTTTCCAAGTCAATGAACACCATATGCAAGTCTCTTTTCCTCTCCCTATATTGCTCCATTAGTCTCCTCATAAGGTGGATGGCTTCTGTAGTTGAGCGTCCCGGCATAAATCCGAACTGTTTCTCTGAAATAGACACGCCTCTCCTCACCCTCATCTCTACTACTCTTTCCCACACTTTCATAGTATGACTTAGAAGCTTAATACCTCTATAGTTGTCACAGCTCTGGCTATCCCCTTTATTTTTATAAAGCGGGATCATGATGCTCGATCTCCATTCTACGGGCATCGTTGTCGTCGTAAAGATGACATTAAATAACCTAGTCAGCCATTCCAAACCTACCGAGCCCGCACTCTTCCAGAATTCTCCAGGGATCTCGTCAGGTCCGGTCGCTCTTCCCCAGCGCATCCTACGAACAGCATCCTTAACCTCATCGACCGTAATACTCCTACAACCCCCAAAATCGTGACTCCTTCCTGTATGTTCCAAATCTCCCAACATAATTTCTCTGTCCCCTTTGTCATTCAAAAGTTTATGGAAGTATGACTGCCATCTTTGTTTGATAAGGGTCTCCTCTACCAATACTTTTCCGTCTTCGTCTTTAATGTACTTCACTTGATCCACATCGCGTGCCCTTCTCTCCCGGGCCCTGGCTAGCCTGAATAATTTTCTGTCCCCACCTTTCTCTTCCAGTTCAGCATAAAGACGTTCAAAAGCTGCTATTTTTGCCGTTGCAACCGCCGACTTCGCCTCCTTCCTCGCTATCTTATACAATTCTCCATTTGTCCATTTCTCCACCTCATCCCTGCTCTCCATCAACTTAGCATACGCCACCTTCTTTGCTTCCACTTTCCCTTGCACTTCTCCATTCCACCACCAGTCCCCTCGATGTCGACTACGACTGCCTGTCGAGACTCCTAGCACTTCCTTTGCTACAACCCTAATATAACTAGCTGTCCTATCCCACATATCGTTCGCATCCCCACTACTATCCCAGGCTCCCATATCCTTCAATTTCTCTCCCATCTCGAGGGCACTAACCATTGTCAAACTCCCCCATCTGATCCTAGGTCGTTCTTCCCCGACCCTCCTCGTCCTTGTCATCTTTATCCCTAAATCCATCACTAAGAGCTTATGTCGGGTTGTAAGGTTGTCGATCGGGATGACCTTACAGTCTTTGCACAAACCCTTATCATCCTTCCTAAGGAGTAAAAAATCTATCTGAGTTTTAGCCACTGAGCTACGGAAGGTTACCAAGTGGTCCTCCTTCTTTGGGAAACTCGAGTTGGCTATCACCAATCCGAAAGCTCTTGCGAAATCCAACAGTGCGGTTCCTCCTCCATTTCTGTCCCCGAAGCCAAAGCCCTCATGCACATCATCATACCCTCCCGAAATAGATCTGATGTGCCCATTGAAATCCCCTCCCACGACAAGCTTCTCAGTAGGTGGTATGCCTCCCACTAACTCGTCCAACTGCTCCCAAAAGCGCCTTTTATCCTCCTCGCATAAGCCCGCTTGCGGCGCATAAGCACTAATAACGTTCAACGTGATCCCTTCAACGACCATTTTAATCGACATCATCCTATCATTGACTCTCCTAACCTCCACCACCTGATCCCTTAGATCACTGTCTATTAAAATGCCTACCCCATTTCTATACTTCGATTTACCAGAAAACCAAAGCTTATACCCGTCTACCTCCTTAGCTTTAGAGCCAACCCATTTGTCTCCTGGACACAGGCTATATTAATCTTCCTCTTCTTTAGAATCTTAACCAGTTCTATGGATTTACCCGTTAACGTCCCAATGTTCCAAGAACCTATTCTCAGTCTAGACGCTCCTTTAACCCACTTACCTCTCCTTACTCTCGTCCCCGTCCATGAGCGAGAACATGACTCTAGTCTACCATCACTATCCAAAGCCACAAAAATGCGTAAGAACTAATAAATTATTCGGTAGTTTAAAAATCGGCAAAATGTAACTACCAGTATATGAACAAAGGATAGAATATAAAGATATAAAAACCGGAGGTACCAACTCCGGTAGAAATGAACCTGGTTGCCGTTGAAAATACTGCTCACGTCGGAATACTGTTCACGTCGGCGTACTTAGTTGAGTTGCAACGGTTGTTCGTCATCGAAAATACAGATCTGTACACCTGGAAAAAAAAAATACTTTGCCGGAAAAACTAGAGCTTCTCCGGAAAAACTAAAGCTTCGCCGGAAAAACTTGAGATCTGGATGGATCTGTCTCGATCTGTCTCTAAGAAGCTTTGCTGAAAGAGCAAACAAGTCAGAAACTCAAAATTGGTGAAATCTTGATGATAGTGGTTGATCCAGTTTACAGAATAAGAAGGAATGGTATGGGAACTGTAAATGGTATGGAAACTGTAAAGGAAAGAGTAAATTAGAAAAAACAAAAAAAATATGCGCCGGAAATGACGAGCAGACACCGGAAATTCAAGGCCCAAATCATTCGGCTGGAACACGCGCCGGCTAGTGATGGACAGGCTCTATACGAGTGGCGCGCCGGAGAAGAAGGAAGTAGTTCATAGTTGAGGTAGAAATATTCATATTTTTTTAATATTATTTTTTAAAAAAATGCCAATCACATAATTTATTAATTACAACTAAAGCGCAATTTGGACATTATTATGAAATCCAATCAAGTTTAGAAAAAATTTAAAAAAAGGTCATCACTTTTGTTTAAAGGAAAAAGGCTCAAATATGCCATCGAACTTTGAGAAAAGGTTCAATTATGTTATTCGTTAAAGACTTGGCTCATTTATGTCATTATCATTTGAGAAAAAGACGCATTTATGTCATTATTTTTAATTCTGGTTTTGCAAAACCACTTAAATAAGTTTTAACACTTTTCTATTGGAGTTTTGAATCAAATGTATTTTTTTTGCTTCTTCTTCTCCAAGAACACATGAAGAACACAAAAAATCCAAATTCCCAATTTTTTCAACTTTTCATGAAATCACCTCAAATTTCAATAGTAGCATTCATTTGAGCTAGATATCAAAATTCAATATCTTTTAAGCTTAAATTCAACCTAATCCAAAAAACACTTAAAATTCCTTCAAAGTTTCAAAACTTTAACCTCCTTTAGTGATGGAATTTTCACCACAATTCCAAATTACTTGAAATTTTGAACGTAGACCCCAAAAAAAATACTATTTTGAAAGTTTACTATGTCTATGTTCAAAATTTCAAGTGACTTGGAGTTATAAAGAAAATGTTGCCATTAAAAGAGGTTAAAGTTTTAAAACTTTAAAAAAAAATTAAATGTGTCTTGTTGTGTTAGGTTAAATTCGAGCTTAAAAGATATTGAATTTTGATATCTAGCTCAGATGGATGCTACTATTGAAATTTGAGGTGATTTCGTGAAAAATTGAAGAAGTTGAAAATTTTGAATTTTTGGTGTTCTTCATGCGTTCTTGAAGAAGAAGCAAAAAAAGTACATTTAATTCAAAACTTCAATATTAAAGTATTAAAAGTTTTTTAGGTGGTTTGCAAAATTGGAGTTAAAAAATAATAGCATAGATGAGTCATTTCTCAAACGACAATGGCCTAAATAAGCCAAACTTTTAACGAATGATATAAATAAATCTTTTCTTAAAATTTGATGATATATTTAAGCTTTTTTCCTTGTTTCAATGATAATGTTTTGCAATATTAAGTCAGATCTTTAGATCAAACAGAATCATATGGGGTGGTGTGCCATATCTGGTACATTTTATTAAATTCTCAATACATTTAAAGGACGATCCTCTCGCTAGACTACCGATAAAAGTGGTCCATTGTCCTATTTTGGTTACTTTCTTTCTTACATTTTATGTGACACTAAGGGAAACTGCACAAAATAAATAAAAAAAAGGGAGTAAATTATTTACTTAAAAGTAAATTTACTCTAACTTATTTATTTTGATTGGATCAAAGGTTTAAAGTAATTATAGTACTGTCTTATTTTTTTGTGTGTGATCAGGTCCATGTTTGTTTTCAGGTGATCTTCATGATACTGTCAGTATATATATATACTATGATGATATTAATCAATAATTGAGCAGTGTTTTCTCTTCATGATGCTATCAGAATACATATACACTCATATATACTCTGATTAGTTGGTTTTTCCTCCTTGATAATAGCATAGTATAAGCATTTTCACTACGGTGTTATTCAAATCTTGATACTTTCATGATTCTATCAAAATATATATATACTATGATAGTATCAAGAAATAATTGAGCAGTGTTTTTCTCTTCATGATACTATATACTCTGATGGTATCAAGAAGACGCGCGAACTAGTTGATTTTCCTTGATGATGCGCGCAAACTCCTTTTTTGAGCATAAAAGTAATGGAGTATCTAATGGTAAATAGTTTTCCTTTTGGGGTATAATAATAATTACTCCTATTTAATTTAATATAATACTTTAAAAAAATTATGATATAAAATAATTTTTAAATATTTATGTGATTGTAAATCATTTCATTAAAAAATCATTTGATGTGAAGTATAAAATATAATAATTCTAAAATAAAATACAAAATTATTTTGTTATGTCTTTAATTGGAGATATTAAATAATTTCTAAATTATTTATCCCACTATTTATAAAATAGCGATGGAATAAGTAATTTGATAAATTTAAAGGACCAGAAACAACTATATCGAACCTTAATAAGTAATTTGATAAATTTAAAGGACCAGAAACAACTATATCGAAACTTGCAGATAAGGTTAGTAAATTTAAAGGAATTGTTTTAAATTATCCTAAACTTATTAATTTTAAAATAATAATTTCTAAATTAATTTATTTAACCGGGAAGATAATATAAAAAATAAATTTATATCATTAATTAAATAAGTATAAATCTAGTTCTACACTTATTTTTAATTATAAAATATTCCCACTTATCCCGAGTAACAAATGGACCTTTAGGGCATCTCCAATCTATAACACCAAATTTTACACTAAAATAGTATCACACATTTTAGTGTAAGCTAACTTCAACATACTGCACTAAATTTCACATTAAAAAAGAATATTATCTTTATATTTTCTCTCTCTTTAATATTATTATTATTATTATTATTATATTATTATTATTATTATTATTATTATTATTTATTTCATTTATATTTCATATTTCATAAAACATAATATTGACATAATATCTTTCTCAAGAAGTATGTTACACCCTTTATATTGAACTGGAGAATATATTTTGTTAAAAAATGTCAAAATTCACCCTAATAAAGTTGTGTCTACTTTTATTGTGGTAAAAATGTTATTTTGTCTTAATGAATCTTTACTCATATTCTATCCACTAAGATAACAAAAACAATTATCAATTGGAATCCTTATTCCTATTAGCTATTGGATGGTTATTAACTAATTATGTTTACCTATAGATACTTGATGGTTGCACTTTGAGTATGATAGAGAAAGAAAAAGATCAAGAGGAATTTTAAATATTTTATTGTGTTGGATTTTTGTTTTTATTTAATTTGTATTTCTGTTCTTGGTTTTTTGACTCTGTTTTATTACTAAAATGGTCCAATGATTAAAAAAATCACTATATATAAATAATAGTAATTCTAACAATTTTTTAATCACCAAGTGGATTTGTTTTTAGCTAATTTAACCCTGATCTGGTAGTGGAATTACAAAGCCTCATCAGAAGCACGTGTGGAGTGACAAGATTTCTTACGCATATTCCACTCCACTTTTGTTTCCCACGATTATATTTTACTATCCAAATATAATTTTCCACGTTTTGAGATAACGAACTTCAATTCAATTCTATATTTTACGCTTTAAAAAAGAATTATTAGCAACAAATTAATAATAGCATGAAAGATTATTATAAGCAAACGATGATAATTTGAAAATTGCGATAAAAAAAAGTTGAAAGTCGTCTATCAAGAGGTCAACAACACGATAGTTATACCAATATTCTTCATTTTTTTTATACATTTTTATTGCTCCACTTTCGATTACTTAGACTTTTATTATCCAATAAGAATCAAATCTTCTCAAGGTGTTAATCAAATCCTTTTCAGAATTCATTGCAATATTATCTAAAATAAATCATTCACAAAAATTATAATAAAAATAATGTATAATTTTATAACAAAATTACTTTTATGAGATGTTTTTTTTTTTGGCTTTCTATTCGATGTTCGGAGCCTCGACTAAATTCGGATCGCGCAACATGTACCTTCTTTCAATGCACCATTTAAGGCCAAAAAGCATGGCTCATTCGGGGTGGCACTCCAACGTGATTTTTTCCATACTCAGGAATCGAATCTGAGACCTATAATTAAAAGTGAATCAGTTTTATCATTGCACCACAATCCATGTAAGTAATTTTATGAGATGATGATATTACTTTACTTGAATAGATGAAACTTGTGAATACATAAGTAAGTTATAAAATAACAAATATATATATATTAAAAAATATTTTTTTATATAGAAATATTAAATCTTAAAAATTCTTTACTAAATTTTTAACTTAGTCACTAATTGATAGTTTTTTTATTGACCAAGTTAAATTGTCAACTGTCTACGGCCCTACGGTGCTAGGTAGTAGCTAGTTGAAAAACTTGCCAAATTTTTAAGTGGAAAAATTATTTGGGTGAACATTTTTTAATAAATAATTATTAGTTTTAATGATATTTTTTATTTATTATTATTTATAGCAACATCATGATAAATTTGATATGTATTAAAAATGAATTATGCATGCAATATAAATGTATTATAAGTATTTTAAAATATTAGCTTGTTTGGATTGACTTATTTTTAAGCAGCTTATAAGTTGAAAACTGCTTATAAGTTATATAAAAAAAATAGGTGCAAACCAACTTTTTTTTTGACTTATAAGCTGTTTTCAACTTATAAACTGCTTAAAATAAGTTCATCCAAATAAACTCAACTATTTATTGGGGCTTATTTTAAGTACAAAATGACTTTAAATTGGTCAGCCAAATATTAAAAAAACAGAAAATAGCTTATAAACCAATCCAAACGGCCTCGAGTCTGTTTGAATTGACTTATTTTAAGTGTTTCTAAGCTAAATTAGTTTTTATGTATTTTTAAAGTATTTGCATAAATTAAAAAAATACTTATAAGCATTTAATTTTAAGCTAAAATGCTAAAAATAACTTATAACTTTTGATTTATAAAATTTAAAAAAAAAGGTCAATCTAAACAGTCTTTTAATAATGCCAACTGTCAACTGTCAAATTACTTTCCTATAACTTCTAATCTTCTATTCTCTGCGACAGTTTTTAGTCCTCGTATATATTAAAAATATTTATTTTAAAATAATTATCAATGTAAATAATTAAAAGAAAATTAATTATTTTTTAATTTTTTTTAATATTAATTATTCTAAAATTAAGAGGCACATATATAAATAAATAATAAAAAATATATTGATCAAACAATATTTTTAATTAATTGTTTTCTTAAAGATGTATCGAATCTGACAAATTAAAAGAGAGTGAAGGAGCACTATCCTACAACTACAACAATCAATAACTTTTAACTAGCTTCTACCTAATTAAAAAAGGAAATTGACATTGATATACTATATTAAGAAAATATTTATCATTTATAATAATAATATTCTTTTATTGGATATTTATAATATAATTTTAATGCAATTTATCAAGCACATATAATACAAATTTTATACACTTATAATATATTGTGTCAATTGTTTATCAAACAGATATAATATAATTTATTTGTTTCATGTTAAATATTTCGATATTAGTTTTGTTCTTATTGTATTTCTTATTTACATTTAAAAAATGTCTAAGAAACATCAAAATAAAACGAATTGAAGTTAAAAAATCAAATCAAATCAAAATAATTTGGTTCAATAAAATCTTTCATAATAAAAATTTAAAGAATCAAATCTATTTTAATAAAGTCGAGCCGAATAACCAAATATCCAATTCTATGTATGGGATTTACAGGATCCCAGGGAAACAAAAAGTAATGCATAAATCAGATTCATCGAAATTCGGATGCAATTTACAAATCACATTGATTGAATAAAATTGGATAAAATCAACAATTAATTATTATATTAATCTTTAAGGAGGTGATAAGTTCACTTTATTCATCATGAAAGCCGTAAAAAGGTGTAAATTCACTCTAAATAAAAACAAAAGGATAATTTGACCCTTTTGAAGTTTTACAATATTTTTGTAAAATAATATCACAGTTAAGGTTTTACAATATCCTAAAAATAAAAAAGGCATAATATATTTAAATGCTTTTAAATTTGACTTTAAATGATATTAATATTCTTCAATTTTGAATGTGTATAAATAAATATTTAAATTATTATAAAATTGAACAAATAGACGCACACGTTTTATGTGCACAACACACATAGGTCGCTATATAGGATGCAAACTACCATGTAAGACGTCGCGTAGAATGCATGTGTCTATTTATTCAACTTTATACAAGTTCAGGTGATTATTTGTGCACACCTGAAGTTAGAAGATATAGATATTAAATGAGATCAAATTAAATGACATATTTATATATAGTACTTTTTTCGTTCACTTTTACTTGTCATATTTGATCTTTACGTACCCATTAAGAAAATAATGATTAGCATGATTATTTTACCACCTTATCTCTATTAATTGATGTTTAATATTAACTCTTGAAAAATGATTTGAATAATAAATAATTAATGTTAAGG
The DNA here is from genome assembly GCF_947179165.1 of Solanum dulcamara. NCBI lineage: Eukaryota > Viridiplantae > Streptophyta > Magnoliopsida > Solanales > Solanaceae > Solanum > Solanum dulcamara. The sequence continues at coordinate 37,526,884 of NC_077247.1, forward strand.
ATAAAATATAATTTTATTTATTAATATGTTATTCCCTTTGTACAACAATAGTTGTTCAATATTGACTTGACACGAAATTAAGAAGCAATAAATGATAGGGATAATTTTACCCAATCACCCCTATTAAACATAAGTCACCTAAATATTAAAAAATGAATAGTATTTTAATAGCAAGGATAAAATAGACATGTCATGATAAATTATTCATTAATTTTATAAACTAGACAAGTGTTGTTGGACATCTCAAAATAATATAGAAGACAATTAAAGATGGAGGGAGGGAGTGAAAGTGATAAGTAAAAATTAAAAAATTACTCTCTCTGTCCCAATTTATGTGACACTTTTCATTTTTCTAGAGTCAAATAATTTAAGTTTGATCGAGAATTTTCTTTCTTAATATGTTATTCCCTTTGTCCAATGATAGTTGTTCAGTATTGATTTGACACAAAATTAAAAAGTAGTAAATGACATGAATAATTTTACCCAATCACCCCTATTAAATATAAGTCATCTAAAATATTAAAAAATAAATAGTATTTAATAGCATGGATAAAATAAATATGTCATGATAAATGATTCATTAATTTTATAAACTAGACAAGTGTTGTTGGACATCCAAAATAATACAATAGACAATTAAAGATGGACGGAGTGTCACGACCCCGGCCCGCCGTGATTAGCACCCACTCTAATACTCTGGTGGGATAATCCATTCTAAGTAGCCCAACAACAATAATCACAAATGCACATAGTCTTTAGGATTCGAAAGCAGGAATAAAACTAGAATAAGACTGAGTTCCCATAAACTCAGCAAGTATTTTTAAATATCAAGAAGTGCAAAAATATCCTAGAAACTGAAAGTCGTCCGTACCAAAACTCTAACAAATATCTGAATAACAAAAGAGAAACACTCCCCAAAGAAGTTATAATATTAAAACAATGTTTGAAATCCTAGTCCTGAAAAAGGAACCAAAACACAGAAGAGCCTATGGCAGCTTAAAACAAACATCTCACTCTTGAACTCGAACAAGCTCAATCTTCTAACCGAGGTCTCTCCATAGCCGGATGAATATGACGTTGACACGACCCAAGCCTAGGGCCTAGACGTGACATGGCGAATGAAGAACTCGAAAGTACCTCAAACAAGCCTTTTAGCATTCTTTTAGTCTTTCATAGGTAATGATGATAAATAAAACAAGCGGAAATCATAATAATAAATCTTCAACTTACATATGTCCAACAATACCTCTAACTATTAGATTTAACGGGGCTAAGACAAGTCCCTAGCTCACCCTTAATCATAATAAAGAAATACCATAGTAAAATATCTCAACATATCATAAGCTAAAAATATAAAGGAGTATTGTTCCCGGAATATGGGAACTCACCAAAAGTAGTCTTCAAACGAAGTCTCAACTAGCCACGTGGAGGAGAACGAGGAGGAGCACTGATCCCTACATGGTGATATCATGTAGGCAAAAGAGTATGCGTTAATACTTTGAATGTACTAAGTATGTAAGAATGCATGAACATTGAGGAAATATTATAACATTTATGTAATATGGAACATAATGTAATACATGCATAATAAATCATATGGATATCCTTTAAAACATTCATTTTGTGGGAAATTAACCATAACCGACATTTAAGACCATGCGAGCTATTATATGGAATCCAATATAACCCCCTACGTTGGCCGGGGAGACTACTTGCCTGATAGAACTTCGTCAACTTTATTCATTTCTTTAACTTTAACTTTAAGGGCTTTCATGGATCCATTAGCCTAAGCCTACAAGGGCTCCTATGTTGGCACATAGTTAATGAGACAAGGGGTTGCTACTAGGATTCCCTTATCGAATCCCACCTCAATGCCTCATTCGGTGCTAAGTCAATCCCACGGAATAGTTTAGTACTTCAAAATATTCATAGCATATAACTTAAGAATTCAAACATCATATTCGGTAGAATAGCTCATTAAAACATTTGGTAATTCAAATATGCAAGAATTGTCCTTATTGCATAAAGAATCCATTATTCATATCATTTCATCATTCTTTCATTTCATAAGACTCCCCTTTGATCATAGATATTGCTTTCATAAACATTCATTTGGAGTCAAGGCTTTCAAGTCAAACTTCTTTGAAGATATAGTAAAACTAGGTGGGTTCAAATCACTTCAACTTGCAAACATGTATGTAAATAAATATACGTAAATACTTTGAAATCCATTAATTAAAAATCATGCTTTAAACAACCCACCATGAATTTCAAGAATCTTTAAATAGATAAATAGAGGAATTACTTGCAAACCATCAATTCATACATATGAAATTATGTTGCATCAAAATAGATCAATAATCATTAGTTTAACCATGATTCATATTATTAAGTAAAAATAAGAATTACCATAAGAAAATATTACTTAAAATCAAGAGATTTAATTGAAAGAGTTTTTGGACTACATGAGTGGAAGAACCCATGGATAAACACCCACATAACTTAGAGTAAAACTTAAAGAAGATAAACATAATTTATCATATAATAAAAATAATTAGGCATGAGAGTGGAAGGAATACTCTCATTGAAGCCTTACATACCTGGAATCCGAAGCTTTAGTCGGAACCGGAAGACTTAATGAATACTCTTGAGTCCTAACTTTTCTCTTGGCCGGAACGTTTTGTGTACTACCCGGAGTATATGAATCACCGGAATAGTATTTCTTCACTACTAAGAACTAAAATTATATTTGAGAATGAGTAAAGAAGTGTATAGAGAGAAGACTTGCTTGAGAAAGCTTGATGAATAAAATGAGGAAATAAGGTGGGTATTTATAGGTGGAAAAGAGGGACCTAACAATAAATAAAATAATTATAAAGAAAAATCTGAAAATTTAATAGAATATATTGATGTCATAGATGATGTTAAATGGAGGACAATTTATGTCATGAGTGATGTCAAATGTATCTAGATCTTTCCATGGTAGGTGAGATGAGTTCTTTTTAACAGAATACTCTTTTTTGAGCTATATTTGAATAAGCTAAATTTCTTATTAGGATTTGATTTCTTCATAATAATTTTAGATATGGAAGTCTAGTTTCATATCGTTCAAGGATCAACCCATTTGGATAATCCTACAGTGAGATATGATTTTTCTTCTATAAATACTCCTTTCCGTCACAGCATCCTACCTTACAAAAATTAATTTATTTGACCTAATTAAACTCCAAAACTTAAAATATGGTCTTCATACAAGTTGTAGGTAATGATCTTGTGGTTACTTAGAAATTTGAATCACCCAATTTGGATATTCTTATGAAAAGTTATACCCAAAATACAGAGGCTATATCATGTTTAGGCGAGAATTGAAACATCGTATACAACGTTTTTAGGGGATGTTACATTATCTCCCCCTTGGGAACATTCGTCCTCGAATGAGGAAAGACTTAGCTTGAGTAGAGTAGAGTGTAAACAAACAACCTATCATTAATGCAATAGTATAATTTAAAACATTGTTTAAAACATATTTAATAATTTTGCAAGCATATGACAAGAAAAGTTGAGATGTAAAGATTTCAAGTAATTGAGCAAGGACAACTTAATACCTTAGGTTTGGGTAGGGGGAAAAGATGAGGGTATCTCTTAATCATATCCACTTTCGCTTCCCATGTTGCACTTTCTATTTGTTGATTTCTCCAAAGGACTTTAACAGATGCAACTTCTTTGTTCCTCAATCTCTTAACTTGCCGGTCCAAAATTTCTACAGGAACTTCTTCATAGGTCAAGTCTTCTTCTATATTCACTACTCCCATAGGTACAATGGTACTAGGATCACCCACACATTTTTTCAATATAGACACGTGAAACACCGGATGAACCATGACCATTTCCAATGCTAATTCCAACTCATATGCAACCTTACCAACACGTCTCACGATTCTATAAGGCCCTACATACCTAGGGCTCAATTTCTCTTTCTTACCAAATCGAACCACACCTTTCATGGGTGAAACCTTTAGATACACCCAATCCTCCACATTAAACTCAAGATCCTTTCTTCTAGTGTCAGAATAGGACTTTTGACGACTTTGAGCCATCTTCAACCTTTCTCTAATAATCTTCACCTTCTCTAAAGTATCAAGTACCAAATCGGGGCCCAATAAGGTCATCTCGCCTACTTCGAACCAACCAACCGGTGATCTACATCGTCTCCCATACAAAGCCTCAAACGACGCCATCTCAATACTTGAGTGGTAACTATAATTATAGGCAAATTCGATGAGAGGTAGATGATCATCCCAATTTCTTTTAAACTCCAACACACAAGCCCTTAATATATCCTCTAGTGTTTGAATCGTCCTTTCGGCTTGCCTATCCGTTTGAGGATGGAATGATGTGCTCAATTTTATCTTAGTACCGAGGCCTTTTTGAAATGATCTCCATATCAATGGTCTCTCAGAGGTATTTGAACATATGCTTAATTCCATTTCAGTGTCTTCGTGTTGGAGAAGAACTAAATCTTGATAACAAGCTTACAGAGAAAGCTATATTTGGTTTAGAATTATTGGCAAGATACATTAATGCACCAATTGCACTAAGATATGGTATTTCAGCACCAATAAGCTCTTCATCATTTTCATGAAGTCGAAACGGATCTATATTAATATCAAGAGATCCCACAATCATTGGGGTACTCAATGAATGTGCTTTATCCATATAAAACCTCTTTAAAATATTTTTAGTATATGTTGACTGATGTACAAATATCATATTTGTAAAATGTTCAATTTGTAGACCAAGAATTTTTTTTGTCTGTCCGAGATCTTTCATTTCAATCTCTTTTTTCATACATTTTACAGTCTTTGAAAGTCTTCCGGAGTTCCAATAATATTCAAATCATCAACATATACTGTTATTATAAAAAATTCAGATCCAGACCTTTTCATAAAGACACAAGGAAAAATTGAATTATTTTTATATCCTTCTTTTAGCAAATTTTTGTTAAGACGATTGTACCACATGCGCCCTGATTGTTTCAACCCGTATAAGGATTTTTGAAGCTTTATTGAGCAAATTTCTCGAAAATCCTTGTATGCTTCAGGCACTTTGAACCCTTTGAGAATTTTCATAAAAATGTCGTGGTCCAATGAGCCGTATAAATAGGCAGTACCATGTCCATTAGGTGCATTTCAAGCTTTTCATTAACTGTCAAATTCATTACATATCTGAAGGTAATTGCATCCACCACAGGAGAATATGTATCCATATAGTCAACGCCAGATCTTTGCGAAAAACCTTGGGCTACAAGTCGTGTTTTATATCTTTCGACTTCACCTTTTTTATTTCGTTTACGGACAAAAACCCATTTGTACCCTACTTGCTTGACACCTTCAAGTGTTTGAATTGTTGATTCGAAAACTTCACGTTTTTCAAGTGAAGTTAACTCTGCTTGAATTGCATCCTTCCATTTTGGCCAATCATTTCTCTGTCTACATTCATCGACAGATTTTGGTTCAAGATCGTTACCTTGTTGCATTATTTTAGTGACAACATTATAAGCAAAAATATTATCAACCACAATTTGATGTCAAGCTATAATTATTAAATACATTTTAAATTGATAGTACAAACATAATTAATAACAATATTCGTGATTGTTTGTAAAGTTGTGCAAAAACTATTCAATTCAATGTACACAAATTTTAAAAGAATGAATACACGCATATGTATACATTAATGCAATGTATTCATATACATTTTAGTTGATATTATATATTTAAATGTATACAAATATTAACTGCATATATATTGATATCTTTTTATACACTAACGTCAGTATATACATGATTGTTCATATATATGTGCAAAAATTGCACATGAATATTCATTTACTATTTTAAGTGGTTACGTAATGTATATTTTTTTTTACAGAATAGTGTAATACCTTGATGCATTTGATGTGTTCATTTGAATTGAAACTTCTTTCTATTGCGTAATTTTTAATGACAGACATCAATATCTTTTTTCCCTTGTAAAATTTACCTCCTGCTGGTATATTTGCAGTAGCACTTTTAATAATATTGCATTATTAAAATATGCAGCCTCCTGAGCAGCCATATAGTTGTTTTCAATTAAATTCAAATTGCTTGTGTTGGTGGTACCATGAACAATTAGTTGAGTGTTGTCATTACCATCTTCTTCTCCAGCAACCGAAAGCGTATAATGAATGTTAATGGCTTTCCAAGTTATGCATAATGGATAGTCTTTGAAATTTCCTGATCTTTTTCTCAATTTGATGTATACTCGTAATATCGTAGTATTTCATATCAGCATCAGTTTTGATTTGTCATCGATCTTATAACGAAATTCAAAGGAATTGAGGGAAGTATCAACATTTAGATGGATTGAAATCAATTGAATGAATCCATTGAAATCAATATCTATTTTAATAACCACCCCCTCCATGGAATAATCCACAAAATTATTTGCGCTATCCCATTTTCCACTATGATGAATTAAAACTATCAAAGAAGCCATGTATTTCTTGATTTTCGTTATAAAAGTGCAGTGATATTTTTTTTCTCTTGATACACAAAATGATTTTGGGTTGGTGAATTAATGAAAACTGAATCGCTATAATTTCAATCAAGAGTTTAAATCATGGATTAAAAGAGTAAACCACGTCTCCTTAATTATTATTGTGTATTGGCGGTTGGTGTACTATACGATAGAAAGAAGTCAAAATTCTATTATAATGTTGTTAATTGATTTGGGTCAATTTCTGCCTATTTTTTATGTGTCCATTAAATGTTAATTAATATTGGGCTATATGTTGCCAATTATATTTAGCAGTTGTCTATATATATAATTTCCTCATTTTTTATTTGTGAACTGTGTTGGCCTGTGGATTGTATATAGAATATATGCCGAGTATATGTTACTTTTGTGTTCAACGTATCATTAGACATAAAAATGAGATACACGCAACATACTATATAACAATATAATTGTATGTTTTATGAATGTATTTGTATGTTTTTTACAGGATATATATAATAACATATATGTATTTTTTTGTTTATATCAATTATATGTTTTACCATTTGTATACATATTTCATCAAAATAAACTAAAATATGGATCGGGTAATTAAGGATCTAATTTTGCATTTCATAGATAAAAGTCAATGTCCCTTAAATTTATATTCCCTCCATTTAACTTTTTTTTGTCCTATTTTGATTTAGCACGTAGATCAAAAATATTTAAATCTTATAGTAATAAATTAAAGATATGTCAAATGTATTAAAATATCTTTTAATTTTGTGGTCTTAAACATGTCATGTAAAAAGTTGTAGTTAAAGAATTGTCCAAAGAGAAAAGAAACGTTCTTTTGAAAATGAACTAAAAAGAAAAGCAAGACAAATAAATTAAAAAAGAAGAATATTAAATTCTGGAAAAACAACACAAATTCTACTAGTTTAGGAGCAAATTACTTTCTTTCAGGTGAGTTTGCAATATCACGAATCTTATCAGTATTTGATCTTCTGATGCGTGTATTTGACTCGTCTAGATACATGTATCTCAGATACATGAAATAAAAAATAGGTGTAATTTGTTTTAAATACATTGTATTCAAGTGGATTCACATGTATATGACTCTCTCGTTCGCCTCTCTCGTATCTCGCTCGCCTCTCTTTTTATGTACATGTATTTGGGAATATATTTGAGTATCTAGTGTGATTCACATGTATCTGGGATACATCGACTATGTTGCTCGCTTCTCTCTTTCTCGTGCTTGTTCTTCCTATTTCAGTTTATCTGGTAGCAAATATATATATATAGGAGTATCATAGATTTGAACCTAGTTCCTACATGACCTAATCAATTCGATCTGGCACTCGCCATTTATTTTCATTGTTCAAATCTTTGATAACACGAAAAAACCATTGTTCAACCCATTGACAACATGAAAAAACCAAAAGTTATGCCCTCCCTTTCTATCTATCCAAGGGATGGAAGGGTAGAGGCCTTTGGTGTCCCCTCCAGTCAATAATTGGAGCCTTACAATCACTAGCATATCTGACCTGAAATATGATATGAAATTACTAATTAGTGAGTAAATATGTAATTATTTAAATTTATAGGAAATTAGTAAATATGATAGAAATATCAGTGTAATTTGGTAGTTTTTTAGTAACACCTTGTCTGGATGGTTGTTACCCATTGTATTGTCGTTTAAATACAATGTTTGTTTTGATTGTTACTTAAATTATATTGTATCGTATAATTTAAATCCATCGCTAGGTAATGACTAAAAGTCTCACTTTACGTAAGGACCGATTTGGTGTGATTTCATCGCTACCTTAATATTTTTTTCTCATTTTGTTTTCTTATTAATAAATAATCTTATTTTATTTTTATCCTACCTTTTCATGATAGCTCCACCTCATACCCTACTTTTATTATAGGTTTGTCATTCAAATTTTTGATTTATGACATTATATAATGACAGAGAATGATGTAATCTATTTAAATAGGGAAAATTACCCTTTTACACATATTAAGATGCTATATTTACTTTTATTCCCTACTACACCAAAAAATTTCCAAAATCCCTCTTTTTCCTTTCTCTCTCTCTCCCTCACTGATACATCCGCCTCCTCCTTCATCCTCGCCCTAATTTGCTCTAGTTAATTTGATCCTCTTCAACTGTTAATCAATTTCAAGGTTTCAACTAAGGTATATTTTAATCTTTTCTTATATGGAATTTCACTTCATCCTCATTCAATCTGATTTCTTCTAAAATTTGTATCACGACCCAAACCCGTAGGCCGTGACTAGTGCCCAGACTGGACACCCTTACACATATCTGTTGTCTATAACCAATTCACAACTAAACATGATATGAGACTTAAGAAAACATGATGTCATATCAAAACTGTCCCATATTTATATATTTATGCGACCGGTCTCCTGAGGAGTTATAACATCAAAGGTAAGGTGGTACGCAAGCTGACTAGGCTGCCACTACATATCACATTCCAAAACATATATGTATATACGCAAGCCGACTAGGCTGCCACTATGAATAGGAACGTTCCAAAATATATATCATACTGGTACAGCTGGATAACATCTATATACCACCCACATATATGTCTACAGACCTCTAAGAATATCAACAATAACATATAACGGGATAGGACCCCGCCATACCCATGGATAAATAAATATATACATCAAAATATCTATATCAAAATTTTAGGCTCCGGGACAATAGAGCACTTCAAAAATAGCTGAGTGGAAATTCTAAGTTGGCGGATCCCCGTAATTAATATTTGTACCTGCGAACATGAAACGCAGCCCCCCAAAGAGAGGGAGTCAGTACAATATATGTACTGAGTATATAAAGCATAAAATATCATAAAGGAGTTCACATTTGAAATAGGCAATCAGGAGACAAGTATAATACCGATAATCAAGAAATCATTGTACCTGTGCCTTATGAAATAAAATCATGTATGATCATATCATATATCATATCCGGCCCATTATGGACTCGGTGAATCTGTCATATACATGTATATCATATTCAGCCCATTATGGGTCTCGGCACCATCATCATATCACTATGTCATCATATCATATCATATATATATATATATATCGTACCCGACCCTCTATTGAGGGACTCGATGAATTATGCAGTGAAACTGTGCACGAATACATACCCGGTCCGGGACTCGGTGAAAGATACATCAACGCATGCACGAGTAGAGTAGTGAGTAACCATATGCATTTAAATCATCATTTGAGACTCATTATAAATTATTCCAAATATGAATTATACAGAAGTATTATTTATACTAAAATACGACTTATACCAACTTGGATGGTTGAAATCATACATATGAGTCAATACATAATGATATAAATTCTGAAAATTAAGAACATTCGCCACCCTAGTATATCTAAGAATAAGAGCTTCGTTGAAATTTTATACATTCGTCGTCCATTTATTTCATAAGATCATGCCAAAAGAAAAAAAGGTTAGCTTTACATACCTTTAGCGTTTATACGAATATGTTGCCCAATATTTTCTCAATTTATATTAAAACGTTAAGCACTATGGTTAAGCTATGGACATGAATAAAACGTACTCTACCGTTAGTAGGTTATTTCTAAAAAAATTTGGACAACACCTCCCCTATACCGCTCACTTTTCCCACTTTTAAATCAGCCATATAATCATCAAGTAATATCAACAATCCAAAATATTGACATAAAACAAAATTTATTATTGACAATAAGCCTAGAATGTTGCCACCCGAATTATGTTACCCAAAATAGTAAGTTCGGAAAAACCGAATATCTTAAGTTGTGGCCACATTTTGAAATTGAAAACGGTAAAACTGGACTTAATGACCTTCATGAAACTTTTAGAGATATGTCTTAAGTTTTCAACCCAAAATAAATCAATTCAAAACTCATTTTGTACAAAACGATATCATCAAAACACTAACAGCTATACATGAGGGATTTTTCAATCCAGAATCTGGACAGAATTTGTCTCATGATTCATTCCCTTTTTTTCGACATAATAACTGCAAATATAGACTGTAATATAAACATAAGAGTTGTAGGTACGCGCATTAGCTTTCCAAAACATGTTTAATATCTAAAATCAAAGGTCTACACAATGAGATATTCCAGAATTACTACCAGCTATACAATCCCAAAAACGGATTTGAACCCTCACAATCTTCATACACCTTTTCCCTCCAAATTCAAGAACAACAACTCATCAACAACATCAAAGAAATATCAACCATTATTATACATCATCACTAAGCTAATTCCATCCATTTAAGCTACCTAAAACAACCCTTTAACACATAAATCTCAACAAATCACCAAACTAATTTATAACGCTATTTTCTCAGTTCTAATCCGTTAAAACTCTAACTAAACTTGTTAACAATGAAAAAGGGACTTTAATATTACCTCAACTGTGCAGCAAACAAATTAAATCTTCTCTTTATTGGCTGATATCTAGCTCAAATTGAAGCCAACGCGACGTACAACAATTTTTTCTTCTTGAGCTTCGAATTTCGGAACTCAAATTTTGGTCGGATTGGGATTTTCTCTCAAGAAATTCCTCTCTCTCTCTCTGAAAATTTATGGATGTTTTCTTATTTGAGGATGAAGATAGAAACTTAAACAAATCCCTTAAGGATGTGGTTATTGGGCCTGACCCGAGTTAGAATCGGGTTGGGCCGAATCTACTATCCAGTTTAATCCCTCTGTCTTAAAATATGCATATCTCCTTATTTCTATGTCACCTCCAGACCCACGACCTATGATTGGAAAGATATTTTAATTTTCTACAACTTTCATTTTGAGGGTTTTCCTAAATTACCAAATTATAAAGGGTTTATGCCCTCCCGAAGTCAGCTTACCCGAAACGTGACTTTAAGAAAAAAAATATTTGATGGCTTCTATTTTGATTTGGCTCAAGGGTACTTCTTGAGATGTCTTTTACGTTACATAAATTATCCATATAACTAGTCATTTACAACAAATCATGTCATTTTAAAATTCAAAATTAAAAGTCCTTGATTTTATATCCGTTAGCTCACGAATAGTCCAAGAAACAAAAATACGGAATATAACAATTTGTATCTTTTGATTTCTTCTGTAAATCTTTGAAAAATCTTCTAAAATTTTTATCATTTGCTTTTTTCTGTAAATCTTTCTATTTTTGTTTCTCATACCTTCAATGATACATATGGAATCCGTTCATGGTCTCAAACAGTCCAATAAAAATCAAGGAATTCTTGTTTCACCTGGTTCTGATTCGTCTTGGGAAGGTTACGACGAGGTTAGATCCAAACATCGTAATGATCTATCAGTGATGAATAAGCTACGTGAGAAATTAAAGTCGAAAGCTATAGTTAAACATGCACTCAAAGAAATAGACAACAAGATTGAAAGGGTTACAACACGCCCTAATCTCCCAAAGGTCGTTCAATTAAGTTTTTTTTTTAGAATGAAAATTTTGTGAAGGTTTTAATGATTCTGATACATATCATTTATGTATCAGATACATGATGTGTTTTTCAAATGTAATTTTTTGGAGATTTACTATTTCTGATACATCATATTTAAGTGTCACTTTCTATTGTTTCAAGTTTTAATGATTCTGATACATATCATTTATGTATCAGATACATGATGTCTTTTTCAAATGTAATTTTTTTGGAGATTTACTATTTCTGATACATCATGTTTAAGTGTCAGTTTCTGTTGTCTCAAATTTTAATAATTCTGATACATATCATTTATGTATCAGATACATAATGTCTTTTTCAAATGCAATTTTTTGGAGATTTACTATTTCTGATACATCATGTTTAAGTGTCAGTTTCTATTATTTCAAGTTTTAATGATTCTGATACATCTACATTTATGTATCAGATACATAATGTCTTTTTCAAATGCAATTTTTTGGAGATTTACTATTTTTGATACATCATGTTTAAGTGTCATTTTCTGTTGTTTCAAGTTTTAATGATTCTGATACATCTACATTTATGTATCAGATACATAATGTCTTTTTCAAATGCAATTTTTTTGGAGATTTACTATTTCTGATACATCATGTTTAAGTGTCATTTTCTGTTGTTTCAAGTTTTAATGATTCTGATTCATCTACATTTATGTATCAGAATATAATATATAACTGCTTCTGATACATCTTCTGTATGTATCAGAATCTCATCTCATGCATCAAATATTTTAATGCATATGATACATCGTATTTATTTATAAAGTTCAAGTTGTATTTAACCATTTTCATGTCAATGTAGGGAATGAAATACGTCATCAAGAAGATCCCGTCCCACCCATTGAGATTCGAAACTATAAGAGCCAATCATACCTTATCTCAATCTTCTATCCATAAATAACTAATGTGCATTAACTATTCTATAGCTAAAGTTATGTATCAGATACATAACTTATGTATCAGTAAAAGTGAAAAAATAATTAAAATCAACTTCGGTTTGAATTGATGCTCTGTTTTTTTATTCGAGACGATGCTCTATTTTTTGGCTTGAATCTTCATGAACATCACAGTTGCTTTTTTAAACAAATTAATCCCATTAATTAGATCAGTCATTCAATTAAATAACCAATCAAAACTTACATTAAAATACTAACCATAAATAGCTGATATGCATTAAGTATTCTACATCTAAAGTTGATGTATCAGATACATAACTTATGTATCACCAAAACTGGAAAAAAAATTGAAATCGAATTTGATTTGAATTTATGCTCTGTTTTTTGGCTTGAATCTTCACGTACACAATCGTTATTTTTTTAACCAAATTAATCCCATTAATTAGATCAGTAATTGATTTAAAGAACCAATCATATCTTATATTAAGATACTATCCATAAATAGATGATCTTCATTAATTACTCTATAGATAATTGATGTATCAGATACATCACTAATGTATCAGAAAAGTTGAAAAAAAAGGGGATATCGGATAATTTTGGTACAATGAGAGATGTATAGTAATTAGACTTTTTTATTATGAGTTTTAGATAAAGTTTATAATAATATTCATTAAAATAATATAACACATTACGAAACAATACTTAACAAACATCAAACAAAACAAAGAGTAATTTTTCCCAAAGAGTTGTGCAACACCAGAGCCCAAAAGTATCATAACATAAGCCCAATACATCGGCCTCCGAAAGCTGAAAAATCCAACCTTTAAAACCCTAGCTTCTCGAGCCCACCATCTATCTGTATAAGAACCCAAAAACCCTAAAAATAATCTTCTTCACCGGCTGCCATTTGCAGAGAAGCAGAGGAGAGAGCGAGAAAGAATTCAGCAAAAAATGAAGTACAATCCAAGAGTATCCTCCTCCCGCCGGAAGAGCAGGAAGGCTCATTTCACGGCGCCGTCAAGTGAGCGCCGGATTTTGATGAGCGCACCCTTATCGTCCGAGTTACGTGTAAAGTACAACGTAAGATCTATGCCGGTTAGGAAAGACGATGAGGTTCAGGTTGTTCGTGGGACTTACAAGGGCCGCGACGGGAAAGTCATCCAAGTGTACCGAAAGAAATGGGTGATCCACATTGAACGTATAACCAGAGAGAAGGTCAATGGATCTACTGTGAACGTTGGTATTCACCCTTCTAAAGTTGTTGTTACAAAGCTCAGGCTTGACAAAGACAGGAAATCACTACTTGACCGTAAGGCTAAGGGACGCGCTGCTGCTGACAAGGACAAGGGCACTAAGTTTACTACTGAGGATATCATGCAGACAGTCGATTGATTTGTTCACTCATTCTGTCTGGTATTGCTATTTTAGCCTAAAGGGAATTTATATCAGTACGTTTCATTTAATTAGTGTTTTGTGGAGACATTGAATTTTGTTTGAGTTTTTGTTTTTGCTTAAATCAGTGATGATGATACTTCGGAATCCTAAATTTTCAGTTAAATTCTTATGTTAGATACCTTATTCGACCGGTGCTGGTAATTATAGCTTAGCTCATGCCTTGTACATGCTGTTGTTTGGCACTCGTGATTGAGACTGTTAAGCCAAGTGTCTCGTATTTGACAGAAGAAGCATATGGTTTAAGAGGTTGTCTAGTGAATAAATTTGATTACAGAGTATTCACATTGCGTGAACTAGGATCATTTGATATCCTTTTGAAGTGGCTTTCTGAACCAATGACCCTATAGAATATATATTATATGGCTACCATCCACATGAACTTTGAGAACCATCTATAGGTCAAGCTTTAGCCAACAGCAACAACAAATAACAACATACCCGGTGTAAATTCACTAATTGGGGTTTGGGGAGGGTAGAGTACACAGAGACCTTACCTTTACCTTAGTGGCAGAGAAGCTTTAGTGATTTTATCTTCAAATTGGCGGCAAATATCCTGAACATCTTTATTGTACACTTCCCATTGCGTAGAATTGCTGGTTGAAATTGTGCTGTATATTTTTGTGAGGCTTCTCAATTTCCTATTCAATCAATCTAGTGTTTTATTTTTTCGTTTGAGCCATCAACCATGTTCTGTTTGAATAATGAATGATTTTTCTGAGTGGTAATAGTAAGGAGCACACAAAATAGGTGTAAATTAAAGGGACTAGTACTGGATCCTCTTCCCATTATATTTTACATCCTCTATCTGCAGCAATAATTTCACTTGTTTTTTCATTCTTCTATGAAATGGCATTAGTCATCCTTTTTTAGGTCATTTTTTAGTAGAGCTAGGATGTCGGAGAAGCTACTCTAGTTTTTCAGTTAAGTTAGTTTAGTTTCACTAGGAAAATGTGATGAGTTGGTTCTATTTAGTTAACTTTGGTTTATGGAAGTGAATCATTCTTTATGCTATTTCGAAAGAGTTTCCTGTCAGTATGGCATACTTCTAAAGTTTCCAGTTTATTATCCTGGAGCTGTATTCATTATCTTAATACTTTCTAGTTTTATGCATTTTGTAGAATCCTCTTAGCTTAGACTTAGTGTGTTTTACTGTTAACAGGATTTTGCACTAGTTAGACTCGTATGCCTTTCTTGTGAGGCTAATGGGGATGACAATGTCAATGTGTTAGCAAGTAGAAAATTCAGTGAGATTCAATTCTTTAGATGCTGCTTTTTAAGTGCTATAGCACGATGTGTTTTTTAATTTTGTTTTTTTTGTGTGCTCAGTGCTTGTGTAGCCCCTCCTCCCCATGTCATGAAAAGTCTCAGTGGTCAGTTCAGTTGACTATTTAACAACTTGAAATATTTACAGAACATCTTCAAAAGTATGGTTGAAGGTGATTTTGATACTCTGTTCTCTTGCTCAGTTGTAGTCATTTTCTAGTTATATATGCCTTTTAAAGTATGGTTTATAGTGCCTCTCATCAACTTCATCTTAGCTGTCCATCTTTGTTCTTTGCCATCTGTTTCGGGCATATATTCTCGTGTTTAAGCTGTGTTGAATGAATGCTTGTTTGTTTAATCCTTTGGGGTGGCTCAAATGGTTTGGCTTGATACTTACATAATGGATGGTCTCTAGTTCGAAACCCTTTCCTTGGCCCTGTTGTCGATCTCGCAGCATGGGACTTGCCTAGTGCGGTTTACCTCTCCGGTGTGGTTTGCTAGCGCTAATACACTAGGATCAAGGTTTACCCCTTTGTACACCTAAAGGATAGTTGTCGCGGGTTCCCATGTCATCAAAAAATGAATGTCTGTTTTGTGGAATTGAATATAAAACTGTAAATTGCTCAAATTTCCCTTTTCCTGCAAGTCGACATGTCCTTCCACCACCTCTGGTTTTCACACTGCAGAAGATCAAGGGAGGTTGTTAAGTAGGGCTAGCTCACTGAGTATATTGTTGTTGATGTGATAATCCACTGAAAGCTCTTGTTTTCCCTCTCTGCTGTGGACATACTTTTGGGATATAACTAAGAGCCCATTTGGATGGATTTAAGTTGGTCAAAATCAACTTAAAGCCCCTTTTTAGTTTTTGGACGTGTTTGCCTAATGCTAACTTTAAGTCATAAAGTTCTTAAAGTCAGTCAAAAATAAAAAGTTAGAATTTCTAACTTTTTTTTAATTGCTTAAAGTCATTTTGTTTGACCATAGAAATTACTTTTATATCCATTATATTTTAACTAAATTTTCAAACTACTCTTTTTATTCTTTTAACCCTAAAATTCAAACACTTATTTTCAACATAAGCATTTTTATCTTAACACTCAACTGTTTATTTATAAAAATAACTTTCAGCACTTTAAAGTTCTAAAATCATTTTATATATAAAAATTATTTTTTTTAAGCCCATCCAAACGGGCTGTAATTCAAATTTATACATAAAAGTTATTTTTTTCAAGCCATCCAAATCGTCTCTAATTCAAATTTGTGCCATAATGTCTCACTTTGGTGTAAAATGGTCTAGATTAATTTGGATTTGCCTCTTAATATGTAACTTTGGGGTAAAATGGTCTCAGGAAAAGCTTTTTATAGCATCATTATAACTTTTGATCTAAAGGTTTTTCTACGAATGAAAAAAAAGGATAATAATTTAAAGATAAAATGTGAGATTATTTAGGTGTCTGATTGCATTTTTATTTCGATATAAATAGTGTTTGAATAAATCATACTACAGTATAATTCCATATAAATGTCGATTTATGGATCGGCTTATATTCATATCTAAAGCACTTTTCTCAAAGTTCTATTAGAAGATAAAGGTGAAAATCAAAATGAAAATTAATTAAGGTATGACCATTTTAAAGTTTTGTTATTAAATATAAAAATATGTCATTATTTACAGAAAAGTGTGTCGTATAAATTGGTAGGATATATAGAGTCCGTTTGGATGGGTTTTAAGTTGGTCAAAATCAATTTAAAGTCCCTTTTTAGTTTTTGGACGTGTTTGCCTAATTCTAACTTTAAGCCATAAAATTCTTAAAGTCTTTTCAAAATGAAAAGTTAGGATTTTTAACTTTTTTTTTCTAAGTGCTTAAAACTATTTTGTTTGACCATGAAAATTACTTTTATATCCCTTATATTTTAACTAAATTTTCAAACTATCCTTTTTATTCTTTTAATCCTGAAATTCAAACACTTATTTTCAACATAAGCATTTTTATCCAAATACTCAACTGCTTATTTATAAAAATAACTTTCAGCACTTCAAAGTTCTAAAAACACTTTATACATAAAAGTTATTTTTTTAAGTCTATCCAAACGGGTTCATATATATATGTTTTCTTTGACATTCTCGTATTACTAAGGGTATGTATGTTTTCTTAGTCAGTCTCGTATTATTAAGGGTCTGTTTTGATGCGGTTTCAAATTATGATTGAGATATTAATTTGAAGTTGAAATTTTATTTGGATATGCAATTCGAATTTTTTAATTATTTTTTTCTTTTATACATGAAAGTAGTTTTTGCACGGATTACCTTATTTCGGCGCTCTCTGTAATTTTTGCCATCAAATATAATGATCTTTAGTTTTTGCCCTCTTATTTAATGAAAATTTACAGACGAAAGGCCTTTATCTCTATGATATAATTTGTTCGGCATAAGTTTAGAAATTTTTTACCTCGTTTGGATAAATTATGTAGGAATTAAGTTATACAACATAAGTTGTGTAGTATTTCTATCACCTAATTCACTCAACATACGTTTGTAGAGAACTTTTGCCTCTTATGAAATAAGCTTTGTAAAAATTATGTTATGCCTCCTATGACATAATTTGTGAGTTCTGAAATTGCAGTTTTGCCACTTACTACATAAGTTTTGTAGTAATTAAGTTATATCTCTTACGATATAGTTTGGTGGTTCTAAAATTGAACTTTTGCCTCTTACATTTAAGTTATGTTGGAATTAAGTTATTCAGTATGACAAAACTTGTGGTATATTATGATACGGGGTTATAAATTTTGCCGAGTGATAGTTGTTTGTTATTTCAAAGTCGGAGATATTTTTGGTAACTTATTTTTTACTAAAATGTTGACGGGCACAAACTAGAGACTATCAGATTTGAGGGTAAAGATTAAAGATTATTTCAAAATAAGGGCATTTGTGCGAATGATCCAACATGAAACCTTTCATAATTTGTGAAAACTATCGATATTTTTTCAATTATTACACAATTCTATCAAATGAGCAAAATGCTGCATCAATAAATTATACATCTTCGTGTTTCTTTCCTAAATAATATTTTTACGATCATAAGATTTCATATACACATAATTTTACAAAAATTGGTTCAAACAATAATAAACCTTACCCTCACTAAATATACAATTATTATATATCTAGTATAGTCTCATAAATAAAATTTGAAAAAAATAATAATAAAATGTATTATACCTTATCACTATCTTTACGGGGATTAAAAAAAGGACCATTTTTCATAACTAAATATATTCATCATGATATTTTTATGACTATTAGGATAGTATGTCATTAAGGATTGAATTAGATATTTAGATGTGTTTGGCATGAGTTTTCCAATTTTCTCATATTTGGTTTAAATGTTTTGAAAAATATTTTTCAAATCAACTTATTTTCCTCAAATTTAAGGAAAATGATTTCCTTCCAAAAATTAAGGAAAACATTTTTTAAAACTCTCCTCTAACATCAAATTACAATATTTTCTTTTTACCCCATCCCTACGACGACTCCCCTCCCCCCCGCCCCCCCAAAAAAAAAAAAAAATTCTTTTCTAAGAAAAAAATAAAAATTTATTTTTAAAAAGTATTTCACATTTTAAAAATTTCATTTTTTATCAATTCCTACCCTGACCACCCTACCCCCCAAAAATTAAAAACTTTATTTTTTTAAAAAAAATATTTCAAATTTTAAAATTTTTATTTTTTTACCCATCCTTTACCCGGACCCCCTATCAGCTTCCCCACCTCACCAGTCCGCCCCCCTCCATCCACACAAAAACTAATTTAAAAATTTATTTTAAAAAATATTTTAAATTTCATTTTTTTACCTCTACCCCTACCCCATGAGGCCCCCAACCCCTCAGTCGCCCCCCTACAGCAAAAAAAATTAAAAAATTATTTTTGAAAATATTTAAAAATTTCAATTTTTTATTTTTTCACCCACCCACCCTCACCCCACCCCAACAACCCCCCCTCCCACAAAAAAAAACTTAAAAATCTGTTTTTTGAAAAATATTTTAAGCTTTGAAAATTTCATTTATTCACCCTACCCCTAAATTCGACCCCCTGCCAACCCCCACCCCCCGCCTCACTCCCCCCAAAAATATTAAGATATTTTTTTTAAAAAAATCAAATTATTTAAAATTTAGGTCTGATGTGGTCGGATTTTCGTTCGAAAATCGGGATCGAGTTTAAATTTGAAAGTCGAGTTGGATACCACATCAGGTGTTGGAGTTGGATATTACTAAGATCGATTTTCATGTCAGAAATATTTTTCTAAAAAATATTTTCTACTCTTTAGCCAAAAATAAAATATATTTCTAAAAATATTTTCATTCACTGACCAAATAATACAAAATATTTTTCAAAAAATATTTGTCACACACCAATCAAACATGAAAAAATAAATTAAAAACTAACTTATTTTCCAAGAAAACATTTTTTAAAAAAATATTTTGCTTCATACCAAACACAACCTTAAAATCAAAAAGTTGTCAAATATCAAAATCTGATATATGAAGCAAGGCATAAATTTGGAGGTGTAATAGTAAAAAGCTCTTGAACAACAAATGTCTTGTCATTTGGCCTATAAACTTTTGGAATGGGTAGTAGTTAGACACATTGTGTTTGGGGGTCAGATAGCGCGAATAATGGTGCGCAGACTTGCATTATTAACTTGAAAGAAATGGAGTCCACGATGAAATTACAAAAAGTTAGGTGATGGACCACACCAAGGATAAAAAATGACCATAAAAGTAATACTCTTTTTAGTAAAAGAAGAAAAGAGAGGCCGCGTAATTGCCGTGTCTGACAAAACGCGTAACATTGGAACCATAATTTCTCAACTAAAAAAGGATGAACATATGGAATAAATTAAATCAAAGTTTCTTATTTTTAAACCATAGAGATTTGAGGTCCATTTGAACATGCATATTAATCCTATTTTATGTTTAAATATTAACTTGAAATCATAATTTCGCCACCACCTATTAATAAATATTCATAATTTTGTATAAATTTTGATTTCAAATTATATATTTAAACACTGATTTCAAATTATAATTTTATATAGTGTGTTTCAAATATATCTCTATCAGTCTAGTTACAAATATATGTAATTTCATACGGATTTAATTTTGTAACTCTATCAAATAAAAACATGTTAAAATACTCCATAATATAGTAAGTTAATAAAAATATCACATCATTAATTGCTTTTAAAGCATTGACCCCACAATTCAACTGGAAGCATTGACCCCGTCCAATTTGATCAACTATACCATAAAACAAGGAATAAAAATTGGAAACATAGAAAAGTACTAGTGATTAGCACAGCTTATTTCTTCATGTCCATTGGCCATCAAACCTTAATACTTTCTCTCACCCAAATTTCGGATCCTTCTTCTCCCCCCCTCCTCTCTCTCTCTCTCTGAATTCTTCATCCATTTTTTTTTGTATCCATAAAGGTCCATTTCCCCAAAACTTGTACGTTTGTTTTTGCACCAAACTCCTCCCTTTCGTTTCAGTTTCCAGGACAATGTGTTGGAAGCTTCATACTCCCTTTTAACCCTTTCCTCTTTTTTTCTTTTTCACCGTGTAGGACAGACATATTGTTGATATATTTTTGGTATTTTTGTTTGAACCCCAAAAGTTCATTTTATATATATATATATGTATGTTCATTGTCTAGTAAAGAAGAGAAATTAAGAAGAAGAAGAATTATGGAAAGCTATTTGAACGAAAATTTCGGAGAAGTGAAGCCGAAGCACTCGTCGGAGGAGGTGCTGAAGCGATGGAGGAGCCTTTGTGGTGTTGTCAAGAACCCTAAACGTCGATTTCGTTTCACTGCTAATCTATCCAAGCGTTATGAGGCTGCTGCAATGCGACGTACTAATCATGTACTTACCCTTCTCTCACTTTCTCATTTTCCATTATCCCTTACTTAAATAGTAAAGTTGCCACCATGTGGCCTAGCAGTTCAAAGCTATAGAAATAGCCATTCTGTAGAAATGCTTTCATATTACTTAACTCTGTTAGACCTGCTACACTCCCTTAAGAAGGTTTTAATTAGAGACGTATTTTATTAAATTATCTTTATTAATAATATTTTGAAACTACAAATTTGATTACTTTTATTTTATGCAGTTATTTAATAGAAAGTATAAAAAGGGAGAAATATAATAAAAATTCTCTTGATTTCATAAATTGGACGAGTAAATTGAAACAACTATTTTTAGTTTGGGTGCTCAGTAATATGAAGCCAATGGAGGTGTAGCTTTTCTCTGTGTTTGCTGAAATTTGAACCCTGATCTCTCGTGAGTTCCACCATGACTTGAGAGTAAACTTAGCCTATGTGTGAGCACTGAGCATAATTGGTTCCATATCCAAAGAAGAAAAGGTTGTGAAAGAACAACAACAACATACCCAGTGAAATCCCACAAATGGGGTCTGATGGGGTCTGAGGAGGGTAGGATGTAAAAATAGTCGAATTACTACATGAATTACTCATATTAATACATAAAGAATGATAATAAAAATAGTCGAATTACTACATGAATTACTCATATTAATACATATAATTCATGTAACCGATCTCAAGTAGTACGAGTTTTGATTTGAGTCCTAATATTAGTGACTGATGTGTTTGAAGATAGTCAGTAAAATTACTGAGTATACAGAGCCTTCAACATGCTTTCTCGGTCGAGTTCATCGCACGGGGTTTGTCTAGTGCGGCTTGCCTCTACTGTGTAGTTTCCTAGCTATTACATGGGAGCGAGGTTTAACGTGTGCACACCCAAAAGGTAGCCGTTGCAGGTTCCCTTGTCATCAAAATAAAATAAAATCAGAGCTTTCGGTAGGGCTGCTGACCTTTTTTTTTTTCCAGTGTCAATATTTATGGTCTTCACTTTTGTTCCTGTTCCAATCATCTTTATTCGTGCTGTTGGACTTACCTCGCCTTTTACATTCAACATATAGTTAATGTTCCTCCTACAACAAGGATCTTTTCAGGAGGAAATTCTACTATAGACAATGTATAAAGCTATTGGTGTTTGATGGGATCATATTCTTAATTGTCATTTCTTCTTGAAGCAGTTCCACATGGTAATGTCATTTTAAGGAAGAATAAATCTCTTGCCTGATTTCATGTGATTGATGGTATTGAATTGGGGATGCATTTGATTTTGCAATAACATGGTGATTGGATCGAGTTGGGATGCATATAGATTTACTTCAGCAATTTCATATGGTAAAACCTGGTTAATGTGGCTAAGACTTCTTTTGTATGTGTTACAGGAGAAACTGAGAGTTGCAGTGCTGGTTTCAAAGGCTGCATTTCAGTTTATACAAGGTGAATTTTTTTTTTCTTTCAGTGTTGTTACCTCTTAAGATGTTCTTAGATTAATTCTTCGAAATGGCAGGCATGCAACCAAGTGATTACAGTGTCCCAAAGGAAATTGCAGATGCCGGTTTTCAAATTGACGCTGACGAGCTAGGATCTGTAGTTGAAAGCCATGATCTGAAAAAAGTGAAATTTCATGGAGGAGTGGATGGGATTGCAAATAAGCTGGCCACGTCAAGTACTGATGGGCTATCTACTGATAATGAAACTGCCCTAACTCGCAGACAGGAACTTTTTGGAGTTAACAAATTCCAAGAAAGTGAAGCTCGGAGCTTTTGGTTGTTTGTCTGGGAAGCCCTTCAAGACATGACTCTCATGATCCTTGGTGCATGTGCTTTTGTTTCTCTGATTGTTGGCATTGTAATGGAGGGATGGCCTGTAGGGGCCCATGATGGTCTTGGTATTGTAGCTAGTATTTTGCTGGTGGTCTTTGTTACAGCAACAAGTGATTATCGTCAATCCTTACAGTTCAGAGACCTTGACAAAGAGAAGAAGAAGATATCTATCCAGGTTACTAGGAACGGATACAGACAAAAGATGTCCATATATGATCTAGTTCCTGGTGATATAGTTCATCTCGCGATAGGAGATCAAGTCCCTGCAGATGGACTCTTTCTTTCAGGATTTTCTGTTTTAATTGATGAATCCAGCTTGACTGGAGAAAGTGAGCCAGTAATGGTCAATGCTCAAAATCCTTTTCTTCTTTCTGGAACCAAGGTCCAAGATGGTTCTTGCAAGATGTTGGTTACAACAGTTGGGATGAGGACTCAATGGGGAAAACTGATAGCAACTCTCAGTGAAGGCGGAGATGATGAAACTCCATTACAGGTTAAGCTGAATGGAGTGGCAACAATCATTGGAAAGATAGGCCTTTTCTTTGCTGTTGTGACTTTTGCAGTACTCTTGCAAAAAATGTTTGGCCGAAAACTGCTAGAGGGATCCCACTGGAGCTGGTCTGGGGAAGAAGCTAGGGAAATCTTGGAATACTTTGCCATTGCAGTTACCATTGTGGTTGTTGCAGTTCCTGAGGGACTTCCCCTGGCTGTGACCTTAAGCCTTGCGTTTGCCATGAAAAAGATGATGAATGATAAAGCACTTGTCCGCCATCTAGCAGCTTGTGAGACTATGGGATCAGCTACAACCATCTGTAGCGACAAAACTGGCACTC
The DNA here is from genome assembly GCF_947179165.1 of Solanum dulcamara. NCBI lineage: Eukaryota > Viridiplantae > Streptophyta > Magnoliopsida > Solanales > Solanaceae > Solanum > Solanum dulcamara. Next base: position 37,551,162 of record NC_077247.1, read on the forward strand.
TAACAACCAACCGCATGACTGTAGTGAAAACATGCTTCTGTATGAATGTCAAAGATGTGAGCAAACCAGGTGATGCATCTGCACTTAGCTCTGAAATGCCAAATTCTGTGCTCAAAACTTTGCTGCAGTCGATTTTTAACAACACGAGTGGAGAAGTTGTAGCTACCAAGGGCAAGAAGCGTGAGATGTTGGGAACCCCAACTGAGACTGCTATATTGGAGTTTGGTTTAGCACTTGGTGGAGATTTTCAAGCAGAACGACAAGCAGGAAAGCTCGTAAAAATTGAACCGTTCAACTCTACTAAGAAGCTGATGGGTGTGGTGCTTGAGCTTCCTGAAGGAGGTTTAAGGGCTCATACCAAAGGTGCTTCAGAAATTATTTTGGCTGCCTGTGACAAAGTAATCAACTCAAATGGTGATGTTGTTTCCTTGGATGAAACATTAAGAAATAATCTTAATGCCACCATTGAGCAGTTTGCTACTGAAGCTCTTCGTACCTTGTGTCTTGCCTATATGGATCTGGAAAATGGATTCTCTCCTGATGATGCTATTCCACTCTCTGGGTACACTTGCATAGGAATTGTAGGTATAAAGGATCCCGTTCGTCCTGGAGTCAAGGAGTCTGTTGCACTTTGTCGTTCAGCAGGCGTGACTGTTCGGATGGTCACTGGAGATAACATTAATACTGCAAAAGCCATAGCTAGGGAATGTGGTATACTGACAGATGATGGTATTGCTATTGAAGGACCAGTTTTCCGGGAAATGAGTCAAGAGGAAATGCTTAAAGTGATCCCCAAAATTCAGGTACTGTAGTCATTTTTGTTCATTAGAGAATGAAGTCATTATTGCAGGAGACGTCTTCTGGAAAAGTTCCGCCCTAGTTGTGATTTCTCATTTAAGAATACACTCTTCTTACTTCTTCAGGTGATGGCTAGATCTTCTCCATTAGACAAACACACATTGGTAAAGCAATTGCGGACAACATTCAATGAAGTTGTTGCAGTCACTGGTGATGGGACCAATGATGCTCCAGCACTTCATGAAGCAGATATTGGACTTGCAATGGGCATCGCTGGAACTGAGGTGAATACAATATTTCATTCCTTTTAGTTCATTTCAATCACAATCCCTTGTCTGGATTCTTTATGAAGTACCAAATTCTCATTGCATGAGGTGGTTAAATGCACAATCAATTTGAGAACTATAAGTACGGTAGGGACTGTAAAAAGGAAGCAGGAGCATTAAATCACTACGTGCTTTTGCATTTTACTGTTTGGATCATGTTTTGTTAAATAGGTAACAATTCTAATGCTCGCAACAACTGCCCCTGAATATTTTGTTTTCCTAGTGAAGGAATTAGAGGACTATTACCTGACAAAAGAATTTTAAGAAAAATAAGATTGGAATATGCATCTCTGAATTAAGAGAAAAAACTAAAAGGAAAAGAATTATGTCCCTCTTAGCTGTTCAGCTTCTAAGACCACTGACTCTATATTGCAAATTTTTCCAGATAACACAATTAGATTGAAACGATCATTGACCTTTCCCTGACTTTTTTGGTTTCAGGTTGCCAAAGAGAGTGCTGATGTTATCATACTGGATGATAATTTCTCCACAATTGTTACAGTAGCCAAATGGGGACGCTCAGTCTACATAAATATTCAGAAATTTGTTCAGTTTCAGCTGACTGTTAATATTGTTGCGTTGGTAGTTAACTTCGCTTCAGCTTGTGTGACAGGTCAGGAGCCTTTTCCTCTTGTTCTACCATTCTTTTAACTGTTTTTCAGTTTAGTCATATTTGCTGAATAGCCAATCAAAATGCAATTTTTTTTTGCTCATTCCTATGTTTTTTTGCGAACTATGCTTCAGGAAGCGCTCCCCTTACTGCTGTTCAACTTCTGTGGGTCAACATGATCATGGATACCTTAGGAGCACTTGCTTTAGCAACAGAGCCCCCTAATGATGAACTAATGAAAAGAGCACCAGTAGGGAGGAAAGGAAACTTTATCAGCAACGTCATGTGGAGGAATATCTTGGGCCAATCTTTATATCAGTTCTTAGTTATATGGTTCCTACAAGTATATGGGAAAACAATATTTCGTCTTGATGGCCCGGATGCTAACCTTACCCTAAACACAATTATTTTCAACTCATTCGTCTTCTGCCAGGTAAATTATAAACATTTTAAAAGTTTAGTGAAATCATTTGGTTTCTAGTATCAAGTATGGTTTGGGGACAAGCTTCAGTGGTTTACCTTACACATTTGTCTGGTTCTAAATGCAGCTTTTCAATGAAGTGAACTCCCGAGAGATGGAAAAAGTTGAGGTTTGGGAAGGCATACTGGATAACTATGTATTTGTGACAGTTATCGGTGTAACTCTCTTCTTCCAAATCATAATCATCGAATATCTGGGAACATTTGCCAACACCACTCCCCTCTCATTTGGTCAATGGTTCGTAAGTGTATTTTTCGGGTTCTTGGGCATGCCAATTGCTGTACACTTGAAGAAGATAGAGGTATGACGTTCATAGTGTTGCCAGATCTTTTGTGCAATCACTTGAAGGAGGAGTTGTTCATAGTAACTCACTCTATGTGGTAGAAAAAAGACCTCTTTGTCCCAATTAGGAGGAAAAGAATTGACAAATCTTGGTGCACTGTAGGATCACTAACACAGTTGTAAGATTCCATTTTTTTTCTTCTATTTCCCCGTTTTTTCTTTGTATTGAAGAAACAAAAGGATGTAAATCTGTGTCTGTAGGATATCATGCTCAAGCTTGTAAAGCAACTTCTTGTAGTGTACATCAATTTCTGTGCATAGAAACAGTGCTTCTCCTTCAAACTATTACTTCTGTGACTACCCATTTTTAACTACTGATCATGAAGATATTTTTTGCTTTAAACTTCGGTTCTGTTTCCTCTTTTCTTTTTGTTAAATCTGACTATAGCTGCTTAAAAGATTTCTGATTAAACTCTTGAGCAAGTTATGCTTAATTTAAGCATCTAATCTTCTCGGAAGATTTCTTAGTCGGTATATAATATTTGGTTTTACTGAAAGAACCTATGGTGGTTCGGTAGGTTTACTGTTAGAACCTATGATACTTGAAACTTTTCTTATCAGCACCTACAAAAACTAGAATCTGTACATAATTTCGGCCACTAGAAAAATCTTGGTATAGGTCAAGTGTAGATCAGAGAGAGGGAGACTCTTGCAATTTATATTTGATTCTTTTTCTTGATTAACAAAAACATCTTTACCTACGTTTTTGTTCGTCTTTCATTCAAAAATATCACCTTTAACTACGAAAAACTACTGTTTCTATAAATCATTACTCCAATATCGAATGCCACTAAAATGTTAGTCTTGTTTTGAGCATTCTAATCTTTTCAAAGTAATTGAGGCACGACTTGGCCCATTAAGGCCAGGAGCACATCACCTGCACATAAGTTATAACGCGCGCGACCATCATTGTGTAATTTCTAACCATTAAAGATAATTGTTTTATCTAATTTAAAAATTGTCTTGATTAATATAAACAGTCTTATTTAAAGGTGACAAAGTCAATCCCAATCCCTCAACCCACTCAACCGATTCAAGTTTTAGCGGGTTATTGACCCGCCTATTTATAAAATGTATTCATAAAAAAGTATTTGAATACATTATAAATGTACAGTGATACATATGTTTGTGCACGGATAAGATCTTCTAAACCATTAGATATTTTTAAAGATAAACATGATAATTTAATTAAGTAGTAATTAATAATATATCTTTTTAAATATAATAGTAATTACTAATTACGATAAAATATAGTTAAGGAAAGTTGACTCCTCTTTGTGCTCTAACTAAAACAAATTCATAGTTATCTTCTTAACCAATTTTATTTCCTTTTTTTAACTCTGAATTTTAATTGCTATTACTTGCGTTATAAATAATTTCTTAATTGCCTTTGCTTTTTCTTCTGAAATTATGGCAAGTCACAATCGAGACAAACGATCAGAAAAATTAAAAAAAGCAACAACAATAACAATCCAATGAAATCCCACAACGTGGGGTCTGTGGAGGGTAAAGTATACGCAGATTTTACTCCTACCAAGGTAGGACGGCTGTTTCCGAGAGATCCTTGGCTCAATAGAAGCATAAAAAAAGGTCAGATACTGCTAAGAAGTAACTTATTTTTTTGATACATAGTATTGGTATATTTCAAATAGCTTGAAGATCAGAAAATTGATAACCATATAATTACTCATACAAATCCAATTATAATTCCTGAAAAAATTCACAAACAACTTGAAATATGATTTAACTAAGAATAATGAAAAGATCAATATAATGGAAAAAGACACAAAAAGTAAAGAGATAGAACAAGAAGATAATATTAATACAGGAGATGTAGAGTCAATTGGCTTCAATTTAATTGATAAAATTAAATCACTTGGCTTTCACCATTTGAGATTTTTAGAGATTAATTAAGAGAGATAACGAAACAGTGAATAATATACAATAATAAAATCAAATGCTTAAAAGCTTGGTATACAATAGTATACACATAATATATAACATATACAAAATTATAAGAGGTATTTATATAACATATATAATTTTATACACTATTATACAAATCAGAATTTCGTCAAGCTTCATCGGCTGATTTCTCTCAGACGACAGGATGAAATCTTTTGAAAGTTTGTGGAGAGGTAAATTTAGTAATCATCTATCATCCCCAGTAGGTGAGATGTCATGAATCACGACAAAATTTTGCTCACGTCTGTTGTTTGCGATTTCTCAAAGATGTGGATAAAAGTTTAAATTAATTTTTATTGTGTCGGATTCGTCATCAAGATCTATCACTTGACTCTGAATTTGAATTTTTTGAAAGTCCGGAATTAGCCGTTGCTCCGAGAATCGCCCGCTTTTTCTTTGAATCTATTTAGATACCAAAGACAACAATTTCTACATTCTCATTCTCAAAATTCAAGGCCGATTGATACCTTAGCTTTGAACCAGCTTCTTCAATCCTGCTGAGCATTGTAAATTTTAACTAAATCATGTAAAATAGCTTTGATCTGTATTAAAAATATTGTCTCTTAAAAATTTCCTTTGACACGTGTAAAACATTCTTAAGCTTCAATTACATGTCTTTATAGCTGTAACAGCCAAAAGGACCCCAAAAATCCAATTATTACATATAGTAACTAATTAATAAAAAAGATGAGCTAAGATGTATTGTGTGGAGAGTCCCACTAGTATAATTAGACAAGCCGTGTGGAATAAAACATCAGTTCGCAAATTTATGAAAGGATTGTTTTCCAAAAATGTAAAGGACAAGTGGAGACCACAACGAATAAATTAGTGTAAACTCCAAAAGATCTTTGATCACTATCTTTCCATTGCTACAAAACATATCATAATATATCGGGTTCATTTGATTTCTGTATTTATAATACATGCAGTATATAATTTAATACATGAAAAATCACATAAAATTCAATATCTATTAATTATTTATAAACAATATGTTAAAAAGGCTTTGAATGAACTTTTTAGACCCAAAATAACCCCACTCCCTTTTTTTGTTTTCAAATTCTGTGAAGAAAAGAAAGAGTGGTACTGTGGTTTAAGAGAAAAACTAAAATGAGACAAATGAAAGTAGTTAGTACAGACATGTCATATCTGAATGAAAACTTCATACACATTTCATCTCACAACTTGCATTCACATAGTAGAGTCGCTCCTTGTTTTCTATTATGAAAAATGTATACATAATGAAGTGGTTGTCTCTTGTGCACTAAATATCTTTTATGTCGATTGTTAAATTAAGTTTTGAATGAAACTTTGAAAAGCTGGTTCTAAGAAAAAAAAGTCGTCCAAGTTGTATAAGAAATTCAGGATTCTTGTTCTTTATCGATTTAGGATTTTATTTTATTCATAACCTCTTCATACTTATATTCAGATATTTTTTCATGTGAGGTTCCCTAGTCCGATCTGAATTAAGAAAATGCAAAGTCCAAGAGATTAGGAGGCCGTTTGGATTGACTTATAAGTTGTTTTCAATTTTTTTTAGTGTTTGGCTGGCCAGCTTAAAAGTCATTTTGTACTTAAAATAAGCTCCAATAAATAGTTGAATTTTATCAGTTTATAAGTTAAAAAAAAGATTAACCTTACTTAAAAATAAATTAATCCAAACCGGCTATAAAATCCCAAATATAAACAAAAATCCAACATACGAAAGATCATCTAAAACGTCACATCAAACTACAAAAAAGAAGAAGAAGTTAGAAACAAAGTGATATTTACAATCCCACTTTACAACAACGACAATCAAAAAGTGCTGGTACTCCCTCTCTTTTTTTTTTTTCTTTCTTCACCTCTAATTCTTCTATAAAAATATAAAACAAAGTTAACCCCAAAAAGAAAAACCTACAAAAAGAAAATGACTTCCAAAGTATATTTACCCTAAAATTCTCTAGCACCAAAAGATGCATCATCACGGATAGAAAGGATTGTGGTGTAGTGAATGAGATTTTTTTTTAATTAGAGATCTCCGAAGAGTTTTGAGTATAGAAAAAAATCCTTACCTATGGAGCACTTCTCCTCAATAAGGCCGTGTGCGACGAAAATTTCAATTTAATCGAGCTTGAATACGTAAATGAGAAACCAAAAAAAGGTTAAAATTCTCTTGGATCAACAAAGATAGAAAGACCAGGCCGTGATTTAGTCCAGTCACCCACAGAACCGTCACTGTAGTCTTCCCCTAATCGTTTTATACACCATAAATCTTCGGCGCATGATAGTTTCTTCCAGTGTGGAATTTCTAACTTAAGCGGTTCGCAGCTTGCTACTTCCGTCACAACCACTCCGCAACCCGATTCACCCGCTAAGTTATGGGCCAAGTCACAAAGGGCCTTAGTTAACTTCACAGATAATGGGCCTTCCCCACCAAGCCCATACATAAAATGAAGCCCAAAAGGCCTGAAAACTTCGGGTACAGACGGAACCTTAAGCCAAGGAAAAGCCCGGTCCATTAAACGGGTCGTTTTAGCTAAACCCTTGGTCATCCTCGATGCGCCTCGGACTTCGAGCTTGAACACGTCCTTACAGTTCCACACACTGAGTACAGCCCATGACTCGGGTTGACCCGCTAAGAACTCGTTCACACCTGGCCAATTACACGAAAAAGTACCCTTTGGAACTGCTAAGAAAGTACCTAAATTGAGTTTATTGTTGAGAATTGAATCAATGTCTTTTGGGAAGAACTCTGTGGCGGAGAATTTATGGCGATATAGAGTTTCAGCTTCAGTTGGAGTGAGTTTGAAAATGGATACAGTTTTCGAGATTTTGACCCGGTGAGCGAAAACGGGTTGCACCAGAATGGATGGGGTACGGAACTTGGCGTAGCCGCATTTGTGTGTGAAGAGTTTCACAGAAGCTAGATTGTCGTTTTCAGTAGCTATGTATGAATATTCAGCACCGTTTTCTCTGAACCATTCTTCCATCTTCCGCACCAATTTCAACCCAATTCCCTTTCTCCTGAAAAAGGAAAACAGGATTCACATATTTGTTGAGTTCATTTTTTTGTACATGATAATACCATATAAGAAATAGTACTCTGAATTTGATTCGGCACGAAAGACAAGAAAGTAAAAGGAAAGAATTTTGAATTTTATCATTAAAGCAAATGTAGCAGAATGTTTGTTTATTTTATTTAATTTTTTGATTTTAAATATTTTAGATGAAAACTTGAAATTAATAAATATTTAAAATATAAATAAATTAAAATAATAAGTGTGCGCACTAGGTACAAGTACTCTATGCACCAAATCTCCTTGTGTGCACCATGTTAAAACACACTATGGGATCGTTTAGTATAAGTGATAAAAAATAAATAATTTTGGAATAAAAAATAATTCAGAAATAAAATTTTGGGATATTGCTTAGTTAACAAGTTTGAGATAACTTATCTATTATTTATATGATAGTGATGTGATAAGTTATATATATATACTTATCCCACCTTATTCCAAGATAGCTAATCCCAAAATAATTAATTTTTAGATAACTTGTTCACAACCGAACGATCCTTTAGCTAGATAGAGTTATGCATGTATTAATAATATAAAAATTAGCTATAAGTGAATCTCTGTATAAAATAATATATAATTGTTTTTCATAAATTATACAACCTCTGACAAAAATGCAAGGTAAGACTGCGTACAATAGACCCTTGTGGTTGGGCCCTTTCCCGGACCCTACGCATAGCGAGAGCTTAAGTGCATCGGACTGCCCTTTATACATATATTAATTATGTGAGTTTTACAAATCACAAACCACACACCATAATAACTTATTTTCTATCTATCTACCAAACGTAGTATAAAATATAAGAAAATTAATAGATAAATAACTTATTTCTTATCCAATTATCAAATGATCTCTAACGGTGAAATAATTTTCTATTATTTATACTACATATTCTTTCTATTTAAATTTATATGGTTTCATTCGAATTATGTAAATCAAATTAGCTAATATTTGATGCGAATTAGAATATAAACTATTAACATACAGTTTTATATATCTAAAAATTACATAAGAAATATTATAAATTATACTATTAATAATTCAATTTTTTTAAAAAGATATTAATCATGATCAATTTATATTTTAACTCTCCGAATAGTAATTAAGACGCAAGTTGAAATTGAGGGGGTATAAACAACTTTCTAGTATTATTATATAGGTAGAGAGCCAATTATAATACATAAAGGAAGGAAATAATATGAGGTGATTAGAATGTGTCTGATTTAGGAAAATACTAAACAGTCATTTGATAATATCTAAATTATTTAACTTAAGTTAAAATAAAAGTGAACAATAGTTTCTTAGTTATGATGAGAAATATAAAATTATAAGTAATAGAGCATCATGAATGGATAGAAATGCAAAGAAAAGTAAGTTACCGGTGCTGCGGCGAGACACGAAGGCCTAGAATATAGGCAAGTTTAGTGAAAACAGGGAGGTGTTGTTGATGAGGCAATTTGGGGAATTCGTGATTGTTCCTCCACAGTCTCTTTCCACACGTAACGCTTTTGATACAGCCCCTTATCATCCCTACTATTCCCTCCCTTTTTTCTTCTTCTCCATTTTCCACCACTATCTCTGCAACCTGTTAATCATGTGAGACAATCAAACAAACCAAAACTGACAATAAAACAACTTACTACTATTAAAATTTGAAAGTTGAATTCATCGAATATCTGTATGTATTCGTTACGATGAAAAAAAAAAGTATGTACCAGCATGAGATAGGCAGGGGAATGGCGTACTCTGCAAATTGGATCACCTAATAGGTCAGTGAAAAGAGAGAGTTTTCCACTAGGACCAACTTCACATCTTCTTTCTACCTCTTCCACTTCTCTGCAATCTCTCTTGGCGTTGAATTCTCTCACAACTATCCTCACTTGTTCATTAAGTGTCATCATCTTCTCTTTTCAACTTTTAAATTGTAAGTAAATATTTGTAATTAATTAGAAATGTTGCTTTAATTTACTTTTAAAGGCTGCGGAAAGTGTAGCAGAGGAATTAAAAAAACAGGGGGAAAAGGATTGAAAGAAAGGGGGCCGTTAAGAAAAACCTTTATTTCTATATTTCTGGGTGTCTCGTTAGAGAGTGAAGGTGAGTAGTCGGTTATGATTTGCAAAATTTGAACAAGGATAATGCCTTACTTCTTCCGATGTAAATTCGCTGCCCACTCCCTTTTATACTGATTTTGGCCGCTCTCTCCCCCTATTGCCTATAAATTTTCCTACTTGTTAAGGGCTAATTTAGAATATATAATTTAGAGAAGGTCTAAAATGCCTTTTTAACTATTTGATTTAGTATAAAATTATTCTCCGTTTATTTTTTAGCTTTCAAATATCCCTGACATCAATTTTTTGGCTTTCAAATACCTCGACATCAATCTTTTGACTTAAAAATATCCTTATTTCTAACGGTCTACATTCATTAGGTGAATGAGAAGGCAATATTGTACCAAATTCCATAGTTCAATGGTATTTTAAGCCCTAATACGTTAAAATAATTTAAAATTACTTAATATATGAGCTCTAGTAAGATTGATCTGATTTTGAATTCAATGGTAAAATCACCTTTTCCTCCTCTTCATTTTTCCTCTTTTAAACTTCTTCTTGGATCTTGTCCCTCATTTTAAATTTAATTTTTTTTGAACTTATGGCAAAATAAGGGAGAAAAAAGAGGAAAAATAATGAGGACATTCATATAGAAATAATTAGTTCAATAGAAGATAATTTAATAGCATCGTTTTTTTTGTGTGTACCCAAAAATTCAAAATGAACGAATAAAAGATAATATTTTCTCCTATCCCCACTCATACCCTACCATGATAATAATATAAATTAAAAAAATATGAATATGTAGATTTTATTTCAAGTTTGAGACTCTCAATCCTAATTAAGAATGAAGATTAAAAAAAAAGGAAATGGACAAGACAATTAGATAATTGTTAGAAAATTTTATGTTAATAAAAAATAATAATCTTTTTGAATTAAATGGACATTTAGACGCGAATATTGAATGGGTCCCCAATTATGAGTGGGGTTATAATAAATTAGATATTAATTTAAAATAGATCAATAGAAAAATATCATGAAATTAATATTTTTTTGAATATTATTTTCAAGTGTATCAGGTCAAAATATGAATTATATGTGATTTGTGTTATTTATTTGAGAAGGATTTAAATTTGGACCAATCAGATTAGATAACATAGTAAATAAATATTTAATAATTTTACTTTAGAAAAACTGTTACAAATGAGGGAAAATATGAGCAGGTTAATATCAAGGGTATTTTTGAGTCAAAAGGTTGACATCAGAGGTATTTGAAAGCTAAAAGATGGACGAAAGATAGTTTTGTATCAATTCGAATAGTTAATGGGCATTTTAGACCCTTCTCCGTTTATAATTTATAACCTAATGATTTAGCCCTTTTGAGTTACTAGAGTTTGAAAATAAAATTTACTTCCTCTCTTCAATTTTAGTTGTTCACATTAGATTTTGCATATTCCTTAAAACAAATACCAACAAGCAAAAATGAACGAAAGAAGTATAGATTTAAAAATTATTATAATAGTTAACTAACTTGTAATATTAAAGATGATGAAATTTTGACCGTGCCACTTAAATTGAGATAATTGGGACGGAAGAGTGACAAATAGTTTCCCTCCTTAGGATCCCCCAGTTATCGGCACGTCTCTCATTTTACAAATAACTGTAGATACGTTAATTAGGAGCATTTAACAACTCCTATGAAAGGGCGGACGAGGCCTTTCATTTCAGGTGAGAAAATTATAATCAATTTCAAATAGAGATAAGATGAAATTACAGTAAATTAACGACTAATATGAAAATAGTTTCATTGATATACTTAGTACTTATAAATTATTCATATAGTCCACTCGACTTATTAGGAATAAAAATCTAATTTATCTATCACTGATTAATTACTCCTAATTTAGGTAAGTTTATGGCGAGTCCCTTTCGATTCCTTTTGTGCAACTCTTCAGCTTTCTCATTGGAAGTGGTGAGTGGTGAGTGGTGATCCTGGTAATGATAATGAAACAATTAGTTAATACGATTAATTTTTACAAAGTAGAATTTAATTTGAGTAATGATCATCAAGAAAGAGGAAAAAATGGCGGCAGTGGCTGCGGAGTTTTGTTCCGCCTGTACTTTTAATTGCCATAACATAGTGGCCCCATTTTATAATCATTGCCCTTCTTCAATCCTCTAATTTTCTTTTGTTATCACACTGAGTTTGAGTTTATTCGTATTCATTAAGATTGACTATTGATAAAGATGTTATTTTTAGATTTGAATATTAAATAATTAAAATTATTTTTTTAATTTTTAAATATACATAATTTATTTATTTATAAATATAATAAATAAATATTAAATATTACTTAATTTTAAAAAATAAAATATTTATATTTGATAGTAATGGTAGAAATGAATAGTGGTGGCAATTGTGAGTATGAAGGTGGTTAATATTGCAGTAACTGATCATGATGGTGATGATTGATAATAATAGTGAAATTGATTGATGTTAGTAGTTGACAGTATTGATGATGGTGACAATGAAATTTGTGATGGCTGACGATATGTTGATGGTAATTTACAACGCTATTAGTTGAGATGATGGAGGTGATTGACAATAGAATTTGTCCGCAGTGATAATAATGGGTGATATTTATAGTGGAGATGATAGCAATCGTAATGATGGTGATTGAAAAATGTGTGGTGATTGATGACGTGTTAGTGATAGTTGCCAACAATGTTAGTTGTGATGGTGGAGTTGATTGGTAGTAGAAATTGATAGCAACGATTGTAGTGATTGATAATGATCATAAATGTTGTGGTGGCGCTCAATAACAACGATGGTAATGAAAATAGAAATATTATAATGATAAAAATGACCAGTGTGGTAGTATCTAAATAAATTAATATTAGGTTAATAGTTAGGATTAAAGGTTAAAACTATCACCGTATAAATTAATTTATTGCAACCGTAACATCCATTATCTTCTTCTCCACCTTCTTAGCTGTGTTCTCGTCTCTGTCGTGACATTAATATTTTCGACTTAAAAGGAGAGAGTTTAGAATTTTTAAAAAGTCAATTAAAAATATAAAAAATAATTAACGTGTCAGCAAATAGAATTGTTATATATGCCAGGTGAACAAAGATTTTATGTACAAGCGTGCCTAGAACATTTCTAGATAAACATTTGGTCTAGTCAATGTCTAGGTGCATTTCACTAACCAGTGATAGTTCAAGTAGAAAACTCAAGCTCTCAATAGTTTAAATATGAAACTCAATAAAATGAAATAATTTAGGAGTTTTTAACCCTTTTAACTCTTTATAATACATTGCATATTGAATTATGATTTAGTAAAAACCAATATAATTGCAGCTCCAGTGCCTCTATCCGTCCCACTAAACAAACCTGAGATTCTTTGAATGGGAAAAAGAGAATCCTAATTAAAACAAAAAATTCTGGCCATGTCTAACTTGCTTTTATTTGTTGATTTTATTTTATATTTAGAAAGTGACCCTCTCACTCTTTATACATTTATTTTGAGAAAAACTAATGCTAAAATTGAATTAATAAATTACAACTCACAAAACTGTCTGGACAATGATTGCATTTTAAATGGAAATGTCATGATCATGGACAAAAAATAAATTCACAATAAATATTACTCCCACTTATAAACAAACTCACCCCTTCCAATATTTTTCGATGCAACTTCTTACATTATTTTACTATAGGTCACGATATTTTCAATTAGACCCTAATTAAAATTGTACTCTACTTGATAATGACCACAAAATAATTGAGCTTATATTTAAAGACATATTTTATTTTAAGGAAAGTGAAAGGAAAGAATCGGGGAACAAACTTATATTTCCATCGTCTCATATTAGTTATCACATTTTCATTTTACATGCTCTTTAAGGAATTATAAATAAAAAATATTTTTATTAATTTATCTTTAACTCTTATTAATGCAATCAATATCATTTACTTTAAAATATTATTCTTAAGGATAAAATGAAAAAAACAAATAATTTTTTCTTGATTTATAAGTTGGCAAATACTTTGAAAAGGATATTTTTATAATATAGACAACTAATATGAAACAGAGGGAGTAGCAATAATAATTTTAGTTGCCTTTTTGTCCAAATCAAGTCAATTTCACATTTTCATTTAGTAAAGTGACTTTCTCTCCTTTATTCTTTTTCAATTCATTTAATCAATTAATTTAAACAATAAAAACGAACTCCGACTTTCCAAGTAAGTTCCATCACAAATACTAAACTGTATTTATATGTCTAGATAGCATCATTCTTGAATCATTTTTCTGTAAATTATTGTACTTTCAAACTTAAAGCTAATTAAATACTCAACTTTCTATAGAACTCATACTAATTAGGTGACATAGTTTCAGCCCATTATCAACTAATAACTATTATTGTTTGCAAAATATCAGTTAGTGTTAGACAAAGAAAAAATTTAACATCAGAGGGTTGGTACCACTTTTATTTGTGCAAATAAAGGATTGACACTAAAGTACATGATGATTGGGTTTTGAAAAATAATAATTAATTTAAGCTTTGTGAAGCATATACAAGTGAGTAGTGTTTTTCCTGTGCTAGAACTTTCTTGTAAGTTACAAAATATTTAAGAATTGAGTGCTGATGATTAAAAAACATTAGTTTTCTTTAACAAAAAATAAGTGACCCGATTAATTCAGATAAATATTATATAAGATCAATTTAAAGTGTTGGTAAATATATCATTAATTACAATTGAAAAATGTTGGAGAAATTATAAGATTACAAATTACAATTGAAAAATAAAATGAAGAAATTAACTTCACTTCTTGGCTGAGGCGCGGATATCTCGCTCTCTTTAAGGAGATTCAAGCCCACTGCAGTAAATCGTTTCACTGGTCCAGCAGTAGTCCTCTTGACTTGTCCCCTCCAGGATACAACAACCTTATCACAAAAATGTAACTCAACAAACTCTGGACAAGAGTTGAGTTTAAAGCTCTACACAAAGAACACCTCCCTTCAACTAATAAGAACTCTCTTTTTTATATAAACTTAACTCTCTCAATTTTTTCTTCTCTTATCTTGCATTTCAAAACAAAGAAGACCTCTCTATTTATAGGAGAGAAAATCATTCAAAGATGAAAAAATAATAGAATGCCATCATTATCATCATTTAGTGTACCATTATGATTTAGTGCACCATTATGATTTAGTGCACCACTTATTAGTGATAATTAGATTAAAAATACATAATGGAATGATTTAGTCTTGCACTAAATAAAGATGATAATGAAAGACATTTTTATGCACTAAAGAAAGAATAATAAAGATGACATTAAATGTCATCAATGGACAATTTCTAAAATTGCAATTTAATAAAATGTTAAAATGCTCACACTAACAAAAAATAAATTGAATAACTAAATATTTATACTAATGCGCGAATATCTCGTTCTCTGAAGATTTAAATTTACTGTGGTATAATCTTCATCTTTTCAGTAATGTAACTCTTGATTTATGCTCTCCTAAATATAATACCGACAATATTGTATAACTCAAAAAATTCTGGATTAGTAAAAGAGGCAAAATTCTACAAATAAGTTTAAATTCCCAGAAACCACATGATTATATATCCAAAGGGAATAAATTGCCTAACATCATCCTAATAATTGCTAATGTGGCTATTAAGCTATTTCTTTGAAAAACTCCTAATAAAATGATAAATTTTCCCATAAAGGTGCTAGTACCGGGTGAACTCGTATTGGCCAAATGGCAGAGAAGAAGATTAGAGTGATTCGACATGTTGCTCACTGAACCACCATAACATCTAACAAGTCCAATCTTATGTCGGTCATATAGAACACGAACACATAAAAAAGGGCTGAAGAAATCAATCCAATACTTGACATCGGTAGAATGTTATTTCCAATTCTCTATATGTTCGATAGAGCCAAAGATTTCTTCCCAACCCCAATGATACGAGTACATTGATTAACTCACAAACCAACAAGATAGTTATATAAGGGTGACGACTCACAAGGTGAGTATAGATCAAACCAAGAGGAAGCCAAACTAGCTATTGTGGTTGTGCCAAAGTAGTCTAGCGATGATGAAAAGATGAAAATAGACCAGACAAGGACACCATCAGAATATTCGAACAAGGATCTATTTTCTTTTGAAGCTACCATACATATGCACTTTATATGTCTGTCTTACCAAATAATATTCCTTACCATACATTTGTACTACAAATCCTTGCCTCTGGAAGGTATTTTCAAGGAAATATGGACTCTGCAATTGCGGACTGAGTACTATCACTATACTATGTCATGTTTTTAATCAAGAAAATAAAAACATAATGTCTTAGTGTTGTTCCTAGGTTAGGGATCAGGGGCAAACCTTCAAGACACAACTTCAAGTTGTTAGTATGACTAATAGACTTCCTAGCTCGTGTGAATGCTGCAACGCAATAAGGCTCCATTTAGTGCTCTACCTTGGGCCATCAACATCATACTCTCTACTAAAGTAAATTTTGCGGAAAAATTAGCTATATCTCATGTTAATTTTCTTTTCACCCTTGGCCACAAGTCATCCGTGTATTTTACCACATATGTGGGCTCGGTCCTCCAAAGCTTGATAGAGCCATTTTCAACTTGCTCATGGCTAGATCGATCGACTTTGGATCAAATAGGAAGAATTAGAAGATTCTACTATTGGTAAGCATCTACAACTAATGAATTAAACCGTTATTTTCATTTTTTTACTGACCCATCATGCAAAAGATATGCAGTTAGATTGAATGTGTTTTATATGCTTACTTAAAATATTTTTCTTTGTCTCAATTTTTTCTTTGACTATATCAATCTCAAATCATATACATAATACAATGTTACGATTTCTTCCATAAGTAAATGTCGAGAAAATAGTTTCATAAGTTAAAGAATAATGAAAAATTACAATCATCCCATCTCAGTCCTTGACTGTGTATTTATAATTTATTAAGTGCATGAAACAAAAGATAGTTGAAAGGGCATATTCTAATTTACACTTAATCCACTTGATCAGTGTCTAGACAAATCATATCTTGACCATTTTCTATGCTTGTCATTTCTTCGAAAGCTCTCGGCGAAGGCTCACAAATTAACATCATACAAATTTTTAGTATGTATGAATAGATTGTCAAAGTTTCACATGTCACAAGATCCAACACCAAATTAATCAAATGTATCATTATTGTATTTTTCTGATCTTTCTAAGTTAATTAATCCATATCAAAATTTAGCTAAAGATAAACATGCAGATAAAAGAAAAGAAGTGAAGATTATACTGGTGATGACAATGAGTGTACCATATTCCAAAGAATATATCCGACAACTAAATGTTCATGAAAATGATATATTGTCAATGGTCATTACACTTACACTTTGTTTAGAGGGTTGTTATCTAACGATGGATTTAAACGATACAATATAATAAAATTTAAGTAATAATCAAAATAACATCGTATTTAAACTAACAATATCATACAATACAATACAACGAGTAACAACCATCAAAACAAGGCGTAAATTAATGTTATCTTAATTTGTTTTAAGTAAACTTCATTTAATATATTCTAAGATTCAACAGTATATACATATATAATGTTCTACTAATTAATTGGAAGATTAGTTCACCTGAAATCTTTCTATATATGAGCTGCAATTTAAAAATGTTCCATCTTTTGGTCGAAACAGAAAAAGATGCAACGACATTATAATATATTCTCAATTCTTGGAGGGGAAAATAATTGCATATTTGAACATCTTCCTCTTTTTCTTATCAACAGTAGGGAGAAATTTGTTGGGAAAATATGGACTAATACAAAAATATATATGACCAAAATAATGAAAATAAAATGGAAAAATAATGACTTAAGAATTTACGTGAAAACCCTTTTAAATAAGGGAAAAATCACAGGCCAAGAGGAGCAACTAATCTCACTATAGTAAAGAATTTTACACTGGATAGTCACAAGTACAATAATCAAAGTGACCACAACACATTAAAAAGGAATAACACTCTTTTGCTTTCCCACCTTACTAAAATATCGCTCACATTTTATTTTTCTTCACATACTATTTTTTTATAGTTTATGAAATACCTCACTTTGCTTTCTAATATTTTTCTCTCTATCTTGGTGTGTTTTACAAATGAGCAAGAGTGCCCTATTTATAAGAAGAGAAAAAAAAACCTCCCTATGTCACTGATGATATAAACAAATGTAGAAATTTCAACATTTTAATGTGAACAGATTTTTCGGCCGGTTCAACAAAGGTGTGTGAAGATATAATTTTGACGGTTGTCAATGTCAACAAAGGTGTGTGAAGATATTTTTTGATCGGTTGCCAATTTCAACAATGTGTGAACAAATATTTTGACCGGTTGACCACATCTCCAAGGCATGATAATTTTACCAAAGGAAGATAAACATCTTCCATTAACTCATGGATTGGACCTTATAAAATTAACGAAAATAGTCCCCTATGTTCAAAGTAATTTTCTTGAATATATTTTTGAGTAATTTTAATTTTTTAAGTTCACCAAACATGAGCGTTTTTTTTTGTTTTTATTAAATATTTAACAAATTTGTTTTTTTTTTTTAAAAAAGGGCAAGGATTTAGCGGGAGGAAATAACATTTGGCATTGTTATTTTTGCAGTTTCTTTTTTATTTGACCTATTTTTGAAAGTTTGGTGCAATTTTTTGTAATGATCTGTTTCCGTAATTATGAATAGGTTAATGGGGGAGGAATTAGGGTCAGAAAAATTATGAGTAGTAACTTAGAAAATTTGAGCCTAAGCCAGATTTGGATGGAATCCAAGCCAAGTGAGGTCTGGGGTAATCCGTTAATGAATGATTGATTTAATTATCAATTTGATAGTTTCAGTTGATAGCCAAGACACTAAAGAGACTGTACAGCTTCACGAAATCAAATTAGGGCGAGTAAAACTCCCGTAATTGATCTTGGAGTGAAGGGTTGATTTTAAAACATCATGATTTGAGGGCATGTTGCAAAATGGGAGTTTCGAACACAAATCTCGAGTCTCTGTCCCCAAGTGACCCTCCATGACGGGATTATTCCCTCTATAGTGGGGCCTTCATGGCAGGGTAAGTGAAGCTATGGCAAGACAGTCGCGAATTTAAACGAAAAAAGTTTCTAAAATGTTATTTTCTTCGATTCTCGATTTTGGAGTTCAAGGGAAGAACTAGGGCTATTTATTTCAATTTTCTACTCATTATTGGGACAAAGGTAAGTTAAATACTTTCCTAACTCGTAATTTGATCGGGTGTCATATTCCAACACATATATTTGATCGAGTGTCATGTTTCGATATATATATTGAATCAGGTGTCATGTTCTGACACATATATTAGATCGGATACCACACTGGTACAAACTAAAAGTTTGAGTATAAGTCACATGAAAGGACTATTTTCTACTGTTGTATTAAGATTGACATTGTGAACTGTGTAATGCTTATGAAACAATAATTGGTAATCTGTTTCCTTTTATGCCTATCTTTACTATGTTGTAGTTACTTATGCATATTCATTCACTGGACTAGCCACATAATCCTTCTAATACTCTGTTGATTATGTGTACTGATACTGCACTTGCTCTTTTTTTGTTGATTACAGGGCATCTTCAGGTGGCCGTTGACAGACTTCAGTTAGGAGAATAGTGAACGCAGAATTCAAGGGTAAGCCAGTTATTTCAGGTTGCCGTGGATTCCTCTAGGTTCTCAGTCCCATTCTTTCAACTTAGACCTTTTAGATGTTATTTATCTCATGGTTTCAGGGTTGCATTCCCTTAACTGTAGAGTTGTTACTTAGTAGAGTTTTGGTACAATGACTTTCAAGTCCTAGGAGAGTTTGACTTCCGCATGTTTGACTATATTATGATTGTAATTTCGTGAGTTTATGGAAACTCAATTTAAATTTTATATAAAAATTATTTCTATATCTTTTATGTTTATTTTTTCATTAGGATGCTAGTTTGGGGTGTAGTTTGGTTCTTCTACAGGAGGGGTAGTGTGAGTGTCACTCTCAACCCGATTTGGATCATGACAAAGTTGGTATCAGAACCTTAGTTTTTTTTGATTTCATTGTAATAATATGAGTCTAGTAGAGTCTTGCGGAACAATACGAAGAGTCAATACTTTTCTTCTAGAGGCTACTGACTTTAAGAATTCTCTCTATCTTTCTCTTCCTTTGTGCTATAAGTTAATTCTAATTGATATTTGGTGATTCAAATTGGTATTTAACTTCTTTTACACTTTTTTTGCAGATGGTTATTATAGATACGACGGTATCTAGCTCATTGCTTTCATTGAGCAAAACGAGGAGCTAATAGTTAGAAGGATTAGCTAAAGTAGAGATAGAGAAAGAGGATGCGACAGAAGTCGGAGAAGGAAAGAACCTGCCGGGGGGGAGGTTCAGGCTGAGAATGTCCCACAAAAAAAGGCCCCTCCCACACACCAGGTGAAAGTAGAGAAGAATGTAAAGGTAGAAGTTGAGTAGGATGCTGAGAAGGTAGTGAATGTAGGGGATGAAGCTGAAGGACTTCCCCCTTTGGACCTAGCTATACCACAAAAGATCATGAATTTCCTGAGTGGGTTGGTCGGCGCAGGATATATTTCTATAATGCCCGTAGTTCAAGTTCTATTTGCTCGCTCCATTGCTGCTGCAGTCCCTCAGATGGAGGGAGTATTGGGCACTGCTGTCTTTTTCCGTTTACTTTTGAGCCTAGTGATAACTGACACTGCGCATGAAATGCTGACCAAGTTCTTGAAGTTGAAACCTTTAGTGTTCAAGGGTTCAGAGGGTGAAGATGCCTATAAGTTAATATTGGATTTCTATAAGAGACTTCACATGTTGGGCATAATCTACCAGCATGGAGTTGAGTTCGTGACCATCTTCCATCCACTTTTGGGCCTAGTGATGATTGGCACTGAGCATGAAATACCAACCAAGTTGGGCATAATCTACCAATATGGAGTTGAGTTCGTGACCTTCCAGTTTCAAGGTGAAGCTAAGTAGTGGTGGAGAGCCTTTATGGAATGTCGATCGCCAATTTTGCCTTCACTCACTTGAGTTTAGTTTCATGTCCTATTTTTGGAGAAATATGTTCCAAGTACTCTGAGGGGCTGTAAGAAAGATAAGTTTATGGATCTCGATCAGGGTGGCATGACTGTTTGCTAATGAGGCTAAATTTCATGTCTTATCCATATATACTACTAGTGACCATATAGGAGGAGATAATATGTTTTCATTAAGGGATTGAATCCTAAATTACATGTATTTTCTGTTCACATGACCTTTACACGAAGAAGCTTCAATGAAGTGAAAGATTTCAAAAAGAAAGTAGAAAAAGTTCGACGAGATAGGCAGGCCAAGGCTTTGTGTAACAACTTATCCCTATTGTTAGGAATAGGTCAATGGGGAAGGATTTTAGGTAGGAAAACTTCAGATAGTAACTTCGGAAAAATTTAGCCTAAGCCGGACTTGGATGAATTCTAAGTTAGGTGAGGTCTAGGGTAATCATATGAATTGTGGGAGATCATATCTCTAATTTAATTGGATAAACTGATATCCAACGTGATACGAAGCAATTATGGCTTCGCTGAATCGCATTCATAAGAGTAAAACTCTTGGAATCTAATTTGACGTGAAGGATATATTTTAATACGTCTTTAAAAAAGGGTGTGTTGCAAAATAGGCTCAAACTTCAATCTTACTATTTTCACATATCCCGCCAAAGTGGGATAGTTTCCACCAGAGCAAAATAGTCGCGACTTAAATTGGAAAAAATTCCAGAAATGGTCTTTTTCTATAAAAATAATTTTTAAGACTTCAGGAGGTGACCTGAGACGATTTTCATCAATTTTCCATGGTTTTTCACACTTAAGGTAAGAACTTTACTCCCTAAATTCATCTTTTGATTTTTAGAACCTAAAAACTATGATTGGTAATCATTGAGGGAGGGTTTGAACGAAAAACTAATGGTGGGAAATAATCGTAGGGTGGGGCTAAGATCATGAGTTTGGCCTATGATGTGAATTATGTTATATTTCATTGTATTTAGGCCATTATGTTGATCCTTTATATGCATTTACTCTTTCTGGACCTAGAACGAGAGGAGTGAATTCGTAAAGGAAAAACTTTTGCATTGTAAGATTATCGAAGTGTGAATTTGAGGTAGATGATGGTTTTATTTTTTCGTATGTTTTTTATATACTTGATAAACTTCTTCATGATATGCTTATGCGCATATAAATAGGGAGACATGCTAGATTATGTGTGAGATGATCACTTGATGGCCTGTTTTGGTGATAAATATGTTGTTGGTGATATAATGCTGTAAATACTGAATGTATTTATGATTGTGGTCTGATTGGATTGGGTTTCATGGTACAACACATAAATTGTATTTGTTTTCACATTATGACACACATTTAAATCAAGTGTAATATTCTGACACATATTTAAATCGGGTGTCACGTTCCAACACAAGATTGATTATTTGTAGGTTCCCTGAGAGGACCCCCATGTGAAGTTATAGCATGTTGAATATATAGATTATGTTCTTGCTAAATATGGTGGAAGATGAGATTGGTTAATTTATTCTGTATATAGATATGTCTGTTATGTTGAGTTTACTTGTCTATGATCTGCTTATTGGCTAACCGCGTGATCTTACCAGTACACCATTGACTTTGTGTACTGATACTACACTTGCTCTATCTTTTGTTGAGTACAAGTCATATTCAACCGGTTGCGGAGAGACCTCGTTTGGAGGAGTGACTATTATTCGAGTTCAAGGGTGAGCTATTTCTTTCAAGTTACCGTGGAATCTCTTATTTTCTACTCCTTTTTCCAGGACTTAGATTCAAACATTGGTTTAGTTCATGACTATGTTTTCCTCTTCTTTTGGAGTTGTATCCCCTTTTTAGACTTGTTTATTTTAGAGTTTTGGTATGATGACTTTCAATTTCTAAGATGTTTCCGCATTTCCAGTTATTGTTTAGATTATTTTGCTAAGTTTATGGAGACTCAATATTATTTCTTGATTTATTTCTACTTTCACAATTTTTTAACTATTATACCTCACAAGTGTGATAGCTTAAGCTGTAAAATTGGTTCTCCTACTGAAGGTTAGTGTGGGTATTAGTTCCGACAGGTTGGGGTTGTGACACTTTGGCTAAGAAGCCTAAAAATATCAATAATTTCAATAGTTCTTATTCTAGAGGTATAGGTATACCAGTATTTACAATCCGACCAATTTAGTAAGTCATACCCACTTTTACGGGTGGTTACTCAGGGACTCCACTGCAGAATCTTACTCAGGATTGTCAGGGAGCTTCTTTCGCATCAGGCAACAGATTGTCTATGACCACAGTTGTTATAATTGTGGGGAACCAGGACACACGAGGAGAAATTTTCCCCACTCTTGCATGGCTGATCCCGCCCAGCAGCAGATCAGAGCAATGGTATCAATAGGTGGAGGTAATAACTATTGAGAACTTCCACAAGGTGGATGAGAAGAAAATTAGAGAGGCTGTACAAATAGTGATGCAAGTAGAGGAAAAGTGCAGTCAGGCAGAGAGGTTTCCCGCCAGGATAACATGACACAATTTTATGCCTTTTCGGATAGGACAGAGGCTGAGGCACCTGATGCAGTGATCACATGTACTATTCTTGTCTGTGATTAGATGGATACTCTCTTGTTTGATTTGGGCTACTTACTCCTATGTGTCAGTATAATTTGCCTTGGGTTTTGTTGTGATTTTTGATATGCTTGATGTTTCTATCAATATTTCTACCCTAGTTGGAGAGTGTGTTGTAGTCACACATGTCTACCGTGCTTGTTTAGTTATGTTTATGGGTTTTTAAACTTGGTTTGATTTGGTGATTCTGGATATGACTGATTTTGATGTGATCTTATGCATGACCTGATTGTCTCCTTATTATATTGTGCTTAACTATAATGCTAAGACTATGACTCTAGATATTCCCAATAGGGAAAGGTTAGAATGGAAAGAGGTGTACAAGCCTAAGCCAGTTAAGACCATCTCTTTCATCAGGGCTAGAAAACTGGTAGGGTAAGGTTGTTTAACATACTTGACTTATATTCGGAATGTCGAAATGGAGTCCCTCTCCATTGAGTCTATTTCCGCACTTGACTAATTTTTCTAGTTTGCCTCTGTATATAGATTTTTGCATTGACTTGGAGCTGGGAACTCGCCCAATCATTATTCCTTATTATCGCATGACTTTAGCAAAATTAAGGGAGCTCAAGGCTCAAATCTAAGAACTTCTTGATAAAGGATTGAACCGTCATAGTTCTTCATATTGGGGCTCTCCAGTATTAAGAAGAACGATGGTAGTATGAGGATGTGCATAAACTATCAACAGTTAAATAGGGTCACCATCCAAAATAAGTACTCGTTGCCTTGTATATATGATCTCTTTGATCAATTGCAGGGTGCATAAGTATTTTCTAAGATTGATCTAAGGTCTGGTTACCATTAGTTAAAGATTAGGCTTGAGGATATACATAAAACAATATTAAGAACTCGATATGTGCATTATGAGTTCTTGGTAATGTCATTTATATGGACCAATTCACCTACATCCATCACGAGCTTGATAAATGAAGAGTTCAAACCATTCATAAATTCTTTTGTGTGTTCATAGATGACATTTTGGTCTATTTGACGAGTAAAGAAGAATATGCAGATAATCTTCGTATTGTTCTGGGTGTCTTGGAAACAGAAATTATATGCAAAATTTTTTAAGTGTGAATTCTAGTTGTCTTTTATGGCCTTTTTAGGACTTATGGTTTCAAAGAAAGGGGTGATGGTAGATCCCCAAAAGATTAAAGCGGTCAAGAACTAGGTTTGTGACTGAAGTTAAGAGTTTTGTGAGATTCGCTAGCTATTACAGGAGGTTCATGAAAAACTTTGCTTTAATTGCCATACACTTGAAAAGACTGACTCAAAAAGAGATACCATTTGAGTGGATTGACAAATATGAAGAAAGATTCTAAAGACTTAAGACTCTTCTGACCACGACACCTATTTTAATATGGCCAATTGAAGGTAAGGATTTCATTGTTTATTGTAATGCTTCACATTCAGGCTTTGGTGTTGTATGTGTTGATGCAGGATAAAAGTATTATAGCCTATGCCTCACGGAAGTTGAAGGTTCATGATAGGAACTACTCGACGTATCATTTGAAGTTGGCAGTAATAGTATTTACTCTTAAGATTTGGTAACAATACCTTTATGGTGTCAAGTGTGAAAGATTTACTGATCATCGCAATCTACAACATGTGTTCACTCAAAAAGAGTTAAATCTAAGACAACAAATGTAGATGAAACTACTTAAAGATTATGATGTTATCATCCAGTCTCATCCAGGTAAGGCTAATGTGGTGGCAGTAGGATTGAGGCTGAAATTGATTAGTATGGGCAACCTAGCTTATTTAAGCGTTTCTAAGCAACCACTAGCTAGATAGATTCAGGCTTTGGAGACTAAGTTCATAAAGGTAGGCGTCTCAGAGAAAGGTAGGGTACTGACCAATGTTGAGGTTAGGATCACTTTCATGTAAGAGATTAAGGCCAAATAGTTTGAAGATGAGAACTTAAATAAGATTAGATGGAAGACATTGTCTGGCAAAGCATAAGATATTGCTCTTGATGCAGGTGGAATCCTCAGTTTTAGAGGAAGGATTTGTGTTCCCTGAGTAGATGACTTGATTCCGAAAGAGTTGACAGAGTATTATAATTCAAGGTACTCTGTCCATTTGGATGTGACCAAGATGTATTGAGATTTAAAGCGATTTTATTGGTGGAATAAAAAAGGACATACCCAAGTTTGTGGCTAATTGTTAAAATTGTTACCAAGTGAAGTATGGGCATCAAAGGCCTGCAAGTTTAATTCAGAGAATGCCCATTTCTGAATGGAAGTGGGAGAGAATAGCTATATATTTTGTGGTGGGTTTTCCTAAGACTTTCGAAAAGTTTGGCTCTATTTGGGTTGTGGTTGATAGAAGTCAGCCTGCTTTATTCTAATTAAAGTGTATTATAATGCACAACAGTTGGCAAAAGTCTATGTGAAGAAGATAATAAGGTTACACGGGGTGCCTCTTTCTATCATCTCAGACTATGGTACACAGTTTACATTCAAGTTTTGAGAAAAATTGCATGAGGAGTTGGACAATCAACTTACTTTCAATACAACCTTACATTCACAGACTGACGGATGGTCAGGAAGAATAATTCAAGTGTTGGAAGATCTATTGAGGGCATGTGTAATTGACCTTTGAAGACATTGGGATAAATTCTTATATTTGTGTAAGTTCTCCTATAACAATAGTTATCATTTCAGCATTGATATGACAGTATTCGAGGCACTAAATTCTTATATTTGTGTAAGTTCTCCTACAATAATAGTTATCATTTCAGCATTGATATGACACTATTCGAGGCACTATTTGGGAGAAAATATAGATTGCCTATAGGATAGTTTGAGGTTGGAGAGGTGAAGCATTTGGGAGTTGATATGGTAAGGGATTCTTAGGATAAGGTAAGGAGTATCCAAGCTAAGCTTTTAGTAGTCCAGAGTTGATAGAAAGAGTATGCAGACCACAAGAAGGTGTCACCCAAAAAGGGAGTGATGTAGTTCGGTAAGAAGGAAAAGATTAGTCCTCACTATATTGGCCTATATGAGATTCTTGATTGTGTAGGGACAGTGGCTTACATGTTGTCTCTACCACCTAATTTATCTGGAGTCCATCCAGTATTCCATGTATCTATGTTGAAAAAGTATCATAAGGATGGAGATTATATCATTAAGTGGGACTCCGTGTTACTAGAAAAAGATCTTCAATATGAGAAAGAACCAATTGCAATACGTGATCGTGATGTATGAAAGATGAGAACCAAAGAGATTAAGTCGGTAAAGATTCAATGGAAGCATAATTCGATCGAGGAAGCTATTTAGGAAATCGAGAAAGACATGTGAGACATGTATCCTCTGTTGTACAATGATTCAGGTACTCTACTCTATTTTAGCCAACTTTCATATTTTTTATCACTCGGGAATGAGTGATGGGTAAATTGGTATCTATTGTAACTACATGTTTCTGTTGTTATGAATAGGCTAATGGAGAAGGAATTTGGGCCAAAATAATTGTGAGTAGTAACTTGAAAAATTTGAGGCAAGGAATGATTTGGACGAAATTCGAGTCATGCAAGGTTTTGGGTAATCCTATAATGGATGAATGATTTAATTATCAGTTTGATAGTTTGAGTTGACATCCAAGACACTAAGAAGACTGTACGGCTTCACAAAATTGAATTCAAATGAGTAAAACTTTCGTAATTGATCTTGGAATGAAGGGTTGATTTTAGAACGTCATGATTGATGGTATATTGCAAAATAGGGGCTTGGGAGACAAATCCCGAGTTTCTGTCCATGTGCAACCCGCCACAAAGGGGTTATTCTCTCTATGGTGGGGCCACTATGGTAGGGTAAGGGGCACCGTGGCAGGACAACCACGTATTTAAACGGAAGAAGTCTCAAAAATATTATTTTCTACAATTCTCATTTTTGGAGAGCAAAGGGATGATCCGAGACTATTTCTTTCAATTTTTAACCCATTGTTGCGCCAAAGGTAAGTTAAATACTCCCCTAACACGCAATTTGATTCTTTACACCTTGAATCCATGGTAGATATCTTAGCAGAGGATTCTTGGCGTGAATTTAATTGTGGAAAATAGCTCTAGATGGGGGATAGGTTCATGAAAGTCGCCAATGTTAGGATTTTGATATAATCCGGGTATTGTAGGCCATTATTTGTTGATTTATTATAATTATTGATTGTTTTTATACTAAGAACAAGCTAAGAGACTTCGAAAAGGAAAAACTCCAACTCTTTAAAATTCTCAAAGCTTGGTTTCGAGGTACGTGATGATTTATTTCCTGTCTGTGAATTGTGTGCATGTTAAACTGTAATTGATAGTATTGCCTCCATACATGAGACTAGGAAAAGATGTATTAGACTTAATGAAATGACTACCGTGGTCAATTACATATAATAAATATGTTACTTGATTGTGCAAGTATTTGTACTACTTATTGTGATTGTGGATCGAATGTCACGTTCTGACTCATATATTGGATCAGATGTCACTTTTCGATACATATATTGGATCAACTGTCACATTCCAACACATATATTAGATCGGGTGTCATGTTTTGGTGCAAACTAACAGTTTGAGTATGGATCCAATGAGAGGACTATTGTTGACTGTTGTATTGAGATTGACATTGTGAACTGTGCAATGCTTATGAAATGATAATTGGTAATGTGTTTTCATATATCCTTTCTTTACTATGTTGTAGTTACTTGTGCATGTTCACTTACTGGACTGGCCGCATGATTCTTCTAGTATACCATTGATTATGTGTATTGATACTGCAATTGCTCTTTCTTTGTTGAGTACAAGATATCTTCAGGCGGCTGTTGATAGACCTCAGTTAGGAAAGCAGTGATTGTCGAATCTAAGGGTGAGCCAGTTCTTTCAGGCTGCCGTGAATTCCTGTAGGGCCTAGTCCCATTCTTTCGGACTTAGACCTTTCTGACATTATATATATTATGGTTTCGGGGTTGCATTCCCTTACTGTTAGACTTGTTACTTAGTAGAGTTTTGGTACAATGACTTTCAGGTCCTAGAGGGTTTGACTTCCACATGTTTGACTATATTATGATTGTCTTTTTTAATTTCCCGAGTTTATAGGAAGTCAGCTTAAACCTTATATCAAAATTGTTTCCATATCTTTTATGCTTACTTTTTTTTTTTTTTTACTTACTTTTGTATTAGGATGCTAGTTCGGGGTGTACTTTAATTCTTCCATCGAAAGGATAGTGTGAGTGCCACTTACGAACCAGTTTGGATCGTTACACTTTTTAAATTGTTACTTATATTACTTTCAATCTATTTTTTATGGCTAGTATAATTTTTTATGTTGTAGTTTTTAAGATTTGATGGAATTTTTCTGGTGTTTTTTTGAATCTTTTTTTCCCCACATTTTCTCTCATATCTAGCGTATAAAACTTGTTAAAATATTTGATAAATTGCTTTAAAATATGTTTAAGAGACTTATCCAAAATATCAAAAGACTATTTTCGTCATTTTCAAGTCGAGTTAATAAAAATGTCGTAGCACAATTATTGATCTTTGTTATTCTTTTGTCTGGGGACATGACCACAATGAAATTCTATTAGAGATTTGGTGTCACGGCATATATACGAAGATATTTCTTTAGAAATTAAATTAAATGGTCAAACCAAATATAAATATTCATTGTTCTCGTAAACGACATTAGGCTAGGGGAAATAAATACTTTTTTCGATTCATATTATATGATATTTTTAATTTGAGCATATTTTCAAAGAATTTTTTTTTTTTTAAAAAGTAAAATGTATTTTTAATTACTTACTTTTAATTAAATTTATTTAAAATAATTTCTTGGTTAAATAAAGGTAAACTATTAAAAATACTTGATACCTTCTTGATTATGTAAGTAATCATTTATTTTAAACCAAATATAAACACTAAGTAGACTTTTGACCATATATAGATTACAAATATATTTTATTTTATTTAGAATTATGGAGTTGGAGTTGGAGTTGGAGTTGGAGTTGAAGTTGTTTTTAATTACATTTTTTACAAAATATATTTAAAATAATGTTCGTTCTTCAATATACTTAACTATAATTTCAAAATCCAAATTTGAAATACAAACACTAATTTTCAAATTAAATAAAAAATAATCAAAATAAATAAATAGTTTTTATGGCTAGCCAAATCCTATAAATAATATTATAATATATGGACGGGAGGAGTACGACAAAGTTTTGTATGGATGTAGTGCTCTATTAGTCAAAGATCAATTATTATGGAAGATGAGCCACGATCAAATAATGATGAAATTATCGAAATGCTAACAACATAATGTATGATAAATATCATTAAACATATGATTATATTTTGTTTAATATCCTAACTAATTCCAAAATAAAAAGGCTATGCCGACAATGGATCGAATTATGATATACCCCAAAATAAAAAAGGTTAGATTATGTATCTTATAGCACTGTTATAGTAATTTAAGCAAACCGGGGCCAACTTAATTGCATTGTTTCAAATCAAAACAGGGTCCAATAATCATCATTAATTAGCATCACTATTTATAATTATTACAAAAAAAAACTTCCGCTATATATGCTAGCAATAAAAAGAGAAGAATAGGGACAATAGGCAGCATATTCACAATTGTAGTACGTACTTATTTTTGTGCTCTAGATAGATGTTGGTGAATTTATAAGATTACAAATTACAATTGAAAAATAAAATGAAGAAATTAACTTCACTTCTTGGCTGAGGCGCGAATATCTCGCTCTCTTTAAGGAGATTCAAGTCCACTGCAGTAAATCGTTTCACTGGTCCAGCTGTAGTCCTCTTGACTTGTCCCCTCCAGGATACAACAGCCTTATCACAAAAATGTAACTCAACAAACTCTGGACAAGAGTTGAGTTTAAAGCTCTACACAAAGAACACCTCCCTTCAACTAATAAGAACTCTCTTTTTTATATAAACTTAACTCTCTCAATTTTTTCTTCTCTTGTTCTTCTTTTCAAAACAAAGAAGACCCCTCTATTTATAGGAGAAAAAATCATACAAAGATGAAAAAATAATAGAATGCCATCATTATCATCATTTAGTGCACCATTATGATTTAGTGCACCACTTATTAGTGATAATTAGATTAAAAATACATAATAATATGATTTAGTGCACCACTTATTAGTGATAATTAGATTAAAAATACATAATGGAATGATTTAGTCTTGCACTAAATAAAGATGATAATGAAAGACATTTTTATGCACTAAAGAAAGAATAATAAAGATGACATTAAATGTCATCAAT
Source organism: Solanum dulcamara (assembly GCF_947179165.1). Taxonomy (NCBI): domain Eukaryota; kingdom Viridiplantae; phylum Streptophyta; class Magnoliopsida; order Solanales; family Solanaceae; genus Solanum; species Solanum dulcamara. The sequence goes on from NC_077247.1 coordinate 37,581,840, forward strand.
GGACAATTGCTAAAATTGTAATTTAATAAAATGTTAAAATGTTCACACTAACAATAGATATTTCAATTGACACCATGGGTAAATAATGTGAGATATTATTTCGTGGTAAATAATGTGGTATATATATTTTTTTAAAAAAGATAAGTGTGTAAAACACACCTAAAATTATCTTCTTTTTTTGAGTTTCATACCTAAACTATTGAAAGTGTGAGTTTCATATCTAAACTATAACTTATTAGTTTGAGAAACATACTTCCAATAGTTTTAGGTATGAAACTCAAAAAATGGAAATAGGTCAAATGTATTTTTGATACTTATTCCATTTTTTAATTTTTTTTCAAAGCTTTCATCCTATTTTCGCGTCAGACCACTAATATACTTGAGCCACCTATGTTATTACACAAACCAAAGACTGTTAAAATCAAAGAAGGTCTGAACAAGTTTCTTAAAATAAGCGATACTATTCACTTACTAGTTACAAGATTTAACTATTATAGATGAATAATGATCTTTATTCTAAGTATTAACTGGTAGTTATTATTTTAATTAAATAACAATTAACATGCCATAACATTTAAAGTATATCAATAATATAATAATAGAAGAATAGTTACAATATCACTACTATAACTTGCTGGAACACATATATAGGTGTTGACCATTGTGTTTTGGACTATTATCTAGTCAATCTTTTGTCACTGAAACCTTCAATTGATCTATCCCAGCAAACACTGCTAGATCTGTCTGGTCAAATGGGTATTTGAAAATCCCAAGTAAGAGAGCTTAATATTTTTAGTCCGCAGTTAAAAATAATATTCACCCGTCTAGTTGTAACAATTTGTAATCATTGTTACTGTATATTCAAATATAATTAATACAATAACAATAATAATAACTCAAGGTAATCTCATAGTTTGGACGGTAGTATAGTTTGGATGGTAGTATATACACGGATGTTATTTCTATCTTAATAAAATAGAGAAATAATTTTCGATAAATCTATAATTCAAAAATAGATGGAAAAAACGTAGCAGCAACAAACAAGAATTACAATAAGAAAATACAATAATCGAGGATAAAGAATCAATGGTAGAAATAGAAATCTAGAAATATGAAATACAAGACTAATACTAATATATTATACTCTAGAGATAGGAAAACAAAACACTCGACTACCTACTAAGCTTCAGAGATAGAAAAGCAAAACACTCGACTACCTACTAAGTTTCTATCTTAATCATCAATCTAAACACCCTTCTTCAAGGGTTTCATATATATCTTCGATGAGTTGAAGTTGTGTCATGTCCTGCCTAACCATCTCACTTCAAAACTTCTTGAGCCTACTGTACCCTCCTCGAACCTATACCGAGGTATCCTCACATCTCCTTTTACATGTCTGAACCTCAATACTAAAATAATGGTAAGCTGATATAAAAAATAAGTCAAAAAAGCGACCTCATGAGGTCCCTTTTCTCCTCCATTTTTTTAAAAATAAAATAAAAAGAAACAAACTTCATGAAGTCAGTTAAATAATAATAAAAAATGGTGAAAACTATATACCGGCATGAGGTCGGAATTAATTTTTGGAAAAATATAGCGACCTCATGATGTCGGTATGTCTTTAAAATAAAAAAAATCACAATTATGACCTCATGAGGTAGCTATAATTGTTTTAATCATAAACCAAATATTTTTAAAATGCCGACTTTATGAGATCGATTTTTGTAAACCGAAAAAACAATTCGACTTCCTAAGGTCGATACTTTTAAAAATAAATAAATTTGAAGAGAATAAATAAAATAAAATACTCTTAAATCAACAAGCGCCAATGATTCAATGGAAGAATTGTATCATACCACTCTAAAGATGGAGGTGCTGTATTTTATTACGTGTATTTTGAAAATCAGACCCATGAGGTTGGTATTTTCCAAAATAAAAAAAAAGTTTTATCAAAAACTTGACCTTGTGAGGTCCTTTTTTGCAACTCATGAGGTCTCTTTAAGCGACAAACCATTTTGCAATATCATAAATGCATTAATATTATTATTTAAAATAACCGCCCCGGTAACATTTACTAGTTTTGCAATATACAATTGAGGACGATTTTTAGATCAATTTTTCAATAAAACAGATTTCATGAGATCGCTTCTTTTAGGTTAGTTATAGTAGTTTGTTTAGCAGTGTCATCTCAACCCCAGCTTGGCCAAATATTTTCATTTGTAATCTTAACTCTTTTGGTATCTTAGGCATCCATTTCAGCATACTTATTCATGGTTTTCTCATCTTGTGGATATAAAATTCTTGACTGGCTTAACACTCTATCCTATATAATGTTACCTCCTGTATTAAAGTAAGTAAACTAGAAATAATTAAGATGAAAAGAAAAAAACAATATCTGAGTCTACAAAATTCACTGTGTATTCTTAAGGAATTTAATCCCCTCATTGTACCCGAGGTTATGGATTATTTCCTTCTAAGATAAAACGGATAGAACATTAAAGAAGTAGCGGTACCTCAAACTTCTTTAATTCCAGCGAACTCAAAAACAGCAACGTAATCACACAAAGACACAACTTTATTTGTAAGAAAATATATGCAGAAGAGGGAGAGATTTTTGATGATCAAAACTGAGAGGAGGCCTCTCTATTTATAACCAACAAGGTTTCTTTTGGAAAAGAAAGTGTTTGTTCGGAAGGAACAGGTCCTTTCTGAATCTACGAAGGGAAACATCTATTTAGAAGGAACAGGTCCCTTCCGAATCCGTGAATTTCAAATTTCGTTTATTAGTTAATTCGGTAATTTTAATTCCGCGAATTTAATTAATCCAATTAATTCAGAAATTAATTAATTATTTAATCAATAATTCTGAATTAATATTGAATTAATATTAAGAAAAAGAAAATTAAATAATGAGATTAATAAATAAATTTTATCTAAAAAATTATCAATCAATCACATCATTTGCCAAAGACAAAGCCGTAGCCGTAGTCGAAGCCAAACGATGCGAGGGGGTACTCTCTACTTAACCCTTTATCAGTTAAAAGAAGTCTTTCGTAATATAAGGACAAGATTTTTCATTTCTTCTACCAATGAGGGGAAAATGACTTTTCATTTTCCCTTCATTTGGTTCCTCCACATTTTCCATTCTTATTTTTCATTCACACTTCACTTAAACCGAAAAATTCCTCACATGAATGGGGAATGACTATTGTTTAAAACCTATGCATGAAAAACTGTGTAATTCGTAAGTAAGGACTAATTGCATATGTATAAGTAGGTTTCCCTTTGAACTTTTCATAGTGAACATATATCGGATATACCATGTCAATCGGTAGATTTGATATCTTTGAACCGTCGAGCCTTGGTATATACCTAGATAACATAAGTCGCACAATTAACCCTTTAAATGTTTCTGGTTCATAAATGCATAGTGAATTGACCTTACCAGATTCTCCTTAAAGTGACTTACACTTCACACTTATATAGGTGATATCTAAATATGTTATCCCATAGAAACACCATTTGATATGCTCTGTATCAAGCTTAGATATCATTAACAGTTCCTAATGCCTTGTCCTTGTTACTAAACATTGTCGCATCATGAAAATGGATTATAAAAATTATTTTTATAATTTTGAACCTTCATCAATGACTTTGTTTGATCTCTTTGAACCTAGATTTTGGGATCTGCAGTCTTCTAGGTAGAGTTACCGCCACAATAATTTTTTCTCGTCCATAGTCCCATTCTCTTTGATGATCTCTCAACTGCCTCTCTAGTTAGGCCTTTTGTAAGTGGATCCGACATATTATCCTTTGACATAACATGGTCAATTGTGATAATTCCACTAGAGAGTAGTTGTCTAACAATATTCTGTCTTCGTCGTATGTGACGAGACTTACCGTTATACATAATACTCCCATCTCTTTCTATTACAGCTCAACTATCACAATATATGCATATAGAAGCCATTGGTTTGGTCCAAAATGGAATATCTTCTAAGAAATTCTGGAGCTATACTGCTTCTTCACCGACCTTGTCCAAGTCTATAAACTCAGACTTCATTGTAGAGCGAGCTATACATGTTTGTTTGCATGATTTCCAAGATATTGCACCTTCACCAATGATAACAATGCATCCACTTGTGCATTTAATTTCAATTGACCTAGTAATCCAATTTGCATCACTATATCCTTCAACAACTGCTGGATACTTGTTATAATGCAAAGTAAAGTTTTGAGTGTATTCTAATTACCCCAAAAGTTGTTACATCGCCATCAATGATTTTGGTTGGGATTACTTGTGTATCGACTCAATTTACTTATAGCTTGTCTGGTCGTGTACATTTCATGATGTACATCAAACTTTCCAACACTCTTGCATAATCCAATTGAGCCTGACTTTCATCACCTTTATTCTTAGCAAGATCAAGGTTCACATCAATTGGTGTTTTTACACTTTTGAAGTTTAAGTACTTATATTTTTCAAGTATCTTTTGGTTATAAAGAGTTTGAGACAATGTTAGACCTTGAGGAGTTTTGTGAATCTTAATTCCTAATATCAAATCGACAACTCCTAGATCTTTCATATCGAACTTACTGGAAGCATACGTTTAGTAGTATTTATGTTTGCAATGTCGTTACTCATTATTAGCATATCATCCAGATACAAACAAACAATGACAACTTTATTTGGAGTGTCTTTAATGTAAGCACATTTATCACACTCATTAATCTTAAATCCATTTGCCAGCGTAGTTTGGTCAAACTCCGCATGTCATTATTTGGGTGGTTGTTTTAGTCCATAAAGTGACTTAACAAGTTTGCACACTTTCATTTTTTTACCAGAAACAACAAAAACCTCAGGTTGTTCTATATAAGTTTCTTCCTCCGATTCTCCATTTAAGAAAGCTGGTTTTAATCTCCATTTATTGGATTTCAAGGCCATTTACTGCAGCTAGTGCAATTAACATTTGAATGGATGTTGTAACGACCCATTAGGTCGTTTTGAGAACTAGAACTTTTTATTTCATAAGGGACTCACCCCATAAATTTTTAATGAGTACTTTGGACTAATTGATAACTAAGGTTATTTAATTGAGGGGTAACTTTAGATATTTAATTTAATTGGTGGGTTAAATTTATAATTTAATTAATATCCTGTACCACTTATTCCATATTTATTAAAATAAGTTAGTAAGGTTATAACTTTTAAATACCTAATTAATAAGAAAGGAAAAGAAAAAGAAAAAGAACCTTACCTGCGTCGAAAGAAGGCAAACGGAGAGGAACACCATGTAAGAATACCTTTATTCTTTCATTAAGTACTTAGCATTAAATGATAGTAGGTATATGTGGTTTAAAGAGTTGTAATATATTATAATATATAGATTAGATAGGAAGAATTGACTTGGAAGGTGATAGTGTGTGCAGGTGGTGATTTTAGGATATATATATATATATAAGCATAAACAGTTATTATACGTTGGTGTGTAAATAATTGGTTTTCAAATTGGTTGAAAATTGTGTCTTTTCAACCTATGGGAGGAGACTAACTTTTAGTATTCATTATTGGTAGTGATGTCAATGAGTGACATTTGATTTGGTAGTAATTGAAAATTATATACGTAATAGATTTACAATAGGTTCATGTTTGTATGTTATTTTCGTAGTTGTAGTTTCTAGATATGTTTGAGTTTCGGTTATGGGAATCTTTTGTTCTTATTATATTATATTTTAAGTTTTGAGATATGTAATTAAATATTAGGAGTAGTGCTTATATGAAATCCATCAAAGTTATATTATTTAGAGGAATTACCTCTTAACCCTAGGCTTGAGTTTTAGGGAATTGATAATAAAATTGAATGAGTTGTTGGGTTTAGATTAAACATATATATATAGTATGGATATCAACGAACTCGTCTACTTATGAATATTGTATATTTGATAGATTGGAAAAGTCCTGAGGCATTGAAGAAAGAAAAAACGTTGGTCAATTAGCTTGCTTGATTTTGGTTCTTCGATTGAGGTAGGTTATGGTTTTATTCTATATCATAGATAGACTCTTAATAGTGATTGATATTCATTGAGTAATATGTGTAAAGTTTACTACGCATTTAATTATTGCGGTTTGGATGGTTGATATGTTGTTGTGATTAGTCTAAAATCCCGAGACCATGAAATCCATAATCTTGAACTTGTCCTATCAAAAATAGTGCCTTGAATAAAGAAGGCTTGATAAAATATTGTTAATGAAGTGGAATATAATCATAAGAAATGATAAATTAATTATATTTGGATTGGATGTCACGTTCCGACACGGTATATTTGGATCGGGTGTCACATTTCGACATGGTATATTTGAATCGGGTGTCATATTCTGACACGGTAATATTAAAGGAAAATAAATTAAAATTACTTAATACTACCCAATCTTCAAAAACTCATATTTCAAAAGAGTGTGATGTGGAGGCTTGAGTCCTTATGTGTGATCTTGATATTGTTGACTGGTTATGTAATTGTTCATTGGTTGCCACCTGTTAAGTGTTGTTGATTTTGCACTATTATTTTATGTATATTAATTTCTATTTTGAGTCGGCCGATGATACCTACTCAGTACATGTTGTCCTGTACTAACCCCTACTTATATCTTTTCTTATTTTATTTTGTGGAGTGCAGCGAGTGTTCCACAGACTTCGACTCGACCTCAACTCTAGTCCGTCTCAAGTTCATCAGATTTAAGGGTGAGCTATCCTTCTAGCTCATGATGGATTCTCTTAGTCATGACATGATGTCCTTAGTGTTCGGACACGAACTATGTCACTTATTTTATTTTAGTGTTTGACATTCTAGACTTAGTATTTATAATTATATGTCCTTGATGTAATGACTTTCAGATTTTGGGGAACGTTATGTAGTAAACTCGTGTGGATTGTTATTTCTTACTTTATAAGTTTGAGCTTCCGCGTTATTATTATACTTTATAAGTTGGGGTTCACATCGTTGGTTCTCCCACCTAGGAGGTTAAGTGTGGGTGCCACTCATGGCCCATTTTGGGTTGTGATAAACTTGGTATCTGAGCTTTACGTTCGGTGATCTCATCACACAAGAACATGTCTAGTAGAGTCTTGCGGAACGGTACGGGGACGCCTTTACTTTTCTTCGAGAGGCTACGGGACTTTAGGAAAACTCTATTCCTTCTTTCTTTCGTGTTATTACTTGAATCCAATTGGTATATAGGTGATACAAATTGATATCTGACCTTCTTCACTCTATTTTCGTAAATTTTCAGAACTAAAACAATAGCATCGCCTGAGCCAGCCATTAGGGCTGTAGCTAGAGGTGGTTAGTGACGAGAGATCGTGGTAGAGGTCACAGGAGAAAGCCCACCAAGGACAGAGATCAGGCTGCTAGGAAACGTCTTCTGACTTCTTCATAGAGAAGTATATCCCCCGGACCTAGAGGGACAAGAGGGGAGATGAGTTCCAAAATATAGAGCAAGGAAAGATATTCGTTGTAGCCTATGAGATCAGGTTTCGTGCCTTATCCAAATATGCAACTTTGCTTCAGTCTAGAAGAGCGGATTTTGCCACTTTGTGATAGGATTATGGTCAGAATTTCTATTGCAGTTTCATAGATTGAGTGTATATCAAAAAGGGTCAGGATATGACTACTATAATGATATCGATGCTTAGTTGGTTAGATTATGGATTGTGTTACTTGTGCTAGCAACCTAACCTATGAAAGAATATATATCGCTTGGGATAGAGATAGAATGGGTCGAATTTGATAATGTTTTGTAGTTATTCAATGAGTAAGAAGGTGCGGATCATTTGAGGTATGGTCTTCTCGATAGGTATAATGTGTTCTAGGGGTATATCTTAGATACAATTAATGTGTTTAGGTATTTGAGTATATTTCAAACATTCTAAATAAGGATCTGTGACTTTATCGTAAGCTCTAAGAGAGTGGATCGATATAGGAACAACAAGATTATGGTTATAGGAAGACCCAACAAGTAAACTTGGGTAAAGACAATCGAAGATTTTAGTAAGAACATGCATATAAAATTGGGTTAGACCTTTGGAAGTGGTTGATTTTATGATAGAGGTAGAGGGGGTGAAGCCAGATAGCTTTGATACAGAGCCCATTGTTATGCTTTCCCTGGGATATTAGAGGCAAAGACATTCGATGCTGTTATCACAGGTACTCTTCTGGTCTGCGATAGCTTGGCCTTCATATTATTTGATCCTGGATCCACATTTTCTTATATCTCTTCCATGTTTGTCGATGGACTCGATTTACATTGTGACTTACTTGACATGCCTATTCGTGTTTCAACTCCTGTTGGTGAGTCTGTGCTAGTTGAGAAAGTGTATAGGTCTTGCCTTGTGACTTTTGTAGGGAGCAGAACTTATGTAGATTTAATTATTTTAGAGATGGTTGACTTTAATGTAATCTTGGGTATGACTTGGCTCTCTCCAAATTTTGCTATCTTAAATTGCAATGCTAAGACTGTGACATTAGCCAAGCCTGTGATGGATCCGTTGGTGTGGAAGGGTGACTATCTTCCCGCTCCAGTTCGGAATATCTCTTTCTTCGTGCTAAGAGATTGGTGAGTAAGGTTTCTTTAGCCTTCTTGGCACATCTCAGGGATGACAGTTTTGGAGTGCTATCGATTGAGTCTATTTCGATAGTGCGCGAGTTTATGGATGTTTTTCCCACAGACTTACCTGGTATGCCACCTGATAGGGATATAGATTTTTATATCGACCTGAAGCCCGACACTTGCCCTATTTCCATTCCACCTTATAGAATGCCCCCCGACTGAGTTGAGGGAGTTGAAGGCCCAACTTTAGCAGTTGTTGGGTAAAGGATTTATTAGACCAAGTGCCTCTTCTTGGGGTGCTCAAGTTTTATTTGTGAAGAAGAAGGATGGTAGCCTTCGTATGTGCGTAGACTACAGGCAGTTGAACAAAGTGACTATTAAAGATAGGTATTATCTTCCTCGAATTGATGACTTATTTAATCAGTTGAAGGGTGCTTGTGTTTTCTCAAAAATTGATTTGAGGTCTGGTTACCATCAGCTGAAAATACGGGCAGTAGATGTACCAAAGACTGCTTTTCAAACCAGGTATGGACACTATGAATTCTTGGTAATGTCTTTTGGGCTTACAAATACGCCTGCTGCTTTCATGAGTCTGATGAATGAAATCTTTAAGCCATATTTGGACCTTTTTGTTATTATCTTTATTGATGATATATTGATCTACTCAAAGAGCAGAGAAGAACATGAAGAGCATCTGAGGATTGTTCTGGGATTATTAAGGGAGAAAAGGCTATATGCCAAATTCTCTAAGTGTGAGTTCTGGGTTGATTCAGTGTCCTTCTTAGGGCACGTCGTTTCTAAGGATGGAGTGATGGTGGATTCCCAGAAGATTGAAGCAGTGAAGAGTTGGGCAAGGCCCACTAATGTCTCAGAGGTAAGGAGCTTTGTTGGTTTGGCTAGCTACTATCGCCGGTTCGTCAAAGGATTTGCTTCCATTGCTTCCCAGCTGACTAATCTGGCCAAGCAAAAAGTTCCAATTGTGTGGTCGGATGAGTGTGAAGAGAGTTTTCTGAAACTCAAGACCTTATTGATTACTACACCGATTCTTGCCCCGCTAGTAGAAGGTAAGAATTTCATTATTTATTATGATGCATCATATTCTGGCTTAGGTGCAGTGCTAATGCAGGAAAAAAAGGTAATTGCCTATGCTTCAAGGCAATTGAAGGTGCATGAACATAATTACCCCACTCATGATTTAGAGTTAGCTGTGATTGTATTTGCATTGAAGCAGTGGAGACATTATCTATATGGGGTAAAGTGTGAAGTGTATACAGATCATCGCAACTTGCAATATGTATTCACTCAAAGAGACTTGAATTTGAGGCAGAGGAGGTGGATGGAATTGTTAAAGGACTATGATATCACTATTCTTTATCACCCGGGAAAAGCTAATGTAGTGGCTGATGCCTTAAGCAGAAAAGCAGGAAGCATGGGAAGTTTAGCTCATTTGTTGGTTTCCACACGTACGTTGGCTAGAGAGGTTCAAACTCTAGCTAATAACTTTATGAGGCTGGAAGTAACTGACAAAGGAAGGTTTTTGGCATGTGTGGAAGCAAGATCTTTCTTCCTTGACAAGATTAAAGAAAAGCAGTTTGATAATGAGAAACTGAGCAGAATTCGTGATATGGTCTTGCAGGGAGAGGCCAAAGAGGCCATGATCGATGAAGAAGGCATCTTGAGGATTAAGGGGCAGATATGTGTGCCCCGTATTGATAATTTGATTCAGACTATTCTTGTAGAGGCTCATAGTTCGAGGTACTCTATACATCCTGGTGCAACCAAGATGTATCGCGATCTGAGACAACATTATTGGTGGAGCAAAATGAAGTGTGACATTATGGATTTTGTTGCCCATTGTCCAAATTGTCAGCAGGTAAAATATGAGCACCAAAGGCCTGGAGGGACACTTCAAAGAATGTCTATTCCTGAATGAAAGTGGGAAAGGATTGCAATGGACCTTCGGTAAGTTTGATTCGATATAGGTGATTGTTGATAGGTTAACTAAGTCTGCTCACTTCATTCCAGTCAAGGTGACTTATGATGCTGGAAAGTTAGCCAAACTCTATATCCGCGAGATTGTTCGACTACATGGAGTTCCGATTTCTATCATATCAGATAGAGGTACATAATTTACTTCTAACTTTTGGAGGACCTTGCATGCTGAGTTAGATACTAGGTTGGATCTTAGTACTGCATTTCACCCTCAGACCGATGGGCAGTCTGAGAGGAAAATTCAAGTGCTAGAAGATATGCTTCGTGCATGCGTGATAGATTTTGGTAGTCATTGGGATCAATTTCTACCCTTGGCAGAGTTTTCGTATAATAATAACTATCACTCGACTATTGATATGGCTCCGTTTGAGGCATTGTATAGGAGGAGATATAGGTCTCCTATTGGTTGGTTTGATGGGTTTGAAGTGAGACATTGGGGAACTAATCTTTTGAGAGAGTCACTAGAGAAGGTGAAATTTATTCAGGAGAAGCTTTTAGCAGCTCAGAGTAGGCAGAAAGAATATACAGACCGAAAGGTCAGGGACATGGACTTTATGGAGGGAGAGCAAGTGTTGTTGAAGGTTTCACCAATGAAGGGTGTGCTGAGATTCGGTAAGTGAGGTAAGATCAGCCCGAGGTATATTGGGCCAGTTGAAGTTCTTAAGCGTGTTGGAGAGGTGGCCTATGAATTGGCATTGCCTCCAGGTTTATCTGGAGTGCACCGAGTGTTTCATGTGTCTATGCTAAAGAAATATCATGGTGATGGAAACTATATTATTCGCTGGGATTCAGTCTTGCTTGATGAGAATTTATCTTATGAGGAGGAGCCTGTAGCTATTCTTGATAGGGAGGTCCGCAAATTGAGGTCAAGGGAGATTGCTTCTGTGAAGGTCCAGTGGAGGAATCGTCCTGTTGAGGAGTCCACTTAGGAGATTGAGGCTGATATGCGTAGGAGATATCCGCATTTGTTCGTCGAGTCAGGTACCCATTTCTACCCTTGCTCTTCTTTTGATTGTTCGTGGACGAACGGTGGATAGATTGGTATCTATTGTAACGATCCATTAGGTCGTTTTGAGAACTAGAACTTTTTATTTCATAAGGGACTCACCCCATAAATTTTTAATGAGTACTTTGGACTAATTGATAACTAAGATTATTTAATTTAGGGGTAATTTTAGATATTTAATTTAATTGGTGGGTTAAATTTATAATTTAATTAATATCCTGTACAACTTATTCCATATTTATTAAAATAAGTTAGTAGGGTTATAACTTTTAAATACCTAATTAATAAGAAAGGAAAAGAAAAAGAAAAAGAAAAAGAACCTTACCTGCGGCGAAAGAAGGCAAACGAAGAGGAACACCATGTAAGAATACCTTTATTCTTTCATTAAGTACTTAGCATTAAATGATAGTAGGTATATGTGGTTTAAAGAGTTGTAATATAGTATAATATATAGTTTAGATAGGAAGAATTGACTTGGAAGGTGATAGTGTGTGCAGGTGGTGATTTTAGGATATATATATAAGCATAAACAGTTATTATACGTTGGTGTGTAAATAATTGGTTTTCAAATTGGTTGAAAATTGTGTCTTTTCAACCTATGGGAGGAGACTAACTTTTAGTATTCATTATTGGTAGTGATGTCAATGAGTGACATTTGATTTGGTAGTAATTGAAAATTATATACGTAATAGATTTACAATAGGTTCATGTTTGTATGTTATTTTCGTAGTTGTAGTTTCTAGATATGTTTGAGTTTCGGTTATGGGAATCTCTTGTGCTTATTATATTATATTTTAAATTTTGAGATATGTAATTAAATATTAGGAGTAGTGCTTATATGAAATCCATCAAAGTTATATTATTTAGAGGAATTACCTCTTAACCCTAGGCTTGAGTTTTAGGGAATTGATAATAAAATTGAATGAGTTGTTGGGTTTAGATTAAACATATATATATAGTATGGATATCAACGAACTCGTCTACTTATGAATATTGTATATTTGATAGATTGGAAAAGTCCTGAGGCATTGAAGAAAGAAAAAACGTTGGTCAATTAGCTTGCTTGATTTTGGTTCTTCGATTGAGGTAGGTTATGGTTTTATTCTATATCATAGATAGACTCTTAATAGTGATTGATATTCATTGAGTAATATGTGTGAAGTTTACTACGCATTTAATTGTTGCGGTTTGGATGGTTGATATGTTGTTGTGATTAGTCTAAAATCCCGAGACCATGAAATCCATAATCTTGAACTTGTCCTATCAAAAATAGTGCCTTGAATAAAGAAGGCTTGATAAAATATTGTTAATGAAGTGGAATATAATCATAAGAAATGATAAATTAATTATATTTGGATTGGATGTCACGTCCGACACGGTATATTTGGATCGGGTGTCACATTTCGACATGGTATATTTGAATCGGGTGTCACATTCTGACACGATAATATTAAAGGAAAATAAATTAAAATTACTTAATACTACCCAATCTTTAAAAACTCATATTTCAAAAGTGTGTGATGTGGAGGCTTGAGTCCTTATGTGTGATCTTGATATTGTTGATTGGTTATGTAATTGTTCATTGGTTGCCACCTGTTAAGTGTTGTTGATTTTGCACTATTATTTTATGTATATTAATTTCTATTTTGAGTCGGCCGATGATACCTACTCAGTACATGTTGTCCTGTACTAACCCCTACTTGTATCTTTTCTTATTTTATTTTGTGGAGTGCAGCGAGTGTTCCACAGACTTCGACTCGACCTCAACTCTAGTCCGTCTCAAGTTCATCGGATTTAAGGGTGAGCTATCCTTCTAGCTCATGATGGATTCTCTTAGTCATGACATGATGTCCTTAGTGTTCGGACACGAACTATGTCACTTATTTTATTTTAGTGTTTGACATTCTAGACTTAGTATTTATAATTATATGTCCTTGATGTGATGACTTTCAGATTTTGGGGAACGTTATGTAGTAAACTCATGTGGATTGTTATTTCTTACTTTATAAGTTTGAGCTTCCGCGTTATTATTATACTTTATAAGTTGGGGTTCACATCGTTGGTTCTCCCACCTAGGAGGTTAAGTGTGGGTGCCACTCATGACCCATTTTGGGTTATGACAGATGTAATCCTAGTTACAGGTGAGTATGTATCAAGATAATCAAGGCTTTATTTTTGTCTAAATCATTTGATGACAAGTCTTGCCTTGTATTTTTCAATAGTTCCATCAGCTTTCATTTTTCTTTTGAAAATCCTATTTAAACCTAAAGGTTTGTTTCCTGGAGGAAGGTTAACTAATTCCCAAGTATGGTTTCCCAAGATTGAATCAATCTCATTGTTAACAACCTCTTTCCAAAAGGGTGAGTCCGCAGCAGACATAGTTTCTTTGAATGTTTGAGGCTTATGTTTAAGAAGAAATGTTTCAAAATCAAATCCAAATAAAGTAGATGTCCTTTGATGTTACGCCTTGGACTCTCTTTATTTGGTACACTCTCCTTTGGTTCTTCTCGAGGTCATTTAGACCCTTCATTAGATAATTCACGTCTAGTTTTATACGGATAGATATGTTTAAAAAAATTGGTATTATCTGATTCTATTACCGTATTATCATGAATATCCAAATGTTCGGACTTATGAACCAAAAATTGACATACTTTAATATTTGTAGCATATCTAATGAAAATACAATCCACAGTCTTAGATCCTACTGTGACCCTCTTAGGTTTAGGAACTTGGACTTTGGCTAGACACCCCCATACTTTGAAATATTTCAAATTTGATTTTCTTTCTTTTCATTTCTCATATGGAATAGACTGTGTTTTGATGTGGGAAACTCTATTGAGTATTCGATTTGCTGTAAGGATGGCTTCCCCCCCACAAGTTTTATGGTAAACCTAAAATTATAAGTAAGCCATTCATCATTTCCTTTAAAGTCTAGTTTTTCCTTTCTGCAATTCCATTATATTGAAGTGAGTAAGGAGCAGTAGATTGATGGATGATTCCATTTTCCAAATATATTTCTGCAAAAGGAAATTCATACTCTCCACCTGTATCACTTATTATTATTATTATTATCTTTTTATCCAATTGATTTTCAACTTCAATTTTGTATTATCTAAATGGTTTTATTTTTTCATCCTTACTATTCAACAAATAGACATAACAATATCTAGTGCAATCGTTAATAAAAGTTATAAAATACTTTTTCTCACCACGAGATGATGTTGACTTCATATCACAAATGTCTGTGTGAATCAATTCTCAAGGAATAAAATTCCTTTCAAAAGATTTATAAGGATGCTTAGCATACTTAGATTCAACATATACTTGATATTTTGATTTATTGCATTAAAAGTTAGGCAATACATTTAAGTTGATCAGTTTTCGTAAGGTTTTATAATTGACATGTCCTAAGCGTGAATACTTGATATTTTAATTTATTATTATAATCAATTATTACATTCAGTTTGAAAAGGACCACAGGAGGTAGGTTTTTCCTAAATACACTAACTATTACTTTGTTTGAAACCAGAACACACTTGAATTCATTTTTTGATAAGACCGACAGAAACCAAGTTCTTTCTCATTTTTAAAACATTAAAAACTTTGTTCAGTGTCACCACCTTGCCGAATGTCATTTTCAAGAATACTCTACTATATCCTTCAATCTTAGCCGTTGCAAAATTTCTCATATAGATAGTCTCAACAGGTGCAACAGGGAAATAAGTAGTGAAGGCTTCTCGGACCGCACAAACATGTGACATGGCTCCTGAATCAAGCCACCATTTTTTGAAATTTTCTACCATGTTGCATTCGGTCAGCATTGCACATAAGTTTTCAACATCCCCATTTGTATCAATCATGTTGGCTTGACCTTTCTTCTTTTCCTTCTTGGGTGCACGACAATCAACAGACTTATGTCCAGCCTTCCCACAGTTGTAAAAATTTCCTTAAACTTCTTCTTAGTTAGAAGATTTTTCGGTCCACAAGCTTTCTTTTTCTTCTTCGAATTTGTTGGAGCAGTTTCAATAATATTGGCTCTCATGATTGCCGATTTACCATTTGGCTTCTTTTATGTGAATTTATTATCCTTTTCAATTCTGAGACAAACAATAAGATCTGCTAGAGTCATCTATTTTCGTTTGTGTTTCAAATATTTCTTGAAGTCCCTCCATTGTTGAGGCAACTTTTCAATGAAGGTTGTACTTGAAAAGTTTCGTTAATGACCATCCCTTTAATAATAATAAATTATTGTTAATACTACAATCAATAATTTTAAGAAAAATATTGACATAAGTAATACCTTCAGCAAGGAGATCGTGCACAATAACTTACAATTCCTGCACTTGAGACATTACTGTCTTACTGTCTACCATTTTGAACTATAGAAATTTGACCGCAACAAATTTTTTAAGTCCTGCATCCTCTATCTTATACTTCTTCTCCAACGTATCCTACAACTATTTTGAAGTTTTACACACATTGTAGATATTATATAGACAGTCCTTCAGATCACTCAAAATATAATTCCCGTATAAAAAGTCAGAATACTTCCATGCTTCTTTTACGAAAAAGCGCTCTCTATCCGGAGTTTCGTCTGATATGATTGGAACCTCTTTAGTGATGAACCTCTGAAGGCTCGATGTGATTAGGTAGAAAAGCATCTTTTGTTGCCACCTTTTGAAATCAACACCACATATTTTGCCTGGCTTTTCTGGAGCAGTCCGAGCAAGCACAAGTGGTGGTCAACTAGATGAAGCCATTGTATTTTCTCCAGAAACATATTCATTGGTATCTCCCATTCCGTTTGACAAAACATAAATCGCATTTAAACAACAGAATGAACAAATAGAAATTTTTGTTCAACTTGATGAAGTTTTTATATTCTTCGAACCAAGAGAAATAAAAACTTAATTAACTTGACAAAGATTTTATTTCTTCGAACCAAATTAATCACTGGAATAAAAAAATCTTTCGATTTTAGTCATTCCGAATCAATATTAAGAAAAAGGAAATCAATTAATGAGATTAATAAATAAATTTTGTCTAAAAAATTATCAATCAATCACATTATTTGCCGAAGCTGAAGTCGAGCGACGACGACGGCTCGAGGGGACACCCTCTACTTAATCATTTATGAGTTAAAGGAAGTCTTTCCTAATATCTGGACAAGAGTTTTCCTTTGTTCTACCAATGAGGAAGAAATGACTTTTCATTTTTCCTTCATATGATTTTCCCACATTTTCCAATTCTTATTTTCCATTCACAATTCACTTAAACTTCACTTAAACCCAACATATAACATAGTCGGCTTAACAATCATTCTATAAAGTTCACTTTTAAATATCGACAGCACATTCTATTAGAGAAAAAATGCATTTTAATATCAAAAATAATAATACTAATTTGCATGAATTAGTCATGATGAAAGTGAAAATTATTTCTTGGTAACGTGTGTAACCACTAATTCCCACATTGAGGCTTAAATATTATAACCACTATCACATGATCACTATTAACCTGATCCCCTAATATCCCACTCTATAATTTACCGAGATGGAAGAAATACCACACCTATAAAGGATGTTTGATTTTCATCCTTTTGTTGTGTAGAGGAGAAGTAGTATGTTGTGAGATGTGAAGTGGATGACAAGTACTATATTGTGTTCATATTTTCAGATTAATGCAATGAAAGAGAGAGTAAAGACAGAGAAAAATATTTTAGATAGTCAACTTATTCATTATACAAAAGAGTGTAATTTATATTATATTGAAGAAAGATATTTTTTTGGTGAAATTTTATAATCTTCAACTAATTCCCAGTTATTTGAATCTATTGTTAGATTGGTAAAGATAGTACCGTGCACAGTGAGCTTGAATATTTTTTAAAGAGAGCGACCGCACCTCGGCATGAATATTTATTTATTCATTTTTATTTATTTCATTATTCAACCATAATTTATGGTATATTCTCCCACACATTCTTATCACACAAAAACCTAATGCGAGTCTCCATGCATCTATCGTGCTCCAATATGATGTGTGACATTTTTTTCAATTTCTTCATTACTTGAATTACAGACCCTAGATACATGAAACTTCCTCTCTTGAAATAATGACTTTATCACTAAATTTGCACTCCGCATACTCAATTTTTTGACCTTACTCAACTTAAAACCACTTGAACCCAAATTCTATCTCCAAATCTATAGCCTAGCGTTAATGCTGCATGCACAATAATCATACACTACATACATATGGACTGAATTTTGAAAAAAAAAAGTGAAGATGATGATTATTTTGTACCATGGCAACCAGTATTACGCAATAGTGCTGACCTTTGGACAACAGAAAAGTTGATTGAAGAGCCTTATTTTTAGTCATTTAAAGAAAGAGTAGAAAAGAGAATTTTAACCATTTTGCAGGTAGACAAAGATAATCTTTTCCTTTAATTTTTCACCCCCCAAAAAATAAAGTTAATTTGTAACACGAAAATGACTAGGCAAATGTCCATAATGTACAGAGGTACAGGTTTTGCGTGGCAGAAGAAAGAAATTAAAGAGAGAAACAAAAGATGGATAGATATAGTAAGGATATGTTTTGTACTTTTGAATGTACATATAATTGAGGAGACAATATATACATGGACCTGTCTTTTCTAACTTTGGCCTTTCTTAGTACTTCTGCCCTCGTGTATGCCATTTGTCGGACACTTGGATACGGCCTTGCCATACCCATATTCACATAACTTTATATATGCGGCACATTTTAACTTATATATGTACCCTCATAATATATATACAAGGACAACGGGAAATTTCACAGTGAGATCTATGAAGGATAGAAAGGCTGTTTTTTGAAAGATTTTTGCTCAAATATAGCTAATAAAAATATGTATGAAAAAGGGAAAATAATGATAGTGAAGAAAATATAGCAGTTAGTAAAACAACAACATAATGCGATAACTGAAGAGCAATAAACACATCGGATAAAGGAAATCAAAGGAAATACACTACAAGAATAAGGCTATTACATTATGAAAAACAACACTCCACCACCTACTATGATTCTATCTTAATTTTGCGACCTCCGTACTCTCCTATCTACGATTATGTCCTTGGTAAATTATAGTTGTATCATGTTGTTGAGGATGAAGAAATAGTTAAAGTTGTTATCTAAGAAGCCAGCTGACATAGTTAATTGTAACTAACTTAAATATTAGTTAGAATGTGGGTAAAAGGTAGTTAGAGATCAGTTAGATATTTTACCTAATTGATTAGCTGGATATAAATAGATAGTAACTTGTATTAGATCATTGTATCACACTGAAAAAATGGAAATTTGATCCTTTTATCTCAATCTCCAGTTCACTCTTCTTCTCCATTAGTTTTCATTCCAGAATTATCACTCATTTTAATATGATATCAGAGTCATCAATGGCGATCCAGATTTAGTGATTGATATCTAGTTACCAACAAATCTTCATCATCTTCATCAAGTCTGTAATGATCTTGAGGGTGATTTTCGAAAATTTGTACAAAACACGCGTGAACAGTAACACACGTGAACATTAACGCGCGTGAACAGTAACCTTTTGGGCAGAAAATGCCCCTTTCTTCCCATTTCAATATTTTTCATCATTTGTTTGAGTTCTTGAACTCCTTGAGGTGATTTGAGAAGAGATTTTCGAGGTAAAGTGTTGGGTAAGTGATTTTTGATCTAAAACCTTCCTTTTTCATTAATTGTTTGATGATTTTAACTCTTAAATTTTAGTTTCAAACCCCAAAAATCTTTGTTTCTTCCCTAATCCGAATTTAAGGAAAATTGTGATTTCCAACTCGTTTTGAGCTCTATTTTTATGGGTTTTTCAACCATGAGTTCCTTATTACCAATAGAATTGGATTGTTCAATAAATTTCCAGATTTGACCCTTTTCAAAAATAGTTAATTTTTGGGCCATTTTACCCCGGTTCCGAAACCTATCAATATGGGTGTCATTGGACTCCTTGTGATATGTATGTTTCATTGTTGATAGTGAGTTTTCATTCCGGGTGCTGAATTCGAGAGTTGCTTGTCCGGTGGAGGTATTCGAGTGCGGTTTCGACAATTGAGGTAGGTTTGGCTATCTTTCTTTGAGATTGAGATGGGATAATTAGTCATTCATATGTTATAGACTTTGGGATGGGGTTGTAGTATAAGTTGAGAATGTTATATATATTGTGATGCCCGTGTGGGGGCTTATTTATTAATGTGTTCCTGTGTGGGGGTTTATTCGTATTACATAGCCCGTGTGGGGTTCTTATTTGTTATCTTATTTGCTTTGAGAGCATGTGATTTGTGATTTGCCTAAGAAAGAGGCTTGAGTATATTATTTGACTTGTGATGCCGCCTGAGAGATTGAGTTGGTTTTTTTTAGCATACTTGAGTATTGAAATATTGTTGAAAAAGGGGTGAATATTTAAAAGAAAGTGTTTCCTTCCCGTTACTATTTATTGAGGGTGAATATCATGTGTAAATTAAGTTTTGAGAACTTTGAACCTTATACCACATGTGAGCTGAATATTACTTCCATGCCATATGTGTTTTGATGCATTCATCCTCATTCATCATATCATGAAACATGGGAAGTTGAGAAATATGGAAATTCTTTTTGAGAAAGAAAATGAAACACCTTTAAACCTTTGTATCTTGAGTCTCTGACCGAGGCAATTTTCCGGCAGGGTAGTGGATGCATTGTGATCTTAACCTTTGTATCTTGAGTCCCTGACCGAGGTGGTTTTCCGATAGGGTAGTGGATGCATTGTGATCCCTTGACCACGAGGAGGTGGCAAGGATAATGAGATATTGTGATTGAGGTATATGGTCTGCGAGACCCCCATGGGTCCTGCTTGGTAGCACAGCTCGGCAGGTGTATACGACAGGCTGTGCGACAGTCTTGATTCCACCGTACCACCACACCATTGCATCATCATATTGTATTGCATTGCATTGATAGTTGTGCTACTTGAATTATTTGATTAATTATGATTATGAGCTGTTATTATGGGTTTACTTTACTCGCGTCAATATATATATAAAATGGCGGCACCGATGCGGAAGTGGGACTTTTCTGTATGCAGGTGGAAACGTTCCTTTGTTTATTTTGTAGGTTTGATTAATTCCTTATACTCAGTCAGCTAAAACCTACTGAGTACATGTGAATTGTACTCACCCCTACTTTTGTATCCCTTTTTGATGCAGATACTAGTCGGGGTACCTCACGTGGCAGTTAATATTTTAGCGGATTGTGTATTCTCAGATTAGTGGTGAGGTCCCAGAATTCGAATCGTCACTAGTCTATCTTTATTTTTCAGTCTTTTATATCATTCAGAGACTTATGTTGTATCTTCAGATTCGAACCTTGTATTAGATGTCCTTTATACTTATGACACCAGGTTTTGGGATAATTTCTTCATTGTTTTTTTTCTTTTTATTTAAATCGTGGCATCGCTTTCCCCTTTGGGAGTCTTGTATGAGTTTTATTTTTAGGGTTACACATCAGATTGGGTTTTGAGATGTGTGCCATCATGACCTCAATTATTGGGTCGTGACAATTGGTATTAGAGTACTAGGTTCACCGGTCTTATAAGTTAAAGAGCAGGGTGTCTAGTAGAGTCTTGCGGATCGGTACGTAGACGTCCGTACTTATCTTTCAGAGGCTACAAGATACTTAATAGAAGAATTTCTTTCTTTTTACTCCCTTCGTGCCATTTATTCATATCAAGTGTTGTATACCTCTGATCTATTCCTTCTGCGCAGATGGTGAGGACTAGAGCCACAATTACTGAGGGTGAGGCTGCACCTGCTGCCTGAGCCCTAGTACGCGGGTGAGGTAGAGGACGTGGTGGAGTCAGGGGATGAGGCCGAGAAAGGGGAGCGGCACCTACTCGTGGATGAGCTAGAGAGCTATCACCTGAGCCCATGTATGAGCATGAGGATGACTTAGAGCAGAAGACTGAGGAGCAGAGGCCATCCCAGCCTCCTGTGGTTCCCGAAAGTGCTCTGATTCTTCAAGAGCTACTGGTTCAATTATTGGCTAGACTGGATGGTTTTCCTACCTCTGGTATTATTTTAGGTGCTGTAGGTTCTCCTATCATAGTTGGTGCAACACCGCCAGTTCAGGGGCCTAGTGTAGGATTTCAGACTCCTAGTTCATCTTCAATGACTTCTATTGCACCTCCGAGATTTGCAGCTCCGCCAGTTTCTGCTAATGCTGCCATGTCGGTAGCTGAGCAGAAGAGTTTCGAGAGGTTCGTTCGATTAGCGCCTCCAAGGTTTGATGGTAAAGCCGAAGAGAAAGCCTATGACTTTTTGACTGAGTGTCAAGACAGGTTGTTCAACCTAGGCATTTTAGAGGCACATGGAGTTGCTTACACTTCATATCAATTTGCGGGAGTGGCCAAAGAATGGTGGAGGTCATTTCTTGCTCGTAGACCTATTGGTTCTCCTATGATGAGTTGGGAACAGTTTACTGAGGTGTTCCTTGAGAGATTTATGCCTTATAGCCTTTGTGATCAGCGTAGAGATGAGTTTGACAGACTAGAGCAGGACTCCCTATCTGTATCTGAGTACGAGACTTGCTTCCATGAGTTATCTCTTTATGCTATGTCGAGTATTCCCACCGAGTTCGAGCGGATTCGCAAACTAGTGAAAGGATTCGCCGGTTATCTCCAAGAGGCTACAACCTCTCTTGTACTGTTTAGGGGTACATTTCAGAGTATTATTGATTATGCCAGGATGATAGAGAGTATCCGACGTGCTAGACAGGGCGGGGCCAAGAGGTTCCGTCGGTAGGGTCAATTCAGCGATCATTCCTCCAAGGGTAGAGAATATTCAGGTTCAGGAACCTATGGTTATCAGGGCATACCAGTCTAGGCAGCTATTCAGGGTTCTTCGAGCTTTGGAGGTCGTTTTGACACTTCTAGTTATTCCCCACGGAGTTCAGGTCCTCGAGGTTGTTATGTGTGTGATGAGTTTGGGCATAAGGCCCAAGATTGCCCCAAACGTGCTCTTTCTAATGGATGGCCTGGGGCACCAGTTGTTCGTTCTATAGATGCTCTAGCTGTTCGAGGTTCTTCGCAGAATACTAGAGGTGGCACTAATGATGCTAGGGGTAGAGTATGAGGTAGTGCTCGTGGTGGTTCGCAGGCTAAGGGTGACCGTCAGTTATGCTATGCTATACCAGGTAGATATGAGGCAGAAGGCTCTGACGCAGTTATTACAGGTATTGTTCTAGTTTGCCATCGTTCTGCTTCAGTATTATTTGACCCAGGGTCTACCTATTCTTATGTGTCGACTTATTTCGATGTGGGTATTGATTATGTGAGTAAGTCCCTTATTGTGCCTATTACTATTTCTACCCCAATAGGTGAATCTTTAGTGATGGATCTGGTATACAAGGGATGTTTGGTGATATTTTTGGGTAGAGAGACCCGTGCAGACTTGATTTTATTAGGCATGCTTGATTTTGATGTGATACTGGGTATGGACTGGTTATCTCCTTATCATGCTATATTAGATTGTTATGCAAAGACCGTGACCTTAACTTATCTCGGTTTACCTAGCGTGGTATGGAAGGGTAATCCGAGTTCATATCCTAAGGGGGTCATATCTTATATTCGTGCTCGTCGCTTGATGGATAAGGTTTGTTTGTCTTATTTGGCTCATGTATGTGATCTCCTCACGGAGTCATCTCATATAGAGATTACGAGGGTGGTGAGAGAGTTTATGGATGTATTTCCTACAGACTTGCGGGAGTTCCTCCTAACCGTGATATCGATTTTGTGATTGATTTGGAGTATGACACTAAACCCATCTCTATTTCTCCTTATCGGATGGCTCCAGCAGAATTGAAAGAGTTGAAAGAACAATTGGAAGATTTATTGAAGAAGGGGTTTATTAGACCTAGTATATCACCGTGGGGTGCATCAGTTTTATTTGTGAAGAAGAAAGATGGTACTATAAGGATGTGTATTGATTATCGACAGTTGAACAAAGTCACTATCAAGAACAAATATCCTCTCTCTCACATTGATGATTTATTTGACCAGCTTCAAGGTGTATCTGTGTTCTCAATGATTGATTTGAGATCGGATTACCATCAGTTGAGAGTTCGGGAATCTGATATCCCGAAGACTGTATTCAGGACTCGTTATGGGCATTATGAGTTTGTGGTTATGTCCTTCGGGTTGACTAATGCCCCGACTGCTTTTATAGAGTTGATGAACCGGGTGCTTCGACCTTATTTGGACTCGTTTGTGATTGTGTTTATTGATGATATATTGGTTTATTCCAAGAATGAGGCGGATCATGTTAGGCACCTAAGGACAGTCCTTCAGAGATTGAGAGAGGAGAAGTTGTATGCAAAATTCTCCAAATATGAGTTTTGGCTTGAGTCCGTGACATTCTTGGGTCATATAGTGACTAAGGATGGTATTATGGTTGATCTAGCCAAAGTTGCAGCGGTTCGTTATTGGGTTAGGCCTACTTCGATTACCGAGATTTGGTGTTTTATTGGGTTGGCAGGCTTTTTTCATCGGTTTGTTCAAGGATTCACTTCTATTGCATCCCCATTAACTAGGCTAACTCAAAACACAGTGGCATTTTAGTGGACTGATAAGTGTGAGGCGAGCTTTCAAAAGCTCAAGGAATTATTGACTTCAGCACCTATTCTAGCCTTACCCGAGGAGGGCGTGGCATTTATTATGTTTTGTGATGCTTCGGGAGTCGGCTTGGGTGGTGTATTGATGCAAAAAGGTAGAGTTATAGCTTATGCTTGTCGACCGTTGAAGGTACATGAGAAGAACTATCCTACCCACGACTTAGAGTTAGCAGCGGTGGTGTTTGTTCTGAAGTTGTGGAGGCATTATCTCTATGGAGTGCATTGCGAGGTCTATACTGACCACCGTAGCCTTAAGTATATCTTTTCTCAGCCGAATCTAAACATGCGGCAGCGTAGGTGGTTAGAGTTATTGAAAGACTATGACATTACCATACTTTATCATTCGGGCAAAGCTAATGTGGTAGCGGATGCCCTGAGTCGCAAAGCATTAGCATGGGTAGTTTGGCCTTTCTTAAGGCTGTGGAGAGGCCTTTGGCGTTGGATGTTCAGTCATTGGCTAGACAGTTGGTCCGACTTCATATTTCTACACATCATGGTATTTTGGCCTTTGTGGAGGCTAGGTCCAATTTGATGGACCAGATTCGTACACACCAGTTTGAAGATGAAAAGTTGAGGGCCATTCGAGACAAAGTGTTGAGTGGTGAAGCAAAATCAGCCTCTCTTGATCCGGAAGGAGTTTTGAGGATTAATGGTCGCATTTGTGTGCCCAAGGTTAGTGAATGGGTACGTATGATATTAGAGGAGGCTCATTGTTCCAAGTATTCGATTCACCCGGGAGTGGCAAAGATGTTTCATGACTTGAAACAACACTATTGGTGGTGTTGCATGAAGAGAGACATTATTGATTTTGTGGCTAAGTGTCTAAATTGCCAACAAGTGAAGTATAAGCATCAGAAACCGGGTGGTCCTATGCAAAGGATGCCCATTCCTGAGTGGAAATGGGAGCGTATCACTATAGACTTCGTATCTGGATTACCCATGGCATTGGGTAAGTATGACTCTATCTGGGTGATTGTGGATCGATTGACGAAATCAGTCCATTTCCTTCCGGTGAAGACTAGCTACAATGCGGATTAGTTAGCTAGGATCTATCTTCGTGAGATTGTTAGGCTGCATGGGGTGCCTATCTCTATTGTATCAGATCGGGGTTCAGTGTTCACCTCTCACTCTTAGAAGGCATTACAGCGTGGTTTGGGTATGCGGCTACAGATGAGTTCAGCATTTCATCCCCAAACCGATGGTCAGTCTGAGCGAACTATTCAGGTGTTGGAGGATATGCTTAGGGTCTGTGTGATTGATTTTGGTGCCCGATGGGACCAACACTTGCCCTTAGCAGAGTTTGCCTATAATAACAGTTATCACTCCAGCATTCAAATGGCACCATTTAAGGCATTGTATGGTCGTAGGTGTCGATCACCCATTGGGATGTTTGATTTTGTTGCGGTTGATGCATTGGATACTGACTTACGTAGGGATGCTGTGGAGCGGGTACATTTGATTCAGGGTTGACTATTGATAGCTCAGAGTCGTCAGAAGAGTTATGCTGATAGGAGGGTTCGTCCCTTAGAGTTTATGGTGGGTGATTGTGTGTGGCTTAAAATATCGCCCATGAAGGGTGTGATGAGGTTCGGAAAGAAGGGCAAGCTTAGCCCAAGGTTTGTTGGCCCGTTTGAAATCCTGAGGAGAGTAGGTGGAGTGGCGTATAAGTTGGCCTTACCCCCTAAATTGTCAGCTGTCCATCCGGTAGAGTTGAGTCCGGATTTGACTTATGAGGAGGAGCCAACAGTTATTCTAGATAGGCGGCTTCATAGACTCAGGACCAAGGATGTCACTTCGGTCAAGGTGCAGTGGCAGCATCGGCCTGCTGAGGAGGCGACTTGGGAGTTAGAGTCTGATATGCAGGCTCGGTACCCTCAGCTTTTTGAGACCCCAGGTACTTTATTTTATCTTATGTTCGAGGACGAACATCCTTTTTAGTGGTGGATAATGTAATGACCTTGAGGGTGATTTTCGAAAATTTGTACAAAACACGCATGAACAGTAACATGCGTGAACAGTAACACGCGTGAACAGTAACTTTTTGGGCAGAAAATGCCACTTTCTTCCCATTTCAATATTTTTCATCATTTGTTTGAGTTCTTGAACTCCTTGAGGTGATTTGAGAAGAGATTTTCGAGGCAAAGTGTTGGGTAAGTGATTTTTGACCTAAAACCTTCCCTTTTTATTAATTTTTTGATGATTTTAACTCTTAAATTTTAGTTTCAAACCCCAAAAATCTTTGTTTCTTCCCTAATCCGGATTTAAGGAAAATTGTGATTTCCAACTCGTTTTGAGCTCTATTTTTATGGGTTTTTCAACCATGAGTTCCTTATTACCAATAGAATGGGATTGTTCAATAAATTTCCAGATTAGACCCTTTTCGAAAATAGTTAATTTTTGGACTATTTTACCCCCGGTTCCGAAACCTATCAATATGGGTGTCATTGGACTCCTTGTGATGTGTATGCTTCATTGTTGATAGTGGGTTTTCATTTTGGGTGCTGAATTCGAGAGTTGCTTGTCCGGTAGAGGTATTCGAGTGCGGTTTCGGCAATTGAGGTAGGTTTGACTATCTTTCTTTGAGATTGAGATGGGATAATTAGTCATTCATATGTTATAGACTTTGGGATGGGGTTGTAGTATGAGTTGAGAATGTTATATATATTGTGATGCCTGTGTGGGGACTTATTTATTAATGTGTTCCCGTGTGGGGGTTTATTCGTATTACATAGCCTGTATGGGGGTATTATTTGTTATCTTATTTGCTTTGAGAGCATGTGATTTGTGATTTGCCTAAGAGAGAGGCTTGAGTATATTATTTGACTTGTGATGCCGCCTGAGAGATTGAGTTGTTTTTTTTAGCATACTTGAGTATTGAAATATTGTTGAAAAAGGGTTGAATATTTAAAAGAAAGTGTTTCCTTCCCGTTACTATTTATTGAGGGTGAATATCATGTGTAGGTTAAGTTTTGAGAACTTTGAACCTTATACCACATGCGAGTTGAATATTACTTCCATGCCATATGTGTTTTGATGCATTCATCCTCATTCATCATATTATGAAACATGGGAAGTTGAGAAATATGAAAATTCTTTTTGAGAAAGAAAATGAAACACCTTTAAACCTTTGTATCTTGAGTCTCTGACCAATGCAGTTTTCCGGCAGGGTAGTGGATATATTGTGATCTTAACCTTTGTATCTTGAGTCCCTGACCGAGGCAGTTTTCCGGTAGGGTAGTGGATGCATTGTGATCACTTGACCACGAGGAGGTGGCAAGGATAATGAGATATTGTGATTGAGGTATATAGTCTGCGAGACCCCCATGGGTCCTGCTTGGTAGCACAGCTCAGCAGGTGTATACGAAAGTTTGTGCGACAGTCTTGATTCCACCGTACCACCACATCATTGCATCATCATATTGCATTGCATTGCATTGATATTTGTGCTGCTTGAATTATCTGGTTAATTGTGATTATGAGCTGTTATTATGGGTTTACTTTACTCGCGTCAATATATATATAAAATGGCGGCACCGATGCCGAAGTGGGACTTTTCTATATGCAGGTGGAAACGTTCCTTAGTTTATTTCATAGGTTTGATTAATTCCTTATACTCAGTCAGCTAAAACCTACTGAGTACATGTGAATTGTACTCACCCCTACTTTTGTATCCCTTTTTGATGCAGATACTAGTCGGGGTACCTCACGTGGCAGTTGATATTTTAGCGGATTGTGTATTCTCAGATTAGTGGTGAGGTCCCAGAATTCGGATCGTCACTAGTCTATCTTTATTTTTCAGTCTTTTGTATCATTCAGAGACTTATGTTGTATCTTCAGATTCGAACCTTGTATTAGATGTCCTTTATACTTATGACACCAGGTTTTGGGATAATTTCTTCATTGTTTTTTTTTCTTTTTATTTAAATCGTGGCATCACTTTCCCCTTTGGGAGTCTTGTATGAGTTTTATTTTTATGGTTACATGTCAGATTGGGTTTTGAGATGTGTGCCATCATGACCTCAATTTTTGGGTCGTGACAAAGTCGTTCTTAAAGTGTTTTTTTAATTTTCTTCTTCAAAACTTCATTTTGTTCTCATATGTGCCTGAATATTTTCATCGATGAATTGAAACTGAATCACTGGAAGGAAATGGAGTAGACATCAATGGATCTGGACATGCAAGCAATCAAAGATTAGTTTCGAATTTTGATCCATTGTTCTTATAAAGCTCGGATATTCTTGGAGTTAATCTAGCTCATTATGTTATCAATGGAATGGAGAACTACATGCTCTGGAGTAAATCAATGTGAATTGCACTGCTAGAGAAGAATAAAATTGGTTTGTGGATAGTACCTTCAGGAAGGACATGTATGAGGGTCAAATGGCGCATCAATAGGAGCGTGTGAATGCGATTGTGTTGTCTTGGATCATGAGTTCAGTTTCGAAAGATCTAGTTAATGGAATTGTCTATTCTTCAAACACTCACAAAGTCTGGGCAGATATCAAGGAACATTTTGATAAGGTGAATGCTATGAAGATCTATCACATTCACAGAGGAATTGCAACACTAACTCAAGGTATTTCAATTATATATCTCAATCTATTTTTCGCGATTAAGTGAGCTTTGAAAAGAGTATGAATCCTTGGTACCACCTCCTTCGTGTTCCTTTGACAAATCGCATGATTTCATCACCAATCTAGAATAACAGAAACTCAAGCAATTTTTAGGTGGATTAAATGAAAATTATAACCAGTCAAGAAGTCAAATTTTGATAATGCCCATAATATCTTCTATGAATCAAGCTTATTCCATGCTAATACATGAGAAAAGTTAGAGAGCACACTTAAATATGGTTGTACTAACTTCACACTCTCAGCCAAAATATGAAAAAGAAGAACCTTCAGCTCTTGGCGTTACTGCTATAATATGATATGGTCATAATTTGAAATAGAAATCAGGTTTACCTTCTCGTTATGAGGAAGGAAAATCTTCAGGATCAGGTGCTGTTGGTGATCATTTCACAAGGAATAATAATAATAATATAAGGATACAGAAGAACTCTAATCTTCAATGTGATTTATGTCATTTTAAGGGTCATATTAGAAAGAATTGTTACAAGTTAATTGGTTATCCATCTGATTTCAAGTTTACCAAGAATAGATAGAGAGAACAAAATGATTTTAGAGGTGGAAATTACCATAACTCGGGTTACAGAAGTCTAAATGGACATAAGTCTGGTGGCTACAACGTACACAATGCTAATGTGCATTGTCATGATGGTTTTGAGCAGCAAATGAATGTCCAGCAAGCTAATGTACATTCATCAAAGTAACAAGGTTTCACAATAGAATAATTCAAGAAACAACTCAACATGATTGATAAACAGGATTCTCCTGAAAGCATAGCTAACATAGTAGGTAAAATTAAATTTTTTTGGCTGGTTTTAAGACTAACTTTTGAATTATTGATACAGTAACTTCAAATCACATGGTTTCATCCATGGCTTTATTATCATCTACTTCTTCTCTTCCAAAATTCCCTCAAAACCAAGTCCATCTACCAAATTGTGACATAGCCCAGATCACTCACAAAGGAACTTGTAAATTGGACATAGACCAACTCCTCAAAGATGTTCTATATATACCCCTATTTAGATACAACTTACTTTCAGTATCTAAACTTACCAAAAAACTACAATGTTTTACCTTATTATATCCTGATTGTTTTTCTTTTTCAGGATCTTTACACTGGCAACGTGAAGGGGTTTGGTAAGGAAAAGGATGGACTTTATATTCTCACCACCAAATAACCACCACCTGTCATTTCATCCAACTTGGAAGATACTTCTATATGTCTCTCCACTCAAACTGCATGTATCAAGAACTCGGTAAGGTATCAAAGGCTTGGTCATGCACCAGTTCACATCTCAAATCAAATACATGCTATTAAGTATATTCTAGATAAATCTAAGCTTTATAATTGTCTTGTTTGTCCTATTGTTAAAAAGAATAGATTTCCTTTTCCTACTCATCAAACTACTTCTACTCTCGTCTTTCAAGTAGTGCATATCGATGTATGGAGTTGTTATAAATATAGCACTTATAATGGAGACAAATATTTACTTACTCTTGTGGATGATTTTAGTAAAATGACTTGATTTTTTTGTTGAAATTCAAAAGTGATTGTATGATACACTTGAAATTCTTTATCCAACTCATTCAGAATCAATTTAACACATGCATCAAGACCATCAAATTAGATAGTGGTCTTGAATTTATCAATTCTCAGTGCACATCTCTCTTCCTGACCCTTGATATAGTTTATCAAAGGACATGTGTATACACCCGTCAACAGAATGGGGTAGCTGAGAGAAAACATAGACACCTTCTAGAAGTGGTAAGAGCATTAATATTTCAAGGTCACATTCCTATTAAATTCTGGGGTAAATATGTACTTGCTACTATTTACATTATAAATAGACTTCCCACTGTTGTTCTTCATGGCATTTCACCCAATGAAAAGCTTCACAAAATTACACCCTTTTTGATTCACATGATAACATTAGGTTGTTTATGCTATGCCATTGATTCTAATTCCCTTGATAATTTTTCTCCTAGAGAAATCCCTGCTGCTTTCATGGGTTATTCCTCCAGACAAAAGGAATATAGATTGTATAACCTCCAAACTCATGTATTTTTTGTTAGACGAGATTTTCACTTTAGAGAAAATATTTTCCCTTTCAAGAATTTGTTGATACTTTCTCTGACTCTCCATCCTCATGTTTTCCTCCACCATATCTCCTTGATCCAAACACTACATCTACCATTTATCCAGATCATGCTTAACTTGATCCTCCAACCTCTTCTTCCTCTAACAACCAGTCTCATCTTCCTACACCCTCATCACCTACCTCTTCTTCTACTACACCTTTTGATTCTCCTACATCCATTATCCACCTACTCATTTTATAAATCCAGCTCCTAATCATTCACCATCTCCATCACCTACCAAAAGACTAATTTGAGAAACCATACCTCCATTATGGTTGTCTAACTATGTTCATCCTAAGCCTCATTCCAGATTTCATTCTCACTCCATCAACTAGGTTGTCAGCTACTCTCACCTTAGCCCTAGCTACCAAGCTTTCCTTTCTAATTTTTCTTCCACTACGAACCTCACAAATACTCTGAAGCTATACTAGATGACAGATGGGTTCAAGCAATGAAACAAGAAATTGATGCTCTTGTAGATAACAAAATTTGGGAGATACTTGATTTATCAGCAGGAAAACTGTCTATTGGACGTAAATGAGAATACAAAATTAAGTATAATGCTGATAGTTCTATAGAAAGATTCAAGGTCAAGCTTGTAGCTAAAGGTTACATACAACAGGAAGGTGTGGATTTTCATGACACTTTTTGTCCTTTGCTAAAAAGGTTACTATTAGAGGTGCACTTTCTTTGCCTGTTATGCATTATTATCCTGTGTTTTAAATTAGCTATTTTAATGATTTTCTCTAAGGAGATCTTCATGAGAAAGTGTATATAGTGTTGCCTCAAGGTTTCAACAGTAAGGGGGGACATGAAAGGTATGCAAGTTCAAGAAGTCCATATATGGTCTTAAGAAATCATCTAGACAATGGAATGTTAAGCTCACAAATATATTGATCAAATCTGGTTTTCAGCAGAGTAAACATGATTATTCCTTGTTTAATAAGAGAGTAAATCAAAACTTTGTAATGATACTCATCTATGTAGACAACTTTTTGATCACTGGAAATAATTTAATTCTTATCAAAGACTCACAAAATACTCTACAACAGAACTTCAAGATTAAAGATTTGGGTGAGTTGAGGTATTTCCTAGGGGAAGAGTTTGTGAGATCCAAAAATGGAATACTAATGACACAAAGAAAATACATACTAGAGTTGACATCAGAATGGGGATTGGCAGGAGCAAAGCCTATTATGACACCTTTAGAATAAAACATGAAGTTTATTACCATAGACTATGACAACCACTTGAAGAGAGAAAATAATGATCCACAACTAGTAGATAAAAGTGCATACTAAAGATTAGTAGGAAAACTACTTTATATAGCAATGACAAGACCATTCTTATCTTGAAGGAGCATTTCATGTGGTAAGGTATCTTAAAGGAAGACCTGGTTTAGGCATTTTGATGAGTAGTGATAAAGATGATACACTTAAAGCTTTTTGTGACTCTGATTGGGCATCTTGTCTAGTAACAAAAAATTCAGTGACAAGTTATTGTATGAAGTTGGAAAAGTCTCTAATCTCTTAGAGGTCCAAGAAGCAAGAAACTGTATCAAGAAGTACAACTGAAATAGAGTACATAAGTGTCATGCCCAAAGAGGACATCCTAAACATAACCGGCACTCAGAAGCTATTTCTGGCTCCCAAGTGAACCACTTGGCCTGATCACACATTCATTCAATCAGCGAAAAACTTAGTTTAAAAGAAAAACAAATCTTAGTGGGCAAACTCAATAAACAATCTCCATCATTCTAAACAAAGACATAGTTTGAGAGAAACTAATCAAAAGTTAAAGACATCAAAACAAATCCATTATTATCTAGTCTATAAAGCTTCTATCTCTACTATCTAGATGGTGCTAATGACAATTCATCGCTATCTCAAAAGAGCTACTCATAAGTAATGAAAAATATAAATATGATTCATCCAAAAGTAAGGAGGTCTCACCACAATCAGGAAAAAAATAGATCTTCAACAAAGTGCATGTTGATTATCTCTAAGAACTGTCCTTGCATCATAAAATAATGCAAGCCCAAATAGACATTAGTACATGAAATGTATAAATATGTAATATAGCGGAATAAAACAATAATATATCAAAGGTACTCAAGATAGAATGAAACTCACCCAGCTCAATATGATATGCAAGTATAAATATAATAATGCTTTAAGAAGGATTTTGTAATATGAAACTTGTTCAAAACATGTCATATACTTTCAGCAGAATCTGGGAGTCCCTTTTAATCGACAACAATCCCACCATCTATAAGCAGGTGATGTACAATAAAATGATGTCGTTGCCACGTCCGTCCAATACTTGCCAAGATAAAGGATGAATCTACCAATCTTGGATCCACAATCAATCAAGTCTTATCCTGTCAGAAAAATAAAAAGGGAAACATCTGACTTAACGGTTAAATCCTTTCCTACGCTGGCTACGTAGTTATTGAGTTTTACTCTACCCAATTCGATGCTTGATACTACTTCCAAAACTTAATATGCTAATGCAACTTAAATCAATCAGTTCAATCAAAACTTTGGACTAGTCTCATTGGACTCTCATCAAAACTCAATCTCGTCTCAATCATTATGCTTTTTTAAATCAATTCAATCCAATCCACTCATTTAGCTTAAATGTTCAACTCTTTTAAATTTCTTTAAAATATTCAATCTCCACTAAAAATAATGCATAGTGAAAGCAGGATCAAAATAGTTATAATCTTAAAGACTCTTTTAATTCAATTCGGGCTGGGCTCATGCTCAAATCATCAAGTTTTTTTAGAAAAATATATTTTTAAAATCAATCACAACTTATTAAAAATCTGTGTCAAAACCATGATTTATGCTCAAAATATTCATGTTCAAAATAGTGAAAAATTTCAAAAACTCTTTAGACTCAACTAATGTGAAACTGAAACTGAAAAACTTATAAGAAAATACACATAAATCGCATTTGTTAAATGCAATTTATGTACAAAAGTCTTGCAACACATAAAACGCACTTGCCAAATACATTTTATGAACAAAGTAAGAAAATGAACTAGGTGGGATCGCGAACCTGTCGCGCACTCTTCTGTTTAGACTATTTTGCCCCAAAAAATTATCTTTTGATCCGCTTGGCCTAAAATTCTATTGAGACTACTTTTCTATAGGATTTTACCCTCTGATTGATATTTTGGCCTTGGATTGGCCAAAAAGGTTAAGGATGATGCATTGTGCGAGTGTTTTTCATCTAGGGGTATTTTTATAATTTTAGCAGGTATCACATTATCTCCCTCTTGGAATCATTCATCCTTGAATGAAGAGCAACTAGAGATATACTTGAGGAATGAATAATAATCAAGACTAAATCAAATCATCTAATCAGCCAAATAACATCTAGACAATCATCTATTTAAACCCAATAATAGACAAATTAATTCAAGTCAAGAGTAAGGACATTACCTTCAACATTCTCGTCATTAGGCACGAATAGAACATCAAAACTCTATTAATCAAATCATTCAAAAATGTAGATGATCAACCATCAAACTCAAGAAAGAAGACGTCAACTCAAATCAAGAATATGACGTTACTTTCAACATTATCGTTGATGGCACGAATAGAAGTGGATATTTAATCTTCATATCATCCTCATAGGACAGACTATCCTTGATTTTAGCATTATCAATGGAAATTACAACAAAGAATCTCCCAAGCACTTCTTTGATCATCGATACATGAAGTACTGGATGAATGAGGTAACTCCAATTCATGAGTGAAATTTCCAATCCTCTTAAAATTTAGTAAGACCAGTATATCGGAGCCCAAGCTTCCTCTTTTTTCCAAGCCTCATAACTGTAATGACCTTGAGGGTGATTTTCGAAAATTTGTACAAAACACGCATGAATAGTAACATGCGTGAACAGTAACACGCGTGAACAGTAACTTTTTGGGCAGAAAATGCCCCTTTCTTCCCATTTCAATATTTTTCATCATTTGTTTGAGTTCTTGAACTCCTTGAGGTGATTTGAGAAGAGATTTTCGAGGCAAAGTGTTGGGTAAGTGATTTTTGACCTAAAACCTTCCCTTTTTATTAATTTTTTGATGATTTTAACTCTTAAATTTTAGTTTCAAACCCCAAAAATCTTTGTTTCTTCCCTAATCCGAATTTAAGGAAAATTGTGATATCCAACTCGTTTTGAGCTCTATTTTTATGGGTTTTTCAACCATGAGTTCCTTATTACCAATAGAATGGGATTGTTCAATAAATTTCTAGATTTGACCCTTTTCGAAAATAGTTAATTTTTGGGCCATTTTACCCCCGGTTCCGAAACCTATCAATATAGGTGTCATTGGACTCCTTGTGATGTGTATGTTTCATTGTTGATAGTGGGTTTTCATTCTGGGTGATGAATTCGAGAGTTGCTTGTCCGATAGAGGTATTCGAGTGCGGTTTCGGCAATTGAGGTAGGTTTGACTATCTTTCTTTGAGATAGAGATGGGATAATTAGTCATTCATATGTTATAGACTTTGGGATGGGTTGTAGTCTGAGTTGAGAATGTTATATATATTGTGATGCCCATGTGGGGGCTCATTTATTAATGTGTTGCCGTGTGGGGGTTTATTCGTATTACATAGCCCGTGTGGGGGTCTTATTTGTTATCTTATTTGCTTTGAGAGCATGTGAATTGTGATTTGCCTAAGAGAGGCTTGAGTATATTATTTGACTTGTGATTTGCCTAAGAGAGGCTTGAGTATATTATTTGACTTGTGATGCCGCTTGAGAGATTGAGTTGGGGGTTTTGAGCATACTTGAGTATTGAAATATTGTTGAGAAAGGGGTGTATATTTAAATGAAAGTGTGTTCTTCCCGTTACTATTTATTGAGGGTGAATATCATGTGTAGGTTAAGTTTTGAGAACTTTGAACCTTATACCACATGTGAGTTGATTATTACTTCCATGCATATATGTTTTGACGCATTCATCCTCATTCATCATATCATGAAACATGGGAAGTTGAGAAATATAGAAATTCTTTTTGAGAAAGAAAATGAAACACCTTTAAACCTTTGTATCTCGAGGCCCTGATCGAGGCAGTTTTCCGGCAGGGTAGTAGATGCATTGTGATCTCAACCTTTGTATCTTGAGTCCCTGACCGAGGCGGTTTTCCGGCAGGGTAGTAGATGCATTGTGATCCCTTGACCATGAGGAGGTGGCAAGGATAATGAGATATTGTGATTGAGGTATATGGTCTGCGAGACCCCCATGGGTCCTGCTTGGTAGCACAGCTCAGCAGGTGTATACGACAGTCTGTGCGACAGGCTTGATTCCACCGTACCACCACATCATTGCATCATCATATTGCATTGCATTGCATTGACATTTGTGCTGATTGAATTATCTGGTTAATTGTGATTATGAGCTGTTATTATGGGTTTACTTTACTCGCGTCAATATATATATAAACTGGCGGCACCGATGCCGAAGTGGGACTTTTCTGTATGCAGGTGGATGCGTTCCTTAGTTTATTTCATAGGTTTGATTAATTTCTTATACTCAGTCAGCTAAAACCTACTGAGTACATGTGAATTTTACTCACCCCTACTTTTGTGTCCCTTTTTGATGCAGATACTAATCGGGGTAGCCCACGTGGCAGTTAATATTCTAGCGGATTGTGTATTCTCAGATTAGTGGTGAGGCCCCAGAATTCGGATCGTCACTAGTCTATCTTTATTTTTCAGTCTTTTGTATCATTCAGAGACTTATGTTGTATCTTCAGATTCGAACCTTGTATTAGATGCTCTTTATACTTATGACACTAGGTTTTGGAATAATTTCTTCATTATTTTTTTATTTTTTTATTTAAATCGTGGCATCACTTTCCCCTTTGGGAGTCTTGTATGAGTTTTATTTTTAGGGTTACACATCAAATTGGATTTTGAGATGTGTGCCATCATGACCTCAGTTTTTGGGTCGTGACAATTAGTATCAGAGCACTAGGTTCACCGGTCTTATAAGTTAAAGAGTAGGGTGTCTAGTAGAGTCTTGCGGATCGATACATAGACGTCCGTACTTATCTTCGAGAGGCTATAAGATACTTAATAGGAGAATATCCTTCTTTTTACTCCCTTCGTGCGATTTATTCATATCAAGTATTGTATACCTCTGATCTATTCCTTCTACGCAGATGGTGAGGACTAGATCCATAATTACTGAGGGTGAGGCTGCACCTGCTGCTCGAGCCCCAGTACGTGGGCGAGGTAGAGGACGTGATGGAATCAGGGGACGAGGCCTAGCAAGGGGAGTGGCATCTGCTCGTGGACGAGCTAGAGAGCTATCACCTGAGCCCATGTATGAGCATGAGGATAACTTAGAGCAGAAGACTGAGGAGTAGAGGCTATCCCATCCTCCTGTGGTTCCTGATAGTGCTCTGATTCTTCAGCAGCTACTGGTTCGATTATTGGCTAGACTGGATGGTGCTCCTACCACTGGTATTGTTTCAGGTGTTGTCGGTTCTCCTATCATAGTTGGTGCAACACCGCCAGTTCAGGGGCCTAGTGTAGGATTTTAGACTCCTAGTTCATCTTCAATGTCTTCTATTGCACCTCCGAGATTTGCAGCTCCGCCAGTTTCTGCTAATGCTGCCATGTCGGTAGCTGAGCAGAAGAGTTTCGAGAGGTTCGTTCGATTAGCGCCTCCAAGGTTTGATGGTAAAGCCGAAGAGAAAGCCTATGACTTTTTGACTGAGTGTCAAGACAGGTTGTTCAACCTAGGCATTTTAGAGGCACATGGAGTTGCTTACACTTCATATCAATTTGCGGGAGTGGCCAAAGAATGGTGGAGGTCAGTTCTTGCTCGTAGACCTATTGGTTCTCCTATGATGAGTTGGGAACAGTTTACTGAGGTGTTCCTTGAGAGATTTGTGCCTTATAGCCTTCGTGATCAGCGTAGGGATGAGTTTGATAGACTGGAGAAGGGCTCCCTATCTGTTTCTGAGTACGAGACTCGCTTCCATGAGTTATCTCGTTATGCTATGTCGAGTATTCCTACCAAGTTCGAGCGGATTTGCAAACTAGTGAAGGGATTCGCCGGTTATCTCCAAGAGGTTACAACCTCTCTTGTATTGTCTGGGGGGTACGTTTTAGAGTATTATTGATCATGCCAAGATGATAGAGAGTATCTGACGTGCTAGATAGGGCGGGGCCAAGAGGTTCCGTCGGCAGGGTCAATTCAGCGATAATTCCTCCAAGGGTAGAGAATATTCGGGTTCAGGAACCCATGGTTATCAGGGCAGACCAGTCCAGGCAGCTATTCAGGGTTCTTCGAGCTCTGGAGGTCGTTTTGACACTTCTAGTTATTCCCCACGGAGTTCAGGTCCTCGAGGTTGTTATGTGTGTGATGAGTTTGGGAATAAGGCCCAAGATTGCCCCAAACGTGCTCCTTCTAATGAACGGCCTAGGGCACCAGTTGTTCATTCTATAGATGCTCCAACTATTCGAGGTTCTTCGCAGAATACTAAAGGTGGCACCCATGGTGCTAGGGGTAAAGTACGAGGTGGTGCTCGTGGTGGTTCACAGGCTAAGGGTGACCGTCAGTCATGCTGTGCTATACCGGATAGATATGAGGCAGAAGCCTCTGATGCAGTTATTACAGGTATTGTTCCAGTTTGCCATCGTTCTGCTTCAGTATTATTTGACCCAGGGTCTACCTATTCTTATGTGTCGACTTATTTTAATGTGAGTATTGATTATGTGAGTGAGTCCCTTATTGTGCCTATTACTATTTCTACCCAATAGGTGAATCTTTAGTAGTGGATCGGGTATACAAGGGATGTTTGGTGATATTTTTGGGTAAAAAGACCCGTACATACTTAATTTTATTAGACATGCTTGATTTTGATGTGATACTGGGTATGGACTGGCTATCTCCTTATCATGCTATATTAGATTGTTATGCAAAGATCGTGACCTTAGTTTATCCCGGTTTACCTAGCGTCGTACGGAAAGGTAATCCGAGTTCATATCTTAAGGGGGTGATATCTTATATTCGTGCTCATTGCTTGATGGATAAGGGTTGTTTGTCTTATTTGGCTCATGTACGTGATCTCACCAAAGAGTCATCTCATATAGAGACTATGAGGGTGGTGAGAGAGTTTATGGATATATTTCCTACAAACTTGCCGGGAGTTCCTCCGGACCGTGATATTGATTTTGTGATTGATTTGAAGCATGACACTAAACCCATCTCTATTTCTCCTTATCGGATGGCTCCGGCAGAATTGAAAGAGTTGAAAGAACAATTGGAAGATTTGTTGAAGAAGGGGTTTATTAGACCTAGTATATCACCGTGGGGTGCATCAGTTTTATTTGTGAAGAAGAAAGATGGTACTATAAGGATGTGTATTGATTATTGACAGTTGAACAAAGTCACTATCAAGAACAAATATCTTCTCCCTCGCATTGATGATTTATTTGACCAGCTTCAAGGTGCATCTTTGTTCTCAATGATTGATTTGAGATCGGGTTACCATCAGTTGAGAGTTTGGGAATCTGATATCCCGAAGACTGCATTCAGGACTCGTTATGGGCATTATGAGTTTGTGGTTATGTCCTTCGAGTTGACTAATGCCCCAACTGCTTTTATGGAGTTGATGAACCGGGTGTTTCGACCTTATTTGGACTCGTTTGTGATTGTGTTTATTGATGATATATTGGTTTATTCCAAGAATGAGGCGGATCATGTTAGGCACCTGAGGACAGTCCTTTAGAGATTGAGAGAGGAGAAGTTGTATGCAAAATTCTCCAAATGTGAGTTTTGGCTTGAGTCCGTGACATTCTTGGGTCATATAGTGACCAAGGATGGTATTATAGTTGATCCAGCCAAAGTTGCAGCGGTTCGTGATTGGGTTAGGCCTACTTCGGTTACCGAGATTTGGAGTTTTATTGGGTTGGCAGGCTACTATCGTCGGTTTGTTCAAGGATTCTCTTCTATTGCAGCCCCATTGACTAGGCTAACTCAAAATACCATGGCATTTCAGTGGACTGATGAGTGTGAGGCGAGCTTTCAAAAGCTCAAGGAATTATTGACTTCAGCACCTATTCTAGCCTTACCCGAGGAGGGTGTGGCATTTATTGTGTTTTGTGATGCTTCGGGAGTCAGCTTGGGTGGTGTATTGATGCAAAAGGTAGAGTTATAGCTTATGCTTCTCGACAGTTGAAGGTACATGAGAAGAACTATCCTACCCACGACTTAGAGTTAGCAGCGGTGGTGTTTGTTCTGAAGTTATGGAGGCATTATCTCTATGGAGTGCATTGCGAGGTCTATACTGACCATCGTAGCCTTAAGTATATATTTTCTCAGCCGAATCTGAACATGCGGCAGCGTAGGTGGTTAGAGTTATTGAAAGACTATGACATTACCATACTTTATCATCCGGACAAAGCTAATGTGGTAGCGGATGCCCTGAGTCGCAAAGCATCTAGCATGGGTAGTTTGGCCTTTCTTAAGGCTGTGGAGAGGCCTTTGGCGTTGGAGGTTCAGTCATTGGCTAGACAGTTGGTCCGACTTCATATTTCTACACATCATGGTATTTTGGCCTTTGTGGAGGCTAGGTCTACTTTGATGGACCAGATTCGTACACACCAGTTTGAAGATGAAAAGTTGAGGGCCATTCGAGACAAAGTGTTGAGTGGTGAAACAAAATCAGCCTCTCTTGATCAGGAAGGAGTTTTGAGGATTAATGGTCGCATTTGTGTGCCCAAGGTTAGTGAATGGGTACGTATGATATTAGAGGAGGCTCATTGTTCCAAGTATTCGATTCACCCGGGAGTGGCAAAGATGTTTCATGACTTGAAACAACACTATTGGTGGTGTGGCATGAAGAGAGACATTATTGATTTTGTGGCTAAGTGTCTAAATTGCCAACAAGTGAAGTATGAGCATCAGAAATCGGGTGGTCCTATGCAAAGGATGCCCATTCCTGAGTGGAAATAAGAGCGTATTATTATAGACTTTATGTCTGGATTACCCATGGCATTGGGTAAGTATGACTCTGTCTGGGTGATTGTGGATCGATTGACCAAATCAGCCTATTTCCTTCCGGTGAAGACTAGCTACAATGTGGATCAGTTAGCTAGGATCTATCTTCGTGAGATTGTTAGGCTGCATGGGGTGCCTATCTCTATTGTATCAGATCGGGGTTCAGTGTTCACCTCTCACTTTTGGAAGGCATTACAGTGTAGTTTAGGTACACGGCTAGAGATGAGTTCAGCATTTCATCCCCAAACCGATGGTCAGTCCGAGCGGACTATTCAGGTGTTGGAGGATATGCTTAGGGCCTGTGTAATTGATTTTGGTGCCCGATGGGACCAACACTTGCCCTTAGCAGAGTTTGCCTATAATAACAGTTATCACTCCAGCATTCAAATGGCACCATTTGAGGCATTGTATGGTCGTAGGTATCGATCACCCATTGGATGGTTTGATTCTGTTGCGGTTGATGCATTGGATACTGACTTCCTTAGGGATGCTATGGAGCGGGTACGTTTGATTCAGGGTCGACTATTGACTGCTCAGAGTCATCAGAAGAGTTATGTTGATAGGAGGGTTCGTCCCTTAGAGTTCATGGTGGGTGATTGCGTGTGGCTTAAAATATCGCCCATGAAGGGTGTGATGAGGTTCGGAAAGAAGGGCAAGCTTAGCCCAAGGTTTGTTGGCCCGTTTGAAATCCTGAGGAGAGTAGGTAGAGTGGCGTATAAGTTAGCCTTACCCCCTAAATTGTCCGCTGTCCATCCGGTGTTTCATGTTTCCATGCTTCGCAAGTACATACCGAATGAGTCTCATGTGATTTCTTATGATGCGGTAGAGTTAAGTCCGGATTTGACTTATAAGGAGGAGCCGACAGTTATTCTAGATAGGTGGCTTCGTAGACTCAGGACCAAGGAGGTTGCTTCGGTCAAGGTGCAGTGGCAGCATCGGCCTGCTGAGGAGGCGACTTGGGAGTTAGAGTCTGATATGCAGGCTCGGTACCCTCAGCTTTTTGAGACCCCAGGTACTTTATTTTATCTTATGTTCAAGGACGAACATCCTTTTTAGTGGTGGATATTGTAATGACCTTGAGGGTGATTTTCGAAAATTTGTACAAAACACGCGTGAAGAGTAACATGTGTGAACAGTAACACGTGTGAACAGTAACTTTTTGGGCAGCAAAATGCCCCTTTCTTCTCATTTCAATATTTTTCATCATTTGTTTGAGTTCTTGAACTCCTTGAGGTGATTTGAGAAGAGATTTTCGAGGCAAAGTGTTGGGTAAGTGATTTTTGACCTAAAACCTTCTTTTTTCATTAAGTTTTTGATGATTTTAACTCTTAAATTTTAGTTTCAAACCCCAAAAATCTTTGTTTCTTCCCTAATCCGAATTTAAGGAAAATTGTGATTTCCAACTCGTTTTGAGCTCTATTTTTATGGATTTTTCAACCATGAGTTCCTTATTACCAATAGAATGGGATTGTTCAATAAATTTCCAGATTTGACCCTTTTCGAAAATAGTTAATTTTTGGACTATTTTACCCCCGGTTCCGAAACCTATCAATATGGGTGTCATTGGACTCCTTGTGATATGTATGTTTCATTGTTGATAGTGGGTTGTCATTCCGGGCGTTGAATTCGAGAGTTGCTTGTCCGGTGGAGGTATTCGAGTGCGGTTTCGATAATTGAGGTAGGTTTGGCTATCTTTCTTTGAGATAGAGATGGGGTAATTAGTCATTCATATGTTATAGACTTTAGGATGGGTTGTAGTATGAGTTGAGAATGTTATATATATTGTGATGCCCATGTGGGGGCTCATTTATTAATGTGTTGCCGTGTGGGGGTTTATTCGTATTACATAGTCCGTGTGGGGGTCTTATTTGTTATCTTATTTGCTTTGAGAGCATGTGAATTGTGATTTGCCTAAGAGAGGCTTGAGTATATTATTTGACTTGTGATTTGCCTAAGAGAGGCTTGAGTATATTATTTGACTTGTGATGCCGCTTGAGAGATTGAGTTGGGGGTTTTGAGCATACTTGAGTATTGAAATATTGTTGAGAAAGGGGTGTATATTTAAATGAAAGTGTGTTCTTCCCGTTACTATTTATTGAGGGTGAATATCATGTGTAGGTTAAGTTTTGAGAACTTTGAACCTTATACCACATGTGAGTTGATTATTACTTCCATGCATATATGTTTTGACGCATTCATCCTCATTCATCATATCATGAAACATGGGAAGTTGAGAAATATAGAAATTCTTTTTGAGAAAGAAAATGAAACAC
This sequence comes from Solanum dulcamara, assembly GCF_947179165.1. Taxonomy (NCBI): domain Eukaryota; kingdom Viridiplantae; phylum Streptophyta; class Magnoliopsida; order Solanales; family Solanaceae; genus Solanum; species Solanum dulcamara. The sequence continues at coordinate 37,625,213 of NC_077247.1, forward strand.
CTTTAAACCTTTGTATCTCGAGTCCCTGATCGAGGCAGTTTTCCGGCAGGGTAGTAGATGCATTGTGATCTCAACCTTTGTATCTTGAGTCCCTGACCGAGGCGGTTTTCCGGCAGGGTAGTGGATGCATTGTGATCCCTTGACCATGAGGAGGTGGCAAGGATAATGAGATATTGTGATTGAGGTATATGGTCTGCGAGACCCCCATGGGTCCTGCTTGGTAGCACAGCTCAGCAGGTGTATACGACAGTCTGTGCGACAGGCTTGATTCCACCGTACCACCATATCATTGCATCATCATATTGCATTGCATTGCATTGACATTTGTGCTGCTTGAATTATCTGATTAATTGTGATTATGAGCTGTTATTATGGGTTTACTTTACTCGCGTCAATATATATATAAACTGGCGGCACCGATGCCGAAGTGGGACTTTTCTGTATGCAGGTGGATGCGTTCCTTAGTTTATTTCATAGGTTTGATTAATTCCTTATAATCAGTCAGCTAAAACCTACTGAGTACATGTGAATTGTACTCACCCCTACTTTTGTGTCCCTTTTTGATGCAGATACTAGTCGGGGTACCCCATGTGGCAGTTAATATTCTAGCGGATTGTGTATTCTCAGATTAGTGGTGAGGTCCCAAAATTCGGATCGTCACTAGTCTATCTTTATTTTTCAGTCTTTTGTATCATTCAGAGACTTATGTTATATCTTCAGATTCGAACCTTGTATTAGATGCTCTTTATACTTATGACACCAGGTTTTGGGATAATTTCTTCATTGTTTTTTTTTATTATTTAAATCGTGGCATCACTTTCCCCTTTGGGAGTCTTGTATGAGTTTTATTTTTAGGGTTACACATCAAATTGGGTTTTGAGACGTGTGCCATCATGACCTCAGTTTTTGGGTCGTGACAATAACACCATTCACGTACATCCAATCATTCACCTCAAACTCCAAGTTTTTTTCCCTCACCTCAATTTTCACACTCTCTAGAATGATTTTCACTCCTTCTATAACTTGGTGAACTAAATGTGGTCCAACCCACTCAAAGATAGGGACCTATTCAAAGATAGAGAACTCACTTTCTAGAAGACATCATACCAGGGATGAGAGAAAAACTACAACCTTGAATGCTCCCATCAACATTCCTCTTACCAAGTTCAAGCCTAGTTCTAAGTCCTAAGATGCTGCTAGTCCTAAGATGATCATACTTATACAAATCTAACCCTCGAAATTTTATTTCATACCTTTATAGGGACCTTTTACTTAGAGAATACTACTCCTTCTCACCACTTCATACAAACACTCACAATCATCACCCAAAAGTCATCAATAGGCTACTACCACCACTCTCATAGTGACAACCACATCCTCAAGTCTACCACTCTAACCACCTCAACCACATCTAAGAATTTTCAAGCCTACTTTAACACTTCTACCTCCATTAGTTCATGAGCTCTTACCTAGAGGCACATTAACATACTCTTACTTATCTATTGCACGTCACAGAGTCTCATATCGCTCCTCTTCCACACCTTTATACTTAACTAGACAAGTATAACACAATTATCACAATCAGAAAACACTCATTATCCCCCATATACTCTCACTCAACTCAGTCTACTATCATCAATATCACTATCAGAATTGGAAGGAACTCATCATCTCCCCCTTTGGCAACAACCAATACTACTATTCTTCCACTCTATGATAGGCATGATCAATGTCTAAAACTTGACATTCAAAGTTCTACCATCAACAGTAACATAACAAGCCTAAGGCCGGTCTATGCTTAGAACGACATCAGAATCAACCACATTCAATTCAAATCAGATCAACCATGGTATCTCAATGATGAAAGGTATTGGTACAATCACTATCGACTCACTCAATCAGGATAAACTCATTAATAGGGTTCACAAAAGAGGTGGAACCCAGATCAAACAAATCATAACTATCATAGAAAAGGACTCAAAACATACCAGTGACATCAGGGTTCTCCTGATCTTGGCGACTATCCATGGCATACAAACTATTTGTACCCCTACTCATACTAGAAGTAGCACACCTCTTGTAACACCCCCTAAAATATTGTATGTGGTATTTCAATTCTCGATGAAAAATGATGTTGCTTCTGTATTTTAGGAATAACTTTTCATAGAATAGTCCAAATTAGGTGATTTAAATTTTTGAATAACTCCAACGGCATTACCTACAACTTTTATGAAAATCATATCTTAAGATTCAGAAGATACATAGGTCAAATAAATTATTTTTTACAAAACATGGTGTTGTAACGAAATGGAGTATTTGTAGAAGAAAAATCATACCTCACGGTAAGATACTCCAAATTGGTTGGTTCTTAAATGGCATGAAACTATACTTATAGATATACAATTCATATAAAAACACCAAATCCTAATTAGAAAGTTATCTTGTTTAAACGCAACTCCAAAAAATGGTATTCCGTTAAAAGAAGGTTCATCTCACCAACCATGGAAAGATCTAGATCCATTTGACATCACCCATGGTATCAATAGTCCTCCATTTGACATCATCCAAGAGATCACAATCCTTCATTGAATTTTCAAGATTATCCTTTGTAATTATTTTTATTTATTATTAGGTCCCTCCTTCACACCTATATATACCCACCTTATTTCCTCATTTTATTTATCAAGCTTTCTCAAGCAACTCTTCTCTCCATACACTTCTTTACTCATTCTCAAATATAATTTTAATTTTTAATAATATAGAAATACTATTTCAGTGATTCTTATACTTCGGGAAGTACACAAAATGCTCCGACGAGGAGAAAATAACTAGTGGTCATTGAGCTCTTCAATTCGGAATAAAGCTTTGAATTCCAGGTATGTAAGGTTATTCATAGCATTGGATTGAGTTCGTCCATGCGCCCAATATTTAAATTCATCGTAATTGAGTTATAGTTGAGTTTTACTCAAATCTTAGATTCTAAATTAATTAATTTTTCTTCTATTGAGTTAGATATATTTATGCATTGATATTATTGTTATTTTATCTCTCATATTATTGGAATTATTGTTCATGGCTACTTTCCCATGAACCCTAATTGATTTAATATTCATAAATATTTTTACACGTGTTTTGAGTAAAGATGTTGGATTTTAATATTTATGGACAAAAATATTGATTTGAATTAATACTCTATATGTATTTTATTGAGTTTTAAAAGGGCAAAAAAATTGAGTTTAAATGAATTTGAGTAAATAATGTTTTGAGCAAGATGTTTTGATGAGATGTAAATAATATTTTGAAGTGTAGTGATTGATGGAGAGGTAATAAGATGAGTTTGATATTTTTCCAATAAGACTAGATGATGATGTTAATATGAGCACATATTTTGGTAGTAGTATTGAGCACCGAGTTGTGTAAGAGTTTAATTGACTTAAACCCCAGAATTATGTTGTCAGCGTAGGATAGAGGCTATACCTCTTAAGTTCCAAAATGAGGACTTCGATGATTAAATCCTAGATAGTGATGTCCTTTACCCTGGCAAGGTATTGGATGGATGTGGCAACGACATCGCTTCATTGTATCATCACTACTATTATTATTATTATTACTATTACTATTATTATTACTATTACTATTATTATTATTACTACTATTACTATTACTATTATTATTATTACTATTTTTATTATTATTATTATTATTATTACTATTGTTATTATTATTAGTATTCTTATTATTATTATTACTAGTATTATTATTATTATTACTGTTATTATTATTCTTGTTATTATTATTATTCTTCTTCTTATTATTATTATTATTATTGTTATATTATTATTATTATTCTTGTTATTATTTGTAACGCCTTGAAAATTTCCATGTCAAGACCCGAACCATTCTTCATAGGCGTATAGGCTTGAACCCGACGACTTCTAATTTCATATATGAGTTGAGATCAATTCCTAAGTATTTTGAAGGGTATTAGATGTGGTTTAGGGTCATAAGGCATCTCTAACACTAAGCCAACTCCAAAGAATCCTCATCGATTAAGTTTTTGGATAAGTTAGTATAAGGGTCAACTTCAAACGAGCATATTTCCTAGGATGTAATGAACCGGGTGGCCCACAACCTACCAAATTAAAGATCTTTGAGTCTTCTTTCCAACGCCACCAAAATTGCAAGTTTTGGAGTTCGAAGTCAAAAGTTATGGCAATTTTACTCCAGACTCTAACTGCAGAAATTTTAGGCTTGGCGCTGCAGTGGCGCGACGCGCCACTATAGCGCCAGGAACGAGCCTCGGTAGTTTGACCCTTGGCGCGACGCGCCAGTAAAACACTTGCAGGTTATTTTAAGCCCATTTTCCAGATTCCAGAAATTTTAGGCTTGGTGCTGGAGTGGCGCGGCGCGCTACTATAGCGCCACAAAACAGCCTCAGTAATTTGGTCCTTGGAGCAACGTGCCACTATTAAGTTGCACAGTTTTAAGCCCATTTTGGCTTGGCGCTGCAGTGTCGTGATGCGCCACTATAGCGCCAGTAGGGTTTTTAGCCCATTTTCCAGATTTTAGGGGCATTTTATTCTTCTCTTGCGTTATAACCAAAAGTAAGGTCATTTTGTAGGTATATTTCACCTATTAAGAGGCCCCTAAGTCTTCTACACTCAATCACTCTCACTCACACTCTAAGAACAAAAAAACCCTAACTTCCCAAGTGCTCTCAAAGTCTCTTTCTTCCTCCATCTCCAAGAAGATCAAGTTTCCATCTCTTTTCAAGTTTTTCATTCAAGATTTGACTTCTCAAGGTATGTGGGTTTTCATCCATGGGTTCTTCCACCCATGGAGCCCAATTATTTTCTCAACTTGATATTTCAAATTCTAATGATGAACCTTCATGGGCTTTTACCCAATGCCTCTTAATGCATATATTATGATATATTTTATGCGTATTGACATATATGGATGTATATTGACTCTTAATTTCATCAAATGAATGATTTTTTAAAATGCCTATATGAAAGTTCAAAAAGTGTTTAAGGCATATATGGTGGGTTGTTTTAAGATGAGTATTTTGATGCATTTTCATCATCTTTATGCATGCAAGTATTCTTTAAATGTATTTGAAGGTCTTTATGAATTGAACTCACCTAGTCTTGTTATATTGAATGATGATGTAAGGGCTGTTAGTCAAAGAAAGGATTCAGTGTGAAAGGAAAATTCTCACATATTTGAATCAAATGAAATATTTTAATAAGTTATTCAACCGATGAAGATGTGATGTCTAAAATTATACAGTGCCTATGTCATTATGATACTTACATGTTATTCTATGGGATTGACCTAACACCGAATGTAGCATGTAGATGGGGACTCGACCTAAGAGGTCCTTAATTAAAGTCTCATATTACATTAACTATGCGCCAACATAGGAGCCCTTGTAGGTTATTTAGGCTAGTGGATCCACAATTAGCCAATAAAGTTAAAGCTAAAGAACGTTAAAGTTGAAGGAGTCCTACCCGGCAAGTAGACTCCCCGTGCCAACGTAGGAGGTTATGTTGGATTCCATGTAATAGCTCTCGTGGTCTTAAATGTCGGTTAAGGTCACCTCCCCATAAAAAATAAATGTTTTAAGATTTTTTATAATGATGTTCAATGCATGCATTCATTATGCATATTGCTTACTCATGTCTCTCTTATGTTCTTCATTTTATAGTATACTCACATACTTAGTATATTCAAAGTACTAACGCATACGTTTGCCTACATAATATCACCATGTAGGAACCGACGTCGCACCTCGTCCTCCTCCACGTGGCTAATTCGAGTTAGCTGAAGATTGTTTGTGGTGAGTTCCCATATTTCGGGAACAACATCCCTTTTTATTCTAAGCTTATGTTATGTAGAATAGTAAGACTTTTATTAAGGGATTTCTTGACACTTATTTTGAGGATGTTTAGTAGAGGTATGTTTAGACACAAAAAAAATGAAAAATGCTTTTAATTTCCGCTTGTTGTTATTTACCATTACCAATGAAATGCTTAATGAATGCTAAGAGTCTTGGGTGAGGTACCTCCGGGTGTCTCATTCGCCGTGTCACGTCTAGGACCTAGGCTTGGGTCGTGACATTATTATTATTATTATTATTATTATTATTATTGTTATTATTATTATTATTATTATTGTTATTATTGTTATTATTGTTATTATTATTATATTATTATTATTGTTATATTATTATTAGTATTCTTGTTGTTGTTGTTGTTGTTATTATTATTATTATTATTATTATTATTATTATTATTATTATTATTATTATTTTTAAACTTGCATTACATATTGATGTTGAGTTCTGAGCAGAGTTTTTTTGAGAGAAGTTTCTTGATATTTGTCCTTACTTTCCTACCATTTTACATACTCGTACATTACATGTACTGACGTCATTCGACCTGTATCATTTTATGATGTAGATACAGGTGTTACAGATCTTCAACAGGCACATCGTTAAAGATCATTACTTTCTAGCTATTTGGTGAGTCCTTCTTGTATTCAGAGGAACTCTTTATCCTTTTATTATTGAGTTTATGTTTCTTTTGAGGTAGCAATGGACACGTCATTGGCACCATCTGATAGTGTTAGAAGATCATAGACAGAGTTTCATGATGTAATTGGAGTAGTTCTTCTTTGAAACTACTTCTTCTAAGTATTATTTCTTTCATTTGATGTTGACGATGGCGAGGCCACATAAGTATTCTTATTTTCATTTAAGTATTCCGCTGATGAACGAATGAGTGATGAGACCAAGTGGTTCTCTTGGAGTCCAGAGATTGTTTCTGAGTGTTGGCCATGCCTAGAGTACCCTCTCGGGGCGTGACACCTCTGATTTTCTCAAATTGGTAGTGCTGAAGTAGAAAATTGGGCTTTGTTAGCCCACTTTGGACAGTCTCTCTAAAAGTAACCCTCTTGACCACACTTATAGCATCTATTGGTGCCCTTTCGACACTTTCCCAAATGAAGTTTTCTATAAGTACCGCATGGCGGTTTTCTTTTAGAACCTTGGGCCACACTTCTTTTGATTTAAGGATTTCGGACTCTGAAGTTCTAATTACCACGTGGCCTCTGATTATACCTTTTATTAGATGTGGGTGTCCTCACTGATGGAGGTACATAATGCGAAGTCCTATTCAGAAAAGAGGACTTATTTTCATTCCCTTGCTTATGTTGACTATGCATATGTCCTACTGACTCAGCCTTTTTGTCCCAGGGTTCGTCCTTATCCTCCTCATTGTCCTCACTTACCCATAGAGAATGTACATTAATCTAAGTAATAAACTCAGGCTCCTCCACCGGCACCCTGATCCCTATTCCATATTGTGAGGGCATCTCTAGCGAGGAAATCTCGGTACTGACAGCGTCTCTTTGGATCACTGTGCATTTTGAAGGCATAGTTTGACAACAATGCGTGAACACACGAGTTAGAAGTGATTATACAGAGTTAAACTCTGAGGCACGAAATAGAATACCAAAAGAAGGTTAACACTTCCTAACATGTAGCCTCTCCATTTTGGATATGGCGCGCTTTACACCAATAATAAGGATTCTACTAGATACATCTTCATAGACTCCTTAGGACACTTGAACTATATGCTCTGATACCAAGTTTGTCATGCCTCGAAAAGGTACCCTAAATATAACCGGCACTCAGAAGCCATTGCTGGTTCTCAAGATAACCACTTAACCTGATCACATATTCATTAATTCAGTAAAAGACAGTTTAAAAGAAAAAAAATCTTAGTGGTCTAAATCAATCAATAATCTCCATCATTCTAATTAAAAATATAGTTTGAAAGAAAACTAATCAAGAGTTAAAGACATCGAAACAAATCCATCACTATCTAGTCTATAAAGCCTCTATCTCTACTATCTAGATGGTTTCAATGACAGGTTTATGACTACCTCAAAAGAACTACTCATAGCAATGAAAAAATGAATATGATCCCTTCGAAAGCAAGAAGGTCTTACCACTATCAAGAATGAAATAGATCTTCAACGAAGAGCCTGTTGATGATCTATAATACCTATTCATGTATCATAAAATGATGCAGGCTCAAATGGATGTCAGTACGTGAAATGTACGAGTATGTAATATGACAGAATGAAACAACAATACATCAAAGGTACTCAAGATAGAATGAAACTTATCCAACTCAATATGATATGCAAGTATAAAATATAACAATGCTTTAAGAAGGACTTAGTAATATGCAACTTGTTCAAAATATCACATATACTTTCATGCACAATCTGGGAGTCTCTTTTAACCGATAACAATCCCACCACCTATAAGTAGGTGATGTATAACGAAAAGATGTCGTTGCCACGTCCTCCCAATACTTGCCAAGATAAAGAACGAATTTACCAACCTTGGATCCACAATCAATCAAGTCTTACCTTGTCAGAAAAATAAAAAGGGAAACATCCGACTTAATGGTTAAATCCTCTCCTACGCTGGATACATATTTATTGAGTTTTATTCTTATCCAATTTGATGCTCAATATTACTCTCAAAACTCAATATGCTAATGCAACTTAAATCAATCAGTTCAATCAAAACTTTCGACTAATCTCATTGGACTCTCATTAAAACTCAATCTCATCTCAATCATTATGCTCTTTCAAATCAATTCAATCAAATCCACTCATTTAGATTAAATGCTCAACTCTTTTAAATCTCTTTAAAACATGAAATCTCGACTAAAAATAATGCATAGTGAAAGCAGGATCAAAACAGTTATAATCTTAAAGACTCTTTTAATTCAGCTCGAGCTCGGCTCATGCTCAAATCATCAAATTCTTTCAGAAAAATATATTTTCAAAATCAATCTCAACTTATTAAAAATCTGTCTCAAAACCATCACTTATGCTCAAAATATTCATGTTCAAAATAATGAAAACTTTTAAAAACTTCTCAAACTCAACTCATGTAAAAATTCAAACTCTTGTAAAATCAATGCTCAAAATCAAATATAATCCTTAATTAGGGTTCATGTGAATGAAGACATGAACATGCATCCAAATCAAAGACTTAACCCATGAGCAACATCAATACATATTTAAATAAGTACAAGGAACTCAAAAAGACAATAAATAACTCATGAATTCTATTTAGGAAACTTGAAAACTCCAACTCAAATCAACTCAACTCGAATCAATAAAGATGAAAGGGAATGTGGATGAACTCAATCCAACGTTATGTTAGTCTTACATACTTGGACGAATTTGATTCTTGAAAAACTCGATGAATGCTCTTGTAATTCTAGCTTTTTCTCCTCTTCTTAGCCCGAGATCTCAAGTTAGAATGCGTAAAAAGTCTAAGTAATGGGTTTAGGAACTCTTATTAGGTCGAAAATGACCTATATTGGTCATGCGTTAAGTATAGAAGGGGTGAAAAAAAACCGAAATGCCCCTCACTGAAACTGAAAAACATACAAGAAAATACACATAAATCGCATTTGTCAAATCCAATTTATGTACAAAAGTCTCGCTACATATAAAACACACTTGCGAAATGATTTTTATGAACAAAGTGAGAAAATGAACTAGGTGAAACTGCGGACCTGTCACGCACTCTTCTAGTTAGGCTGTTTTTACCCCGAAAAAATATATTTTTAATCCGATTGACCTAAAATTCAACTGAGACCACTTTTTCACATGATTTTCTCTCCGATTGGTATTCTGACCTCGGATTGACCGAAAAAGTTAAGAATGATGCATCTAGGGATATTTTGATAATTTTATCGAGTGTAATAAGAAGCATGGCTTCTGTAATTTCAGAAATTATTTAGCTTGTGGGACTATTGAAAGAGATGAGCATGAAAGTGAAGACACTAGTGGAATGATTCTGTGACAACAAAGAAGCCATACAAATTGTTGAGAATCTTATACTTTATGAGAGAACTAAACACATAGAAATAGATTGTCATTTTGTGAGAGAGAAAATTCAGAAGGAGTTAATCAAGGCAATGCACATTCCTGGCACTGATAAAAAAGAAGACATTTTGACTAAGGCTCTAGGAGGACAACAACATCACTACATATTAGACAAGTTGAGGTTGATAGATGTTTTTCAACCCTCAACTTGAGGGGGAGTGTTGAGAATGAAGAACTAGTTAAAGTTGTTAGTTAAGAAGCCAGCTTGCATAGTTAGTTGTAAGTAACTTAAATATTAGTTAGAGTATGGGTTAAAGGTAGTTAGAAATAAGTTAGTAAATTAGATATTTTACCTAATTGATTAGTTGGTTATAAATAGATAGTAGCTTGTATTAGATCATTGTATCACATTGAAAAAATGGGAATTCGATCCTTTTCTCTCAGTCTCCAGTTCACTCTTCTTCTCCAGTAGTTTTCATTCCAGAATTATCACTGATTTTAACACATGTCATATCTAATTACCTCTCTCCAATACTTTTTTTGCGTACCTTCTATCTTTCCTCGTACCCACTATATCCAACATCTTGCACTTCCTCAGTACTAGGGCCTCTGTCTTCTTTTTATCACATGTCCAAACCATCTAAACCTCATTTCCCTCATCGTGTCGAGCATGGAAGCAACTCCCACCTTATCCTGAATATCCTTATTCTTCATCTTATCGCTTCTAGTATGTCCACACACCCATCCAACATCCTAATTTCCGCAACCTGCATCTTGTGAACATGAGAGTTCACTAGCCACCATTTTACCCCAGACCCATACAACAAAGTTGATCTAACCACCACTCTATAGAACTATTAAGAGATCCAACTCTTAAACATCATATCATTTTATTTTCTTGGTAATTGATTTCATGATTTGTGATGAATACTTACATGTAATTATTTTTTGATTTAGTAATTCAAGATGGAAAATAGATGAGTTGTGTCAACCTTAGACGGATAAAATCAAGAAACGAGTTATGAATTAGCCCGCGGCCTGAAGTGTGCTTGAATCTAAATGAGCTTAGTCAAATAATTAGTCATAACTCAATCCGTCTAAGTGATTGCCTAAAGGGTACTCGTAATTTTGTAATTTCAAGTTTAAAATTTACATGATTTTGAAAAAACATATATTTATACTTATTGTTAATGGGATAATTATAATAATTTAAATTTTTATGACTTGTCTACAAGTGTCAAAAAAAACTTTTAAATTTCATATTCAGCCAATCACTTTCATATAAATTGAGATGGAGCAAGTACTAACAATGTACTCTCTCCGTTTCAAAATACTTGTCACAATTTATTTTTTGAAAATCAAATAATATGAAATTTGACTAATATTTTAAACTATATTTTTACATCATATTAATATAAGAAAAATTATAATTTATAACAATTTTCGTATAATTTTAGAATAACTAAACTTTAATTTTAAAATATCAAATTACTCTAATATATTTTAGTTTTAAAAATTAATCAAACTACACTCTGAAAAATCAATACATAGAAAACTATTTTGAATGGAAAAGTATATAAGTTGGTGATTCTTTGTCCTTTCTGTGATGAGATGCATGCATGCTCCATCACCAACAACAGCTATCCATCAGCCACTTCAGTGGCCAGTTTAGTGAAATGACCTATGATTTAAAATTTAAGTTTTATGAATTCAATCTATAATAATTTTAATATTAAATTTATTATACTTTTAAAATTATGATACTTTTAGTGGACTTTTATGTATAATATGTTTAAGAGAAAAGGCATATATTTCTCTCGAAGTTATATCGAAAAGTTAGTTTCACACTTAAATTATCAACCTATTACACACATAAACTATCTAAAAGTGAAACTATTATCCCCTACAACTGACGTGGCCAAAACAAAAAAGAAGCGCGCCAGATTTTTGATAAAGTAAAAAAAATAATTAAAAATACAAAATCACCCCACCCCCACACTCTTTATTCTTCACACCCACCTACCCTCTTCTTCTTCACACCTACCTCTATTTTTTTTATATATATATTAATTATGCCCTGCTGGGCTTTTTATTATTGTGCAAAATATTAATGTAGTTCCAAAGGTCCATCTCTAAATAGAATCTGTCCCAAAACATAAACCCAAAAATTATTACATATGACCTACTTTCCTAATTGAAACCCTAAATAGTCAGTGTCTTATCTCGCTCTCTTCATCTACATTTCTGTCTTGCTGCTGTGTGAAGATGATGAAGGGACCAAATGATGTAGCTTTGATGGTTTCTTACTGATTCACACCTGATGTAGCTGGTTTTTGACATTTCTTTACTCTACATATATGTTTGTTTCCTTGTTCTTTACTAAGTTTCACTCCACTCCTTATCTGAAAAAGTCCCTTCTCCTCTGCTTCTTTCCTTTCCTGGACTTTGTACTCTTCCTTTTTTCATTTCTGTCTTGCCGTGGTGTGAAGATGATGAAGAGACCAATTGATGTTGCTTTGATGGTTTCTTTCTGATTCGCACCTGATATAGCTGGTTTTTGATGTTTCTTCACTTCGATCTTCATGTGAAGATGTCCCTTCTCCTCATTTTCATTCATTTCCTGGACCTTGTACTCTTTATTTTTCCATTTAGCCATAATATATCTCCCTGAATCTGTTTTAAATCTCATTCTAGTCATGTTCTATACTTGTAGATATAGGTCATGACATAGAATTTGATTGTGTACTCTACCCCTCTGTTGAAAATGTTGTATCTGAATGATACTAGCTTTGTCTAGTATATATGTACTTGTCCTGTGTTGTACCTTTTATGATTGTTGTGACTTGTGGATTTCCTTGCATGATATGCCTTCCCTTGACATTGATATAAATAGGTGTAGTGTGTATCCATTTGATTGAGTATCATTTGGTACTAATACCACAAAGTAGAGCCACACTATCTCTATTTGTTCCTTGTCATTTTTAGACCTTTTGTACTTGTATTATCGTCTAGTAGCTGAGTTATTGTTAAGGTATAGTACCCAACAGTTGCCACTTTCACTATATTGTTTTAGCCCTGTAGCATACACCTGCAAAATAAACAAACAGTTAGTTAAGAAAATAACCTCGTTCTCCTCCTCCGGGGTTTGACTTTCTTTCGATGTTACTTTTCCTTCTTCCTCTATCCCCTTCAGCATCTCCTAATTCTTAAATAAGGAATTTGAATCTTATCGCTATTTAGGATCCTTCTCATCTTCACATTCAACTCCTTAAACAAGCAGCACTGCAAAGGACCTTCATCTAAGGCAAAATTGGCTAAAGCATCAGCCAACTTATTTGCTTCCCTTAGGGTATGATTGAAAATGACATCCAAATCCCTCTTATATTCCTCCACCTCTTCTACCCAACCTGCAATATTCCATGGAGGTTTCCATTTTTCAGACAAAATTTTCTGAATAGTTTGAGAATCTGTCTGAAAAATGATGTTATGTAGCCCCTATTGCTTACAATACTTCAAGGCTTCTAAAAGAGCCACAATTTCTGCTTCTATATTTGTGGCATAATCAATTTCCTCAGTCTGTGCATATATTAAATTTTCTTCGGCATTTCTCAAATAAAAATCATAGGCACTCCTTCCTAGGTTACCTCTAGAAGCACCATCTGTGTTGCAAGCACACCACCTAAATGGAGGAAAATTCCATCTAACTTGTGTTATCTTCACTCTTGCCTTGCCTCCCTCCAACATTTGAATCAGATCCTTCCATCCAGCAGGAATATTTCTAATAGAGGGATTTCTACATAGTACTAGTCTTTGAATAGAGATTAAGACTAGATAAATAACTGAACTATTAACCTTCCTATGCCCATGTTTTATACCATTTCTTTTCTTCCAAAGTTCCCACTTTATAATTGATGGCACTGCCGCATATATCTATTTCAATCTGCCAGTTACTGGTGCCTTCCACCAGTTCACAATTATTTGTTGCAGTTGCACACCTTCCATGCTTATTCCTGCAGTATTGCAGAAAAAGGACCATGTCCTTTTAGTTGTATCTGATGTTAGAAACAAATGGTGCATAGTCTCCTCTCTAGGACTTATACAATACCAACACTTAGACACCAAATTAATATTCATCTTCTTTAACACATCATCAGTAGGAATTTTGTATTTCCAGCATTTCCACAGAAAAAAAAGAAATTTTAAAAGGCAACCCCTTTATCCATATGAACTTGTAACTGTCCAATTGTGGTCCCCTTAACCTAATAAAATCTCAAATTGATTTAATAGTAAATTCTCCACTTGTGTCTAGTATCCACCATAGTTTATCAAAATCTCTTTCTTCCCTGGGTGGGGTTACCTTCTCTATTATATGATCAATAATGTCTTCAGAGAGTACTTCCATCAATTTTCCCCTATTCCACCTCCCCTGTACAACCATTTCTTTGACATTCATAATTCTTTCATCATAAGTATTTCCTGGATTTATATAGTATAAAGCTCCCAATTCAGTCCAATTGTTAAACCAGAACTGTGAATCCCCTTTTCTAACTTGCCACCAAATTTGATGTTCTATTAAGTCTCTGGCTTCTAACATTATTTTTCAGGTTTGTGACCCCTGTTTCCATTGTACCACTATAGCATGCTCCTTCCTACAATATTTGTTGGTCATATAAGCACTCCACAAGGTAGATTTTGTCCTAAAATTCCACCAAAGTTTATAAAAAAGTTCCAATGATACATCATGAAATGATCTAACACCTATGCCCCCCTCTATAGTTGGAACACATAGATTATTCCAAGCCACCCAATGTCTACTCTTTCCCCCAATAGTATTGCTCCAAAAAAACTGAGCAAACATCTTATGGATTTGCCTGATGATCCCATTAGGAGGGTTAACAGCTGATAACATATGTATTAGCATGCTTTGAAGCACATGTTTAATAAGAATTGTCCTTCCTCTAAAAGATAACATTTTACCCTTCCATCCTTGTAATATATTCATGATTTTAAGGATCAAAGCATTAAAGAATTTATTCTTCCTCCTACAATGATAAATAGGGTAGCCTAAATACATAAAAGGAAATTCTTTTCTATTAATTTCAATTACAATCTCAATTGTGATACTAATGTCCCCTGGGACTTTTCATACATATAAACAACACTTTTTTTCATATTAATCTTTTGACCAGAAGTCTGCTCATAATTCATTAAAATCTCTATTATTTTTTGCAAAGATACCACATCTGTTGAAGTAAAGATCATCATGTCATCAGCATAAGCAAGATGATTTACTTTTGGACTCCATTTAGGCATGCCAAAACCCTTAAACTGAACATTCTGATGAAGTGCATTTAAACTCCTAGATAATACCTCTGCTGCTAGGATAAATAAAGTAGGGGAAAAAGGGTCCCCTTACTTTACTCCTCTGGTAGAATGGAAGAAACCTTGTTGTTGCCCATTTACCAAAATAGAGTACTAGTTATTGTTAACAATCCTATAGACCATGTCTATAATTTTCTCTGAGAATCCCATCTGCCTAAGTACCTTAGTTAAGAACAACTAAGATACCCTGTCATAGGCTTTTGCCATATCCAGTTTCATTATAACATTTGTATTTTTTGTTCTTAGCCTTATATCAGAAATAATTTTTCAAGTCAATATTATATTCTCCACAATACTTCTATCTTTAACAAAGCCAGCTTGATTGAGTGATATCATATCAGATAATTTGGAAATTAATCTCTCATGAATCAGTCTAGAAAAAACCTGCAGCAACTCATACCAACAATATACAATATAGACTCCAAACGACCTATCCAAAATACGATATCAAAATGAAGTTTCTAGTTTCCATTTTTGCCAAACCTTTAACCGTGCGAGCTGGGGGTCGTGTGGCTGAAACCAGCAGAGCACCCACCTCATTTAGAACATGTTTAGGCCCTGCAACCACAGGCCACACCCCTGCAGCAGCACCTCACAAGAACAACACTTTGTTTCGACAACAATTCAACTATAACGACTACATATTAGTTTATTTCGTACGCCAAGTATTTCTAAGCCATTTTCATATTTCTATACACCAATAGGGCGTGTAACACCCTTTATAACAACTCCATAAAGTCCAACTTAAAAGAAGAAACCTTACCTTACCCGAAATTGGCCAAAATTGTCAAGTCGCACCTCGGACCTTCTCTAGACGTGCTGAAATTAGGAGGACTATTTGTATGACTTCCTTGCTTCCCCAAATTGAATTTTTTGGTTGTAAAACACTATTATATAACCTTTTAACACCTCAAATAATTAATTCACGGAACGAAACTCAGAGGCTCACCTTTTGGAGACCAAACCCGTAACCCTCTCTTTTTGGCTTTCTAAGTTTTCCTTCAACTTTTTCTTGTTTTTTCCAAGTGTAAAATTGAAACCATGGTTCCTTAGGCATCCTAAGACACATATATACACCTCCACATGTTTAAGAAACACTGTATATACTTAATTTATGGAGCAAAAGTGGAAGCTTACCTTTGTTTTCCTTGTTGCCGCCATAACACTCTCTCTTAGCCTTAGGTTGTTTTTGTTTCCTTTTGTTCACGTTTTTGGCTGAAATTTTGGATAAGTGAATGAATAAGAGTCATTTTAACATGTATATATGGGATGCCTTGGAGGTGACACGTGTCAGCCCCTTAGGGTGACACGTGTCGAGCCATGATTTGCCACCGTATCATGCTGCCAAGTAGGGGCTGCCATGTGGCAGTGGGGTCCACCCCCCCCCAAAAGAAGTTGGGTCACCTGCTTGCTTGAGGTGCTGCCACATGTCGCTTCTTCATTGGCTACCACGTGTCATCTTTTTTTTCCCTTCCTCGTGGGCTCGTAATCTCGTCTTATTTTATGTACCTATGTAATTCGTGCTACGTAAGTTTGATATATGCTTAAGTAGCTCAAGTGCATATGACTTTTAACTTAGTAACTTACATAGGTAAATCGAGTCCACGACTCATTTTTTTAGCGTTCAACTCTTTCTGGGTTCTCATGACTCTATTTCCAACCTTCTCTAGTATCGGGTATCACATTCTCCCTTCCTTAGAGCCGTTTGATAGTGTCGTAGTGTATCCGGCTCACATAATAATGTCCAAGGAACTTATGAGACATTCCGAGTTTAAAAAGGGTGGAGTGTAACATCCTTCCCCCCTTTAGAACATTCGTCCCCGAATGTTAAACAAAACTTCCCTTAGAACTTATACAGACCATCGGGGGATTCGTTTCTATTTCCTTACACATATTTCCATCGAAGTACTTAGTATATGAGTTTCAGGAGTTGGAGTTACCTGTAGACATCGGTTACAGGTGCAATTGCACCTTGTATTCCATGTTCTCTTCAGTTCCCCGATCATCCTTTTTCTGGTTTTGGTTTTTCCACTATAACTTGACGGAAGATACGTCTTTAGTCTACATTCTTCCAGTTTGCCGATCCAGGATGGTGGTAGGATTTTCCTCATAGGATTCCATCTACTGGAACTCATTTATGGAATATACCCTGGGTGACTCGTTAGTATCTAATGGATTGGGCGTATAGTTTCCAACTGAGG
Organism: Solanum dulcamara; assembly: GCF_947179165.1. Classification (NCBI taxonomy): domain Eukaryota; kingdom Viridiplantae; phylum Streptophyta; class Magnoliopsida; order Solanales; family Solanaceae; genus Solanum; species Solanum dulcamara. The sequence continues at coordinate 37,642,720 of NC_077247.1, forward strand.
TGGTAAGCTTAACTTACCAGCCACGTTGCTCACCTTATGAGTAACTTGATACCGTCTAATATATTCTGGGTCAAGTTCCTTTTCTAGGTGACCCTATGATGAACATCCAATCATCAACTTGAACTCTGTATGTCGACGTCGATTATCTGTATGTAATTTCTGCCGACTCTGGCTTTTAGTCAATAGCTTGCTTAATCATGTCGAGGCCATTGTAATACTAGTGTAGTAATTATTATTGTAGGCAACTTGATAAGTGATGGATAATCATTCTGGCTACCTTCGAAGTTAATCTCCCGGCTTGTGACATATCTTCTAGCGTCTAATAGTACGCTCAGTCTGTTTAGTAGCTCGAGGGAGAAATGTGGTACTAAGACCTGTTTGTACTCCTGACCTCTTCTTGGACTGATCTCAAGGCGTTAATTATAATTGAAGTCCCTTTATCTGGATATTAGAGGAGGAAACCTCACGGAACCTTACCATTCTCCATGTTCTATAACTCCCTCTAATTTCAGCAGCATAGGTGCTCTTGATTGGAAGCAAATGGGCTGATTCCTTAGCCTAATCACAACAACTCATATAGCACCCTACTCTTACCAAGTATAAAATGGGTGCGTAATGACGTGGATAATTTGGGAACCGTTAGCCTCGTATAGTCTTTCTCGACTCTTTTCAGAACTTTAACTGCCATTCGATCTTTTGGGTCCTTCTTCCTCTCTTCTTCCAATCCTTAGGGTTGACTACCGAATAATATTGTAGTCCCCACATATAACGGCGCTCGTAATCATTCTGTGCTTTGTCTAACATGATCTGGTGTAATTCTAAAGAGTTTTGGCATAGAAGCTCGCTATCCTGTAGTAACCAGCTAGTTCAGTCAGTTTTACTTAAACCTTTTCACAATTTCCCTTACCCCCGCTTATAATCCTCTAGACACATTATCTTGTGTCATTATTTACCTTTACAAGAATACAAGAGGGTACAAGAAGCATCCTAGCGTTACTTCGCCAATCCTCATATCTTGCCCTGCCTTTCCTCCCTTCCTACACTCGAGGTCGGGGTAGATCTTTGGTCCAATCGTGGCTATGTCTTACTTCACCCGTAGTACTAATTCCATCTCGGTAATTTGGCTTAACTTATCTTTGCACCTCTCGGTAGTTAGTTGCAACTTGGGCTCTTTTGTTTGGGATAATAGTTGTGGGGACTCCGTAAGGTCCTACCATGTATTTTTTTACTCTATAATTTTACACCTTCTCGGCAGATTAGGTAACCTTTGATCGAAGGAGTAGGGACTAATATCGTTATTCCACAAGTAACATTCCCTCCAGAGTTATCTGGCGCTAGAGTGCAAAATGAGTTTTGTAGTCCTGGTCATATTGTGGGATTTCCGACCTTGGGCACTGCTTCCTGTCATTTGTAAATTACATCTGCTAGTACCCTTACCTTTGGCGTTTGCTTTTTCACCCTCAGAGTTGGCTACCAAGTGGTGTCGAAATTCCCTCGTCCACTGGCCTATATAGCCATTCTACGATTTTCCTCTCATTAACTAGTTCTATGTTGAAGAGCTGTGGCACTCAAGTGTGTCGTCAGTTAGCAAATAGCTAATCCTTCTTGTTTTTCTTAAGACCTTTTTACGATTTTCTTTACCATATCTTATAATACTCCGGGTACATAATCTCATCTCGTTTCTCCGTTACTAGTCAGATGCTTCTGTCTCGCGTGATCATACCAGCACTAACGTATTAAGTTCCATCAGAATTTTGAAGTTAAGCGTGCTGGGGCGAGAGTAATATTGGGATGGGTGACCTCCCTGGGAAGTCTTCGTGTTGCGTTTCATTGTAATCCTTACCATAATGGGTGGGGTACTCAACTTAGCTCCTGATTTACCTCTGCGTTGTCTCGCGAGTCTTTATGTTTTGCCCTGTCCTTTCGTCTGTTATCTTACATCCAGTGTCGGCGTAGACCTTTATCTCCACTATCCTCCATTCACTTTGTGTTCTCCCTATTTACTACCCCAAGAGGCATTTTATTCCTTTTCGTTTAGTTATTTATCTATCGCAACATTATTTTCGACTATCTCTATGACCAACGTTTTGACTTTTGGTCTAGCATACTGTCGTTATCCTTTGTAGTGTCTCTTGAATTATTCGATATCCTTTCATTGGTAACTTCCGGACCTTTCCAACTTGGTTTAGCAAGATATCTTATCGAAGTTTAGAAGTCTATCTCATATTTATTGCTATATCAATTGCCTCGTCCTACCTTTGCCATTTTCTCATTAACTTCCCCCTTTAGAGGGTACTCGTACTTTCCTCTATTTGTACATGTAGTCATTCCAATTTCAATTAGGCAGTACTAGTATTATGACGATAACTATTCCAGGTTTTCTCGAAGTTGTTGTTTTGTCCCCACCTATATCCTTTGCTTCTTGGGGCGAATAGAAGTTGCATCATTTGTTCCTTAAGTTTTCCCTCCTCGTCCCTTAAGGATTCCACTATTTTTGGGGCGACGTTGTGTACACGCGTCATTTCTTTGTATCTTAAGCCTCATGCTCTTACTTCATTCTCAATGTAGGCCTTTAACTTAGGCAACGCGTACTAAGTGCGTCTTACTAGTGGTTCCAATTTATCCCTGCATACTCGTATCATACTGTTCAGTTCATACTTACATATCCCCTTTTTAACTCGTATATATATTTGGTTCCTGACATCTCTTTGAGGTGCTTCTGTTAGAAGTTCTTTCCCCAATTAGTCGGTGGAAAATTATAAACTATTATCGTACATCATTTTCCAACCATTGTTGGAAGAAATCAGAACCTCTTAAACATCACAGTACTTCTTCTAATACTTGACCTACCTGGTCTCCTTTTGAGTTTATCCTCGAGTTATGAACAACTCATATAATTTACAATTAGGAGTTGAGGGCTTGGTATTTTTTTCAAAAAGAGTGAAACTCATTCGCGGGACATCTTATCCTTCACCCTGAGCCCTCTATTTATATTTCTATAGTACAAATACGGCTGGAGATACCGTAGTCTGAACTTTACTACTTAATTAAGCTTTTGTTCCTCCGAAATAAAATTCTTCAAGTAAAAAGGGTGCCCCTTTTCGGCGACCTGAAAGATACCTCTTAAAGTTTTAGTTAAACACAGTAGGGGTATTTGGTATCAATTTCTCGGGCATCTCAAAAATCTATGTTTCATTTCCTTTTCCTTGTTTTGGGAAAATTTCGGCAGAGTTTCCTCTACATTTCTTACTTATCCCAAAACCTACACGCAGAAAATACCAACAATGCCTCACAGGGCCAATATTTATATATATACATATCATATCACAGCCGCACAGGGCTTTCAATGTCATCTCATATCACAGCCACACAGGGCTTTCAACGTCAACACTAATATAAAAATACTGGACTTACCTCATATGTCCAACTTCAAACTGCATCTGTTGATCTTTCTGTCTTCTTTCCTTTCAGGTTTCAACTTTATATTTCAATACCTTACCCGACGAATATCTTCCGTGGCTTTACTTTACTTACCTGCGTGCTTCGTAACTTTCCATGTCGTCAATTACTTCCTTCTGTTGGTGTCGTCCTTCTATTAAGATCCAATGTTAGTATAAGGAATTTTCCTATGACTCGGATCTAAAGCACGATATTAGATGTAGAAGAAATGTAACATCCTAAATATCCTGTAGCCTCATGTTTATAGATGTGGTGCGCAACACACCGATAAACAAGACTCTACTAGACACGATCTGCAGACAATCTGAGGACGAACTGCTCTGATACCACTTCTGTCACGACCCAACCCCGTAGGCCACGACTGGGGTCCGATCTGGACCCCCCGTATACATATCTATCAGTTGTGGTCACATTGAACTGTAAATAAATAGTATCATGTAACAAAGCCCCATTGGGCGATAACATAATAATATATATCATATATCATGTAGACCCAGCTGAATCAAACTGACATACACAACCCACATATACATGTCTGCAGACCTCTAAACATATAAATGAAAACATATGGCGGGACAGGGCCCCCGCCGTACCCCTGAATGGACGAAATAATTTTTATACATCTGTGGACAGTACCAAAAACTAGGCCCCGATACAATGGAGCCTATTCCAACTGAGATGCATGGAATCCTAAGTTGACGGACTCCCAAAATCTGTATATGTACCTGCGGGCATGAACGCAGCCCCTCGAGAAAGGGGGTCAGTACGATATATGTACTGAGTATGTAAAATATAATATAACACAACTGGAAGCATATCTGAGAGACAAAAACAGGGGATAAGATATCAATTCAGAAACCTGTACCTATACTTTGTGAATTACAAAAACATGCATATTCGAGTCATATCATATAGTCGTCCCTTTCGGGGGTCCGGTGAATTATCTCTGTAAAACCATCATGGCCCCAGTGCCATCACCACCTTATTACAACACATCATCATATATCTATACACGTATCCTGACCCTCTATTGAGGGACTCAGGGAATAATGTAGTGAACTGTGCACGAGAACATATCCTGGCCCAGGACTCAGAGAAAGAAGTGTTACAATATACACGAGTAGAGTAGTGAGTAACTATATGCAATTTAAATCATTATCAGAGACTCGACAGAATAAGAAAGTTAAGCTTTTGTTTGAGGACCCGAGTAACGGTGTAGTCATCTCGAGTGTCCTCTAAATGCCATTATGGGCTGTCTTAATTATAATCTCGGGGCTCCTAGACATGTACTAACATAGGGCCAAATCATTTATGGAATCAGAACACTTATTACCTTATAATCCTTAGGACGTAGAGCCTGTACATTTGTTACCTCTTTAACGTATAAAAGTTTCCAGGGAAAGTAGTTCAACTACTATAAGAGTTAATATTCAGAAGTAATTAAGAGACGTTTAAGAATGGAGTTACCCCAGAGCTCAGATCATATTCAACTTACAACTAAGACAAAGACATGCCCAAAAGAAGAAAGAGAATAAACTTTATGTAGTCTGTACTTTGTTTCAGATGACCTTCATACACATATTTCATACCCGGCCCATTATAGGGCTCGGTGATCCACTATGGCATTCAAATCTCACTTTCGTACCAAATACATATCAAGAGAAGGGAAAGATAGTTTCCCATACACTATTCTTTTAGCACGTAGAAGCCTTAACAGGTAATACTCAATCCTTGTAGGGGTGTTAACACTTAACTGTAGTTAGGGATTATGAGGCATAGCTGGAGTTCTGGGAATGGAATTATTCCCATATTCCACATACAATTCACTTAAGGCTAAAACTTGCCAAAAGGAAAGAAAGATAATTGTACGTGCTTATACCAAAATATGCCACAAGAAAGCTTTACATACCTCTTGGGAGTTACCCTTTATCCTGCTCGCCTCGTCGTCTTCTGAACCTATTCAATATAAAGTAATACGAATATCAACTACTCTTAACTTTTCAGTATCTGAGGTTACGCCTTAATGTTAATGGAATCTATTCCCTTAGTCGTTTCCTCGACTAGTTCTTTAGTTTGTTAAGGCATTAACGAAAATTGGGAAGCACTTCCCCTATAATGTGCCCTATCCAAATTTCCAATTAGGTCCCTAAAACCTACAGCCAACCAACAACAACAACCTGCAGCAACTCATACCAACAATATACAATATAGACTCCAAACGACCTATCCAAAATACGATATCAAAATGAAGTTTCTAGTTTCCATTTTTGCCAAACCTTTAACCGTGTGATCCGGGGGTCGTGTGGCTGAAACCAGCAGAGCCCCCACCTCATTTAGAACATGTTTAGTCCCTGCAACCATAGGCCACACCCCTGCAGCAGCACCTCACAAGAACAACACTTTGTTTCGACAACAATTCAACTATAACGACTACAAATTAGTTTATTTCGTACGCCAAGTATTTCTAAGCCATTTTCATATTTCCAGCCACCAATAGGGCGTGTAACACCCTTTATAACAACGCCATAAAGTCCAACTTAAAATAAGAAACCTTACCTTACCCGAAATTGGCCAAAATTGTCAAGTCGCACCTCGGACCTTCTCTAGACGTGCTGAAATTAGGAGGACTATTTGTATGACTTCCTTGCTGCCCAAAATTGAAATTTTTGGTTTTCAAACACTATTATATAACCTTTTAACACCTCAAATAATTAATTCACGGAACTAAACTCAGAGGCTCACCTTTTGGAGACCAAACCCGTAACCCTCTCTTTTTGGCTTTCTAAGTTTTCCTTCAACTTTTTCTTGTTTGTTCCAAGTGTAAAATTGAAACCATGGTTCCGTAGGCATTCTAAGACACATATATACACCTCCACATGTTTAAGGAACACTGTATATACTTAATTTATGGGTCAAAAGTGGAAGCTTACCTTTGTTTTCCTTGTTACTGCCATAACACTCTCTCTTAGCCTTAGGTTGTTTTGTTTCCTTTTGTTCACGTTTTTGGCTGAAATTTTGGATAAGTGAATGAATAAGAGTCATTTTAACATGTATATATGGGATGCCTTAGAGGTGACATGTGTCAGCCCCTTAGGGTGACACGTGTCGAGCCATGATTTGCCACCGTATCATGCTGCCAAGTAGGGGCTGCCACGTGGCAGTGGGGTCCACCCCCCCCCCAAAGAAGGTGGGTCACCTGCTTGCTTGAGGTGCTGCCACATGTCGCTTCTTCATTGGCTACCACGTGTCGTCTTTTTTTTCCCTTCCTCGTGGGCTCGTAATCTCGTCTTATTTTATGTACCTATGTAATTCGTGCTACGTAAGTTTGATATATGCTTAAGTATCTCAAGTGCATATGACTTTTAACTTAGTAACTTACATAGGTAAATCGAGTCCACGACTCATTTTTTTAGCGTTCAACTCTTTCTGGGTTCTCATGACTCTATTTCCAACCTTCTCTAGTATGGGGTATCACATTCTCCCTTCCTTAGAGCCGTTTGATAGTGTCGTAGTGTATCCGGCTCACATAATAATGTCCAAGGAACTTATGAGACATTCCGAGTTTAAAAAGGGTGGGGTGTAACAATGAATTGACCCACTCTTGATCAGATGTTTGATACCCACACTAGAGTACTTTGCTTGTAATAACTAATTATCCAAACATCTATCCAATCTCTTAAAAATACAATCTTCACTATTTTGGCCATTCCATCAAGTAAATTTGCTATCAGTAAACCCCAAATCTGATATTCCACAGTTCTGGATGCAACCTCTGAAGTCCTGAATTTTATTGATGGTTACTGGTAGGCCTTCAAATTTCTCATCTTCTGAAGTTATTGAATTAAAATCACCCCCAATCATCCATGGAATATCAACTGAAGTAGAAAAATCCTCCAAAGAGTTCCACAACTCTAATCTTTCAGTTTGAGTACACTTTGCATACACTAGTGATACTAGCATATCCTCTTAACTTCCTCTAACCCTTAATTTAATGGTTAAATGTTGTTGATGATCCATCATTATATAATAGTCAAAAATATCCTCCACAAAAGCCCAGATCTTACCAGATATATTAGCTATTGCATGCTCCATTTTCAGTCTTTTTCTATATTCCTCAATCTTGTCTGGATCTTGAAAAGGTTCCATTAATCCTATAAAATCAAAATGGTGTCTTTGATTCAGTTTTATCAACCTTCTAAAAGCTTCCATGGTATTAACAGATCTACTATTCCATATAAGAGCATTCATCATGGTTTATTAAGTTTGTTAATCTGTCGTCTAGTATGAACTCCACTCCTAGGTGGAACACTTGTCTCTCTTGATATCTTTTTTTTTTGCTTTTTCTCCTTCTTTTTGAAGATACTTTGGTGAAATATCTCCTGCTCTAATAGCTGCCTCCAAATTATGCTTTAAAGTATGTTCATCAAGATCTATGCTACCCCCTTCTATATTCACTTTTGATTTTGTTGATATGCCTTGTTCATGTTGCACTATATTAAGTTCATAATTTTTCTTCTTCTGTTCTGTTCTTTCTATATTTCTCTGATTGATTGCCTCATTTTTCATGTTGCTTGTAATACTATTCCCTGCTTGTTGATTCTTTCTGTCTCTCCACCTCCCACCGGCTGTGAATTTTTTGTGATGTCAAATCTTCGCTTTAACTATGAATCTCCCTTCTTTGCACTATTTGATTTAGATCTGGAGTCTGAAATTTCACCATGTAATCCTATGCCTCATATAATATATGTTTCACTCTGCTTGTGGCTGTTGTCTTGCTGCTATTCACACTAGATTGATTTGTACCCTTGTTCTTCTGCTCATCCTCCTGCCCTTGATGACTTGATGTTGCATTTTTTGTTTGAATAATTTTTTCTAGTGTTTGCATTTGGGATTCATCAAGTAAGATATCCTCCCCATAATCATTTACTATATACTGATCCCTTGATGATCGTATGTGATTATTGTGGTTTTCATCCCTAGATTTGATGTTATCCCCTTGTGGTTGTTCTGTATCATGTGTATTATTTTTTCTGTCCTTAGCTTGACTTTTGTGAGTATAGAAGCTCTTCTCAATCCATGTTTTGGTATCTTCTTGTGGCTCATGTTCTTTATTCACCTTATCATGATTGTCTGTGACCTCTTCCAGTACTGCAAATGCATTGGTAGTTGCCATGATTCCCTCCTTATTCTTTTGTACTGGACTCACTTCCCCAATAATAACCCCTGATTTATCCTTCTTGTATTTGCTCCTTCTTTGCATCCATTCTTGCTTATCAATATTGTACCCTCTTCTTCTCCCTTGAATATCTTCTTTATTTTGCGTTTCTGTGGAACTAACTTTTGCATTTTCTTTCCAGATTTCTTCTCTTCCATGTTTTTCCAATTCAGGATTAAGTACTCTACAGTCCTTCTCCTCATGACCTTGTAGTCTGCAATGTTTGCAATACTTTGGTAAGTAATCATAATTGATTCTTACCTATTTTAATTTGAGTATTCCTGATTCATCCTCCTCAGCAATGTTTATCCTCTTTGATAATGTTGCTAATAAATCAACCTCAACTTTGATTTTTGCGCAGCTTGGCCTTGTTTTGTTTGTAGTGGCCAGATCTATCGTTAGCGATTTTTCAACTGCAGTTGCGATGAAAAACACAGCCTCTTTAGCAAAGAAATTTGGAGGCAGTTCAAGGAAGCTTATCCAAGCTACAGCCCTTGAAGTCTCTTCCTTTGGATTGAACCATGGATTTCATATGAAAGATCTCATTTGGCAATATTTGTCATGCACTTTTAGGTAGTATACAGGGGTCGACATCATTTTAGCATAGTCTTTCAGAAAATTTAGTCGGATCATAATATGTCTTTCATCAAGCAATCCTATGATTGGCACTCTTTTAATTCCACATTGTGTTGGAATTACCTTCCTTAGTTCTTTAATATCAATATTGTCGTATGAAAACTTACCTATCAGTGCATATTGTAATTTCTCCTTCTCTATCATCTGTTGTATCTCTTCTGATTTCCAAGCAATGAATGGTTCTCCATTGATGTAAAAAATTTTCTTTGATGGAATTTCACCAGTAACTATACCCATAATTGCGGGCTTGAACAAATTGGCATAGATTTGGTTCTGAATAGTGGCGTTTGTATTTTCAGTATGTAATAATGTAGGTTGGGTAATGAGCGTGTTGGTTGTATTCTGGATTACCAGCGGAGGTCGTCCTCCGGTTGGTTCGGCCATTCCGGCCAGTGACGGCTAGGGTTAAGGGCTCATTTAGACAATTATTTCACTCACTCTCCTTTGTATCTAGATAACCAGATACATGCAAATCACGACTACCTCTATTTACTCCCCATTTTAAATCTAGATTTTTTTTCTTTCAAAATCCATTAAGAAGAAGAAGAAGAAGAATTCTCTCTCCATTTTGGTGGAGAAGACGATTGGAGTTTGGGGGGGAGTCGAGGGGTCGGATGGGTGGTTAATAATTAATTAAGAGTTAATTAGTATAAAATATAATTAATAAAAGAAAAGTTAATTAATAAAGAAAAGAATAGAAATATAAAAAATTGGATGGGTGTTTAATAATTAATTAGGAGCTAATTAGTATAAAATATAGTCAATAAAAGAAAAGTTAATTAATAAAGAAAATAAAAGAAAAGAATATAAAAAATTGGATGTATAGTTAATAATTAATTAGGAGTTAATTAGTATGAAATATAATTAATAAAATAAAAGTTAATTAATAAAGAAAAGAAAAGAAAAAAATATAAAAATTATAATTTCTGACGTGGGAATGATGTGGAGATGACATGGCACTGACGTGGCGCCACGTGGCAGTGAGTGTAATACACCACATACTATGAGAGTGGTGTTATGCATTCAGGTGTGTAATAGTTTCACTTTTAAATAGTTTAGGTATGTAATAGATCGTCATAATAATTTAAGTGTGTAATTGATTTTTCGATACAACTTCAGAAAAAATTTATGCCTTTTTTCCATGTTTAAAGAATTGAATTTACGTGAACCTGATAATTACATCCGCCCGTGACCCATGGAGTATTGCATATGATGGAATTTCTTTTTACACTGCACATTGTGGAGGGACCAGCTGGACCATTCATTTCCTCTGCACTCAGCAGTCATATCCCAACTCTAATATTGCCTCTGATTTTAGCAATGTTTACACTTTTATACATATGGGCGTTTCTGTCTGTAATAAATATGGTTAAACTTTCAATCCGTTTGTCACATGTTCCATATTTATGGTTGAAATGTGGTAGTTTTTCGAATTGGAACGCAAGAATATATTGCAAGATTTTAGTTGATGTAATTAATGCATGGAAACATGAAGCTTAATTACAGCCTTTTTGCCAAAAAGAAAAAGAAAGATTGAGATGTAAATAAGGATTTGTTTGGTTTAGGAATAAGTTACCACTATTAATCGTTGTCGTTGTCACCATTTTCATCATCACTCAGATCAACCTCTACTACTAGTTACTCCATTGTCATAGTTATCATCGCCATCAACTATCATTAAAATATCGTCAACCATCATATATTTTTCAGTCATCACCATCAACACTAACAACTATTAATATCAAGCAACATCATCATCACAACCATTACTATCAACCGTCAACATCACGTACTACACTACAACACCAACCACCTTCATTATGACCACCATTACTAATTTATTTTTTAATATTTAATTATTTTTTATTTGAATTGTATACTTATTATCTTGCAAATAAATAAATTGTGCGCATTAGATGCTGAAAAACAAACAGTCTTAATTATTCAAGGTTCAGATCTAGAAACAGTATCTTAATCAATATAGATGTACATTCAAATTCAGACGTTTTAATCTTAATGAAAACAAAATGAAGTATCAGTGAGGCAGGAGCTTATTTATAATTATTAAAACTTGTGGGGCTGACTTAATTCCTAAAAAGTTGCAGGTCCAATTTTCGCTCCAATTAAACAACTAAATTCTTGACTTTCCCTCCCCTTTTATTACAACAAATAACTTTACTATATTGATGTATATATAAACGATCTCAAAGAGTTAAATAAGGATGCAATAACATTATTTATAATCCAACTAGAAAAATAGAAACCAAAACAAGCTTATGTAACAGCAAAATAGAAAACTTGGTAAAATTGAGTGTTAGCATATTTCAAGATCTAGGACATCAAATAAACTCATAAATTTTCAAATATCTTCAAAATTAATCTCTATTTTTCATAAAACTACACTTCTTTTCCCACCCTTCTCAGTTAATTAATATTTCACACCATAAAGATGAAATTATTATTTATTGTACGATTTATTTGACTATTAATTGTTTAGTGTAAAAACTATAGTAATTTGGTTAGGGGGAATAATGTAGTGCAAAAGACAAAAAGGTTCTGAAACGAAAAGCATGGTGTATGGGTCTTTTTTCGATTTTAGTATAGGGGATCGGAGCCCTCTAAAATTGCTAAAAAGTTTCCATGTTTTGAGAAGGACAAGACTTGAAAAGGGTGTGTTCGGCACGAAGGAAAATATTTTTTCTTGAAAAATAAGTAAATTTTTTTTATGTTCGATATATAAGTAAAAAGTATTATTCTAAAAGTATTTGTATATATTCTAAACAAATATAATAAAAGGTGAGAGTTGGGGTAGGGGGTGTGGGAAGGTGGTATGGGGGCTATTTGGGGGAGGTGAAGATGAGGATTGAGGAGGTGTTGGAGAGTGCGGGGAATACAATTATCATGAAATGTCACTCATAAAATTTGTTTTTCTTATTCTTATTAAGGAAGTTATTTTTCTCATCATTGTTAAGAAATTCTTAGAAAAAATATTTTCTAAAACTTTGACCAAATCAAACATGAAAAAATTAAAATATTTTTCGAAAAATATAGAACACGAGCCAAAATTGAATTGACAAGATCCTTTTATCCTATCCCTTCATCCAAACACTCCAATTCATTCCTGTCATGGGTGCATATTTCTGTCTGCTGTATGGTCAATTAGCAAAGGTGGATTGATGATTTTAAGTGAGTGGATATCAATTGATTTGCTTAAATAAGTTGCGTCAAGATCTAATGAAATTTGGATGATTGTCATGCTACTATATGTATATATTTTAAATATTTTTATATATAATCACATAATTTAAGTTGAAAACAATATATAGAATTAAACGTGCAATAACTCGTTTTAGATTCGTAAATATTATTTTTAAATGATATTTCAACTAAATGTATAATTTTTTAGTATTTGTTTTCAAAAACTACTTCGGTATAAAGATGATCATTGGGCGGGCTAGGATGGAATAGAGGTGGCAAAATCAAATATAATCCGTTTAATCCAATTCAATTTATATAAGTTGGGTTTGCTATTGATCCGTCCACTCATTAGCTCAACCCATTTCAACTTAACTCATTTCAATCCATAAAAAATTGGATTGATATGTAACCCGAATTAGTTCATGAGAAATCTTGTTAAAATATTTTTAAAATACTTTTTTTTCAATTTGACATGTTATATATAGCTATAATAAAGAAAAAAAAATATTAGGTACTAAAATAGTTTAAAAGAACAAATAAAATAATTAAACTTAGCAAAAATTGGGTTGGATTGGGTCTTGACCCGTTATATAACCCATTACCTAACTCATTTTGACTCAATCCGTTTTGACCCAAACTAATTTGGATTGGATTGAGTCTTGACCTAATTGTTATCTTAACTCATTACGACATGTTCAAACTTGACCCAACTCGTCCAATTGCCACCCGGAGCAAGTTTTGACCAGCCAAAATTTTGACTTGTCCAGTCCTGCCTTATTTAGCATCTTTCAAAAAAATTATCTTGTGTTGCCTCGTCTTGTTCTGTTACATTTTTGTTATTTTTATTTTTATTGTAAAATTAGATTTAGAACAATATAATTATATAGATAAGATATGTAGATAAATGAGAGAATTTTTCTTCTACCTAAGTTATTTCGTAATGTGAATGATATCCCTATTTATAGATTGAGAAATTATTTTAAAACTCATCATTTTAAATGCCCAAATTAATAGATATATTTTTATCCAAAATAATTTATATAACCTAGAAAACATATATACATGATGTACATAGTTCATATATTAATTAAAGGGGAATTTTCACATATATCCACTCAAAAATACCTTAATTATGCTTCATAGTTATAGTTACAATTCGCAGTTATAGTTATAAGCAATGTTTGTATAATTCACGCAACATTTGTATACGTTTGTATAATTCGCTATACAATTCATAGTTTTTGTATAACGTTTCTATATTTCACTATACAATTCATACATAACATTTGTATAATTCGCTATACAATTCGTAGTGTTTGTATATTTCGCCATACAATTCGATTCGCACATAGCGTTTGTATAAATCGCGCAAATTATACAAAACTCAAATTGTAATTACAATTAGACATTTGCCGCAAATCATAATTAATTCAAACTATAGTTATACTAGTTAATTAACTAGTATATATTTTCTCATCTACCTAATTTTCCCTATTAAATGGACAATTCACTAATCGATGGATTTATAACGTTTTTCACTTTGTAGCATGAATTTCTTTCTTCTTTTTCCTTTTTTTTTAAAAAAAACTTCTTTTATATACATTTTATCCTAATTCAACAGTTTAGTTGGATATAAGATCTGTTTCATCCCTTGGAAAAGCAAAAGTAACCTCTTTGAAATTAATTTCTCTTTCCATTTTACAACAGTAAATTAAAAAAATATATACATATATTGTAATAATAATAATAATAATAATATAATTTTTTTAAAAAACTAAAAGTACATTATTTTAAGAACATCATTACATTACATGTATGTTTGACAAAAAAATTAATATTATAAATATAATATCATAAAATTATTAAAATATTTGACAAGATAATCTATAAATTCTAACCAAAAATGAATAGCTTGCAATGTGAAATATCAAGTTAATATTACTAAAACAAATAAATTAGAACTAAAAATATAACATTAAGTTAAAACTCAAAGAAAAAAATTAACATAATACTCTTATATCAAATTTCAACATAGCGTGCATCTATATAATTCAAAAGAAAAGTAAAACATAAGTTTATAACCTCATTCAACAATAGATTCTACTTTCATTTTAGAAATTAGAACACTAATAAAATTATGCTAAATGAAAAAAATAAACATAAAATAAATAAAAAGAATAGACAATAGAACAATTGCATGGAATCACAAGAAGTAAAAGATGAAAAATAAGAAGGAAATGAAATATAAATAATAAAATAAAAAATATTAGAATAATAATAAAAAATTAAAATAATAGAAATAAAACATAAGTTAAAATGAAAAAAATTTAAATAGAAATTAAAAAATAATCAACTTATAATTACATCATGTAATTATCAGCAATTCACAATCCTCCTAAAAATTGAAGAGAAGTAATTACTCTTATCAATAATACTCAATTACCTATTAAACAAATAAATACCTGATCAACAAAACATGTCAAACAATATAATTACATCACATTCAAATAACATGCCCATTGTATATATACTTTGGCATATTGAAAATGTAAAAGGGAATAAATGGGCCATAATGATACGTGGCAGACGAATAGCATTCCAATCCCTCAAGTTTATCTTAAGCATATACAAGACAAGGGGGATCCACACAATATATAGCATAGATCAAGTTTATCTTAAGCATATACAAGACAAGGGATCCACACAATATATAGCATACAGCCACAGACTTGTATGTCTTAAAGTTGGTTGGCTTTCTAACCTATCATTCTCATTACCTCGATTCAGAATTTCAAACTTAATAAATTTTAAATTTTAGAATAGTAATCTCAAGTATTAATAAATGAATTATGATAGAGTTAAACTCATATGTTAAAGTCTACATCCGCCTTGCATGCAGATAGTGTTAAAATTAAAATAAAAACCTTATACAATGAGACTACCTAAAATATAATTACTGATGCAAATAATAATTAGAACTAATTATTACTTAAAAGATAAAACAAAGCAGACAACCTATTATAATGTTGAAAGAATTTATACTCTCTTCATGCATTATTTCCTCCTTGTGATATGCTGATTAGAATTACATGGTCTACCGAGTGGCGCAAATACTAACTATTTCTTTATCTCAATTTATATGACATTATTTGACTTGATACAAAATTTAAGAAAGAAAATAAAGACTTTGAATGTGTAGTCTAAAATATTCACTGACCATTTGTGTGACTATGAATCAAATAAAGACTTTGAATGTGTGGTCTAAAATATTCACTGACCATTTGTGTGACTATGAATCATTTCATTCAGAAAAATGACGTTTAAACAAAATACATTAAAAAGTAAAATATGTCACTTAAATTAGCAAGAGAAACTACTATTGTTTGGAACTTTTGTCAACATGGAGAAAGTATGATTTCTTTTATGAGACGATAATCCCATAAAAGTTGAGATTCCTCATAAATCAGAATATCTGATTGGAGGTCCCTCTTTTTAGTTGAAAAGAACAGAAGCTGACAGAATGGAGAAGTGAGTGAAAAGAAATATGCCAAATTGGCATATGTCAAATGAAAGTGGGGCAAGATGATTTCACAATGAACTAAATGTAGTCGAGTTGGGTTAATTATAGAGATTTGGTCCAGAACAATGGGACCAAAAAAGACGACTAGAATCTCATTTTGATGCCAAATGTCTATTTTTTTTGTAGTGACAAACTTGAATTCCTATGTCCTTAAGCTGTCTCTCCCCCATTATTTTGGTCCCCAGTCACTACCCCTCTAGCTAGTGAATTGAATATATCATTCTTATGTCTCTTTCCTATTCCACTGCGGTAAATGGTCTTTTTCTTTCTTATTGAATGACTGCTATAGAAAAAAATGGCGATTACTCGTCTGATTTATTATGTAGTAGCTACACTTTATTATAGTGACAACGTTTCTCTATAAATTTTGTGGTTGCTATACTAAAATGTGACACTTTATTATAGTGACAACGAGTTTATCTAGAAATTTTATGGTTGCTATACTAAAATGTTATTAAATATGTATACAGAATATGTAATTTAGCTGTTATACAAAAGTACGGAGTTTTTTCTAATGATTTTATGTACCAAAAGATAATGAATTCGTTAACTAAATTGACTAAAAAAAATAGAAAGTATGAAGGAAAAAAAGACAAACATTAGTAATCTTTCCTCGTGAAGTTACGACCATAAGTGATAGGCATCATTTAAATATATTTCTTATCCTTTTGAATATTCATACTTAAAATTTACTATGTGTATGACATTGACAATGATAATCATAAATATTGTTATACATAATATATATTTTTGCCAAATATTATTACACAATATTTGAGTATGATTGTTATAAAAGGGTAATTTTACAAATAGTACCACCATAATGAATGACACTTTATAAATAGAATATCATCATAGAGAGTAAAATATAATATGAAAAATCAATTTTGAAAAAAATCAGATCGCTATAGTAAAATGATGTTATAACGAAATTTGAATGTATATTATATATGTTGAATACCCTCAGTTTTCTTTTTGTCTGTACTTCCTCATATTTAGTACCTCATATTTAGTGAAAATCCTGGTCCGCCATCGTGAGCAGCCAAACAGTTGTACTCTTGCTGCTAAATATAAAGGTACTCTCACAAAAGCATGGGCTTCACAAACATTTAATCCTAATAACAGGTAATCAGGATACAAGGTGTTGTACAAAAACTATTAAACGACATCAAAGTTGCAACGCGTTTAGCAATATTAATAGATGGTAAGCTTCAATTATTGCCTTCCAAACATTACGTATTAAATGTGAAAACATATGGAACTATATCAAGGTCTGTATTATGTATTAAAGGTCAACATGGTAACTTTAAACACAAATGCATTCTTAGATATGAATAGATGGTCCTGTGATGGCACACGTTTATGAGACTCTAAATGTTTGTACTACGTTATGAGATCCTTTTATTTTTAATTTGACAGAAAAAAGGAAATCTTTTCTCAAATATAGGTAGGGCAGTAGAGACTCATATTTCTAGTACTAGAGTCTAATTAGATACTTGGGAAATCCATCAGTTCAAAAGTTGCAAGAACACAAAATACACTCTGAATGAATTCATACAATTATACCTTCCAAAAGCACAAAAAAATTAAGAAAACAAAACAAGATAGAAGTTAACTAAACCAGGAAATGAGAAAACAAATTGAATTTTGCTTATTCTTTTAGGTCTCACACACAGCTAAAAGAAACAATACAAGTTAATCCAAAACTGGTACAGATAAGTTATATCTGATATAACCAGTTAATCAACCAGGAGTTCATAATAATTGCCCGTCAATAGAGAACATATACGAACCAGCACAGAGTATTATCACATGAAGACTGCAAAAGAAGGCCAGGAGATTTGGTCCATTGCATGCTAGATCTTTTAGTGAGTGCGGGTTCTACTGCTTTCAGCATTTCGTACAGGATAAAAATATGGATGAGCCTACAATGTAGATCACAATTACAGTAGGCAACGTTTCCAAGAAACTTGAACCGACCACATACTAATTAATCATCATCTTGCCCGGCAGATATCAAAGACTAAAGTGAAAACACTTGTTATTAAATTTATGCTTGATTGAATATGTTCATTATAGTACAGCAGAGAACTTCAGTTATTTGTTTATTTTATTAATAAGTCCAGAAAAAAACTTTTCATAGTTACATCTGCCTGATATACAAGTGACCAAACATATTGGTAGAGGGGAAAGGCAGTGAATATTTTACCATTGCTTCTTTGGCAGTCGGTCTTTCCTGATGATCGTAACGGAGCAGTTTGTCAACAAAATCAACCGCCTAAAGATTAAGCATTGCACAGTTTTGGGTTAATAGATTTCAACTTATTTTATTGTAAAAGATCTAATGAGACTACTTTTCTTACCTCAGGGACTGCGAGATGCTGGTTTTCAGCATTAATAAACTTTGCCCATGGTTTCCTGCTATGTCTGAATGAACAATGAAAATATTTAATTATTTGCAGAAAATGGTCCATCGCAAAGGATAGTTTTAGAGCGGACAATACTAACCGTCCAACAAGGGCTGCAAGATGAGGATCTAATTCCAATCTATACTTGTTTAGGTAAGAGTTCAATTCATCGGTCCCCAGAACCTGACGACCATAACATTGGAATTTTTAAGGGGTGTCTTTTCAAAATGCAAGTATACAGCTCATGCATGTTTACCCTGGTATCTTGTAAAATATCCTTCCAAAATAATTGAGAATTATTTTAAAACACAGTGCCCCAAGGATGATGAATAGTGAATAAGCAACGGCTGGACTTATAGTTGTGTTAACCTTCCACTTTGCCAATAAATCACATCCTTGCTATGGGGCTAGGTGAGCCAAGGGTGATTATTTTATCAGAATTCCGACATGAGAGTTCAGCAAAAACACAGTGGGACTCCGATGAGCATAGATCAGTGTTAGCTCATCATATGCATCGCAAAGTTACTTTTAATCTACTTAATTCTTTAGAAAGCAGACAGGTCTGAGTTCAAGAGCGGCCCACCAACAAAGTATTTCAGTTGCTTAGCCAAGCTTATGGTTAGACTAATTTAATGGTACACATCAAATATAGGTATTAATAAGTACATACAGCCTTTTGCTAATTATTAAGAGCATTTTGAATTATCCCCGCAAGAAAATGATGTCACAGCTGTCCCTCAACGCAAATAAATGATACCTGGCCTGCACGTGATGTGATGCATTAAGCCCCCCCCCCCCCCCAAAAAAAAAAAAAACATTTTAAGCTTTTAGGTTCAGGTAGTAGACATAATTCAGAATAAAATTGTTGACGGTATAAAGGTGGGAGAATTTGGAAATTCAGCAAGGGAAGAGCAATAAATATGGGCTGAAAACTAGAATAATCAAAAATCTTTCAGTGGCTTCTTTTTCCGGTTATTTTCTAAAGATGATTAAGTCATTGAAAGAAGTAACTGCTCTAGTATACAATGACAAACTCTAGAGTCGAAGGGGTTCAGGTTGAGCAAGACAAAATACTTGGAGTGAAAAAGTTCAATGAATCATCGCATAAACCTGGGATGGAAATGAAGCTGGATACCCCGGCCATCCATCAGAGAGGTCGTTTTAAGTATATGGTGTCTATTATCCAAGGTAATAGAGAATTTGAAGATGATGTCACCCACCATATTGGTGTAAGGTGAATGAAATGGAGGCGGATCGCATTTGCAATCTTGTGAGATAAGAGGGTGCCACCAAAACTTAAAGGCAAGTTCTACAGATTAGTGGTCAGACCGACTATGTTGTATGGGATGGATTGTTGGCCAGTCAAAAATTCTCATGTTCAGAAGATGAAAATTGCGGAAATGAGAATGCTGAGATAGATGTGTGGACTTACTATGAGAGATAAGATTAGAAAAGAAGATATTCAAATAAAGGTGGGAGTGTCCTCAATGGAGGACAAGATGTGAAAAGCGAGACTCAGATGGTTTGAGCATGTGAAGAGGAGATGCATGGACGCCCCAATACGAAAGTGTGAGAGGTTGGCTATGGATGATTTCAGGAGAAGTAGAGGTAGGACGAGGAAGTATTTAGAAGAGGTGATTAGACAGAGCATGACACAACTCTAGCTTACCAAGGTAGTTGAGTGTTCTCACTTACCCTTCCATACTAGTAGGCAACTAGAATGTTGTTCTTCGATTTCTATTACTATGTGTCATTTCTTGTACTTTGATTATAGTATCATTTGTTGTAGATATTGTTCCTTTTTCCCTTATTTTTGACTAAGGTAGATATTGTTCCTTTTTTTTCAAAATGCTTTGTCATGCAATCTTTAGTATTTTGGTATTCCTTTTCCTGGCCTGCTTTGTTATGGTTTTTTCTTGAGTGAGGGTCTATCGGAAACAAATTCTCTACCTCACAAAGTAGGAGTAAGGTTTGCGTACGCACTATCCTCCTCAGACCTCACTTGTGGAATTACACTAGGTAAGTTGTTGCAGTTGTAAGGTATAAGATAGAGAGCAAATGTTTTTCACTATCGTGATAAGGAGCCTATTTTTGAATATTTTTGGGATAAAATGGGTGATGACATCGACCATTACAGAAATTCTCAGCAGGTGAAAGGTAAACAGACAGTTCAAAAAGCTCAGGAAAATAATTTCCACGTGTGTCTGTTGGACAATCCAGAGAGAGCCATAGGTGTTTTGAGGGAAAAATTCACCCATATGCATGTTGAAGTATGAATGTTTATGCAATAGCTTTCTGGTCTAATTAGTCGGATGGACATGAAAAAGGAAAAAAATGATAGATTTCATAGCTGCTTGCGAAAAACAGAGGCAATGTAACTTATGAAATGATATCTTTGTACAGCCCAAAAACTATTCTATCGACTGGTAATTTACAGTAGTAAAATACTATTGCTTACTGATTTCCAGAAAAAGAAAAAGCAGGGAGTTGATCTTAACTGCTGATAGTAATTGTATGGGCCAATAGGCATGTGCAGGAGTGAAGGAGCTAAGCAACAATATCTAGTGGGTAATAGGATTCTATGCAAAGGTCCATTTATCAAAATACCAAAAGATTGTAGAGGTCGTCAGGTATCCAAACTTTTTTGTCTTGGGAGAAGACTGATAGTGATACATTGCTGAGGCTTGACAAATACTGGCACATATGCTGTCTTATGACTTATCATTCCAGCATTGACATTCCTCCTCTACCCTCCCTCCCTTCCGGTTGAAGCTTATTTCCTTTATTCACTGCTTGGTCTCAATTTTATGGTGGACCCTGTTTAACTTCATATGATGGGTTGTGGACCGAGAAAAATGGGCTCATGTTTAACTGCATACAGTTGGTGCGAGTTTTACATGTAAACCATAATTTTCTTGCAAATTCATCTAGCTAGACTTTGAACAATCCAAGATTATCATTCTATGAGGAACATTATCATAATCACAATAGTACAATATCATATTGCCCGTGAAACCCTATGATCTGCATAAATAAACATTTACTGAGATTCTTCCAGACTTGGTTTCGCATGTGACTTACTTCCCATTTTACCAAAAAATAAATAAATAAAAGATGTGACTTAATTCCCAAAGCATGTGTAATATATATACACCCTTGAAACAAATGCAGGCTTCTGAATGCCTGAACATCAAAAGGCCACAATGATAAACTTCATGGTGGATATTCTACATACCTTCCCAATCTTCACAAGTTGATCATAATTGTCATGTCCATAGAAGAAAGGCTCCTTCCGGAATATCTATACAGCACAATTCCTTAGAAGTAAGCATCAAAGTGAGAGGAAGAGGACACCTTAACACACAAGTAAGTTCTGACTTTTGGGCCTCAGTATCTGCCATTCATGCATGATTTACCAGAAGACAAACAGTCATGAATGGCATTATGTAAGTACCAAGTCATGGACCAAGTTTTAAAAAAGTAGAAAGCATAACCCATGCAAGATAAAGTCTCACGTGGGCATCTGTATGATAGCGCAAGTGAGCCAGGAAAAAAAAGGTGCAAGAAAGATGGTTGCTCACCATTCCTGCAAACATACAACCAAGACTCCACAAGTCCAACGAGTAATCGTAGTCTTGCAAATCAACAAGTAGTTCAGGACCTTTAAAATATCTGCAACCATAAAGAGAAGAGGAGGCAAGTTTGTTTAAAAACTACAAGGCGAAAGAAAATAAGCCCTCTCTAAATTATTTTGATTAGGGATGACAATTACAACTAGTTTTGGGTTTTTGAAAAGAAAAGGGCAGGGTCCGTATTATATCTATTCTGACAAAAGCAAGCAAAAACCTAGGATTCTATAATCACTTAAGTGGGGTGGCACTTAATTATAAAATCTCATGTAAGTGTAACATCTTACTGGATGAGGGGATGGTCATAACTGTAACAGAAGTAGCACTCATTGAATAAGATTCATAATTAGCTGACAGAAAGAACCCTTATGCTCTGATTCTTCAAAGCTCAAAACCTCCCTTCTCTTCCTAACACAACCCAAATTCTTACCCCAGCTGGATTTCTGACCCACAAAACTTATAAAGAAATGCACTTCAAGATCCATTTCTTCATTATCCTTATCTCTCTCTCTCTCAACATTCCATTCCTATCAAAATGAACTCTTACTCTTAGACTGCTATCTGACAATAAATCTAGCACATAAGTTGAGTCAACAATTTAGCCCCACTATGGAAGAATTGGAAGTACAATTTTCTACATATGCACTTTTTTCAGTATAGTTTTCTATCTATACATTCCCAGTTCCCACCAAAGTCATCCTCATAGATTCTAGAACACAATGACACAATAAGTACATGGATTGCCTCCAAGCAGTTCTAAGCATAATCTTTCTTGTGTTATCATCCAAAAAAAATGCTGCAAACAATAACTCTAAGCCATATGAATCCTCAATATCAGTTTCATTTCATAAACCAGTGTCATTTCAAAACTCAATAATTTGAATCAAGATAAATTAGGTTCTCACTTCATCCAAAACAATTAAAAAGATGTGCATTCTCCATCACCAGAAAGATCATTTGCTTTGTTCATCGCCAAGTGCAAAAGGATTCCAAGAGAATGGTGTTTAATCAGTGATGCCAAAAGATGTGACAAGTTCTCTGGGGTGCTGGGAAGGACACAGGATGGGAAACCCCAAAAAACTACTCAAAACAATATCCCTTTATTATGTATGCTTTCAAATGTAGGCAAGGAAATAATCTCAGGTGTTCTAAAGTAATATTTAAATTTGATGTTATACACAATTCAAAATATGTTTACAAAATTTGGTACTTTGGTGTGGGATGTTAAATATAAATGATTTCGACACTTGATGGAGTTCATAGACTCCTTACCTACTAAAGGAACTATAGTCTTCCTTTTTAGATCCATGCACCCTGTGGGTGCTTAGGAAATGCTAACGACTACAAGAAAATTGAGGTTACTGCCCTCACTAAATTAATAAAACCAGTGAAACAACAGAGCCATTCTAGCATTAAAATGTTAATTTATATTACTTTAAATGTCAGAAGACAAATGATACAAACAGCAGAGAAAAAGCGAACCTAGAAGCCACACGAACATTATATTCCTTCCCAGGATGATAAAATTCTGCAAGTCCCCAATCTATTAGCCGAAGTTTTCGCTGCTCATGATCAATCATTACATTGTGGGGCTTCACGTCACGGTGCATAATACCTTGAGAATGACAATAATCTAATGCCTGCAAGGGACACAGTAATACTTGAATTTTCTGACAAGTGACACCTCAAGAAAATATCAATTGCAAGGCACAAAATGGAAACATGCATCATCTCAAAAATGAGAAGAACGAAAAAAATGAGATAATTCAGGCCATGACACCTTATGCAACTAATAAGCAGCTTAACAAAAAATAGATCTAAGATTTTAATAGTCGAGTCTGTAACAATAGCAGCGCAGTGTTATTATCAAAGGTGCACTTAAAGCGCGCTTAAGCTCTGAAGCGAGGCTCAAAACGTGTTGAGCGCTTTGCCTCGCTTAATGTGCGTTTTAGTGTCATCATCAAGGCTCTAACTCATACTTTTCCTTGAGCATGAGTATTTCTTGAAGAGGCGACACTAAATCATTGGTATGTCACTTTATCGTAAAAACAATCAATTTCTTTATCCATACATTTGTTATTCATGATTATAATTATTATTCTTTAAACATATATATATTTATATGTTTTATCCATTTGGGCCTTTACTCAATAAAATCCATGCTTTATTTTCTCTTAAAGCCCCAACGAACCTTAGAGCTTTTTTGTGCTTTTCGCTTTTGATAACACTGTAGAAGCGGCACCACAAACATCTATGTCATGATCCTAGACTAGCAATTGCCAATAAACATTTTGCTCCATTATAACACATCTCATTCTTATGCCCAATAATTTTTCCTTCAATTCTGTAACATGTTTTTTCGTGTACTAGAGAAGCTGAGATATCTCATCAAATTACCCAGCAGAACAGAACAATATGAACCTCAGATGATACCGTTATCTATCTTTACACCCAAATCTCACCAGTCAGCAGAAATCAAAAAAATGTGTCCTATCCACTCATAATAGAAAACAAGGAGCTTACCGTCGTACTCCCTCCCATCTCAAGAAACTTGATCTACTTTAACTTGCATGGAGATTGAAAATAGAATATTTAGTTGCAGATTTTTTGTTTTGATAAATCATATTTAGATACATTTTTTCTTCGATAACGGTGATGTCCAGGTCAACTTGCCCACCCATGTCTAGATACAACAACAACATACCCAATGTAATGCCACAAGTGGAGTTTGGGGATGGTAGTGTGTACCCAGACCCTACCACATGTCTAGATACATTATTATATTGAATATGAAAGACATGATTCGCATAATAGTTTCAAATGTGAAAAATGAGAGTTCAGTTAATGAGAATAGTTCAAGAAGTTGGAAAATTAGTTTTCCCCACCTAAGGAAAGAATTCAAACTTTAGGAAGAGGTAAAAACAAAAATAGATCAAGCATTATGCACATAATCATTCTGTGAAATTTGTTCAAAAAGAGTAGTGAAATTCCTCATTAAAAATAAGAATATTATCTCAAGGCAATTTGCACAGATCATCTTCAGATAATATCTTAAAGGAGATCCAAAGGGAGCATTCTGTATAGAAATAATCTAATATTACTGTAATGAGTGTAATCTATAGCAAACGCCCATAACCAATCAGAAAAATATTGGAGATACACAAAAAAAACATATACTGAGAAGCTTTAAAAATCCACATCAAGAGAAAACTTGCCTTCAACAGCTCATAGATGTAATATCTAACGTCAAAGTCGGAAAGAGTTGGATAAAGCACTTTAAAATCTGTGTTGTTCACATATTCAAATATAAGACTTGGAGTCTTCGATTGCTGATCTCTGACAATATCGAGTAACTTCACAATATTAGGTCCACCGCAAAGATTCTGCAGTATCTTAATCTCACGCTTGATCTGCAGTTAGTGACAATAACAGATAAGTACCTGTGCAAAATAAAGGTACAAAGATATGTTGTAATAAATAGAAGAGTATGATTCAGAGCGCCACAGAAAGACAAATGCACATATAACTTGCAGATAGATGATAGTCCAGCACTCATAAGTAATCAAGAGTTACTACAGTAAGTTAACAGAACAGAAAAATTAAGAGATATTTTTTTTATGACAAGGGAAACCCGCAGCCGCTACCCTTTAGTGCGCATAAGGTAAAACCCCTGCTCCTAATGCAATAGCTCGCAGATCACACAAGAGAGGTAACCCGCACTATGCAAGCCCGGTGCGATGAGCTCGACCCAGAAGGCAAACCCCTTGCTTTTGCTGGCAAGGGGTTTCGAACTTGAGACCTCCAACATGGAAGTCCCAAGCCCAAACCACTGGGCCACCCCGAAGAGTACAAAAAAGTTAAGAGATATACACACAAAAGAACGCATTTTGCGAAAGAATGAAAGATAAAGAAAGTTAAAACCTGGAGATATCAGATGAACTTGAAGAATATCAAAAATTACATTACGTAGCTCAGAAACACAGATCTACGAAATCACAAACCCTTTTAAAAACTTGAACATTCTAAGAAACTGGTTCGACTCAGGATCATAAACACGATAACTTCCCAATTTGAAGAACATCTACAAGTCTTCTCTACGTTTAACAAGCTTGGCGGAAAAAAAAAATATATATATATATATGCATGTAGTAATATGACATCAAGGATACTGCAACATTATTGCAGAATGTGGTAAATTAAGCTCCAGAAGGTGCAAGTAGCACACATCGAGGATAAAAATGAGAGGTCTCTTGAGATTGTTTGGGCATGTCATCGACCTCAAGACGCATCAGTCACTAGGCGTGAAATCATGGTGAGTGGAGACCTAAAATAACAATGAAGGAAGTTCTCTTGAAAGATTTATAAGGTCTTGGAATTCCTATAGTCAACCCTAACTTGCTTGAGGTTGAGGTAGTTGTGTGTTGTGGTAAATTAATGTCGAATTAGAATATCACCAACTGATATTGTTGTTAGTTCTGGTTTTGTTCATCTTAGAAATGAGGTTTTACAATCTTCTGCTAAGATCTTTGATGTTTCTCTTATCCAGTTGGATCAATTTCTTCTTTCTTTTTTTGTAACGATGGTGTCCAGGCCAGTTTGTGCGCACCTGATAATTCCAGGGGAGTACCTCCTACCTCCCACCGGCACATATACCGGGTAACGAAGAAAATAAAATTGTTATCTCCCACACTTTCTTTATTAAACCAAACTTACTTCACATATGGAACAAAACAGAAACCAAAACCTGTAAACCAAAATGCAGCATGAGAAGAGATTATTCCTTTAGCTACCTGCATTCGACATCACTTGCGTAGTAAAAGAGGGTGCCTTTCCAAAGATTTCCAGAAACATGTGCCTTAGTAATGATAATACTTCTACATTCAAGTGGTGGGTGGTGCTAATCATGTTGAGTAAAAGGGAATGTCTTTAAGAAGATATTACTTTAGTTCGTGCAATTAAAACAAAAAAAAGTTAAGCCTGTTGTAAGTTCACCGAAGCTAACTTAGGGAAAGGACTGCAGCTTTGAGAAGCCACTAAAAGGATCTAACCGCATGCAGAAGAAGAACCCTCAAAATTCTGTTCTAATCATCCCCATTGCACCTTCTGTATGGTTTCCAAGTTTGAGTTGTAGACCACTTCTTTCAAAACTCAATCATGTCTTTCTTTCTCATATATCAAGCTGATTCCAACATCTTAAATGAGCCTATTATATTTCACTACTTACCAAAAAATGAGCCTACTCTAGTTTATACTCATATAACACACTAGCAACTGAAACTTTATCATTCCTCAAGCTGGCAATAGAAGTATTCCAATAATAAAAATTCCGCACCTCACAATGAAAATGTTTAAATTTCTAATCAGCATCAATTTCTAGAATAGAAGCTTATAAACTAGCATTGAATACGGATATATAAAGAAGTAAAGAAGGAACAACCAACCTTTTTCTTCTTCACTGGCTTAAGGATTTTGATGATGCATTTTTCATTATTAGTAGTGTGAATTCCCTCAAACACCTCGCTGTACTTCCCTCTCCCAACTTTCCTTACCACCTCGTAATCATCCTGCTCCCTATACAACCAATCAACAAACACAGGAAACATCAACTCCGTCTAAACAACCTTGAAAGCACCTATAGTAAAGAAAATAAAAATATAAATCAACAAATTACCCCCATTGAACAGTAAGGGATTCATAATCCCAATACTCTTTAGGTCGGATCACATTGATATCCGTATAAACCCGGGCCTTTGAAGGCGCGCCGGGACGGCGAATAGATTTTCCTATTTTCTGCGCCAGGGCTTCGGATAGAGTAGCCGACGGTCGGAGAAGAGAAGAAGACGGCGGCGGTGGAGGCAGAGAAGATGATTTGTGCTTCTGTCGCGTAAGAGATACCGAAGTGTTGGAGGCAAAACGACAGAGAAGAGAGGGGAAGAGAAGGAGGGAAGTCGCCGGAGAAGGAGAGAGGAGGCGGTAGTGGAGTGAAACAATGAAGAAATGAGAAGGCCGTAGGGCCATCAAACGGGGGAGGGTTATATATTTGGGGTAATGGGATTATGCTTGAAATGGAACCCTCCTCATTGGTTTCTTCGACTTTGCATCTCATGCTTTGTCTACATCTTATTCAATCCAACGGCGTCGTACACTAGTATATTCTATATTTTTCCATTTTTTAAAAAAAATAATCTCAAGATGTATACATAGTTTCCTTTTGATTCGCGAATTAAATTATTCCGATATTATAATATTGGGATATTCATCAAGATTATGTTTGACATTAAATTTATACTTTATTTGATTGAAAATCCAAATAAAGTATAACTTTAGTCCAAAGTTAATTTTAAAAATTCCATCTTATTATGTAAACCAAGTGATCCTTTATAGTACATGTATTTAGGGTTGTTCATCGTTATGATTAAAAAATCAAATTGAATCGCAATTCGAACCAAACTGATTAAAAATTCAATATTTGGTTTGGTTTGATTTGGTTAGGTTAGGTTAGGTTTAATTTTAAATTTTGAAAATCGATACTATTTTGATTTGGTTTTGGTTTTACTAAAAAACACGCAAAAATAACCAAAGCAAACCGAAAAACTAAATATATATATATATATATATATTATAATTAATTATATACATTCATACATAAAATATAAATATTTTATTTTTTAATTAACTTAAGTCTTTAACTTTACCATTTTCTCTAGCCCAACACTTAAATTTTGATATATAATTTTCTTGTAACCCCTCCCCGGGTAGTTCATCAATTGTTGAGTTTGGGATTATTTTTATGCAATAAAAATTTGTTCGTTGGTGTATAATGACTTTAGTATTGCTTAACTAAATCACTCTATTCGTGTAATAATAACTCTAGTATTGCTTAAATGAATCCATAGTAGTTTTCGTGTGAATTGTTAATATACTAAGTGTTTGTGTCTATCAACTTATGCCCTCAACAAAGTTATTATTTTCAAATCGAAAAAACCAAAAAATCGAATCAAACAGACAAGAACCAAGCCGGCGGTTATTTTTTTTGTTTGATTTTAATTTTAACCAATAACCGATCTAAATCGAATCATGATCACCCCTACATGTATTAGATAAAACAATCCATATAATAGTCTTGGTATTATTTAATACTATATTTGATTATATTTTCAACACACATGCGCGCGCACACATATACATATAGACACACACAACAACAATAACATACCTAGTAAAATTCCAAAAGCGAGGTTTAGAAAGGATAGAATATACGCATACCTTATCATTACTTCACCATTACCTCATAGAAATAGAGATATTATTTTCGAAAGACCCTCAACTTTAGTGCAACAAATTCCGATATAAGGAAAAAGACAATAAAGAGAAATCAAAACAAAAAATAGTGCAAAATTAGTCAAAACAACAATAAAATCATATGATAATCGAAATGTTGCAAACAACATACTAGGGTAGAATATTATTAACAAAAAATAATAAACAATGATAGACTAGAAAATCATAATTATAATAATACAACTAGTACCATCACAAACACTAGCCACACTGAGCAAGATAATACTACATTACCTACTACCATTCTACTCTAATACGAGTCCTTCGCACCCTTATATCTAGGGTCATGTCTTCGATAATCTAAAGTTGCGTCATATCTTGTCTTGTCACCTCTCCCTAATACTTTTTGCGCCCACCTCTGTCTCTTCACGTACCTTCTATAACCAACCTATTGCACTTTCTCACTGGTGTTTCTATGCATATCCTATTCACATGTTCAAATCATCTTAGTCTTGCTTCACTTATCTTGTCGACCACGGAGGTCATAGCTACCTTATCCTGAATATCCTCTTGTATAATCCTGTCACTCCTAGTATGGCCACACATCCACCTCAGCATCCTCATCTTCGCAACATGCATTTTTGGACATGAAATTTCTTGATTGATCAATACTCAGTCTCATACAACAAAGTCGGTCTAACCACCACTCTATAGAACTTATCTTTGAGTTTTGGTAGTATCTTTTTATCACACAAGACTCCAGAGGTCAGCATCCACTTCATCCACGCCGCATCAATACGAGTGTGTAATATCATCGTCATCCCCACTCCTCTCGATTATAGAATTAAGATATATATATATATTATTTTTTTAATTTTTCACCCGGTGTCCGGAGCCCGTGGAGCCCCGAGTAGATTCGAATCGCGCACGCAGGGCTCAAACCCGAGACCTCTGGTTAAGGGTGAAACAGTTTTACCACTGCACCACAACTTATGTTGATTATATATATATTATACATCATATTTAGTATCATAGAATATATAATTAAAACACATAAATTACACATGATATTAGCAATATTGAAGTTACTAATACATCATGAATAAGTATGGTTAAAGACAACACTATCATTAAATATATCAAATCAAATAATGAACAAGAAAATAATCCAACAAAATTAATCTCAACATTATTATCGTATTCAGTATTTTTCTTATACAACATGTCAAATGACCCCTTAACTTTATTGTGTATTATCAATATACGTTGAATTTATTATTAAATCAAATGTCTCAAGTTTGAGTTTGAGTATGAATCATTTTTGATAAAAAGCGTTCACCTTTCAAAATGAGATTTTTCTACACGAATTTGAATTAATCTAACTTTAAAGCAGACTGCTAAATTCGGGTGAAAATATTAAAAAAAATATATTTTTTTGTTAATATATATATATATATATATATATATATATATATATATATATATATAAAGTCAAAGATGCTAATGTACTTTTAAAGCGGGCTACTAAACTCGAGTAAAAAATCTTAAAAACAAAAGGTGCTGTGAAATCAAGAACAAAATAACAATATAAAGATGAAGTCAAGAACAAGAATATAAGACAAGAGGGATAATATAAGATAATTTTCTTTTTTTTAAGTGTGTTGTATACTCAAACATCATTCTCAATATATTTATTTACAGGATTAAGTTGTGGAATATCAAAAGGTATCATAAACATGACATTAAACCTTGAGAATAAGGACATTACTATCCATAAAGGATGGAATTAACCTACGAATTATGGTCATCAAATTAACCACATTATCAACAACATTACTACCCATAAATAAGAGAATTAACTTAGGAGTTATGATCATCGATTTAACCACCAAATTATTTACAACAAAAGATTTTTTTTATTATTATATATATATTTTAAAACAGAAAAAATCAAAGATGAGAGGAATATTATACCTTACTTACTATAGTAATTTATTACCATTTTATATCTGAACTGTCAAGCAATTATGATATGTTGGTTGTCAAAGACTCAAAGTGTTTTCCCTTTCGCCTTTTAATTTATTTTTTTAAATGCATATAATGAATATATATAAAAAAAATTAAGACTCAAAATTCTTTTCTCTTGCACCAATGTGCTCCATTCTCCATTATACGCCAAGGATAAAAAGACGGAAAATAAAATAAAATGGTCCTTTATGTTTTTTTTTCGAGAAAAGCTGCCTTATATATATTACTTCATAATATGTTGTACATGTCCGTAAGATTCTTGCACATCCTATACAATCCAACTTGGAAAATCAAAATCCTAAAATACCTTATGCAAAAGGAACAAAGAAAATTTAGCTATATTATGAGCTAGTGAATTCCATACGCGAAAGATATGTATAAAGTTGACTGCTTCAAAAGAATCCATCAATTTCCATATATCCTCGCAAATAGTCGCTATCTCCCACGACACTATCATTTATTTTTATAGTATTTATACAATATTCTTTGCATCTGATAGTATATGAACCTTTGACTAGCCATTTTGTAACACTTTTTTCAGTGCTTGTCGAATTGCTGATACTTCAGTAGTGATGTCCTTCCCCACAAATTGAATTGGAGTGCCAAGGGCATGAAACAAGTGACCACAACTATCCATAGCTGTCATTCCAATGCTTTCCTTTTCCTTTTCCACTTGCAGGCCTGCATCTGTAAAAACAACAATCTCATCTCGTGCCATAGTAATATTCTCTTCCTCGGTTCTATTAGACATGAAAGTTAAAACTGATGGAGTTAGTAAAGCATCATTATATTCCTGGAAATCAAAGAAAGCCTTATTAACGATATCAACAGGTTTAGAGACATCCCCGTTAAAATAAAAAGAATTTCTAGCTTTTCATAATTGCCATAAAACAGACACACTTAATCTCAATAACTCAATGTAATCAGGGTACTGATATGTATTTGGAAACAAAGTATGCCACCAAGTTGAGAAATCAATAACATTATCTAAATCAGGCCATTGATATGACACAATTTCCACACTAACTGAGCTTTTGGACACCTGAAAAATATATGATCAACTATTTCGGATTCTATTCCACACACCTTGCAGGCATCACAAATATAAGGCAATCTCTTAGAAAGAATATCGTTAACTGGTAAGACATTTAGAATGCATTTTTTAAGAAAATATTTATACTTATTTTTGACTTTAAGTGACCGTAAAAAATCTCAAAAAGATTTTGGAAAAGACTGAGAACTAGCTTGAGGCCTATTAATACTCGTATCACAACAACGAGCTAGATCTTTGGCTAGATGGTAGTCAGATATAACCTCATACTTACCAAAATTGATAAAATGCCATATAATTTTATCTGAAGATCCAGTAATAGATAAAGGGATAGAGAGAATAGAATTAATATTCTTAGGACAAAAGGATCTATGAAGTTCCTCAACATTCCATTTATGATTTTGATTATCAATAAGATCATTGACCTGCAACTTTAAGTTTACATGATGTTGTCCGTGGAGAGGTCTAAAGCCATTTGAATTGGGAATCCAAGGATCATTCCTAATCTTAATATTTTTTTCCATCTCCAACTCTCCATCTAATTCCTTTTTGCAGTAAATCTCTACCCCAAATAATGCTTTTCGAAATCCACGAACTCGAAGAGGGGCAGCCAGCATTTAGAAAAGACGTATTCGGGAAATATTTATATTTTGAGCATTCTATAAAGTAAGGATTCTTCTTGAGTTAAAATTCTCCATGGAAGCTTAGCCAATAAAGCCTTGTTAAGAAGTTTCAAATCCATAAAACCAAGACCTCTTTTGGATTTAGCCTCACAAAGATTTTGCCAATTTTCATAATGCATTTTTCTTTTCTCCTCTTTTCGTCCCTACCAAAAATCAGAGAAAATAGCAGTAATGTATTTATAAAGCTTCTCAGGGAATTGAAAATAAGACAATGCATACGCAGGAATAGCAGAAAACATAGACTTAAACATTACTTCTTTACCCGCAGGACTTAAGAAATTATGTTTTCATCCTTTTATCTTCGTCTTAACTCTTTCTTTAATAAACTCTAGCATCTTCTTCTTTGATCTCCCAACTATCACAGGTAGATCTAGATACAATTCAAAATTATCTTTTTGTATATGTCCTATTTCTGCTATAATAGCACTCTTCTCTTGCTCAGTAGTGTTTTTACTAAAAAAATATTGCTAATTTATCAAAATTTACTTTTTGCCCTAAACACAACTCATAAATCTTTAAAATTTCTGAAATATTAGCCGCATTTTGCACATTAACAGAACAAAAAACAAAGGAATCATCCGCAAAGCAAAAGTGACTCAGTATAGGACCACCCCTTCTGAGACTTATGTCATGTATACTCCCTTGGTTCCCAGCTTGGTTTGATTGCCTAGAAAAATCTTTAGCATATAATATAAACAGGTATGGTGACAAAGGATCACCTTATCTTAATCCCCTATTTGATTTAACAAACCCTACATCGACATAAAATCAACAACAAGAGAAAATCTTCTTACTGTTCTCCACAGCTTTTTGGGGAAAAAAAAATCTTCTTCTTCTTTCTTTTTCTTTTTCTTTTCTTTCCTTTTGCTTGTTTTCCAACGAATACCTCCAGATCTGTTCATATTTGGCCTAGATCTATTGATTTCCGGCGTCGTTTCACGGTTTTTCATTTTCCGGTGTGAACAGTGTTTCCGGCGTGAATAGTGTTTCCGACGTGGAGATGGGAGAGAAGTTGAAGGCCATGGGGGCCTGGGATAGTAATGGGGATGCGACCAGTATGTGGGATAGGACGGCTAGTTGTATTAGGACTGTGGCAAGGGAAGTGTTGGGAGTCTCAATTGGTAGTCGTAGTCGACATCGAGGAGACTAGTGGTGGAATGGAGAAGTGCAAGAAAAGGTGGAAGCAAAGAAGATGGCGTACGCAAAGTTGATAGAAAGCACAGATGAGGTGGAGAAGTGGACGAATAGGGAACTTTATAAGATAGCGAGAAAGGAGGCGAAGTCGGCGGTTTCGACGGCAAAAACAATAGCTTTTGAACGCCTTTATGCTGAACTAGAAGAGAAAGGTGGGGATAGAAAATTGTTCAGGCTAGCCAGGACGCGGGAGAGAAGGGCACGCGATGTGCACCAAGTGAAGTGCATTAAGGACGAGCATGGAAAAGTATTGGTAGACGATACCCTCATTAAACAGAGATGACAGTCCTATTTCCATAAACTCTTGAATGAAGAAGGGGACAGATACTTTGTGTTGGGAGATTTAGAACATACAGGGAGGCATTGCGATTTTGGGTATTGCAGGAGTATTAAGGTCGAGGAGGTTAAGAGTGTCGTTCGTAGGATGCGCTGGGGAAGAGCAACCGGACCTGACGAGATTCCTGGGGAATTTTGGAAGAGCACGAACTCGGTAGGTTTGGAGTGGTTGACTAGGTTATTTAATGTCATCTTTAAAACGGCAACGATGCCCGAAGAATAGAGGTCGAGCATAATGATCCCTCTATACAAAAACAAAGGGGATATCCAAAGTTGCAACAACTATAGAGGTATTAAGCTACTAAGCCATACTATGAAATTGTGGGAAAGAGTGGTAGAGATGAGGGTGAGGAGAGACGTGTCTATTTCAGAGAACCAGTTTGGATTTATGCCAGGATGCTCAACTACAGAAGCCATCCATCTTATGAGGAGACTGGTGGAGCAACATAGGGAGAGAAAGAGGGACTTGCATATGGTATTCATCGACCTAGAAAAGGCTTACAATAAAGTTCCAAGAAAAATATTATGGACATGTTTGGAGGCTAAATATGTACCTGTGGCATACATTAGGGTGATCAAGGACATGTACGAGGGAGCCAAAACCAGGGTAAGGACAGGAGAAGGGGACTCAGAGCACTTTCCAGTGGTGATGGGGTTGCATCAAGGATCAACTCTTAGTCCGTTTTTATTTGCCTTGGTGATGGATGGGTTAACGCAACAAATTCAAGGTGCGGTACCATGGTGTATGCTTTTCGTGGATGACATAGTCCTGATCGATGAGACTCGCCGCGGAGTTAATGCTAAGCTGGAGGATTGGAGACATACCTTGGAGTCTAAAGGGTTTAAGTTGAGTAGGACAAAGACAGAGTACTTAGAGTGCAAGTTCAGTGAGACACCCAGGAGGTTGACGTTGAAGTTAGGCTTGGTGCTCAGGCCATCCAAAAGAGAAGTAGTTACAAGTATCTTGGGTCTATCATACAAGGCAGCGGAGAGATTGACGATGATGTCACACATCGTATTGGGGTAGGGTGGATGAAATGGAGGCTCGCTTCCGGAGTGCTATGTGACAAGAATGTGCCACCAAAACTTAAAGGCAAGTTCTACAAAGTGGTGGTTAGACCGGCTATGCTGTATGGGGCGGAGTGTTGGCCAGTTAAGACTTCTCACATTCAAAACATAAAAGTTGCTGAGATGAGAATGTTGAGATGGATGTGTGGGCACACCAGGAGCGACAGGATTAGAAATGAGGCTATTCGGGACAAGGTAGGAGTGGCCTCGGTGGAAGACAAGATGCGGGAAATGCGACTGAGGTGGTATGGACATGTGAAGAGGAGAGACACATATGCCCAGTGCGGAGGTGTGAGAGGCTGGCCATGGATGGTTACAGAAGAGGTAGGGGTAGGCCGAAGAAGTATTGGGGAGAGGTGATTAGACAGGACATGGCGCAGTTACAGCTTACGGAGGACATGACCTTAGATAGGAGGGTGTGGAGGACCCATATTAGGGTAGAAGGCTAGTTCATAGTCTCGTTATTCTTCTCTATTCATAGGCGTAGTAGTGCATTACGATCTCTTGCGCTTTGACTTCTGATTTCTGTTATTTCTGTTATTATTTATTGCTTTCTATGTTTGATTACTCTATTTTACCTGTGACGCTTTCATTATTTATTTAATCGTTATTTGTTATTTGTATTTATTTATTGGTATTTATTTGTTATCTATTCGTTATTTGTTTATTGTTTTTCTCATAAAGCTTTTAATTTTCTATTCTTATCTAACATTTTTTATGCATTTATGCTTTTACTGAGCCGAGGGTCTCTAGGAAATAGCCGTCCTACCTTGGTAGGAGTAAGGTCTGCGTACATTCTACCCTCCCCAGACCCCATGTTGTGGGATTTCACTGGATTGTTGTTGTTGTATATTAAATCTTTAAGTAAGAGTCGTGATACACTGCATAATCCAACCAACAAACATATCATGAAAACCCATCTGCAAAAGTAGCTTTGGATATATATCCACTCCACTCTATCATAAGCTTTTGCCATATCCAACTTCAAATTCATATATTTATTCTTTCCTCTCCTCTGATTTTTCAGCATATGAATACACTCATGTCCTAAGATCTACTGTTTTTTGTGCTTTGATTATACTATTCTTTGGACCGCTTTCGTTATCTACTTATCTACTTTTAATATTTTTGTCTGACCTTTTTCTATACTTCTATTGAGCCGAGGGTCTTTCGGAAACAACCATCCTACATAGGTAGGAGTCAGGTCTGCGTACACTTTATCCTCCCACCAGACCCACGATGTGGGATTTCAGTGGGTTGTTGTTGTTGTAATACACTCATGTGCTAAGACTATATTATCAACAATTTGCCTACTACCTACAAATGCAGATTGATTGGGAGAAATAATAGTAGGCAAGTAATTCTTTATTCTTGCAACAATAATCTTAGTAATGATCTTATACACTGTAGAACATAAACTAATAGGTCTGAATTTACTAATACTACTAGGATTTTTCACTTTCAAAATTAACGTAATAAGAGTTTGATTCCAAGAAGGTAAGAGATGACCTGAATGAAAAAAGCTTTTAACGGCACTAATAATATCAGTGGATAGGGTGTCATTCCGTCTATTCCCGGAGATTTTAGGGGATGCATTTCAAAAACTACATTTTTCACTTCCTCATCAGTCACATCGCTAATGAGATGATGATTGATCGAGTCATCAACCATTGGAGGAATCAAACTCAAAACAGGATCAAGATTAATAGGTCTAAAAATAGTGAAAAGATTTGCATAAAAATTTTCTACTTCTCTAATAAAAATTTGCCTAACACCCAACTTTCATTAGGCACACAAAATCCGTTAATGCTATTACATTTGTGTCTCTGAATAATTTTCATGTGGAAAAAGAGGTATTTTTATCCTCTTCTTGAAGACATAAAGTGTTGGAGAAGATTACAGAGACAAAGAAAAAGAAGAGAAGAAGCAGACGATGAAGAAGCTGAAGAACTCAGCAAAGAACAATGAGGAAAGAAGAAGAAGCTGAAGAGTTTAAAACTCTTCAGCCCTCACA
This sequence comes from Solanum dulcamara, assembly GCF_947179165.1. Taxonomy (NCBI): domain Eukaryota; kingdom Viridiplantae; phylum Streptophyta; class Magnoliopsida; order Solanales; family Solanaceae; genus Solanum; species Solanum dulcamara. Next base: position 37,680,500 of record NC_077247.1, read on the forward strand.
TTTGGGGCATCCACGTGGAGTCTCCCTCTCCACATAAATATATATATATATATATATATATATATATATATATATATATAAATCTGCCACAAATACACTTAAATTTAAATATAATTATGCCCATATAATTATGGGTAAGTAGAATATAGTTTTGCACAAAATTAAAAATAGCCCATGTCTTCTTGTCTCCATTTTAGCTATTGTACAATTCTATATAAACTAATGTACATACCAAAGATGAATATACAGAAATTTGGTATCTCAGCATCTTCCCCTCTTCAATTTTTACATGGTATCAGAGCTTCTCTGAACTCAATCCAGATCCGTATAAAACCCATCATCATCATCTTCAAAATCTGTATCATCATCTTCAAAATCTGCATCATCATTATCTTCAGAATCCCTATTAAAACAAAATGTCTGAAATAACTCAAATTAAGTCAGGAAATGGTGAGAAAGGAACCATGTATGAAAGCGACCACCCTTACCATCTAAACAATTCAGACTCACCTGGTATGACTCTGGTCAACAATGTTTTCGATGGGAGAGGTTATTCAGGTTGGAGGAGATCCATCCTTTTATCCCTATCAGCCAAGAAGAAACTTGGTTTCATCAATGGAACCTGCAAGGCTCTAGAACTAGAATCTGCAGACTTTGAACAATGGAGTTGTGTTAATGACATGATCATATGTTGGATATCAAATGCACTCTCTAAGGATATTGCAGATAGTGTGATGAGTTCCAAAACTGCTAAGGAACTTTGGGACAGCCTGGAGCAGAGGTTTGGCAAATCAAATGGTGCCAAAAAATCTACCACCTGCAAAAGGAATTAACGAGTCTAATACAAGGGAATAGTGACATTGCAGGTTACTTCACCAAACTTAAGAGATTATGGGATGAATTGGATGGGATAAATGTAATTGCTTGCTGCTCATGTATATGCACTTGTGATGGAAAAGCAAAGTTAACAAAATCACTAGAAGATCAAAGGTTAATCCAATTCCTAATGGGACTAAATGATGTATATGCTCAGGCAAGGGGAAATATACTTATGATGAATCCCTTACCTGGAATGGATGTTGCATATTCATTACTTTTGCAGGATGAGAATCAAAGGGAAGTGTATGCAAACACAAACTACATCTCTGATTCCGGATCATTTCTGGCAGCAAGTCAAGCAAAACAACAAGAGAACAAACTAATTGCTGAGTTTGCAGCATTCATGGCCAATGGACAGGGAAGAAATACACAGAGATTCAAACACCAAACAATGAAGGGAACAAACACATACCAGAACCAGAGGTATACCAATCCAGCTCAGAACCAGAGACATGATAAGTCACAGAGCAGGTTTAAGGGTAAGAAGAAATATGATCCAAACCTGTCATGCACCTATTGTGGGAAAACAGGACATATACATGATGATTGCTATAGGCTGCATGGATTTCCTGCAGATTTTGAGTTCACCAACTCCAGAAACTATCAGCATCAGATTAAAGCAAATGCAACCTTGAATCAGCAAGCAGATAAAGGCACTGGGAGGACAGATCCTGGAATCAGTGATAAAAATTTTGAGGAACAGTTTAGCAAACAGCAGATTGCAGAGATGATACAAATGTACAAACAGAGTAAGCTGGCAGAAACAGGAATCAATGCAAATCCAGTGGCTGGTACCATTTTTAAATACTCAAATTCTGTACCCACTAAGCTTAAGCAGAATACTTGGATAATTGATTCAGGAGCCTCAGAACACATGTGTTTTGATCCCAATTCCTTCTTATTTCTAAAACCTCTGCCTATGCCTTTGAACATTAATTTACCTAATTCTTTCAAGGTAAGTGTGACCCATATAGGGAGCATCTCCATCTTGCCAGGGCAATTCATAACTGATGTACTGCTTGTACCAGATTTTAAGTACAATCTACTTTCAATTCACAAGTTCTGTGTTCAGTTTCAGTGTAATGTCCTATTCACTGCTACTGGATGTTTCTTGCAGGACCTTTCAGTGAGGAGTCCTCAAGCTTTTGGTGAAGTTAGAGAAGGACTCTATTTATTGGATTCCAACACTGACAAGTCTAGAAATAGTTTCAATTCAAATGATGTATCTTCAGATCCCATCCCACAATCATTTTCAGTTTTTAATTCAGTACATGTTAATGCTACCCCTAGTGTGAAACTTTGGCATGTAAGGTTGGGACATCTTCCATTTTCAGCAATGAAGCATTTAAGTTTTCTTCCATGTGAATCCACCTCTGATTTTGTTTGTGACATATGCCCTCGAGCTAGGCAAACTAGACAACCCTTTCCTACTAGCAACATAAAATCCACACATATCTTTGATCCCATTCATATAGACACTTGGGGACCCTACAAGTGTAGTACTTACAATGGTTTCAGGTTCTTCCTCACCATAGTAGATGACTACAGTAGAGGGACATGGACATTCTTGCTAAGCACCAAAAGCAATGCCTTCTCTGTACTGAAAAGCTTCCTATCCATGGTAGAAAGACAATTCAATGTAAGAGTTAAGACAATCAGATCTGACAATGCTTTAGAATTAGGGAAAGGGACACAGGAATCAGCATTTCTTGCTTCTCAAGGAATTTTACATCAATTGTCCTGTGTTGCTACACCTCAGCAAAATGGAACTGTTGAGAGAAAACATAGACACCTCTTAGAAATTGCAAGAGGATTGATGTTTCAGTCAAAATTGCCTATGACTTACTGGGGAGAGTCTGTTTTAACTGCTACTCATATCATTAATAGACTACCATCCAGTGTTCTAAAGGGACAAACACCCTATGCAGTACTTCTTAGACAAGAACCTACCTATGCTCACTTGAGGAATTTTGGATGCTTGTGTTATGCCTCTACTTTGGGACAAGGGAGAAACAAGTTTGATGAAAGGGCTACTGCTTGTGTTTTACTGGGATACCCTTTACAGCAGAAGGGGTATAAATTGTTATCTCTTGATACAAGGAAAGTGTTTGTATCCAGAGATGTCAGATTTCATGAGTCACATTTTCCTTTCAATTCATCTGATAGCTCCCACACACCTATTTTTTTGAACTACCCTTCTTCCTCAGATCATGATCCCTTTTATCCAGCTACACCCTCAGTACCACCACCTCATACTTCTACCTACAGACCCCAATCAGAAGCCACACTTCCTCAGCAGACATCCCCACCTACATCACCAGATACTTCTGCCCCTGCTCCTGTCACAGACCTACCAAGAAGATCTAGCAGGATGTCTCATGAACCTGGGTACCTAAAAGATTACATTTGCAATAGTGTAATATTCACTGATTCATGGACACCTTGTCTTGCTCACTCTCATAAGCCAAAGGGATATGCTTTCTCCTCCTTATCCCTCCACAATCAGAAACTAATTCACTCTCTCTCTAATATCACTGAGCCTAACTGCTACAACCAAGCCTCCCAACATCCAGCATGGAGAGAGGTCATGAACTCCGAACTTCAGGCCTTGGCAACCAATCACACCTGGGATGTTGTCCTGCTGCCTAAAGGAAAGAGAGCTTTACCTTGCAAATGGGTATACAAGATAAAACATCTCTCCGATGGGAGGATTGAACGACTCAAGGCCAGACTAGTCGTGAGGGGGGATATACAAAGAGAAGGTATAGATTATGGAGAAACTTTTTCACCTGTTGTGAAGATGACCACTATCCGGTGCCTACTGACCATTGCAGCTAAAAGGAAGTGGTCTGTTTCACAATTGGATATCAATAATGCATTCTTGCATGGTGACCTCCAAGAAGAGGTTTTTATGAAGTTCCCAGCAGGACTGACACCTCCTAGCCCTAACCATGTCTGTCTCCTGAAGAAATCTTTATATGGTTTAAAGCAGGCTTCCCGGCAGTGGTATGCTCGGCTTGCAGGAGCCTTAGCTTTCAAAGGCTATTCTTCCTCTTTAAACGATTACTCTCTCTTTTTCAAGCACAACGGGACACTTACTTCTATCCTAGCAGTATATGTCGACGATATTCTCCTCACTGGAAATGATCTGTATGAACTCGAAACTATCAAATGCTTTCTCAACACAGAATTCAGAGTTAAAAACCTAGGAGAAATTCACCATTTTCTTGGGATGGAAATTTTGAGAGAAGATCAAGGATTTATTGTAAATCAACGGCAGTTTACCATGGACCTTCTTCATGAGTTTGATGTCTCTCATCTGCCTGCAGTTCATTCTCCGCTGGATCCCTCCTTCAAGTTTCGAGCAGACGACAGCCCTCGTTTGGATAATCCCACTCTCTATTGTGACTTGGTTGGCAAGTTGAATTTTTTGACCAACACTCGCCCAGATCTATGTTTTGCTGTTCTTGCTCTGAGTCAATACATGCAACGACCCTGTTTGTCCCATTTCTCGGCTGCCTTGCGCGTTTTACGCTACCTGAATACAGATCCAGCTCAGGGAATCCTACTTTCTTCCGACCCCTCATTTTCTCTACTGGCCTTTTGCGATGCGGACTGGGCATCTTGTAAAGATTCACGAAAATCGATCAGTGGTTTCTTTATCACCCTCGGAGGAGCCCCAATCTCTTGGAAATCGAAGAAACAAATCTCGATCTCCTTGTCCTCCGCCGAAGCAGAATACAGGTCCATGCGCCGTGTTACTGCTGAACTTACTTGGTTAGTTCGGCTTCTTGAAGACCTTTCTGCTCCAATTTCTCTTCCGATTCCGCTACGCTCAGACAGTCAAGCAGCCATCCATATAGCTCGAAATCCGGTCTTCCATGAGCGCACTAAACATGTTGAGCTCGATTGTCATTTTGTGCGCCAACAGGTTCAATCTGGCCTGATTACCCTCTCATTTGTTCCTTCTAGGGACCAGCTCGCCGATCTCTTCACTAAGCCCCTTTCTGGGGTTTCTCATCAAGCGATCCTGCGCAAGTTGAAGGCACTGACACTCCCCTCCAACTTGAGGGGGGATGTTGGAGAAGATTACAGAGACAAAGAAAAAGAAGAGAAGAAGCAGACGATGAAGAAGCTGAAGAACTCAGCAAAGAACAATGAGGAAAGAAGAAGAAGCTGAAGAGTTTAAAACTCTTCAGCCCTCACATTTGGGGCATCCACGTGGAGTCTCCCTCTCCACATAAATATATATATATATATATATATATATATATATATATATATATATATATAAATCTGCCACAAATACACTTAAATTTAAATATAATTATGCCCATATAATTATGGGTAAGTAGAATATAGTTTTGCACAAAATTAAAAATAGCCCATGTCTTCTTGTCTCCATTTTAGCTATTGTACAATTCTATATAAACTAATGTACATACCAAAGATGAATATACAGAAATTTGGTATCTCAGCATCTTCCCCTCTTCAATTTTTACATAAAGCTCTAGATTTTTGTTTCTAATAAGTTTCCTCATCTTTGTAAGCTTGCCCTAATTCTTTTCTTAAAATTTTAAGCTTATGAAAATCCAAGTTATTAGCGTCATTCTTAGGCTCATCAATTCTAGCTTTTATGCCAATAATTCATTTTTTCGAATTTTGTTTTCCCCCTCTCAACCAGGCCATCAACGATGAACTACATCTTTTCAGTTTAAGATTAATTTTAGATTGCTCAATTCCATCAAGATGGCCCTGCCAAGACCTTATTCATTATGTTATTAACAACATTCTTCTCACTCCAACTTTTATCAAAGTAGAATCTACGTTTTTTCCTTATAGGGCTAGGTTCTGTAGAAAGAAATAGAGTACAATGATCTAAAGCCTCGGTATTTAATTGAGTTACCTGAGCTAAGTTGAAATATAACCTCCATCTAGCTGATATAATAACCCTATCTAATCTCTCTTGAATAATACCATCATTTTTCCTGAAACACCACCACATCTAGGGTTTCCTTTGAAACCCTAAGTCCACTGATCCTATCTTTCATATGAAATTCTTAAAGTCTATAAATGATGTTACTTCTCTACTTCTACCTCCTAAATTTCAGAGTTATCAATTATGTCATTAAAATTTCCAGCTATAATCCAAAATGGCTCCCAATTAACCGATCTTAGATTAAACTCTTTTAATTGTTCTCAACGCGTAACTCTATTAGTACTCAAATATACTAAAATGCACCAACATTTAGAATCAGCTACAACATCATGCATCAATATTTTGATATAAAATTGTGACGTGTGAGATTGACATACCTGAATATCGTCGTTCTAAAATAAGCCTAAGCATTCAAATAGTCCAATCGGATCCACAATTATAGCATAAGGCATGTTAAGTTGTCTCTGAACTCGTTTAACAGCAATGTCCCTATGTTTAGTTTTGCTAAGAAAGATCATATTTGGAGAGTGGAGACGCACTGTCTCCTTCAGAAAAGGAATTGTCAAGGATCCCCCCCCCCCCCCCAACCTCGACAATTCCATACCATAGCCCTCATTGTAGAGAGGGAAACCATTCAGGGTTGGCCTCCCGCTCCACCACGATTTTGGTCTTTTTTATTTCCACATCCATAATTAAAGCAGTAGCACTCTTTCGCTTATTCCCTATATTTTGAGTACATTCTTCTAAAACAGAAGCCTGCACAAGATTTTCAATAAAATCCTTTTGTTGCTTATCACTATTCAAGCCATTAGAACTGCCACTTTCTCTAGCCAATCATTTCCAATTTTTCATTTTTCTATCTTCATGATAATTATCATTTATTGGTCGAAGTAGATTAGAATTTTCTTTCGAAGGTGTACCCACTAAAATGTGAGATAAGCCATCAATATATGAATTAAGGAGGGTAGTACATACCTGGTCCTCTTTTTCTGGGATGACATTATTGGAAATTTTATGATCAGTAATTATGGTCGCCCGATGTATGTTCACGGGAAACTCCATCATGATATGCTGGGTGGCATCCTACTTTCCTCCTATTGGGTCATCGAACATAGTCTCCTCAAGAAGTAGTTGTGCATTTGCATAGTTATTTTCCAAGCTCAGATCCAAACATTGCGTTGAATTTGTTTTGATACAATTAGAAGCTTCCTCTTTAGCAGTATTCCTAACAGTAACATTTTCCTTCTCTCGTGACCCATAGGTTGTTGCTTCCATAAGTTGTGTTTGGTTTGATTCATTTTTCTTTAGTATATTGCCGTCTTTCCTTTTCAAACCCAAACTTATCTCCCCTTTTGATGCAGTTCGATCATGTGTATTTGCTACATTAGCTCCCTCTTCCAAGTTTAACCAACTGTTGGTAGTTCGAGCAATTCTACTCTACTTAGCCATTCTTGAGTTTTGATTATTTGGTATAGGATGCCCATCAGTAGCGTTGATCCCCTGTCGCCTTTGTTTTTCCGAGAAAAGAGCATGATTTTCTGCTTTTAACCATAACCTAAACTAATCATTTTTTAAAGTCCCTGACCTTATATCCTTGGATCTTTGTATACAAGTTTTATCATTATGTCCTAGCAGACCACAATAATAACAAACATAAGGTAGATTTTCATATCTTATTTCAACCCATTTAGTTTCCAATCCTAACTTCACCAATTTACCTCTAAGCAATGGCTTTGTAATATTCATCCTGACTTTAATCCTCATATATTGTCCTTCTTTGCTTCCATTTTCAGGAATGACAATGTCAACAGTACCTCCCAAAGCATTCCCTATTTTGTTGCCAACATCCATCGACATCCAAAGAGCCACGGTATGTTATTAAGTTTAGTACAAAAAATTATCAAGAAAGATGGATGCTATTATTGAAATTTGAGGTGATTTCGTGAAAATTGAAGAGGTTGAAAATTTAAATTTTTGGTGTTCTTCATGTGTTCTTGGTATTCTTAAAGAAAAATAAGCAAAAAAAGTACATTTGATTCAAAACTCCAATGGAAAAGTGTTAAAAGTTGTTTAGATGGTTTTGCAAAATCAGGATTAAAAAATAATGGCTATGAGCCTTTTCTCAAACGACAATGACATAGATCAGCCAAACTTTTAACAAATGACATAAATGAACATTTTCTCAAAGTTGCATATTTGAGCATTTTCCCTATTTTTTAAAAGAAATGCATATAATGAATGTATATAAATTAAGATATATGGTTCTTTTGACCATCAAAACTCTTGCACCAATGTGTTCCGTTCTCCGTTATACGTCAAGGATAAAAAGAGGGAAAATAACATAAAATGGTCCCTTATGTTTTGCGTAAGTCTAAATACTGTATGTAGTTATTTAAATATTTTTGTCAAGTTTTTGTCCTTTAACAATGTCTAAAGTGAACACTTTTGGATTTGGTGTCAGTGAATTTTTAACAAAATTTGGTAGTATTATATTTAAAGGGAACTACGAAAAAATAATTAACTTGACTCACATTTGGAGGCGTAATTTTTATTTGTGCTATTTTAAATCTATTTTTGATGTACGGTACACTTAATTTAGTTACATTTTTTTGTAATTAAAAGAACAAATTCATAATTCCCGTTAAACTTACGGACCAAAATATATTAAGAGTCTGTTTGAATTGACTTTTGATTTATGATTTATAAAATTAAAAGCATAAATTAGAATTTATAACTTATGACTTTTGACTTATTTTTGTTATTTTGACTTTAAAATAAGTCCTTATAAGCACTTTTTTATTTTATCCAAACACTACAAAACTATTTAAAAGCTATTTTGGCCTAAAAGCACCTAAAATAAACCAATCCAAACAGACTCTAAAACTTAACGGATACCAAAGTAGTACTTGCTTTTGGTAAAGTAAAAGATCAATCATGCTCAAAGTTTATTTATGAGATTAACCTACACTAAATATAAATAATCCGGATCGAAGATGCAGTTATATGCAACTATATTTTCTACATTATATTTGATGAAACAAATTAATTAAGGTGATGGAATAGAAAATCCAAAGGCCTTTTAATTTAACTTGTCCAATATAGTGATCACGATTAATCAACATTGCTTAGCTTGTAAAGCTAAGTTGAGGTGTAAGTTGCTCAATCATGGGGCAATTCCAATGGCTAAGAATAGGGCAAAGAATTTCATAAGGAAAAAGGATATTTATGAGAAAAATATTTGTAGTTTTACAAGGAAGCTAGATATTCTATAATTAATGTACATCTAGACTTTCATACTAAAAGTACATGGACTAGAAGGGCTGAAGAAGTAAGAAAAGAATTTTTTTTGGTGAGATAAATCTTTATCCAATATGTCGCAGTTTAATACTAGCAGTAATACAATTCAAAATATAGCATGTGGGTTCAGAAAACAGTTGATTTACATGTGACTTGAGAATGATTTTTAAAACTTGTACTCTTAAACAAGGTCAGAGTTAGAGTTAGAAGTCTAAGTACGGATTCTATCGAATTTAATAACTTTTACTTAAATAATATATTTGTATTAAAAAATTTATTTTATATATATATGAATATTAATTTAGAATTCAGTTATTAACACTTGAAATCATTGTTATAAGATTAATATTTGTAAGATTAAAATTATGATGTCTCATAACTGAAGTATGTATAATATTTATATAGTTATAAAAACAAAAAGAGAGGCAAAATTATTGGGCCACCCTTATGATTTAAAAGGAAAACTTGCGACATAAATTTAAAATTGAATGGAGTTAAAAGAACAAAAAAAAATAGAAAATTGAGGGGCAAGGTTATTATTTCCCATGGAATTTCTCCTAATATATAATGCCTCTAGTGCTTAGGCATTAAAGTTATAATTATCTACATTATTCCTAAGGCAACTTTGGCATCCTGCAGCCCCATGGAGGAAGAAGAGGTTAGATACTTAGGTAGTCTAGCACGGCTTATGTGACAAATGATAATACTTGTTAAATAATTTGACTACGTACGTGTCATTTGATTGTTGAGATGGATAGACCTATCCAACTAGACGATATCACATGATATTAGTTATTTTAATTTTTATGTATGTGATGGCTAATTTTACTATTTTAAATTTTAATATAAATAATAACATAAAATAATTTGAAACTAATTACTCTTAATACTTCTTATTAAAAACATGATAAAATAATATCACATTTTATTTGGAGAATATTATCCTTATAAGCCTTTACTTTGACATGTGGTTCTGCCTAGTTCTATCACATTCAAATAGGGTGAAAAGAAGATTTCTTGGCCACTTACAAAATGAATAGAACAAAATAATTTTTTTGTTAGATCTCTTTCGTGTAAAAATGAAAATTCTTATAAAAAGATCATAAATTCTTTTTTAAAAATAGTAAAAAATTATAAATGACCTACTATCGTTTTATGAGATTTGGTGTCTTAAAAGAAGAGAATATGAGTTCTTGATGAACTCTAAGAAGATGATGAAGAAGAAGAAAAAAGATGTAACACAAAGAGAAGATTAGAAGTACACGCAAAATATCTCATTTTTATATTTCTTGTTGTAGTGAATGGTGTATGTAGTGAATGGTGTATATGAGCCCGTTTGGATGAGCTTTAAGTTGGTCAAAATCAACTTAAAGTCCTTTTTAGCTTTTGGATGTGTTTGCCTAATGCTAACTTTAAACCATAAAGTTCTTAAAGTCAGTCAAAAATGAAAAGTTAGAATTCCCAACTTTTTTTCCCTAAGTGCTTAAAGTCATTTTCTTTGACCATGAAATATACTTTTATATCCCTTATATTTTAACTAAATTCCCAAACTACCCTTTTTATTCTTTTAACCCTAAAATTCACATCCTTTTCCTCATTTAAGCACTTTTATCCAAACACCCAACTGTTTATTTATAAAAATAATTTTCAGCACTTCAAAGTTCTAAAAACACTTCATATATACAAGTTACTTTTTTTAAGCTCATCCAAACGGGCTCTCTCTCTATATATATACAAAAAAAAATTAATTAACTGATTTGTAACTAACTTTAGATAATTAGCTAATGTTAGGAATAATTAGTAACTAACTACCTAACTAACTAATTTAGCTAATGACTTGTACAGTCAATTACACACTTACTCTATTATACATAGCTTCAAACAAGATTTGAGATCACTAATATTAACACCCCCCTTAAGCTTGGAAGTGAAAAAATGTTTTGAACTCCAAGCTTGGAACTAAGAAACTTATGATGGGCTTTGGTCAGCCCTTTAATTAAACCCGTCAAATGGGTTGGTTGGCCCCTTAATCGCCCCCCTAAGACCGGCCTATTAAGGGCCCGACACAGGGGAGATTGGACCAAGTACCGGTCCAACATGAAAAAAATTTAGGCTGGTCCGATGTTTTTTTGGGGTTCGAACCGGTAAGATCGATCTGGTAAGGGAACCAGTACCGGTCCGGTTCGTAATTTTTTTTTATTTTTTTTTGTGGAAATTACAGATTGGGCTAGATTTTCCAAAAGAGTCATTGGGCCCAAAGGCCAAATCTGAAATTTGCCACCTTTTTCTTTTAAAAAAATTATTAATCAATTTTTTTTCTATAAATACCTACAACATTTGATCATTTTCCCTACCAACAAGCATCTAATTCTCTCAATTTCTCAATTCTCTATTAAAGTGATATCAATCTTTTATTATTTTTTGCAATTAACAACATCAAGTGGAAGTTTTCAACTTTCAAGTGTTCAACATTTCATCAATTTTACGATTCTTTGTTTGATTCCAGCAATTTCGTATAATCGTTCCTTCTCTTGCTTTTATTTAGTAAATTAATTCTAGTATATTTAAATATTTAATTTTTGTGTTTATAATTTTTATTAGTTTAATTTGCATAATGGATAGATTAAAAATATAGGTAAAAGTGTTAAAAATTTGTGTCCCAGCGGAGGTAGTGATAGTAAGAAAAAAGTGCTTCCGATAGAGGTAGTACAAGTAGAAATTATTCTCGTATGCCTGAAATACTACCTAATGAATTTGGAGAATTAGGTGTAGGTGTAAATGATATGAATGAAAATAAATTTCAAGAAACTTACGGTATAAAAGAACCAAATGAATTTGAAGTAGAAATAGAACAAGATGATAATGATGATGTGGATGTTACATCTACTAATCCTAATGTAGATTTAGGTAATGCTCAATCTAGAACTGTTAATTTTTCTCCACAACTTGTAAAAGAAAGAAAAAAACTAGTCTAGTATGACATTATTTTGACCGCATAGCCGGAATAACTAAAATTCAATGTAAAAAGTGTCAAAAAATTTTGAGCATAAGACCGGGGGTAATAGAGGTGGAACGGATCAATTTACTAGACATCTAGACAATGAGCATCCTGATTGGAAAGAACGAATAGGGGGTGCTACCGGGCCAGTTCAAGGTAGAATAAACCCATAGACCGGAAAATTAATGAGGGCGTATAATAAAATGAGGGACCGTGAAGAGATAGCGTAAGTATAGATAGTATAATGTTAGTATACTTGATATACATAGTATGTATATATAGTATAATGTAAGTATATACATACTAATAGATAGTATATAGTAAGTATATTATTATAATAGATAGTATATTGTGCGTATATTAGATATACATTGTAAATATATATAATATATAACATAAGTATATTATTATAATAGATAGTATATTGTGATTATATTAGATATACGTTGTAAGTATATCACTATAATATATAGTATAATGTTAGTATACTTTATATACATAGTATGTATATATAGTATAATGTAAGTGTATACATACTAATAGATAGAATATAGCGAGTATATTATTATAATAGATAGTATATTGTGCATATATTAGATATACATTGTAAGTATATATAATATATAACATAAGTATATTATTATAATAGATAGTATATTGTGATTATATTAGATATACGTTGTAAGTATATATATTGTAAGTATATCACTATAATAGATAGTATAATGTTAATATACTTGATATACATAGTACGTATATACAGTATAATGTAAGTATATCCATACTAATAGATAGTATATTGTGAATATATTTGGTATACTTTGCAAGTACATATATAATATATAATTAATTATATCACTATAATATATAGTATAATGTTAATATATTAGATATAAATTGTAAGTATATATATAATATAATATTAAGTATATCACTATAGTAAATAGTATATTGTGAGATATAAATTGTTATTATTACTTCTAAATTAACTAGATAACGATAAACTATATTGATGATTGACTCAAATTTTTGAATACATAAATACTGAAAAAAAATAATCAAGCTAAACGGGGCTGACCCGGCCCGCCTAAGCCTCGACCCTATACCCCTAATAGGTCATGAGCCGAGTTTTTTATACATTTTTTACTATTGAGACCGGCCCGGACCGGCCCATTAAGGGTTCGGTTCGACCCCGCCCGCCCCACTTAACACCCCTACCTTTAATTAGCATATAAGCTAGTTGATTTTGGGTTGGAATATATTTGGTACATACTATTCTTTGAACAATCATTTTTTTTTATGAAATGACGATCAATCTCAATATGTGTTGTTCTCTGATAATAAACTGGACTAGCAACTAACAAAATAGTTGTTTTTCTGTCTGTGAATGTTCACCGAGTTATGCATTTCAATGCCTAGATCCTTCATAAGACATAATATACAAATAACTTCAGTTATGGTAATGGCTATACTCATGTATTCAGATTCCGCTAAGCTCTTGAAAACAGTAAATTATTTCTATGATTTTCAAGAGATTACAGAGTTACCAAGCTTGAAAATAGCCTATTTCAGACTTCCTTGTAAGAGGGCATGAAGTCCAATCTGCATCACAAAAAGATGTAATGTTATCTTGTGTACTGGATAATAGAATTCTTTGGCCAAGTTGACCCTTTATATATCTAACAATTCTTTAAGTTGCTTTGTAACGATCAGTCTCCGTCGTTATGAATAGGCCAATGAGGAAGGATTTCAGGCCAGAAACTTTAGGTAGTAACTTCGAAAAAATTTAGCCTAGGCAAGAATTGGACAAAATCTGAGTCAAGTGAAGTCTAGGGTGAACATATGAATGGTGGGGGATTGAATCTCTAATTTGAGTGGGTAATCTAATAGCCAAGATGATACAGAGCATTTACGATTTCGCAGAATCGCATTCGGATAAGTAAAACTTCCGGAATTTGACTTGGCGTGAATGATATATTTTAATACATTGTTGAAAGGGGATGTATTGTGAAATAAGGGCTTGGAGCTCAAACTCCGAGCTCACTATTTCCGCATATCCGCCAGAGCGAGATTTCTCCCGCCAGAGTGGGATGGGCTCCGCCAGAGCGGGACAGTCACGACTTAAATCAAGAAACCCTCCCAGAAATGTTCCTTTTCTACAAAAATAGTTTCTAGAACGACATGAGACGATCTAAGGTGATTTTCATCAATTTCCACGGATTTCCACGTTAAAATAAGGATTTTACTCACTAAACTTATCTTTTGATTCCTAGAACCTGGAAACTATGGTTGGTAATCATTGAGGGAGTATTTAAATTGAAACTAATGGTGGGAAATATCTCTAGGGTGGGGTTAGGATCATAGGTTTTGGCCTTGGGTAAGAATTGAGTTATAATCTTGTGAATTAAGCTATTTTATTGATCCTTGTGTATATACAATTGTTTTTAGACTAAGAACTAGCAAAAAGAACCTGAAAAGGGAAAACTCTTGCATCTTAGAGTTGTTGAAGCTTGAATCTGAGGTAGTAATGGTTTTGTTTCCCGTATGTGTTTTATATACTTGCTAAATTGCTTAATGATATGCCTATGTGTATATAAATAGGGAAACATGCAAGATTATATGTGAAATGATCACTTCTTGGCCTATTTTGTGATGAATCTGTTCTTGGTAATATACTGATGATTAATGAATGAAATTGTGGTTGTTTGTATATTGGGATCGGGTGTCATATTTTGACACATAAATTGGATCAGGGCCATCTTCCGACACAAACCTTGGACTAGGTGTCATATTCTGACACAAGTTGAATGTTTGCAGGTTTCGTGAGAGGACCCTTATGTGAAATTATATGAGTTGAGGTTAGGGCTGTTCACAATTTTGGTTAAAACCAAAACCAAACCGAAAATTTAACCAAACCGAATAAAAAAACCGACATTCAGTTTGGTTTGGTTTGGTTTGGTTTTAAATTTGAATAACCGATAATATTTGGTTTGGTTATGGTTATAGAAAAAAATAACCGAATAAATAACCGAACCAAACCGATAATTATATACTTAAAATTTATAATTATTTATATGTATAATATTAGTTTTTCATAAATAATTAAAAATATTTTATACCTTTTAATTATTATTTTAATATTAATATACTTATTTTTAAGGCCCAACAATCTAAACCCAACTCTCAAGCCCAATTATAAATTCTAATAAACACTAAACAGCGGTACAAGTCCAACAATCCAAGCCCATTAGCCCAACTCTCAAGCCCAATTCTAAATTCTAAATTTCTAATAAGCACTAAGCACTTGAGCAGCAGGCAGCAACATAAAGTAAAAGTTAAAACTTTAAAACCCTAGTATCTGTTTTCCTTTTACATTTTTGTTCCTCTCACGTTGGTTTCTCACAAAGTCACAGACTCACAGTCATAGACTAACAGTGAAGGCTCAAGAGCAACCTCAACTCCTCAACCCCAAGTATAAGATTGTCAAATTTTGAGAAGATTTGTAGGGAGTTTTTCAAATTTTAAATTGATTTTAAGTTGTTTTCTTTTTTTCCCGAATGTTTAAGTTGTTTCCTTTTCTGTTTTGAACCTCTGTGGGTCGTGAGCAAAAAAGAGGTTCATAAGAATTTGAAGAATGTAGATAGAGAATATTTGAATTATCTCGGCTAGTCATAAACCGAATAACCGAATCAAACCGAACTAAACCGATAATAACCAAACCCGTGGTTATTATTTTACTTGGTTTGGTTATGGTTTTAGACATTTAATAATTGATTAAATTGGTTTGGTTATGATTTTAATCAATAACGGACCCAAAGCGAACCAGGAACACCCCTAGTTGAGGTTATTAAATTGTAATCTTGCTAAGTATTGAATTGAGTGGAAATGGTTAACTTATTCTCTATATATACGTGTGCTTATTGTGTTGGATTTTCTTGTCTATGATTCGCTTGCTGGTTAACCGCGTGTTCTTACCAGTACACTGTTGATTTTGTGTACTGATACTACACTTGCATTGTCTTTATTGAGTACAGGGCATATTCAGCGGGCTTCGGAGAAACCTCATTTAGAGGAGTGTGATTCGTTCGAGTTCAAGGGTGAGCTGTTTCTTTCAAGCTACTGTGGACTCTTCTTTGTTCTAGTCCTTTTTCCAGGACTAAGACTTTAAACATTGTTTTAGTTTTATGATTACATTTTGGGAGTGCTTCCCTTTCCTTATACTGATATTTTGTTAGAGTTTTGATACGGACGACTTTCAGTTCCTAGGATGTTTCCACATTTTAATTGTTGTTTAGATTGTTTGCTGAGATTATGGGAACTCAGTACTATTTCTTGATTATTCCTACTTCCACAAATCTTTAACTATTATATCTCATAAGTATTGTTAGTTTGAGTTGTAATAATGGTTCTCCCACCTGAGGGTTAGTGTGGGTGCCAGTCACGATGGGTCGGGATCGTGACAAAGTTGGTAACAGAGCCTAGATTAGTATGGGTGCCAGTCACGGCGGGTCGGGATCGTTAAAAGTTGGTATCACAACTTTTAGAACCAGGTACAGACACTATAAATTTTTGTTGATGTCTTTTGGGTTGACCAATGCATCTGTAGCCTTCATGAATTTGATAAATGGAGTGTTCAATACGTTCCTGGATTTGTTCGTAATAGTGTTTATAAATGATATATTGGTATATTCAAAGAGTGAATAGAAACATGCAGACCATCTCCGAATTGTCTTAGATGTTTTAGAAGAACAAAAGTTGTATGCAAAATCCTCTTAGTGTGCATTCTAATTACCTTTAGTGGCCTTTTTAGACCATGTTGTTTCAAAGAAAGGGGTAATGGTAGATTCACAAAAGATAGAGGCAATTAATATTTGGTCCTAGCCTAGTTTTGTGACTGAGGTTAGAAATTTTGTGGAACTAGCCAGTTATTATCACCGGTTTGTGAAAAACTTTGCTTCTATTGCTACTCACTTAACTAGGCTAACTAAAAAGGAGGTACCATTCGAGTGGACTGACAAGTATGAAGAGAGATTCCAAAAGCTCAAGACTCTTCTGACTACAACACCAATTTTGATATTGTCGGTTGAAGGTAAAGACTATTGTTTATTGTGATGCTTCACATTAAGGTTTGGGTACTGTGTTGATGCAGGATAAGAATGTTGTAGTATATGATTTGCGATAGTTAAAGGTACATGAGAGAAAATACCCGACTCATGATTTAGAGTTGGCAGTAGTAATGTTTGCACTAAAAATCTGGTGACATTATCTATATGGCGTTAAGTGTGAGGTGTTTATTAATCACCGCAGTTTACAACATGTGTTCACCCAGAAGGACCTAAATTTGAGAACACGCGGGTGGATGGAGTTTCTCAAAGACTATAATGCCACTATCCAGTATCATCCAGATAAGGCTAATATGGTGGCAGACACATTAAGCTGGAACCTGGTTAGCATGGGCAGTCTAGCCTATTTGGGAGTCCTTAAACGACCCCTGGCTAGAGAAATTCAGGCTTTGAAGGCCAGGTTCATGAGGCTAGGCATCTCAGAGAAAGGTGGGATAATGACTGGAGTTGATTTAAGGCCCACTTTTATAGAAGAGATCAAGACCAAGCAGTTTGAGGATGTTAACATAAATGAAATTAGAGAAAAAGTGTTGATGGGCAAGGCTCAAGACTCAACACTTAATACAGGTGGGGTGCTCCACTTTAGGGGAAGGATTTGTATTCTCCGGGTAGA
Organism: Solanum dulcamara; assembly: GCF_947179165.1. Lineage (NCBI taxonomy): Eukaryota > Viridiplantae > Streptophyta > Magnoliopsida > Solanales > Solanaceae > Solanum > Solanum dulcamara. The sequence continues at coordinate 37,698,349 of NC_077247.1, forward strand.
TGGACTAATTCAGAAAATCTTTTCTGAATCTCATCGTTCACGATACTTTATTCACCTTGCAATGACTAAGATGTATCAAGACTTGAAGCGGTTATATTGGTGGTCGGGTATGAAGAAAGACATAGTTAAATATGTAGCCAAGTGTCAGAACTGTCAATAGGTGAAGTATGAGCACAAAGACCTGTAGGTTTACTTCAAAAAATGCCCATTCCTGAATGAAAGTGGAAGAGAATAGCCATGAATTTCGTGGTGGAATTTCCCAACACTTTGGGGAAGTATGACTCTATTTGGGTGGTGGTTGACAGGTTAACAAAGTCATCACACTTTATCCCGATTAGAGTGGACTATAATGCACAACAACTGGCCAGAATTTATGTAAAGGAGATAGTAAGGCTGCACGGGGTGCCCCTTTCTATCATTTTAGACCATTGTATGCAGTTCACTTCCAAGTTTTTGGGAAAGTTGCATAAAGAGTTGGGCACTCAACTCACTTTCAGTACCGCTTTCCATCAACAAAAAGGTGGGCAATCAGAAAGAACTATACAAGTGCTGGAAGACATATTGAGGGCATGCGTGATCTACTTTGGGGGGCATTAGGACAAGTTTTTGCCTTTATGTGACTTCTCCTACAATAATAGCTACCACCCCAGAATCGATATGACACCATTTGAATCCCTTTATAGGAGGGGATGCAGGTTTCTCATAGGGTAGTTTGAAGCTGGAGAAATAGAGCCATTGGAGGTAGACTTAGTGAGGGACTCTCAGGATAAGGTAAGGAGCATCCAAGCTAAGCTTCTAGTAGCTCAAAGTCATCAAAAGAAGTACGCTGACCGTAAGGTAAGGGATATGACATTCGAGGCTGGTGAGCAAGTAATCCTAAAAGTGTCACCTATTAAAAGAGTGATAAGATTCGGCAAGAAGGGCAAACTTAGTCCTCACTATATTGACTCTTTTGAGATTCTTGAATGTGTAGGGCCAGTGATGTATAGATTGGCCTTACCACCTAGCTTATCTGGAGTACACTCGGTGTTCATGTATCAATGCTGAAGAAGTACTATGGGATGGGGACTACATCATTAAATGGGACTCGGTGTTGTTAGAGAAGGAGCTTCAGTATGAGGAAGAGTCAGTTGCAATCCTTGGTTGTGATGTCCAAAAGTTGAGGACTAAAGAGATCAATATGGTTAAAGTTTAATGGAAATATCGTTCGGTAAAGGAAGCTACTTGGGAGCTTGAGAAAGACATGTGAGATGAATATCCTCAACTGTTCGTCGAAATAGGTACTACTATATCTCTACTTTAGCCATGTTTTCCCTAGTTAGTCACTCCAAGACAAATGATGGATAAATTGGTATCTATTATAATGACCTGTCCCCGTCGTTATGAATAGTCCGATGGGAAATGATTTCGGGCCAAAAATTTTGGGTAACAACTTCAATTTTTTTTAGCCTAGGCTAGACTTGGATGAAATCTGAATCAGGTAGGTATAGGGTAACCATGTGAATGGTGGGGGATCAAACCTATAATTTGAATAGGTATGCTGATAGCCAAGACAATACAGAGTATTTATGGCTTCGCAAAATTGCATTCGGGCGAGTAAAATTTCCAAAATTTGACTTGGCATGAAGGGTATATTTTAATATGTCATTCGAAGGAGATATGTTGTGAAATAGGGGCTTGGAGCTTAAACTCCGAGCTCACTATTTTCGCATATCCCGCCAGAGAAGAATTTCTCTCGCTAGAGCTGGATGGATCCCTCCAGATGGGGAAAGTCGCGACTTCAGTCGAGAAAAACCCTAGAAATAGTCCTTTTCTGCAAAACTAAATCAACCTCTGATAAACACCTTAATCAACTTAAGGATCCTCTTCTGTAGTTTCTAAACTGATATAGTCATCATCTTTCTTTAAAGTCTGCTTGTTATTGTTGTCAATAGGAGTTACAGACTTATAATTGATTGTGGATTTTGCATTCCCCAAATCAATTTCAGAAATATGCTTTAATGCATAAGTTTTTTTTGATGCATTAGTATTTAGTATCCCTTCTTTTGATCTAGCAAACTCAATATCTAGAAAATGTTTTAGCTCATCTAGATCCTTCATTTTGAAGGTTTGGTTTAGTTTGTCTTTTGTTTCTTCAATGAGTTCGACACTGCTTCTTGTAATTAGCATGTCATCTATATAAATGAGAACAAATACAACACCTGTTGGTGTGTGTTTGATGTACAATGAGTGATCATGTTCAATTTATTTGAACTGAAATCTTATCAATGTCTCCAACAGTTTTGCATTACATTGTCTAGTAGCTTATTTCAATCCATAGAGGAATTTAGTAAGTCTACATACTTTGTTCTTCCCCTGACTATCAAAATTTAAAATCAATGTTTAACCATGAAAATTCAAAATTTAATTTGAAATTATGTTTCAATTTTGGAAAATAACTTATAACTTATTTTTGAGCTTATTCTTACAATAACAGTGCAAATATAATATTATTCCACATATTATAAAAAGTAAAACTAATTATTACAAAAGTTAATGTTATTGGATCCGTGCACAATATGTGCTATCATAACTAGTTTATAAGTAAACAAAAAATATTTATCTTTTTAGACAAATACTATGAAGACAGATGGAGGAAGAATGAGGGGTGGGTGAGGTGATTAGTTGATTGCGTATTTAAAAAAATATTTTTATCAATAAAATGTAATAATAATAATATGTCACGATCCAAAATGGGTCATGAGCGGCACCTACACTTAACGTCCTAGATGGAAAACCAATGATACAAACCCCAACTTATATTACCGACTTAACTTATAAAATACGACAATAATGCGGAAGCCCAACTTATGAAAATAAGAAAAAACAATCCACTATGGTCTATTACATCATTCTCAAAATCTAAAAGTCATCAAATCAAAGACATCTAATCTTAAAATACTAACTCTGAAATAATCCAACACAAGCTAAGAGTAATAGTTCATCCTAGAACCCGATGTGCTGGACACTGGCTAGAGCTGAGGGCATGTCAAAGTTGCCGGTACACTCGTTGCACTCCACAAAAGGAAAATAAAGAAAAATACAAGTAGGGATCAGTACAGAGCAACACGTACGGAGTAGGTATTATCGGCCGACTCAAAATAGAAACATATATTCATAAAGTAATGCATGAAATCAACTGTAGCACTTAACAGGTGGCAAGCAACAAGCAACAAGTACAAGTGACAACACAATGAAACAAGTACGTAATTAGTCAACAATATCAAGATCACACATGAGGACTCAGGCCTCCACACCACGCTCTTTTAGAAAATAAGTTATTTGAGATTAGGTAGTATTACTTCATTTGATTTATTTTCCTTTAATATTATCATGCCGGAACGTGACACCCGATTCAATAATATCGTATCGGCTCATGACACCCGATCCAAATATATCGTGTCGGCTCTCATGACACCCAATCCAAACATACCATGTTGGTTCGTGATATTCGATCCAAATATATCGTGTCGGCTTGTGACACCCGATCCCATAATATAATTAATTCATCATTCTTTATTATCACATTCAACTTTATTGACAATGTTTCATTTATTTATCAAAGGTATCACTTTTGATAGGGCAAGTTCAAGATTATGAATTTTACGATTTTGAGATTACAGATCAATCACAACAACATATCAACAATCCAAATCACAATAATTAATTGCACAGTAAACTTCACACACTACTCAATGACTATCAATCACTATTAAGAGTCTATCTATGATATAAAATAAATTATAACCTACCTCAACCAAAAAACTGAAGTCAGGCAAGCTAATTCACCAATGTCTTTCATTTCTTCGATGTCTCAGCATGTTTCCACTCTATCAAATGTATAATATTCATAAGTATACGAGTCTGTAAACACCATATTACTGTATATCTAACCTATACTCAATAACCCATTCAAATTCCTAAATTTTGATACCAACTAATAATTCAAGTCTCATATTCCTAAATTTTAAGTAAGGGTTAAGTCTCAATTCCTTCAATATCATAAATTTAATGATATTCATATAATACAATGCACCTAATATTTAATTACTTATCTCAATATATCAAAACTTAAATTAATATGTAATAATTAAACAAAATTATATTTTAAAAAAAAGACGACGCCAACTGGTTACCAAACCAGTGGCGGCAATAATGAAATAAAGGAACACGTACTAAAATATACAACTATCACCATATTCTGCATTCACTTAGTAATACTATATACTTTCTAATGGTTACTTTCTGCCATTATCATCATTATCCAATTCCAAACTTTAACTTACACCCTTCATTCTCTTCTTTCTCTTTCACAATCCCCCAAAATAATAACAATAATAATATCTCTACCCACATATACAATAAAAGATTATTGCTACTATAACCTGCAACCATCCTTTTGCATATAAAATTAATAAATTTCAGGTGCCAATTTGCTTACCTATAGCAGTCGCTATTGGGTGATGCCGCAAGTAAGTTTTCGCCCAACCCTTCTCTTTTCTTTTTTTTTTAATTTTCTTTTCTCAATTAATCATGTATTAAAAGTGACAAAATTTACTAATTTATTCTAATAAATATAGAATAAGTGGTATAATATATTAACTAAATTATCACTTTAGCAACCAATTAAATTAGTTATCTAAAGTTATTTCTCAACTAAATAATCGTCGTAGTTATCGAATAGTCCAAAATATCCATTAAAATTTATGGGATGAGTTTTTATGAAATAAGAAGCTCTGATACCCAAAACTATCTATGACATGTTTTTACATAAATTATCATAAAAAATTCACAATATTCAGCCATTGAAAATTGAAATTGATGCTCAAACAGCACCTCACTTACTATGTAATCTAGATATTAATATATTTAACATTTATGTAATTGCACGTGATTACTTCATCAACTCAATGATCCCCCAATAAGGCACACGTATAGAAGAAATAATAGTATAGTGGATAAACTAGCTAAAGTAATAACTACAAACAACTTTTTAGAATAGATTGTAGTGTTGGACGTGCCATCAAATTTTGTCAAGTTTATGCTAGCAGATGATCAAACAAGAACTTAAAGAAAAAATAATATATCAATTGTCTCTTGTAGTAATGTTAAGTTAGACAATAATATTAACTTAGGCACAAATAATTCTAAATTTCTGTATCTGCTGTCGCACCCTATTTTCGAACGAGTCGAAATAGTTCACAACATAAAAAATGGCTATGACTCTGATTTTGAAATTGTTTGTTTAGAGTCGCCACCTAATTTTAAGAAAAATATTAGGAAAATCATTGTAAATGTAAACTCTATTTTGATTTGCGAAACCTGTGAGATTCTAAGTAAGAGTTTTAGTTACTCGAGGGGAAGGTATTAGGCATCCCTCAGAGCCTATCCAAAAATAGTCCTTAAATTTAGTTTTAGAAAAATGATTAGGGATATTTATTCATTTTGTTTGTTTTAGAAATATTAAGAAGAAGGGTTTTATTAAATTTGAAAAAATTGTGAAAATATAAAGTATGTCATATATATACGTCTTATATATGAATGAACCAAATTTAATAATAATATATTTATTGTATAGTAAAAATAAAATAATAAATAATATACTTAAAATATATAAAAATACAAATGTATATTTTAAAATCATTTGAATAAATAACTTACTTAATTTATGGTAAAATAAATGTCTAGTATTAGCAATAATTATTTTATTTGTAGCCACAATAAAAAGAAAATGAATAAGATAATAGGCAAGTGTAGATATATAAATATGTAATATGTTGTAAATCTAATTTGGGTGAAATCTCTAATAAGATTAAGGATGCCAAAACATCATTGAGTTTTAAAATATTAAACTACCCCAAATATATATACAAACAAAAATATTTAAAAGTCGATAGGAAATAAAATTATCTACGTTCTTATTTTCTTTTTTTCTGTCTGTTTGTTGTCTTTCTTTGTTTTTATCTTTTTCCTTTTCTCTCTGTCTCTGTCCTCAAAATGAAGATGTGAGTCTTCTTTTATAATGATGGAAGATGTTCTATAAACAAGAAAATCAACAATAGTAGCTTCACTATTCTTAGTCGAACTCTTTCAAATAATTCAAACAAAAGAGCAAAAATTTCAAAAAGGAATACCAAATTTTCAACAAAAGCAACCAAAGTTTTCAACAACAAATCAATCAAGATTTCAACAATGAAATCTATCCAAATCACAACAAACCAAATCAATTTTATATATATAAAAAAAACAAACGATGGAAAAGTCAAAAGAGTAACTCCATTTGTCAAAATAAAATCTCAAATATCATGCCAAGAGGGACCCACCGATAATAATTGTAGAGTAGAAAATCATTGAGAATACAAAGAAATTGGGCTTCGAATTGTTCAGAATTTAAGAATATCAATTATACATATTATGAAAAAGGGAAATTGTTCAAATAAAATTACATCTTACCATAAGTATATTCCAAAATTAAGTGATCATTTAACAAATCAGATTACATCACATATAGGCTAATTACACCAATTTCAGCATCAATATGGAGTATACCAAAATTAGTGAATACCCAATTTCTTATCAAAATTACTCAAATTCAAATAACAACAGTTCTTAATAACATCCAGATCAGTGACATACATACTAAAATGAACAAAAATAATTAGGTAAATTCAAGGACAATTTTAGACGACAAATGGAGATTTTAAATCCCAAAAACACAAAAGATTTTATGCTTTGAACAGAATCCACAACAATATAGTAAAAAAATAAACTTCATCAAACTAACTTCAGATTTCGGAATCATTGAATAAAACTAACAACCCATACACCTAATTTGCAATCTTAAGACGAAAGAGTAATGAACCAACCAAATTTGTGTCTTAAATATAGAGTTGAACAATACACAATTTAGAAGGACATTTATAGACAAAATTAACCAAAACTTCAGTAGAATCAAACTAACATCAAGATTTAATAATTAACTAATAGAAAACTAAGATTTAAAGTGATAGATTTTGAGATCGAAATGAACATACACGGACGAATCTTAAGATCCGTCTTTGACAAATAATCTCCGATCGATTTGGACTCGAACCAATGGCGGCGAAACTGACCAGAGCTACTGGTCAGCTAACTGGAGCATCGAAGCTCCTACTGGCGTCGATGTTGTTGCCACTGCACATCATGGTTGCTGCTGCTCATATTGTTGTTGCCGTCGATTGTTGCAGCTGTGAGTCATGGCTGCTGATTGCAGCTATGGGGTCGTTTAGTTGTGCTGCTGGACAGCAGCTCCAGCAGCTCGGAGGAGAGGGAGCAACGGCGCTGGCTTCTTGGTGGAGAGGATATGGGTATGTGGGGTGGTGGCGACGTGAGGGAGAGAGATCAAGAGATGAGGAAGCGTGAGAGTGAGGGAGAGGCGGTTTCTATTTCTTCTCCTTTTTGGAGAAGATGACCAAAAGAAAATGTAGGGTTTTGGGGAGTGAGTAATTAGAAAAATAGGAAGAAAAATATTAAGATTAGTCATGTCCATAGATTAAGTCAATGAACGGACAAGATTAAAATTGAGATTTAAAAATAGACCACATTACATTTGATTAGGCTAGAATTGAAATAAATTGGAAGTGGACTAATTAGAGATGTACTAAATTGGATAAAAAAGACTATGCTTAAAATAAAATATAGGAAAATTGAATAGATAGTCATCTAATTAATAACGTATATATATATATATATATATATATATATATATATATATATATATATATATATTGAATAAGTAAAATCATACACTTCATCAAGTAGTAATATTATATATATAAAGTAAATATGCATGTACATACTATATAAATACATGCGTATATAAATACATGCGTATATATATATATATATATATATATATATATATACCACATGTATATAATATGTACTAAAAATAGATGTGTAATATATATAAACATACACAAGTAAGAATATATAATAAACTTAAATAATAACCCTTTTATATACATATACACATAAAACATACTAAAATAGATATGTAATACGTATATATTAATATGAATAAGTAAAATTATAAAATAAACTTAGTAAATAATATATTTTTTATATAAAGAAAAATATTCATGTATATACTATACAAATATATATATATATATATATATATATATATATATAATATATATATATATATATATGTTGCAACGTATGCACACTAAAATAGATGTATGACATACGTACTAACTAAAATCTACGATAAACTTAAATAAGTAATAACTTTATATGCATATGTATATAAGTCGTATTAAATTAGGTATGCGATATGCACAAATAAATATGAATAAGTAAATTGATAAAATATACTTAGTTCAGTAATATTTTATATGAAGAAAAAATACACACACACGTATAATATATACTAAATAATGTGGAAAAATATTTGAATGTACAAAGCTTGTTATTTTCATAAACGATAAAAAATGATGTTAATAATATTAACAAATAAAAAAATATTATAAGCTATGAAATCCAAAATATATGATTTTTTATTATTATTTTTTTTTTTGTAAAAACTAAAAAAATATATAAATTGTAATATCCCCTAAAAACGTTGTATACGATGTTTCAATTTTTGCCTAAACATGATATATCCTCTGTATTTTGGTCATAACATTTCATAGAAATATCCAAATTGAGTGATTCAAATTTCTGAGTAACCACAAGATCATTACCTACAACTGTTATGAATACCATATTTTAAGATTCGGAGGTTAAGAAGGTCAAATAAATTAATCTTTGTAAGGTAGGATGCTGTAACGGAAATGAGTGTTTAAGAAGAAAAATCATATCTCACTGTAGGTTTATCCAAATTGGTTGATTCTTGAACTATATGAAAATAGACTTCCATATCTACAATTCTTATGAAGACACCAAATCCTAAGAAGGAATTTATCTTATTCAAACGCAGCTCCCAAAAAGAGTATTCTGTCAAAGATAACTCATTTCACCTACCATAGAAAGATCTAGATACATTTGACATCACTCATGACATAAATTGTGCTCCATTTAACATCATCCATGACATCAATATATTCCACTAAATTTTCAGATTTTTTATTTATAATTATTTTATTTATTGTTAGGTCTCTCTTTCCCACCTATAAATACCCACCTTATTTCCTCATTTTATTCATCAAGCTTTTTCAAGCAAATCCTCTCTCTATACACTTCTTTACACATTCTCAAATATAGTTTTAGTTCTTAGTAGTGAAGAAATACTATTCCGGTGATTCATATACTCCGGGTAGTACAGAAAACGTTCCGGCGAGGAGAGAAGCTAGGACTCAAGAGTGTTCATTAAGTCTTTCGGTACCAACTAAAGCTTCGGTCTCCAGGTATGTAAGGTTTCAATGAGAGTATTGCTTCCACTCTCATGTCTAAATTATTTTGATTATATGATAAATTATGTTTATTTTCTTTAAGCTTTACTCTAAGTTATGTGGGTGTTTATCCATGAATTCTTCCACCCATGTAGTCCAAAAACTCTTTCAATTAAATATCTTGATTTTAAGTAATATTTTCTTATGGTAATTCTTAATTTTACTTAATAGTATGAATCATGGTTAAACTAATGATTATTGTTCTATTTTGATGTAACATAATTTCATATGTATGAATTGATGGTTTACAAGTAATTCTTCTATTTATCTATTTAAAGATTCTTGAAACTCATGGTGGGTTGTTTAAAGCATGATTTTTAATTAATGGATTTCAAAGTATTTATGTATATTTATTTACATACATATTTGCAAGTTGAAGTGATTTGAACCCACCTAGTTTTACTATGTTTTTAATAAAGTTTGACTTGAAAGCTTTGACTCTAAATAAATATTTATGAAAGCAATATCTATGATAAAAAAGGGAGTCTTATGAAATGAAAGAATGATGAAATAATATGAATGATGAATTCTTTATGCAATAAGGACAATTCTTGCATATTTAAATTATCAAATGTTTTAATGAGCTATTCTACCGAATATGATGTTTGAATTCTCAAGTTATATGCTATGAATATTTTGAAGTATTAAACTATTCCGTGGGATTGACTTAGCACCGAATGAGGCATTGAGGTGGGATTCGGTAAGGGAATCCTAGTAGCAACCCTTGTCTCATTAACTATGTGCCAACATAGGAACCCTTGTAGGCTTAGGCTAATGGATCCATAAATAGCCCTTAAAGTTAAAGTTAAAGAAATGAATGAAGTTGACGGAGTTCTACCTGACAAGTAGTCTCCCCGGCCAACGTAGGGGGTTATGTTGGATTCCATGTAATAGCTCGCATGGTCTTAAATGTCGGTTATGGTTAGCTTCCCACAAAATGAATGTTTTAAAGGATATCAATATGATTTATTATGCATGTATTACATTATGTTCCATATTACATAAATGTTATAATATTTTCTCAATGTTCATGCATATTTACATACTTAGTACATTCAAAGTACTAACGCATACTCTTTTGCCTACATGATATCACCATGTAGGGATCGGTGCTCCTCCTCGTTCTCCTCCACGTGGCTAGTTGATATTCCATTGAAGACTACTTTTGGTGAGTTCCCATGTTCCGGGAACAATACTCCTTTATTTTTCTAGCTTATGATATGTTAAGATATTTTATTATGGCATTTCTTCTATTATGATTGAGGGTGAGCTAGGAACTTGTCTTAGCCCCATTAAATCTAATAGTTAGAGGTATTATTGGACATATGTAAGTTGAAGATTTATTATTATGATTTCCGCTTGTCTATTTATCATCATTACCTATAAAAGGCTAAAAGAATGCTAAGAGGATTGTTTGAGGTACTTTCGGGTTCCTCATTCGCCATGTCACGTCTAGTCCCTAGGCTTGAGTCGTGACATAAATTTATACATATATATATAATACAAGAAAATAATTTTTAAAAATGTCTATCTATTAAGATAGTGATTCGAAAAATAATTATAGGTCGGTCAAAATTAGCTGTCAACAGCTTGCCCCTTCTTTGCTTGGAAATGAGGGATGAATTGACGAGCAAAGAAATTTGACGGAGTAACCGATTTTGTCCGACCGATGAGACAACCTCAGAGGGACCTAATGAAATGAGTGGGGGTTGAAAAAATATTGCGACCGATACTTCAGTTTCAAGTTGCCTACATATCTCTGGTTATACGAGAATCAGGCCGTGTGTAGTTCTGGATTATAGAATCACAACAAATTTTGATCGAATTCAAAATTTGCCCCAGTGTTGGATTATGGTGACACCGAGTTCTTATGAGTGATGAACGTATGGAGATGTTAGCACGAATAGAACGAATATGATCAATGCCCAAACCGAGATTATTAGCCTATTCTAGGATGTGGAAAATCAGGTTGGAGGTAATTCTAAGAAACCAACTCGGAATGAGAAATGCTCTATAGTAATTGGTACTAAAGACCTATGGGAGAGAAAAGAACATGAATTTTTGAAACAAATTGCCCCAGTATCGAGTCATGGTGATGCTTGAGACATGAAAGAGTCATGCATAAAATACAAATTCAATATTCGAAAAAATCGAGTCTAGTTGAGTTTCGACAGAGAATTCTTGGCGTAGCTAGGGATGTTTGTCATTCCATTAGCTTGCTCTAGTTTGTTGCTTAATGGGAGTTCCATGTAGTAATGTGGTGTCCTCCGTCTGGCGGAGTGATTGTAATGTAAACGCCTGCATCCGGCGGTGTAGAGCTTGTAAATGTAATGCCTATATCCGGTAATGTAAAACTTGTAAATGTAACGCCTGTATCTGGCGGTGTAAAACTTGTAAATGTAACGCCTGTATCCGGCGATGTAAAACTTGTAAATGTAACGCCTGTATGTGGCGGTGTAAAATTTGTAACGTAACGCCTGTATCCAGCGGTGTAAAACTTGTAAAGTAACGCCTGTATCCGGCGATGTAAAACTGCAAAATAACGCCTGTATCCGGCAATGTAAAACTGCAAAGTAACGCCTGTATCCGGCGGTGTGAAACTTGTAAATGTAACGCCTGTATCCGGTGATATAAAACTTGTAAAGTAACGCCTATATCCGGCGGTGTAGAGATTGTAAAGTAACGCCTGTATTCGGCGGTGTAGAGATTGTAAAGGAACGCCTGTATCCGGCGGTGTAGAGATTGTAAAGTAACGCCTGTATCCGGCGGTGTAAAACTGGTAATGTAAATTTAACTGTAGATGTACGACGTTGTAGTATACATGCTCCTGATCGAAGGAGTTTGACGAGGTTTGCTATGTACAACCTCCAGATGGTGGAGTTTGGATTATTTGGTATATACAGCCTCTAGACGTCGAAGTTTGGACGATATTTGTTATACAGTCTTCAGACGGGGATTTTGAATGATGTTTGCTATATACAGCCTCCAAACGGCGGAGTTTGAATAATGTTTGCTATATATAGCCTCCGATGGCGGAGTTTTGACGACGTTTTGCTATATACGATCTACAAATGGCAGAGTTTGCATGGTGTTCGCTATATACAATCTTCGATGGATAGAGTTTGCACGGTGTTAGCTATATACATCCTCTGATATTCAAAGTTCGAACGGTGATTGCTATATACAGCCTCCGGTCGGCGGAGCTTTGAATGGTGTTAGATGGCGTTCTCCAATCGAGGGAGCTTATTTGACGCAGTTAGACAATATTCTCCGACGGAGGAGTTGTTGACGAGGTTAGAAGACAAGCTCCAATTGATGGAGTTATATTTGACAAAAGTAAACTATCCTATTTATCCTATGGGGCCCCCCTTGTCTTTAGTGTTTTGATCCGGATCTCGATCGTACCTGCAAAGATTTAAAGGGAAATCCTTTAGACAGCACGTCGAAGTATAAAGTACTTCTGATAAATAAAGTAAGGGAAGAATATTTTGGCTTATGATTTTGAGAAGTCGAATGGCGTCTGCAGTCATCCTCTAGACTTAAGGTTGTCTTTCTCGATCTTCTGTTTTCCTGCGCTCAAAGAAAATTTTAGTTTGGGAGGGGGTGTTGATTTGTATCGACTCGCTGATTCTGGCCTCATCACTGGGAACCTCCAATACCTCTATAGTCCGTCCGTAGTAATCTTAACCTAGAGACTTAGTAGGTGGAATAGTAGAAAAGCTTTTTTTTTAAAAAAATAATAATAAATAAATAAGTAAATAAATGAATAAAAATAAATAAATAAAAAATAATAGTTTGTTTTTTGATAAAAGAGTATATCATATATATATATAGAGAGAGAGAGATAGAGAGAGAGAGAGAGAGAGTAATCCTTGATCATCTTAAGGTTATGACATGATTTGGAGTTCATCGTGCTTTTCCATATCCAAATGTAATCTTTCTTGTAGTCTTGTCTTCTGACGATGCTTCTCTTGACTTATTCGTGAGATCCTTCACGTTCTAATGATACCTAACTAAAGGAGAATTTTCTAAGGTATGACTGAACCCTTAAGGTTGCCTACGTATCCAAGTGGAATCAGGTCCGGACGTAGTTCAATTACAAAGGGGTAAATATAAGAATAGAAATATATGAAGCAATGACCGAGCCTGACTCAGGCTGCCTATGTATCCAAGTGGAATCAGGTCAGGGCGTAGTTCGAGTACAATAGAAAAGTGAAACTATAAAGGGACCGAATCCGGCAAGGATTGCCTACGTATCCCGCCGAGGGAAGTCAGGTCGAGCGTAGTTCTAAATACATGGAAATGATGTTTTTGGATTTTCTAAAAGAGGACCAAACCCGATGTGGGCTGCCTACGTACCCCACCATGGGAAGTCAGGTCGAGACGTAGTTCTGTTTACATGGAATTTAAGAGTAAAAAAAATGAAAGCTAGTCTTGATGTCTTCAGATGTAGTACTTCTTGATGGAGTCTGAGTTGATTGGCTTCGTGCTCACTGTTCTATCCATTTCTGCTAAGATTACTGCTCCTCCGGATAATACTGTATGAACCATATAAGGACTTTGCCAGTTTGGTGCAAATTTCCCCTTAGCTTCTCCTTGGTGAGGAAATATCTTTTTCAATACTAATTGTCCTGGTGTGAACTGTCGAGGCTTGACTTTCTTGTTGAATGCTTTGGCCATTCTATTTTGATAAAGTTGACCATGATAAACTGCGTCCATTTTTTTCTCATCAATGAGCATCAACTGTTCAATCCTGCTGCGAATCCATTGTGCATCATCTAAACCGACCTCTTGAATAATCCTTAAAGATGGTATTTCCACTTCAGCAGGTATTACTATTTCTGAACCATAAACCAACATATAAGGAGTTTCCCCAGTGGAAGTTCTGATTGTGGTACGATAACCGAGTAGAGCATATGGTAACTTCTCATGCCATTGTCTGTGACCATCCACTATTTTCCTCAAAATCTTCTTGATGTTCTTGTTTGCTGCTTCAACTGCTCCATTCATTTGTGGCCGATAAGTTGTGGAATTTTGATGAGCAATCTTGAATCGCTCACAAATTTCCTTCATAAGATCGCTATTGAGATTGGCCGCATTATCTGTTATAATTGATTCTGGAATCCCAAATCGACAAATGATATTGTTACGAACAAAATCTGCCACGACTTTCTTAGTTACTGCCTTATATGTCGAAGCTTCGACCCATTTTGTAAAATAATCGATAGCCACAAGGATGAAACGATGTCCATTTGATGCAGGAGGCTCTATGGGTCCAATTACATCCATGCCCCAAGCGGAAAATGGCCATGGGGAACCCATAACATTGAGCTCATTTGGTGGAACTCGTATAAAATCTCCATGCACTTGGCATTGATGGCACTTCTGCACGTATCAAATGCTATCTCTCTCCATGGTCATCCAAAAATATCCAGCTCTTAAGATCTTCTTAGCTAGAGTGAACCCATTCATATGAGGTCCACATGTTCCTGCATGTATTTCTTCTATCAATCTCTTGATGTCATAGTACCATGGTCTTCCATCCAATTCCTCATCAACATAAAAACAATATGCATGTCGATCATATAACTTTACTTTAATAGGGTCGATGTAATTCTTGTCCGGATGCTGAATCATTGAGGATATTGTTGCCAAAGCATCGGCAAATTCATTTTGAGCTCGAGGGACATGTTTGAATTCAATCTTTCTGAATCTCCTACTCAACTCCTTTATGCAATGCAAATAAGGAAGGATCTTCACATTCTTAGCAGCCCATTCTCCTTGCACCTGATGAACCAATAAGTCAGAATCGCCTATGACCAAAAGCTCTTTGACGTTCATGTCTATGGCCATTCTAAGCCCAAGAATACAAGCTTCATACTCTGCCATGTTATTGGTACAATCAAACCTAATCTTGGCTGAAATTGGATAATATTGACCTGTTTCTGAAATTAAAACTGCTCCTATTCCAACTCCCTTGGAATTTGACGCTCTATCAAAAAACATCCTCAAGCCATCGCATGGTTCTGATATGTCTTCACCTACAAAAAACACTTCTTCATCAGGGAAGTAAGTTTTTAGCGGCTCGTAATCTTGATCCACTGGATTTTCTGCGAGGTGGTCAGCCAAGGCTTGTACTTTGATGGCCTTCTGTTTCACGTACACAATGTCGAACTCGCTCAACAAAATTTGCCATTTTGCCAATTTACCTTTAGGCATTGGTTTCTGAAAGATGTACTTGAGTGGATCCAATCTTGAGATTAAGTACGTGGTGTATGCAGACAGGTAATGCCTAAATTTCTGCGCGATCCAAGTCAAAGCACAACATGTTCGTTCCAACAAGGTATATCTTGCCTCATATGGTGTGAACTTCTTGCTCAAGTAGTAAATGGCTTGCTCTCTTCTACCTGTCTGATCATGTTGTCCCAATACGCATCCAAATGCATTATCCATGACAGATAAGTATAGTAGCAACGGCCTCCCTGGCTCAGGTGGGACTAATACTGGTGGGTTGGACAAATATTCTTTGATTTTGTCGAAAGCCCTTTGACATTCCTCCGTCCATTTTGTGGCAGCATCCTTCTTAAGTAATTTGAAAATGGGTTCACAAATTACTGTGGATTATGCTATGAACCGACTGATGTAGTTAAGCCTTCCCAAGAAACTCATCACGTCCTTCCTGGTCTTCGGGGGAGGTAATTGTTGAATTGCCTTGATCTTAGAGGGATCCAACTCTATGCCTCTCCTGCTAATAATGAATCCTAACAGTTTTCCTGCAGGTACTCCAAATGCGCACTTTGCTGGATTCAATTTAAGATTATACTTTCGCAACCTCTCAAAGAATTTTTGCAAACATATAGGTGATCCGAACTCCTCTTGGATTTGATAATGATATCTTCCACATATACTTCAATTTTCTTGTGGATCATATCATGGAAAAAATCGGTCATGGCCCTCATGTAGGTTGCACCAGCATTTTTTAGGCCAAATGGCATTAGTCTATAGCAATACACTCCCCATGAAGTGATAAATGCTGTCTTTTCTGCATCATCTTCATTCATCAGTATCTGGTGATATCCCGCGAAACAATCGACAAATGATTGCAATTCATGTTTTGCACAACTGTCAATGAGTATATGGATATTTGGGAGAGGGAAATCATCCTTAGGACTAGCTCGGTTGAGATCTCGATAGTCCACACATATTCTGATCTTTCCATCCTTTTTTGGCACTGGTACTATATTTTCCAACCAAGTGGGGTAATTTGTGACCCTCACAATGTTCGCCTCAATCTACTTGGTTACCTCTTCTTTGATCCTTAGACTCAAGTTTGGTTTGAACTTTCTTGTCTTTTGTTTGACGAGTAAGCAGGTGGGATCAATTGGTAGTCTATGTGAAACGATATCGGTGCATAACCCTGGCATATCGTCATAAGACCAAGCAAATATGTTGACATGTTGCCTAAGAAATTCTATTAACTCCTTCTTTCTTTCGGCCTCCAAATGTATGCTAATTCGGATTTCCTTCATAGTTTCCTCATCTCCTAAATTGACAACCTCTATTTCGTCCATATTAGGCTTCTCCTGGCTCTCGAACTGCTCGACCTCCAGTGGTAGGTTTTCAGGCATTATGCTTTCATCATATTCTTCGTGATTGGGTTCATTATTTTCACTTTGCTCAATGGATTCGTTACATGTCATAACCATTGAATTAGGATTTTTAATACGAATGCTGAAAAGTATAAAAAGGCAAGTAAAATAAATAAGTAGGTAAAATAATGAGACCGTTTTAAAGAAATCAAAGACTTTTATTTAAAAGCGTTCTAGCTCTTTTTAGAAAAAGCAACCAAAAACAAAGATCAAGCATGATACAAGCCTCAACTTTGATCATTCAAATTTAAAAATACAAAACTACATTCCACACTACCAGGACTCTTGTCGAAACAGGGATGGACTGATGGTCTAATTCTGCAAGCTTTCTCCAGGCTTAGAATCACGGATGCTCAATTTGCGGAGATCAATCTCTTCCTCTTCTCCAATCATGGCCACGAACAAATTTCCTATTCCTTCTACTATGTCATCGTCAGATGCGTGATCTAGAATTGGAACTTGCTCTGGTACAAACATTGTCTTGATGGATCCCCTGTTGTGGACTTGTCCCGATGTAGATCCATATCCGAGTCCAGTGGTACCTTTCTGATGCTTTAGCTGGATGGGTTCAACTATGCCATTGGCCCTGGGTCCAAGTCCTGTCTTAAGATGATACCCGTATTTCAACATCTCTGCTGCGACCATCTTTGCTGCCCCTGACAATTTCACACCAACCGACTCTAACTTCTCGTCAACCCTCACAGCTTGCATGATTTCTAAAGTGTGAAAAGCAGCTCCATCTAATTCCTCAGTTACTGGAATAAAATTGACAGAATAGATGGGGTGATTTAGCTCTCCATGAATGGTAACTTCTACGTGACCCCACTCAAACTTTACACATTGATGAAGAGTTGAAGGGACTGTTTTTGCCACATGGACCCATGGTCTTCCCAACAGTAGGTTGTAGTTCGATGATACATCCATCACTTGAAATAAGACAGGGAATTCTGCTGGTCCCACCTGCAATGTGAGATGGATTTCTCCAATGACACTTCTCTGTGCTCCATCAAAAGCTCTCACCTTTACACGACTTTCCTCTATATCTCCCATGTTTAAACCTAATACTTTCAGAGTTGTGAAAGGGCAGATATTACATCCAGAACCGCCATCAATCAAAACTCGCGTCACAATCTTATCACGACATTTGACCGCGATATAAAGTGCTTTATTGTGTCCAGTCCCTTCTGTTGGTAGCTCATTATCATGGAAAGAGATTTTGTTAGATTCCACCACTCGTCCGATTGTTGCAGCTAAGGTTTCACTTGTGGTCTCTCTTGGAATGCAAACCCCATTTAACACCTCCATCAAAGCATTCCTATGTACCTTAGAACTCATTAGTAAAGACATTATGGATATATGAGTTGATGTCTTCTTTAGTTGCTCTTCGACTGAATAGTCTTTTGACTGCATTGTCCTCCAAAATTCCGTGACTTCAGCATCGGTAACATTCTTCTTGGGATTTGGTTCCTTCCCAAGAACTTCTTGATTCAGATCCTCTGTAGCATAGCACCTTCCTGACCTAGTCATTCCATGAGCCACAGCGGCGTCAATTATCTTGCCCTTGGCTTCTGTTTTATAATCCCATGGGACTCCTTTGGTGTCAAACTCAGCCTTTCTAGCAACTGTAGTGGTTACTACAACTTTCGGGAGATATGTTTGGATAGTAAGAGGTTCCCTTAGCTGAACAGTGATAATAGGTTGCACTGGAGATGCAGTGGCAGCTTCGTCGGCGTTCCAGACAGGCGCGATGGTTTCTCCTAAGTTGTACTCTTATTCTAGAGAAATCATGTTGACTTCTCGATTCTCATGATTTGGCAAAGGGTTGTTGTTCACATTCGGAGGTGTTGGAGTGCATTTTATTATTCCTCTTCTGATCAACGTCTCAACCTGGTTTTTCAAGCTATAACAATCTTCTGTGTCATGACCTTGGATTCCCGAGTGGTAGGCGCATCGCTTGTTTCCATCAAAATTGTAAGGGATTGGGTCGGGGAGTTTTCCCTCCACTGGCTGTAGCACTCCTACTATCCTCAACCTTTCAAACAATTGAGCATAAGGTTTGGCAATGGGTGTGTAAGTGCGAGTATTTCTGGCTTCAAGATTTGGACGTGGTCTTGGCACATATGCTGGTCTATTTTGGTGGGTTGGTGCTTGGAGTGAGATATGTGGTCTTGTTGGACTTTGGTATGTTGGTGCTCGAGGTGGATTATAGTGTGGTCGGGTATTATATACCGGGTACGAGGTGTATGGAGTATGTGCAACAATTTGGGGATTGTTGGGGTATTGGTGGGATTGTCCTCCATGTTGGTAATTGACGACTGAAACATCCTCCTTTTTCTTCTTGATGCCACCAATGGATCCTAATTGTATGGCCTTACTTGCAGCTTGAAATGCGGCCATGGACTGAATTTTACCCGATTTGATGCCTTCCTCTATAAAATCCCCCATCTTGACCAATTCTGCAAACTTTTGGACCATCATTGACATCATCTTGTCAAAGTAGATACCTTCTTGGGCTCGAATAAAGTATTTTGAGAGCTCACTCTCATCCAGTAGTGGTTGAACCCTTGCAGCCTCGGTTCTCCAACGTCGTGCATACTCCTGGAAATCCTCTGATGGTTTCTTTTGTATGTTGGCTAATGAGAACCTGTCCGTAGTGATTTCAGTATTAAATCTGAAGCGATTCATGAAATCCTCAGCCATTTTCTTTCAGTTATACCATTTGCGAGGATCCTGGCGTGTATACCAAGTTAACACTTCTCCAGATAGACTTCAAATGAACAACTTCATTCTTAGTTTCTCATTTCTCCCTACACCGACTAACTTGTCACAATATGCCCTCAGATGTGCGTGAGGATCGCTCTTTCCATCAAATATGTCAAACTTTGGGGGCTTGTATCCTACCAGCATGTCAATATCTGGGTGGATGCATAAGTCATCATAATCTAAGCTCTCTGTTCCCCTAGTGACTTGTAGGTTTTTCAACGCCTTTCTTAGACCTTGAAGTTGAGCGTCTATTGACTTATCTTCTTTCAATCGAGCATCCTTCTCCATTTCTGCATATTGGTCAACCTCATACGAGACTTTGACCCTAACCGGTGTCGTGAAAGTAGGGGCCTCAACAGCATATACAGGTGGGATTTGTGAATCATAAGGAGCGACGGTGTGTGCTCCAAATATCTAGTTTGTCACTGGGTAGGTAGGTGTGACGGGGTCTTGAGTGGGAAGGTCAGGAGCAGTCCTGATTGCAGACAGATGAGCTAATGACGCTTGACCATGAATAGGAGCACGTTTAGGCATATTTGGAGAATCTACAGGAGGCAGGTCAGCTCTAGGGATGTAGCTGGGAATCTTGAAAGTCGGGAAGGTAGTAGCCAAAAGCTTGGCCAAGTCTCGCACTTGACGTAGTTCCTCTCTCAAAATCTCAAGCTCTTGCGCCATGTGAGCCATCTTCTTATCATTTTGGATGTCGGCTATATTTTGAGAACTTTCAGGATTTTCTACTGGTATCATTATGTTTGCAGCAACGTTAAATTCTTCTCCACCTGTCATCCTTCCCCTTGATCGAAGGTTGTATCGTGAGTCAGCCAGTTCGCAAGTCGACATAAATCAACGTTCTTTTAGGGATTAACAAAACAAAATAAAAGAAAGAAAAAGGAAAGTATGTTAGTTTGGGAAAGATTTAAATGTACAAGTATATAATACGCATACACGCCAAGTTAAACGACATTCAAATGTGTCATATACATAGCCTCTTTTTTCTAGAGGACGACCTATGTTGCAATCAATTTGATGATAAATGATCCAATAAACACATTTCGGATTTGGAATAACATAATTTATTAATCAAAGATGCCTTGGATCTTTGTAATGAAGTACATGGGCAGAAACCTAAAAAGAATTACATGGAGGCCATAAGGCTAACAAAAGGATGACAAAGCACATGATAAGAATGAAAATCTAAGGCCATGTTGGAGCGTCGTCATCATCATCATAATCATAATAGGGCCCTAGATAGTACTCAGACAGTTCGTCAATCTGGTTCGATCCTACCTCTTCATCGAACCCTATCGAACCATACTCAGAGTGAGCTTCTTCCTCTGGGTCCTCTTCTGGATCTTCTTCCAGATCTTCCTTTTTCGGCTCCTCAGGATCTTCACTTGGATCCTCTTCAAGGTCTTCCTCTGGATCTTCTTTGATCATTGGTATCAAATGATCTACTGATCCTGAAATTATTTGATTGTACATTAGTGTTGTGAATTCAATGTGAGGGAGTACTCCCTGCTTAACCCAATTAATCCATTGGTTGTCCGCAACACCCACAATCCCCTTCGTACTTGGCCGAGCTAAATGTCTCACAGTGGTACGCCACACATAATATTCTAGCGTGCACCATTTTTCATTTCCTGCCTCTATCATAATCATGTGATCCCATTCTAATTGCAAATTCCTTATACGCCCTGCTGGGATCGAAGTGAGATCATCCTCGTGTAGTGCCATATTTGCCCATAATGGTATGTCTTGGATAACTCCGAACTGTCGTAACACTCGGAGAGGAGCATATGGATGAATACCTCCTAGCCCAACCAGATTAATGAAATAGAGGTATTGCGTCCTGACAAAAACTGATCCTTCCGTCCAAAAATACTTCCAGTGGATGGAATCTCCTGTGAGGTTGGTCAAAAACGGACGCCACTCTTGCTCTCCCATAGGTGCGTCTCAATACCTAAGACGATCATTGTGGCTTTGGATCAAATTGCGGGTGTCTATTGTGTAGTCCCTTTGTGGTTCTCAGCGATAAAAGTGCTCTATTGCCCAGATCTGTAATAATACATTACAGCCCCCAAAGAAGTTATGCCCCCTTGTGCATGCTGACAATGATCGAAATACTTCAGCGAGAATCATATGCATCAAGGAATAGTTATGCGGTACCGCAAAAAGTTCCATTACAATTGGCAGAATGTTGATATTTATCGAATGAAACCTCATTGGAAAGACCATAGCCCCCCAAAAGGCCATCACAAATACCCTTGATCTCATATGCATCCATTGTCTACGAGTGCATGCAAATTCATCTCGGTGCTTATCGAAACTCTCGAGACGACCAAATCTTTGGAAAATATAGTCCAACTTTACCTTTCCATTTTCTGCACGCCTTAGTGATGGCAAGATACGCAACCCTAACAACCCAAGGAAACCTTCTATACTTATGGTTGATGGACATATCGGTGTTCTTCCTCTTATTGGTAATTCAAGAAAAATACTAAATTCCTCTAGTGTTGGAGTGATTTCAAAATCCAAGAACTTAAAGGTCACAGTGCTTGGGTCCCAAAACTCCATCAGCAATATAATGAAGATCTTGTTGGCTCGAATTCCCATGAGCGACAGCAAAGCACCTAAATGCCTTCTGATCTCAACACCATGCGCCCTACGAATGTTTTACCACCAATTTTGTATCGTATGGGGGGCCGAAACAACCATCTGAATGTTTGGAAGGTTTTGGTTGATATTCATCTGAAAGAAAGGTAAGGGTATGATAAATATGTTTATTCCAAATCCGTCATGTGTTTTTGTTTGGATCATTCATAACAACTTTCACATAAAATATGTCGTTAGGTGTATAACCTTTGACAAAGAGTGGATTTCCTAATTGCGAAGACGGTGCCTTGGATCGCCTCGCCTAAGGTGTATGCATCATGACCTATTTTCTAGAGTAAGATTTTTTCCTATATATTCAAGAGTGGACTGAATGTTTACGAGAAGGCACACTGATCTTATTGTGCAAACTCTGAAACTAAAGAATCCAAAAGAAGGTTTGGGGGAGTGTGAGACACTCCCCGCGTGAACCAGTGTGTGTATAGTGTACGGCCAAAGACTCGATAGAAAATGCAAGTGACAGTGTAAAAACAGCAATAACATGTAGTGTTTTTCAAGCAAATAAGGAGCGCAAGTTTGGATTTAGCTTGCGTCCTTTCAAATAACAAGTAATATAACAAATCACAATAAATAATTAAAACAAATAAAAGGCAAGTCATAAACAAATATCCCATAATTCTAAAACTAAATTTTACTAAGGTTAAAACCTAAAATGCAAGTACAAGTGGTTTCCCCAGCAGAGTCGCCAAGCTGTCGCACCCTATTTTCGAACGAGTCGAAATAGTTCACAACATAAAAAATGGCTATGACTCTGATTTTGAAATTGTTTGTTTAGAGTCGCCACCTAATTTTAAGAAAAATATTAAGAAAACCATTGTAAATGTAAACTCTGTTTTGATTTGCGAAATCTGTGAGATTCTAAGTAAGAGTTTTAGTTACTCGAGGGGAAGGTATTAGGCATCCCTCAGAGCTTATCCAAAGATAGTCCTTAAATTTAGTTTTAGAAAAATGATTAGGGATATTTATTCATTTTGTTTGTTTTAGAAATATTAAGAAGAAGGGTTTTATTAAATTTGAAAAAATTGTGAAAATATAAAGTATGTCATATATATACGTCTTATATATGAATGAACCAAATTTAATAATAATATATTTATTGTATAGTAAAAATAAAATAATAAATAATATACTTAAAATATATAAAAATACAAATGTATATTTTAAAATCATTTGAATAAATAACTTACTTAATTTATGGTAAAATAAATGTCTAGTATTAGCA
Source organism: Solanum dulcamara (assembly GCF_947179165.1). Taxonomy (NCBI): domain Eukaryota; kingdom Viridiplantae; phylum Streptophyta; class Magnoliopsida; order Solanales; family Solanaceae; genus Solanum; species Solanum dulcamara. The sequence goes on from NC_077247.1 coordinate 37,722,126, forward strand.
ATAATTATTTTATTTGTAGCCACAATAAAAAGAAAATGAATAAGATAATAGGCAAGTGTAGATATATAAATATGTAATATGTTGTAAATCTAATTTGGGTGAAATCTCTAATAAGATTAAGGATGCCAAAAAATCATTGAGTTTTAAAATATTAAACTACCCCAAATATATATACAAACAAAAATATTTAAAAGTTGATAGGAAATAAAATTATCTACGTTCTTATTTTCTTTTTTTCTGTCTGTTTGTTGTCTTTCTTTGTTTTTATCTTTTTCCTTTTCTCTCTATCTCTGTCCTCAAAATGAAGATGTGAGTCTTCTTTTATAATGATGGAAGATGTTCTATAAACAAGAAAATCAACAATAGTAGCTTCACTATTCTTAGTCGAACTCTTTCAAATAATTCAAACAAAAGAGCAAAAATTTCAAAAAGGAATACCAAATTTTCAACAAAAGCAACCAAAGTTTTCAACAACAAATCAATCAAGATTTCAACAATGAAATCTATCCAAATCACAACAAACCAAATCAATTTTATATATATAAAAAAACAAATGATGGAAAAGTCAAAAGAGTAACTCCATTTGTCAAAATAAAATCTCAAATATCATGCCAATAGGGACCCACCGATAATAATTGTAGAGTAGAAAATCATTGAGAATACAAAGAAATTGGGCTTCGAATTGTTCAGAATTTAAGAATATCAATTATACATATTATGAAAAAGGGAAATTGTTCAAATAAAATTACATCTTACCATAAGTATATTCCAAAATTAAGTGATCATTTAACAAATCAGAGTACATCACATATAGGCTAATTACACCAATTTCAGCATCAATATGGAGTATACCAAAATCAGTGAATACCCAATTTCTTATCAAAATTACTCAAATTCAAATAACAACAGTTCTTAATAACATCCAGATCAGTTACATACATACTAAAATGAACAAAAATAATTAGATAAATTCAAGGACAATTTTAGACGACAAATGGAGATTTTAAATCCCCAAAACACAAAAGGTTTTATGCTTTGAACAGAATCCACAACAATATAGTAAAAAAATAAACTTCATCAAACTAACTTCAGATTTCGGAATCATTGAATAAAACTAACAACCCATACACCTAATTTGCAATCTTAAGACGAAAGAGTAATGAACCAACCAAATTTGTGTCTTAAATATAGAGTTGAACAATACACAATTTAGAAGGACATTTATAGACAAAATTAACCAAAACTTCAGTAGAATCAAACTAACATCAAGATTTAATAATTAACTAATAGAAAACTAAGATTTAAAGTGATAGATTTTGAGATCGAAATGAACATACCCGGACGGATCTTAAGATCCGTCTTTGACAAATAATCTCTGATCGATTTGGACTCGAACCAATGGCGGCGAAACTTACCAGAGCTACTGGCCAGCTAACTGGAGCATCGAAGCTCCTACTGGCGTCGATGTTGTTGCCGCTGCACATCATGGTTGTTGCTGCTCGTATTGTTGTTGCCGTCGGTTGTTGCAGCTGTGAGTCATGGCTGCTGATTGCAGCTATGGGGTCGTTTGGTTGTGCTGCTGGACAACAGCTCCAGCAGCTCGGAGGAGATGGAGCAACGACGCTGGCTTCTTGGTGGAGAGGATATGGCTATGTGGGGTGGTGGCGACGTGAGGGAAAGATATCAAGAGATGAGGAAGCGTGAGAGTGAGGGAGAGGCGGCGTCTATGTCTTCTCCTTTTTGGAGAAGATGACCAAAAGAAAATGTAGGGTTTTGGGGAGTGAGTAATTAGAAAAATAGGAAGAAAAATATTAGGATTAGTCATGTCCATAGATTAAGTCAATGAACAGACAAGATTAAAATTGAGATTTAAAAATAGACCACATTACATTTGATTAGGCTAGTGTCACGACCCAAGCCTAGGGCCTAGACGTGACTTGGCGAATGAGGTACCCTAAAGTACCTCAATCAAGCCTCTTAGCATTCTTTTAGCCTTTCATAGGTAATGATGACAAATAGACAAGCGGAAATCATAATAATAAATCTTCAACTTACATATGTCCAACAATACCTCTAACTATTAGATTTAATGGAGCTAAAACAAGTTCCTAGCTCACCCTCAATCATAATAGAAGAAATTCTATAATAAAATATCTTAACATATTATAAACTAGAAAGATAAAGGAGTATTGTTCTCGGAACATGGGAACTCACCAAAAGTAGTCTTCAATGGAATATCAACTAGCCACGTGGAGGAGAACGAGGAAGAGCACTGATTCCTACATGGTGATATCATGTAGGCAAAAGAATATACGTTAGTACTTTGAATGTACTAAGTATGTAAGGATGCATGAACATTGAGGAAACATTAAAAACATTTATGTAATATGGAACTTAATTTAATGTATGCATAATAAATCATATAGATATCCTTTAAAACATTTATTTTGTGGGAAATTAACCATAACCGACATTTAAGACCATGCGAGCTATTACATGGAATCCAACATAACCCCCTACGTTGGCCGGGGAGACTACTTGCCAGGTAGAACTCCGTCAACTTCATTTATTTCTTTAACTTTAACTTTAAGGGCTATTTATGGATCCATTAGCCTAAGCCTACAAGGGCTCCTATGTTGGCACATAGTTAATGAGACACGGGGTTGGTACTAGGATTCCCTTACCGAATCTCACCTCAATGCCTCATTCGGTGCTAAGTCAATCCCACGGAATAGTTTAATACTTTAAAATATTCATAGCATATAACTTGAGAATTCAAACATCATATTCGGTAGAATAGCTCATTAAAACATTTGATAATTCAAATATGCAAGAATTGTCCTTATTGCATAAAGAATCCATCATTCTTTTATTTCATAAGACAACCCTTTTTATCATAGATATTGCTTTCATAAATATTTATTTGGAGTCAAAGCTTTTAAGTCAAACTTTATTAAAAACATAGTAAAACTAGGTGGGTTCAAATCACTTCAACTTGCAAATATGTATGTAAATAAATATACATAAATACTTTGAAATCCATTAATTAAAAATCATGCTTTAAACAACCCACCATGAGTTTCAAGAATCTTTAAATAGATAAATAGAGGAATTACTTGTAAACCATCAATTCATACATATGAAATTATGTTACATCAAAATAGAACAATAATCATTAGTTTAACCATGATTCATACTATTAAGTAAAATTAAGAATTACCATAAGAAAATATTACTTAAAATCAAGATATTTAATTGAAAGAGTTTTTGGACTACATGGGTGGAAGAATTCATGGATAAACACCCACATAACTTAGAGTAAAGCTTAAAGAAAATAAACATAATTTATCATATAATCAAAATAATTTAGACATGAGAGTGGAAGCAATACTCTCATTGAAACCTTACATACCTGGAGACCGAAGCTTTAGTTGGTACCGAAAGACTTAATGAACACTCTTGAGTCCTAGCTTCTCTCCTCGCCGGAACGTTTTCTGTACTACCCGGAGTATATGAATCACCGGAATAGTATTTCTTCACTACTAAGAACTAAAACTATATTTGAGAATGTGTAAAGAAGTGTATAGAGAGAGAATTTGCTTAAGAAAGCTTGATGAATAAAATGAGGAAATAAGGTGGGTATTTATAGGTGAGAAAGAGGGACCTAACAATAAATAAAATAATTATAAATAAAAAATCTGAAAATTTAGTGGAATATATTGATGTCATGGATGATGTTAAATGGAGCACAATTTATGTCATGAGTGATGTCAAATGTATCTAGATCTTTCTATGGTAGGTGAAATGAGTTATCTTTGACAGAATACTCTTTTTGGGAGCTGCGTTTAAATAAGATAAATTCCTTATTAGGATTTGGTGTCTTCATAAGAATTGTAGATATGGAAGTCTATTTTCATATAGTTCAAGAATCAACCAATTTGGATAAACCTACAGTGAGATATGATTTTTCTTCTATAAACACTCATTTCCGTCACAACATCCTACCTTACAAAGCTTAATTTATTTGACCTACTTAACCTCCGAATCTTAAAATATGGTATTCATAACAGTTGTAGGTAATGATCTTGTCGTTACTCAGAAATTTGAATCACTCAATTTGGATATTTCTATAAAACGTTATGACCAAAATACATAGGTTGTATCATGTTTAGGCAAAAATTGAAATATCGTATACAACGTTTTTAGGGGATGTTACAGCTAGAATTGAAATAAATTGGAAGTGGACTAATTAAAGATGTAATAAATTGGATAAAAAAGACTATGCTTAAAATAAAATAGAGGAAAATTGAATAGATAGTCATCTAATTAATAACGTATATATATATATATATATATATATATATATATTGAATAAGTAAAATCATACACTTCATCAAGTAGTAATATTATATATATAAAGTAAATATGCATGTACATACTATATAAATACATGCGTATATATACATACATATATATATATATATATATAAATACCACATGTATATAATATGTACTAAAAATAGATGTGTAATATAATATTAACATACACAAGTAAGAATATATAATAAACTTAAATAATAACCATTTTATATACATATACACATAAAACATACTAAAATAGATATGTAATACGTATATATTAATATAAATAAGTAAAATTATAAAATAAACTTAGTAAATAATATATTTTTTATATAAAGAAAAATACTCATGTATATACTATACAAATATATATATATATATATATATATATATATATATATATATATATATATATATATATATGTTGCAACGTATGCACACTAAAATAGATGTATGACATACGTACTAACTAAAATCTACGATAAACTTAAATAAGTAATAACTTTATATGCATATGTATATAAGTCGTATTAAATTAGGTATGCGATATGCACAAATAAATATGAATAAGTAAATTGATAAAATATACTTAGTTCAGTAATATTTTATATGAAGAAAAAATACACACACACGTATAATATATACTAAATAATGTGGAAAAATATTTGAATGTACAAAGCTTGTTATTTTCATAAACGATAAAAAATGATGTTAATAATATTAACAAATAAAAAAATATTATAAGCTATGAAATCCAAAATATATGATTTTTTATTATTATTTTTTTTTTGTAAAAACTAAAAAAATATATAAATTTATACATATATATATAATACAAGAAAATAATTTTTAAAAATGTATATCTATTAAGATAGTAATTCGAAAAATAATTATAGGTCGGTCAAAATTGGCTGTCAACATCTGCTACTGTCATTCTTTTTATGTATTTGAACCCTTTGGTAACTATGGGATTACGACCTTGAATCTCCATACTAATGCTTAGTTAATATATGCAATATTTTTGTTAACCAAAATATCAAGATCCAACCTATGGCCTAGTCGTAACATGGCGATTGGAATCTTGAAGGACCCCAACCAAGCCTCTTAGCTTAACATTCATGAGCAAATATACGATAAATAAAGTAAATAAACAAGATTAAAGGAGTACGGAAGCGTAAACTCCAATAGAACATAGGTCTCGAACGAGCAAGTACAACATAACATCTTACTATCTAACATGCATCTACTACTAGGTGGGGGTATAAGACAAGCTCCTAGCTCACTCAAATAGACAACATAAGAGTAATGAAGTACAATTGTCAAATATGAAATAAGTGTCATGTCCTCAAACTGTGAGGACTCACCAATAATAAGCTAATAGCAAACTCTAGCCACGAGCGGGAGGAGGATGAACATGATTGTCGGATCCTATATTATGATACAATGTAGGCAAAAGTATGCGTAGTACATGGAATGCACTAAGTATGTGAGAATATGCGTGAAAAATAAACATAGAACGTAATCAATATGAATCACGGATGCAAGATCAATATCTTTAAAACATGAGTAAAGTCATGAAAACATTAAAACATTTATCTCATTGGTCAATGTATCAAAATAATCTCATAATCATCATAAGAACTCATAACTCAACTGAAACTGTGTGGGATAGGACCTTTAACCAACAATAAGATCATGCGAGCTAATACATAGAATCTGATGACTCCTACATCGAGATGTGGGGGGGCTATCTTGCCAGAACATACTCCATTAAGTAACTCTTTTAACTTTGCTATGTGAACCCACTAGCTTCGCCATATTGGCATATGTAAACCTATGCGGGCAACATAGTTTGGGACTAAAGGTTGCTGCTAGGATTTTTTTGGGTAACTAACTGCGTTACCGTACCAAACCCCACCTAAAAGTCCTTTCGATGCTTAGTCATTATCCTAACGAAACTCATAAAACTTGATCATAAACATCATAGGGAAAGATAATAACTAATATTAATCCATATTTATAAAATAACATAAGAATAGCTTATCTAGCTTCATTATAGTAAAATCATAAGATTAGATCATCTATCATATAACTCATGCCATATGGATATAGGCCCTCCATCATTACATATCTTGATCATAAATATCTTTAAGGATTTAGCTTTCCCTATCATTAACTTTTCTTGAAACATCATAGAATTATCATTCATAAACTTCTTTGCATAGAGCATTTTTAAACTCATTCATAAAGCTTTCATAGAATATAACTTAAAAATCATGATCATATCTCATAAATCATACTTGAACTAACATATAGCTTGAGTCATTAAAATTCAACTTGAAATCATGCAATATAATATGAATTATGCATAATTAGGCTAATAGCATTGAAATATATTATAATTGAGAAGACCCAATGAAAATCATGCAATTAAGGCTTTTAATTGAAGAACTCATAATAGAATTTGAGAAAAAATCTTTGGAATTTCATGGGTGAAAGGTACCCGTGGATGAAGTCCCACATACCTTGACCTTTATGAGCTCTATATTGAAGAGAATGGAAGCTTGACCTTGAATAAATCCTTTGAATTGTTTGAGGGAGAAGAAGAACTCAAAGAGAAAACTTGGGAGAGAATGTTTTGTGATTTGAGAATTATGGAGAGAATGAGAGGATTAGAAGACTTTTGGCTAGTTAATAGGTAAGATTCTAGTCTCAAAAACCATACACATTCCTTAATGAGATATGGGAAAATGACCAAAATATCCCAACTTAAAACTGAATCCGAGACCAAAACGGACCATCACCACAGACCATTATGGTTAATACAGTCTGTGGTCCCCTCACCATAGGATTTTGGAAACAGGATTTTGGGAAGGTTTCCCACCATGAGACCTACACGTCTGTTGTGGGCACTACAGACCGTGGTGGTCGTCCATGATGATGGATTTGGGCTCAAGTCTGAGGGCCACTAGGAGTTGTCCACCACGAAGGACACTATTGCTCATGCTGCCCACCACGGCCTGTAGTCCCTGTCATGGTCCTTTTTTTGCAAAACATGAGTTCCTAAAACTCCACCACAGCGGCACACCACAAGCCGTTGTGAGGAATACAACCCGTGATGGCCTTCGTGGTCATCACCTGATGTTAAAAGCTATATTTTTTTGGAAATTCATATTTTGATCCTCGTTTTAGGACTTCCCAACTTTCAGAGTCTTACACATATAAATAAAATAAGAAATTTTAATATTAATGAATTCTTTTAGATTAATCCTTACTCTTTTTAGGATACTTTTTTTATTACAACTCATAACATAATTTACCTTGACATCACTCATTGCTCCCATCATCTCCCTCCTTCTTCTCCTCCAACCCCTTATCTCCCTCCTCCTCCAACCTCTCATCATTCTCCTTCTTCAGCCAACCTTGCCGGAGATGACTTCTCTGATGAACAAAATAACGAATAACAACCACTTAAATTTTTATTTTTCATTCTAACTTCCATACCACCACCAAATAGATCCAACAACAACAAAAAACACAATAACCAGAGTTTCATAAAAATAGATGATGTTCAGTATCTATTCTTCTTTCTTTTTACGTTAATTTTTATTTATTTTTTAATTTGTAACAATTAAAACCAAAGAAGATTGTAGTTTACATGTTCGTTTTTTTAAATAGAAGTGTAGAACATAAAATTGTTAGTATTGTTAGATATGAACATACAAACACTGATGGTGTTCGTTGATTCGATGAGCATCATGAAAATCGGCGTTTAGATTTGACCAAAAAAATCTCTCTAACTTCAGATCTGGTGGTGGTGATTTGTTTTGGGATTTGCTTGAGCTACTAATAGTCCGATGGTGGTGAATCACCAGAGAAGTAAGAGGTGCATCTTTAAAAAGTTGTATTACAATTATATTAAAAGTGTATTAAATATAAACAATAGTTGTAATACAATTCAAATTGAATATTATACATTTATGAATTTAATTATTGTTATTTCAGAATAAATATATGATATTTGTAACAACGTAAATTGATTTAAATAGTACGAAAATATTTGAAATTCACATATAATTCTTACAATATATTTGTATTAAAAATGTTTTAATTATATATTCATCACGTGTTTTAAAATATGCCTATAATATGTATAATATATTGAATTCAAAATGTTTTACAATTGTTGCTATTTTTCTCTCTTATTAATGGTGTTAAAAGTGCATTATACTCAAATTTAAAATTATTACAATTGTATTTATAGTTGTATTAAGTATAAACGATACAATTCACATTCAATATTATACACTGTTATGAATTCAATAGTGTCACAACCCAATCCATCGAGCCGTGCGGGCACCTACTCTAACACCTAGATAGGAGAACACTTACAGAAATATCATGCGCAAGTTTAACAAATACAAATAATAGGCTAAAAGAGTTATAGAATCGTTTATATTAACTTAAAAACTTCAAGGTTTATTACAAAGAATAATCTAACACCCCCAAAAATACTACTCTAAATAGATATAAAAACTTTTAAAGATATAGAGTATAAATAAAGTAATGACACAACTCCAACCATAAGGAAGGAAGAGTAGAAGTTGTTAGAGAATCATTTTCGTCTTCACCTAAGAAACATCATTGACCCTGCAACCAAACTATGTCAAGTGACATAGCAAGAGTAGTATCAATACAAATAACACGTACTGGTAGGCATCATCGGTCAACCTAATACCCACTGCATAATATAAAGAAATCAACAAGAAGAAAACATGTTCTTGAGGAAATACACCGCCAAGCCTTTATGCACAAACTCTTATCACTATCATTAACCTCATTAAAGCCGTTCAAGCCTAACTCTCATCCCTTCTAGTTGGTATGTTGCCAGGCTTAGTCTTTCTATCACGTAGAGGAGTTTTCAAACTACGAGACACCACTGACTCTGTCTAACCAGTCTACTATCTTTAGCTTTCACACCAACACCTAGCTCTAGAATAATTAGCATCTCACTTGAAAGATGAGAAAATTTAGGTAGACTAAGGCTCATATTCTAACTGAACTAGCCACTATGACGGGACCTAACTTGCTCTGACGGCCTCGCCACAGCAAGATTCCTCTTGCTAGGGCGGCCTGCCCGGAGACAGAATCTCTGAATTCTCTCCCAATCTGCCTTTTTCATATGTACCAACATGACAACATCAATATCTGACTCTAAGTCACCAATCTTACTAGACCACATATCAACTGCTCTCTACTTGTTTATCCATGACCTCATACCGACGATACAGACGTATCTAGCCACCATAACATAATCCGAACAGGCATATACAGAAGCACATTATCAATTTATCATTTCAAGGATAATATACACTTTTATAGTGTAAATCTCAAATACAACAGTTAGCATGGTAACACTTGGACCTTTGGTCCTTTCATATCAATTATTGCACAGGATGGGCATGCTCAATTAAAATCGGGTCAGTTTCTCTCTTATCACACATATCGTCATGATCAATTCACAGATGATAGCCACACAATGGTTCTTTCATGAAACTCATACCCAAATAATTAGTATGTGTCAAAACGTGACACTAGATCCAATATCACAATCACAGTCTACAACAAATAGTTCACATACTTGCACAATCAAGTAACATGTTTATTGCATGCAATTGTTCACAATCAATCATTTCATTGGTTTCATTATATTTATCCCTTCATAACCAATATTTCATGAAGCCTTCTTTATTTAAGGCATTATTTTTGGTAGAGTAAGTTCAAGATTATGAATTTCACTATCTTGGGGTTGTAGACTAGTCAGAACATATATCAATCACCCAATAACAATAATTAAAGGAAGGGTAAGCATCACAACATTACTCAATCACTATTAATAGTCTCTCTATGATATAGACTAAACCATAACTTACCGCCATAAGTAATCAAATAGGTTTATGGCATGAGGTTTATCAATATTAAGTCATTCACATTCACCATTTATTTCATGATATGCATTACTTAAGTAATTTACAAAAAATAATCAGTATAAACACACATAATGATTGTATAAGTCTATCCATATATGTATCAATATCTCATAATCTCCAAGTCTCAGGATTTCGTTATAACCTAGCTATTGTCTACACTTAATCTCACAAAATTCATTGGCCTTCTAAACAGTTTCACCAAGGTTAACATTCAAAGATTAGACCTTGATCACTACTCACATAATAATCATGACCCACAACATACATTCCCACTCTAAAAAATAATTGACAATCATTTAACTACCCAAATTTCGTATCCGAAGGTCTGTGCATGAAATCTCCTGTCAATCTAGATTATATTAAGCGATGGGAACGAATTTATAACTACTCAATTGAGAAAATCTAGCTTACCTGATTGTCAAACAATTGTAGAAAGATTATAGCAAGATCCCTGACTTTCAAAAGGAGAAACTATGGAAATGCACCTGAAATTCATGGGTTGTAGTCTTCCTTGCGCTAGAATTTTCTTATTCCCTTCTCTCCAATCCTATAATAGCCTTTTGGTTTTTTTTAGGGTAACCCTAATCTATTTTGACACGTAAGTGAAGAAAGAGATAATAAAAATACATCTCATTTTCATTCTAGCCCATCAAATCCCGCCACAACGGCCTAATTCCCGCCACAGCAGCCCAATACGGACACTTCTCAGTAAAATGGACATAATTTTTTACTCTGAACTTCAAATGAGGCAAAATTGGTGGCATTGGAAAAAAAACTCATAGACCTTTAATTTGATAATTGATAGGTCACCTAATTCATTATAGGCTGAGAATTATAATCATTTGAAGTTGACTCTAGTTTAAACTCAAGTACGAAACTAAATCAAAAAATACTTTCGACTTAACTTTGTGTTGGAGGCATTGCACGACTTTAATTTATAACTAATGCACTCGCATACCAAGAAATTGATCATAGTCTTATTACGAATGAGATTCATATACCTTTATCGCAGATATTTCTAGTAACGACGGGCTAGGTCGTTACAAATTGTTGCTATTCCAACAAATGTAATACATTTTTAACAACCTAAATTAATTTAAATAGTATTGGAATGTTTGAAATTCACACATAATATTTATAATACATTTGTATTAATAATGTTTTAGTTATATATTCACCACGTGCATTGAAACATACCTATAATATGTATAATATATTGAATTCAAAATGTATTATATTTTTTTATTTTCTCTTATTAATATAGTTAAAATATAGAATTGTCTTAAAAATATTTTAGTTATATATTCATCACGTGCATAGAAACATGCACATAATAGTATAATATATTGGATTCAAAATGTATTACAATTGTCGTTTGCATTTATTTCTTTTATTAATAAAAAAATAATATTATAATATACAATTTTCCTATAATTTTCACACTTCAATAAAAATTTTGAAAAAAAAACAATCTTCATATTTTCATATCTTCAAAAAACAAAAAATGTTAGTCTTCACCATACATCCCTAAACATTAAGATATAAGTTCCAAAGATATTCTCAAGTGTTTGTAATAATACCCAATCCAGAATCAAGTCTTAAATTAGGATAATTGAAATTTAGAGAGAGAGAGAGAGAGAGAGAGAGAATGAGAGAGGGAGAGCGAGAGGGGGGGGGAGATCGATTGTTAAAAAAATTATGTTATTGATGGTAAAACATATTCGACTGCTAAAAGTGCTAATTATTAGACTAATATATATTGTTTATATAAAAAGCCCGTAAAATAATAACACTCCCCCCCGCTCCGCCATTTAAAAATATTTTTGGCCTTTTCCTTCTCAAGATTCAAATAACATGAATTCTAATCAATATTTTAAAATGTATTTTCAGTCTAACTCTGAAAATTAGTTAAATTAATTTTCAAAAGAAAATCGAGATAAATATTTTAAAACGGAAAGAATACATATTTTATCTTCATCTTAATACCCCTTCCATCTATTTTATTTGTTATTCTTACTAAATATAGATGGTTCAAAATAATTATTATTTTAAAAAACTAAGATATAATTAGCTACTTCCCTTGTTTTATTTTATATGACCCTTATACTAAAAAGTATTGTTTATTCTAGCAAATCAAGAAAGTTTATTCTTTTTTCTCCATACCATCCTTAATGTGAACTGTACCGATGGTAAAAAATTAAAGTTCAAAGTCACTATTAATAATGTTAAGGATTCTCTTTGTTCACTTTTATTTGTCTACTTTTTCAAAAATAAATTTTTACTTTTACTTGTTCTTTTTCACATATCAAAAAATAATAATTATTTCTTCATGCTTTATCTTTAGCATTAATTACTTATCGAGAAACTTATATAAATAACTATAATTATAGGTTTATTGAGTTTGAATAACTATAAATATGTTATTAACTAAAAATGACTACAGTTTCTATCTATAATTCATTGAATATGTGTTTAAGATTTTAAATTTTTTTATACATTACTATAATTATAATTATAATGCACTAAATAAGGTAAATTTATTAGTGTAACTTTTTAATAAGGAAATTTAGCATAATATCTCAATCTTCCATAATCAATGGAATTATGAAATCTCACAATATTTTTTCCATAATAAAAAAAAATTGCACTACAAATTTTTTTCTTATTCATTGATTTTGTTGCATCGCCAACTATTACTTGTACGATATTGATACATAAACTTTTTGTTGCTGTTAAATTTTTTTAAAAATTTGAATACATTGTTACGACATTGATATAAATGTATTTTGTTGATGAATACACTATAGAAATACTTAAATATATTGATACAAATATATAATAGTGAACCAAAATACACTCAAATACATAATACAAATGTAAAACAAGGAACTAATAGACTTGAATACATTGATATAAATGTACAGCAAGTTGCAATATACACAATGCATTGATACAAAATGAATGACAAGGAATATATACATTTTGATACATTGGTACAAATGTGTAATCAATATAAGATACAAACAAATACATTTGATACAATAACAGTGAAATAAATACACTCAAATACATGAATACACTGCAGATATAAGTACATTAATACATGAATATAATTCATATATGCGTGCATTTGATCCCTTGAAAACTCTCCAAATTCGCACCAAAAATCCCTCAAATTTGAGATATGAACTCCTCGTAATACATCCAATCTTTCAAAACATCACTCATTAATTTTAATAACAATTTCATAAATTCGTAATTTGAATTTAAGCTTCAAAACTTTCTCTCATTGTCGACAATAAAGTTTCGTAAATCATCTCGAGCCAATGATGACGACGCTTTATTGGAGAAAGAGAGAGGATGTGCAGCGTCATTAAGTTTGAATCTGGAAAAAAAATATTTGAAAGAATTATCCATGGAAGAAAAGAAGAAGAAAATAATCATCCATGAAAGAGGATAGAAGGTGCTAATTTGGGGTTATACACTAACTTGGAGAAAGAAGAAAAAAGATAGATAATTGAAGTAAATACAATGCCTAGAATTAAGCCTAGAAATACACTAATTGAAAGATAGACTCTAAATTGAAAAATAGTTATTAAATGGATAGTATAGCTACGAATTATAATTTTATTAAACTATAGTTATATATAATAAATACATAACATGTAATACCTTACTATGTAGTTTTTCCTTACTTATTCCCCAAATTATTTTTCAATACCCAATATTAAACATCAATTAATATGAATATTATAATAAAATACTCATATCAATTATTATTTTTTAATGAACGTGAAAGATTCAAAGTGTACAAGTAAAAGTAAAAGGATGAAGTTAAATACAATAACAATACTAATAAAAGATTTTTAGAAATTGTGTCAAGTCAACATGAACTAAGTAATATGAAACAAAAGGAATACTTAATTTCCATCTTTATCCTTACTCAATAAATATGGAGAGAAATTAATACGGTAAAAAAAAGAGTAATAATAAACTGGAATTAAATAATAAATAAAAATAATTTAATCATTGAAATATATGCCCCCTTACCAACCCCTCCAACTCCCCCCCCCCCCCCCTCCTTTTCTTTTAGCACACTTTTGGTACTTTACATTCCCTAAGGCCATCTCCAACCATGCCAAATTTTGCACCAAATTTGGTGTGTGGTGCTATACAATTCATCACACTAATTATCATTTATTATTATTTTATTATACCATATTTTTAATTAAATATTATATAAATTGGTATGTTTTAATTAAAATATTTTATTAGTTTTACGTAATATATTTATAATATTAATTTTAGATTAAAATTTTAATTTTTTATATATATTATTTTCCTTTACTTTAATTTTTTTGAAATTAAATTTATGTTAATTCTACTATAAATTTGAATTGGATATAAGTACGATTAACCTTGAAAAAAATTAAATATGCAAAAATATAAATTGATGAATACATTAACTTCATGTATTATAATGCACAACATGATAATTGAGGATGAACGTGATCTTAACGCACCAATTCAAGATGCTTTAGATGGTTCAACTCTGACGGTAGAAAATGAAAGTAGATGAAAATTATCTATTTCAATAATTTCTTGCCCGACATAAAAAAATTAAGGACAAAGAGACTCATTTTGAACTACGTAATGCATTAATAGAGCATTTATGGGAGCACCGTAGTGATCTTAAAAGTTGATTATTCATGTAGAACTTAAAATAAAATTTCCAATTGTGTAATGTTTATTTAATTATATTTCATCAATGATTTCACTTTTATTTGTGATATCCATTATTATGTATAATATGTAATATTTGCTAGTAATTTATATTATTTAAAAAATTATGATATAAAATAATTTTATATTAAACAACTATAATTTGAAACAATATGAAATTATATATAGTGAATGTTTTTTAGAAAGAATTTTGTTTTATGAAATAAGAAAATATAAATGAAATAAGAAATAATAAATAAAATAAAAAATAATAATATAATAATGAAGAGAGAGAAAAAGATATTTTTTTGGTGTAAAATTTAGTGGCAGTGGGTTGGAGTTGCTTTCAAAATTTGGTGCTAGGGTTGGAGATGCCCTAAGTTTACTTTGGTTGTCCATTATTTTAAAAATAGATTTTCACTTTTACTTGTCATTTTTTGACATATTAAAAAAATATTATTTTAATTTTTTTTATCCTTAACATAATTACTTATTCACTAAATTATTTTTTAAAATTTTAATACTAAATATTAATTATTATTTTTCTTAATGATTATGCTAAGTCTAAATACGAGAAGTAAAAATGAACGGATGAAGTACTTTGTTAGTACTAGTGCTTTAGTTTTTAGTTTGGAAAAAGGCTCAAATATGTCATCGAACTTTGAGAAAAGACTCATCTATGACATCTGTTAAAAATTTGGCTCATTTATACTCGAACTTTGAGAAAAGGCTCATTCATGTCATTATTTGTTAACTGAAATGACATAGAGGAGCTAAACTTTTAACGGATGACATAAATGAGCATTTTCTTAAAGTTCAATGGCATATTTGAACCTTCTCCATTTAAAAAAATAATTTAATTAATGATGTGGCCGAATCATAATTGACCACGTGTATAAAATAATTTTGCAAAACGAAATATATTTTTAGTTTAAAAATAATAGCATGGATAAGCTTTTTCTCAAAGTTCGATGACATAAATGAACCAAATTTTTAATGAATGATATAAATAAGCCTTTTTTCAAAATTCGACGACATAATTAAAGTTTTTTCCTTTTAGTTTTTAGAACCGACCACACTCCAGCACTCCAGCTAACTGACTAAAGCACTAGTACTAACAAGTTGTGTACTTTGAAAAACATCATATTTGCAAATGCAAGTTCCAAACACTGCCTAATGACTTAATCCTCAAAAAAAAAAAAACCAATCCAAATAAAAACAACATACGACTCATTCACTACACCACACCTGTAAAGCCGCACGTGTCTTTGACTTTCCTTTGACTCCCTGCAGAAGCTTCGAAAAATCATCTGCTTGCTTTACAAGCCCTAATCTTCCATCGAATCTCCAAAAATTGAACTTTGAACCCCTTTTTTCTCGATTACATTACTACTTCATTAACTCAGGTCAGTTTTCTTTTTTCTTGTTACTAATTTATTTTTAAAAAAATTATATTTACTGTTTGGAGTTCCATTGAAGTTTTGATCGTGATTACTCCCGTGGGTTTGATTTTGAACTCCATAATTTCACTTGGGTTGTAGTAATCTTACTGTTTCTTGCAAAATTTAGTGTCAATTTTGGAATATGCGTAGTAATTGGGATTTTGGACCCCCACCTGTTTCTTCTATAATGTGTATAGTATAATGATGAGTTCATCTGCCTTTTACTCTAGCAGGGTGTGTGACCTAGTTGTCAATGAAGTGAGTTGAACACAATGAGGTCTCGGGTTCAAATTTTAGTAGAGACAAAATAATAGGTGATTTCTTCCCATCCGTTCTAGCCTAGCCTTGGTTAACCTAGTGCCAGTTGGTGGTTGGAGCTGACAGGTACCCGTGGGATTAGTCAAAGTGCGTGCAAGCTGGCCCGATACCTGGATTTTAAAAAAAAACTATAAATTGAAAGAAGGAAAAATAAGCAAATTTCTATTCTACTCCGACCAATGAGTTGATTGATTATACGTGAACTTCTACCTAGTGGTTCTGCTAAAAAGTAGTTGAAGAATCTTCTTTAAACTCAAACTTAGTTTTAATTGAATTCATCATGAGATAGTATACTATCATATGGAGCTTTCCAAAATTGTGTATAGACAGAGATACAGATTTGTCTTGCTTTAGGTGCTTCTTCATTGTATTGAGAGTGCTGTAGCGACTTCTTGCTGAACTTAATGAACTCTTTACTTTGTTTCATTTCTTTCAGTTGGAAATATGGAATTTAGAAGTTTATAAATCGTTGTTGCAATTGGAATGACATATTGAGTTTCATTTTTCTTTTTTTCGTTTACAAATTTTCTTGCAGAATTTGATTACTCAGGATATAGGGAGCACATACTGTGGATTTTTCTGTTGTGATCGGCTTTGTTAATGGATTGAGCAAAGGTGCTCTTTATTCTATTGATTTCATGGTACTTTTCTTGATTATTTAACTTCTTCTGTTCAGTGTTCAAAGTGAATACGGGATTGAGAATGCCCACAAATCGGCATTGCCCCCGAATTGACACTTATCAGCTGAAGCTTCAAATTGAAAGGAAGATTGGTCAACAAAGGGCGGAGAAATATTTTACTGCGTTAAGCAAATACTTGAGTCTAAAGCTTAGCAAGTCAGAGTTTGAGAAGTTCTGCATTGGTTTGTTGGGGAGAGATAATATCTGCCTTCATAATGCACTTATGCGAGCAATCATAAAAAATGCTTGTGCAGCTAAGACACCTCCACTGAAGAATGGCACAATGCAGCCTTCAATTAATGGCAAAGTTCCAAATGGATGTCAAAGAGGCACTCTCCAGTCACTATGCAGGGATGTGTTTCCTCGGTCTCCTAGAAAGGGGAGAACTCCTACTCTTCGTGATCGCAGATTCAAGGACCGATCATGTCCTCTGCGGCCTCATTGGAAAACCCATTCTGTTGCTTGTGAAGATAATGCACCAAAAGCACAAGAGCATCAAAGTGCTACTGAGTGGCTATCATTGGGTAGCACTCATAGTAGAAGCCATGTAACTGCTCCCCTTGGCATCTCCCTGAGTGCTAGGGGAACAAGGAAAGTAGTATGTCACAGATCAGCCCCTTTACACGGTATTGAAACTTGTAATAGCACTCGTGAGTTGCCAGACTCCAGCTCTCTAAAGAAATGGTTGGAACAGAAGTCGGAGACAGAAGGCGTACAGATATCAACAGATGCCATAAAAGTGTTGAATAGTGGGCTTGATGTTTTTTTAAAGAGATTAATAAAACCTTGTTTGGACTTAGCCGGCTCAAAGTCACAACACAAGCGCATCCATGACCAAGCTTTATCAGTTTCAAATAAAACGAGGCCCATAAAATACATTCAGAAACCGAGTGATCTCTTTTCTGTTTCAATGCTGGATTTTCGCTCTGCAATGGAGTTGAATCCCAGGATACTGGGGGAAGATAGCAGAATACAGCTTGAGAAAGTTTCCTTGCATGCATACGAAGAATCATTGATCAATTAGTGCATTGATATTGGTATGGTTGCAACTCCAAGTCCATCTGAAAGTGATGACTTGAGTTGTGATTTTAAAAGTCGGTCAAACAGTGATGCTGATGCAGTTTATACAAGCAGTAGCAAAGCTTCGACGTCATTTAGAGCTACGTAAAATTTTGGATCAAGGTTAGGTTGTGTATACATCTAAGAGCTGATTATTTCTAAATCGAGAGTTGTTATTACCTCATAAAGTAGCAAGATATCAATACTTGTAAGATTGTAGCCATTACAAATAGAGTTAAGTAGGCTTCTTTAACTAATAGTTATAGTCTTTCATGTAACTGACTGTTGTTTGTTAATAAAGCTTAATTTTTCCCTACCTGTACCATTATTTACTTAGCTAGCGTTGGGCCATAGATTTAGTTGAAACTTGAAAAAAAGAGTTTTTGAAATTGTGTTGGAAAAATAGTTTTTGGAACTTGAAGTTGTGTTTGGACATGCATTTTACATGGAATTTTTTTGAAATTTTGTGAGTGGATGTGAATTTCACACAGAAACTGGTCTGGGCCAGTTTTTGGAACTTGAAAGTTTTTTGAAGACATGTTCAAAAACTGAACAAATTTTATGAACAAACAACATTTTCAATTTTTTTTTTGAAAATCTACTCCCAAAATCTATTGCCAAATGGGAGCTTAGATTCTCTTCTTTTGCCCCTTCCTTCAAACAAAGGGAAAAGAGAAGAAGGGGTGGGGAGCTGTGCCGTTTTTGTTAAGTATGGTTTTAAAGTAGAATCTTCATGTAGAAGGATCATATACACTTGTAGCCATTTTCAGTAATGTGTACATTTTGACCCCCCTACACTTAAATTAAGCTAGCAAGATCTAGAGTGTCTATGGCAGTCGAGTTGATATGATCTAGGAATCATGATCCACCGAAGAAAAGAAAGAAGTATACCACGATGCGAAAAGATAGAGATTTTGATATAAAATTCCCAATTAGACTAAGCTAAGGGCTAAAGAAATGCGCAGACTGCCTCTGTTAAGTCCAACATTTTTAATTATCCTTTTTATGGTTAAACAGCAATGATAGGTATTGCTAGGTGGACCAGGTAATTGGTCTGTTCCGATTTTGATAGGTGCACCTGACATTGGTATTTCCATGATTAATTAATATTTCATTCTGTTTGTTGCCTCCCTATTCGGGACAAGGTAGGAGTGGCCTCGGTGGAAGACAAGATGCGGGAAATGCGACTGAGATGGTTTGGGCATGTGAAGAGGAGAGACACAGATGACCCAGTGAGAAGGTGTGAGAGGTTGGCCATGGATGGCTACAGAAGAGGTAGGGGTAGGCCGAAGAAGTATTGGGGAGAGGTGATTAGACAGGACATGGCTCAGTTACAGCTTACCGAGGACATGACCTTAGATAGGAGGCTGTGGAGGACCCACATTAGGGTAGAAGGCTAGTACATAGTCTCGTTATTCTTCCTTATTCATAGGCGCACTAGCACATTACAATTCCTTGTACTCTCATTTCTGCTATTTCTGTTACTATTTATTGCTTTCAGTACTTTTGATTACTCTATTTTATCTGTGATGCCTTCGTTATTTATTTTTCTATAGCGCTTTGAATTTTTTTAACTTTATCTGACCCCCTTTTATGCTTTTTTTTTGAGCCGAGGGTCTCTCGGAAACAGCCGTCCTACCTTGGTAGGAGTAAGGTCTGCGTACAATCTACCCTCCCCAGACCCCACGTTGTGGGATTTCACTGGGTTGTTGTTGTTGTTGTTTGTCTGTTTGTTGCCTCCAAGTCTGTTACTCCAATTAAGCCCCGTCTAACTAGAAGTGGGTAGTGGCACTGGGTGGATGGTGTATCCATCCTTAAAGACTTCTCTTTTCCTTCTTTCCCATCTGGTTGCTACTATATTAACCTCTTGTCTGCTGTTTCCTGAATCAGTACCTTAATGTCTCATTATGGATCTGGAATATAGTCTCTCATCATGCACTGGAATTTTCCTTTTGGAAACGTGGATGATAAGAACTCAACTTTTAATGTGTTGGTGAGATAGTCGGAATGGAATTCATTCAAAGAAAGAGTATAGTATAAATGATAAATTCTTGTGTTCTTACCTGAAATATATCAGATAAAGTTTGTGGCTTTTATAATGGCATCATTGGATTAGAACAATAGCCATTACAATCAGAATAGCCTAACAAGAAATATCACAGGACCTATGATTAAAGCAGAAGTTAACATGACTCGCAAAAACATTAAAACAAAGAACAACAAACAACCTAATGGAAAATATAGTTGCATCATGATATGGAATTACGCCTATCTCTTCTTGGTTTATTTTTCCCCTTGCTGGGTGATGGCATCGTGACTTCTTCAGCTCCAAATGATGGATACAGTTTCCCAAGCTTTCTGGAGACTGCAGTTATGAATGATTTTCTGAGCAAACGAGGCTTATCAGAAGGTGGAGTAGTGGTCCCCAAAGGGGTGCTAGCTGCTGATTTGTCATCACATTTTTCAATTTCTTTGCACTTCATTTTCAATTTCATTAGCTCAAATTTTAGATCCTGATTTTCTCTTTTTAGACTTGAGAATTCGTCTGTAACAGGAGGAATGTCAGTGGAGAGCCAATTGAACTTAGATGGAAAAGAAAGAGGATCTGCCTCTACTAAACTAACATCCATAACTTCGCGAAGGCATTGTTGCTCATAGTAAAGCACTTGCACAACAATCTGAACAGGGAGCCTCTCATTCTGAGCAGCGTGAGCACAAGCTTCTCGAGTTAGCTTTTGACAGTTCATAACACTGCAAACTTTTTTCCTCTCAATGTCACTTAGAGCTGGATGTGCCTTCAAATTGTGCAAAAGCTAGATGATTAGAGACAGGTATCTCTGATAGGGTTATTTACTTAGGATTTTTAGTTTTTTATGTTCACAATATGTATATTAAAGTGACATACAACAGTAGGTAATTCTTCGTAGCTACCCTGATATAGCAACGTAGAAAATAGAATAGCATGCTATAGCATGATTTTTAAGTTCCAAAACTCTTTTCTTTCTGCAGCATGACGATAAACCTTATCAAATGCAACTGATTGTTAAGCAGATATTGGATCTACAAATGAGACACTTGAAAGAACATCGATACTACACATGAACATGTTTAAGATCTTGTAAATGCCTAGGCAGAAACATGTGATCTCCCTTAGTATCACCTGTATACTGTAAAAATATTTTCTTACTCAACTGAATGAGGCCCTTAATGGATTTATGCAAGAGATCATGATGATTCAAATAGTTTTCACATCCCAAACTACTACATTTTCTACTGTTCGGTGCAATCTTTACATCATTAAAGATCATATTTCAATCAAGGTAGTAAATCAGTTGATTATAATATTACTCCCTCTATTTCATATTAACTGAATTTCTAGAGTTTATTTCATTGTTCAAAATAGTTGAATTGTTCAAAGTTCAAAAGAAATGTTTGTATCTTTTTCCATGTTTACCCTTTTCATTAATGAAGTTTTGTAATTTTTTAGGAGTTAAACTATATACGTACAAAGTTATACTTCAATAAGGGACTATTTGTATTTATGATTTCACATTTAATCATTTTTATGAGGTTGATTAAACAAAAGGGTAATAGAGGAAAATATGGTTCAAATTTTATGCTTGAATGCTTTTCTTAATATGTGTGCATTACCTTAGAAATTAAGTAATATGGAATAGAGGGAGTACTATTTAGTAGTTGGTATCGAAGATTCAACATGTATACCTTCAAATACATGTCAATGGCCTTGTACATCATATCTTCTGTGATCCTAGATTGCTCTGGAATGACTTCAGCAACACTAATAAACTCTGAAACAAAGAGATTACTGTCAGAGGCTATTTCAGCAAGGTAATCTTGCATGAGTTTCCCAACTTTCTCCATGTCACTTGCTGATGGAAACACATTCTCTTCATCGTTGAAGCCTAATCGATTTCCCACCATTTCATACTCTAGGAAATTCATCATAATATGTTTCACAGTTGCAACATCGAACGATGTACCCCCTGTTAATGAATATGAAGGAATTAATAAATCATCTAATACAGCCTGTCCAAGTTGCAATGACATTCTCCTCTCCAAATCGACCCTGCAAGAAACTGTGGTTTCTAGATATATTGCAGTTCGAAGAAGCAACGAGAGAAAGCTAACTGATAAGGCATTTTTCTCCCTTGGCAAAAGACTAACAATGGTTTCTAAAACAATCCTCTTTTCATGTTCTGTTCTTGCCTCAGTCTTTTTCCTCCCCTTTCCTGATGTATCCTGGAATGACAAGAAAATCATATTAACAAATATTTCACTTAACCAAATAGAAGAAAACGACAAAAGTTACTCCCTTACGTTTGAAGGTTGAACCAACCTTCAAGCATAAGGGACTATTCAAGGGATGAGACCTCACCAAACCTCCAAGGGATTTCTGCGCGTAGAGCGTTAATATTGGTCCAAGTGCATACTGTTTGAATCCCCTTGCCATCATAGCAATCAAAACCCTTTGGAAAAAATCAATTCTTAGGACAGTTAAATCCTCACCCAACCAATCAAATGTGGAGGAATTCAAGCCATATTGGCTGTCCTTGCAGACTATGTATGCAATTGTGTCTATGCATCTGTTCACTAATTTTATATCTTCTGCAATGGGAAGAAGCTTTTCTGAAGAGTGCAAAATGGAAACTGAACTTGCAATGCTCTTAAGTGCTACTTTATTTAAGTAGGCCTCTGTTAATCCTATCAAATTTCCATCTGCATACTCATCTGTCATCTCAAGATATTCTGCCACACATCTAATCAATGCAAAGTTTTCTGAGCTTATCTCAAAGTTTATTTCATAACAAAATTTTGCTGCAAATTCAAATGCTTTTGCTCCACCAGGAATGTCAGCGATTTCAATTGCAGAAAGCTTAGGATCACAGGATTTTGAGATCAACTTCCTTATGTATCCACACTTTGAGACTAGTGGGAACTGCATGTACACATCAAAGATTGCGCCTTTTAGTTTGAGAGTTTAACTTTTGTACACTGACAATATAAATAATGAGGCATGATACATAAACAGACATTCAAACGTGGCATCAACTGGCAAGTAAGCACTCCAACATTTAGAGTGCACATTAGACACCTCAACTTGGTCTCAACTGGCAAATAACACTCCAACTCGTCTCCATTCTGCCTCGTGGATACCAGACAATGACGTGATATATAAATTTTGGAGGTGTCTAGATGATCAAGTATTCAACTGACACTGTAGAGACGAGTTGAGGTGTCTAGAAGTGCACTCCCAAAGTTGGAGCGTTCACTTATTAGCTGAGGCCGAGTTTGAGTGTTTGTATTATGCCTATATATAATTCTTACACTATTAGGTTGCCTAAAAGATAAGTAGAGGAAGTGCTCATGAACAGTTAGAACACGGAATGTACCTTGTGCAGAGCAAAAGAAGTTGTTCCAACATGAACAGTTATATCACTTGGGATATCCTGGGATAAAATCCTGTAGATATTATAAACAGGCCACTCAATTCATAGAAAAAATTGCATAGTGGAAAAGAACACTGGGAAACAACCAAAAAGGAAAAAAATTATATGTGAAGATAGAGTACCATTCAGAGGTCCTTTTCATAACATTGGAAAGAAATTCTTTTCTGTTAGTGGACATGTTAACATGAGTAGAGGGTTGTGTAGTCTGCTCTGAACCAAGATCCATCATGGCAAAAGATTATAAAGTACCTTGATGTATAGTATATAGTATAATTCTTGATAAAGCAGAAACCAGTACTACTTATGTCCTTGCCTGCATTTCTGGTTCAAGTGCATTGGTATATATTATATCATCACCAAGTTCAATCAATAAGGTCGGCAGAATTCCCATTATAGGCCCGAATGATAATTGTGTTGGGGTTTAAGTGTGGTGTGAATGAGCAATAAGAATTGAGAAATGTGGGAATCAAGGGGAGGGAAAATGAAAAGTCATTTTTCTCTTTATTGTTAGAAGAAAGGATAAGAGTTAATTAGAGGGTATCTCCTCATGCCGGCGGCGGCGGCCGCTTGGCTTCGGCTTCAGCAAATGATGTGATTGATTGATTAGACAAAATTTATTTATCAATCTCATTAATTTTGCTGCAAGGTCAAATGCTTTTGCTCCACATATATTTCCCTTCCTAAAAGACAACATGCCTATTCTGAACAGTAAGTTTGCACTCTTTGTTGGCTATAAATAAAGAGTTTTTCTCTCAGTTTTCAACATTAAAATTTCTTCATCTTCTGCATATATTTTCTTACAACCAAAGTTATATCTTTGTGTGATTACGTTGCTGCTTTTTGAGCTCGCTGGAATTATCGAAGTTTGAAGTACCGTTACTTCTTTAATGTTCTATCCGTTTTATCCTGGGAGGAATAAATCTATAACCTTGGATACAATGAAAGGATTAAATTTCTTAAGGACACACAGTGAATTCTGTGGACTCGAATACTATTTTTCCTTTTCATCTTTATTGTTTTTAGTTTGCTAACTTTAATACCGGAGATAACAAATAGTACTATGGAAATTATGCCAAGATGTTTCACTGGGCACAAGATTTAATAATGAGAAGAAAACTTTTAAAATTTGTGGTCATAAATATTTGTATGATGGGATATTCAATCAGAAGTTTAAAGTTTAATTGTTATCAAACATATAAAATTGTGATTCCTTTTTATACTTCCTATATTTCAATTTGTTTGTCTAGTTTTAACTTGGTATAAAATTTTGAATCTTATGGTCTTAAATTAAAGACATGTATAATGTACCTAAATAGGATTTGATTTTTTGATTTTAAATATATCACGTAGAAAATTAGAATTAAAGAGTTGCAGAAAAAAAAATAGACATTCTTTTTTAAATGAATTAAAAGACAAATTGTTTTGATGTATTAGTGTATGAGAGTGAGCCTCTAGGAGACTTACGAGTGAATGTTACATGGCTTATATATGTGAGAGTAGTGGGGTTAAGAGGGGTAGTAAATGATTTAATTCAGTGTTTGGGGACGTAGGAAGATGCCCGAGAGGATGACGCCAAAAGAAAAGAAGTTCCTATGTGGGGATATTCATTTTCATCCGCAAAATGGCAAAAGTACTATGCAAACCTCCTCGTATTTAATTAATTCGATCATCAAGAAGAATTAGTAGATTGATTAACATGCATTTTCCTTTGATTGTGCTCCCATAATTTTCAAATTCTAAATTTCGTTTATGCATTTAACTAGTTTTCAGGTTGAGTCAAAAATAAAACGTGAAGAATGTACGTAGTGGCTGGAGAGGAAAAAATACCCCACAGGCCATAGGCCAGCTGTAACACACATTGCATGTCGTGCCTTGTGCAAATAAGACTGGAATCGGGGGAGTAAGAAGTGGGATTTGTGAAGGACATAGGATTTAGTGACATGACACTCATGAATAAATTTAATACTTACACAACCCCTTCTAATTTCCCTTGAAACATAAATTATTAATAATATTTCTAATCAAATTAACTTGATAGAGCACCATGAAAATAGAGGCTTAATTTATCCAAACATCCCAATTGAATTGGGTCCACTGATTAAGTTGTGAGATTAA
The DNA here is from genome assembly GCF_947179165.1 of Solanum dulcamara. Classification (NCBI taxonomy): domain Eukaryota; kingdom Viridiplantae; phylum Streptophyta; class Magnoliopsida; order Solanales; family Solanaceae; genus Solanum; species Solanum dulcamara. Next base: position 37,748,282 of record NC_077247.1, read on the forward strand.
AGAAACCTCTTACATAATTACACACATCCTTAATTATTTTCCAAGGATAAGTACTTGTTGATGCTACCACTTGTGTCATTGGCAATTAAGCCTGCATAAAACTAATCTCGTGTCTCATATGAGTCAATTGTAGAGAGCAACGTGTTCACGAGGGTACCATGCAGACCATTATGACTTATTATTGATCCATAGAGATTTTATTAATGTTAAACACAATGTAGCTTGCTCACCAAAGCCTCCTACTTGAGAAGCTAGTTGCGAAACAAAGTGAAAATTGTCTCACTTTAATTTCAACAATTGAACTTGAAATCTATATGCAAATTGGAACTACACTTCAAAGTGTTGTCTTTCACTCTACTCCTAAACTTTATAAGGCAGCTGAGTAGAATAAGTTTAAAATCCGTTTAAACATTTTTCTAATGCTTATATGGCTAGGTCCAATTTATATAATGATATTTGACCAAACAAATTAAAAGGATATTAGATTCATATATTAGTGATAAAAATTTGTAAAATAGTTGTTGAATAAAATTGTGATGGGAAAACTGAATATTAAATAGTCTAGTGAAATCAAATCTTAAACTTTGTGAAATTATAAGTTCTATTAACAAATAAGAAAAAATTACCTAAATACACAACTTATTTTATCATATTCTTTAAAATTTTCTACCGTTTGAAAAAATTACAAAAATCCCTACTCTCTTCCATTCTCTGATACATCACTATACGCGATGTATATGTCAGATACATCACTTTACATGATGTATCAGGACGTTAGATACATCACTTTATGCGATGTATAGATCGAATACATCATTTACGTAATGTATCAAGTCATCGGATACATCACTTTACGCGATATACCGATCGGATACATCACTTTGCTTGATGTATCAGGACGTACGTGATGTATTCGGAAGTGACCAAAAAAAGGAATTTTGGATAAATTTTTTTAAAAAAAATAACGTGTAATTGAGAAAAATCACTATAGAATTTAGGTAAAATTTACAAATAATAATATTACGGCAAAAACAGAATCATAAAAAAAAAGTATTCTTATAACTCGACAAGTACTGTTAACTTGAGGTGTGTGTGACCTAGGATATGACAAGTCATTGGCATAATTAAAATGATACCTATCGAGGGGAATAGTGCCACGTTTCTTATATAATTAAGTGCAATTTATTGGCCACCAAGTCCCACTCAATACCTAACAAAAGGGAAATAGTTCTTTGTTTAGTGATTGCTCGTAAAGGGAATCTTATCACATCCATATGTTAAATCACATCATGCAATTGTATGTTTGCTTGTTGAATTAAACAGACCAATTGAGAAATATATCACACAAAAATTATGACTTGAGAATACTTAGTATTAGTGCACATAATATAGTGATTTTGTAATACATGAACTGTTCCCCTGATAAAATTGGTTTAAAGATGAAGTTATGATTAGTAAAGGGTGAAGACTAAAGGCATCCATCATTTCTTTATTGGCCAAAAATTGACTTGATTTCTGGCATCACACCCAGCTAGAGGCAGATCAAGGATTTGAACATTATGAGTTTGAGTTTCAGATTATATTCCATTAGATTTGCTGGGGTCAAAATCTACTTTACATATTTGTATTTATTTCGTGAAATTCGTAACACATATACAAGGTCCAATGTCTCTACATTCGCCCCCCTATCGATGTGAATGAATTTTTAGACTAAACCCAATTAGCCAGTTCACACAAAGCAAATTGGCTGGTACGGCGCTTGATCACTAACACTTTGTTTGGATGGTGGTTACGTATTGTTTCATAATGTATTGTATTGTATTGTGTTGTATTGTATTGTATTGTATTGTATCGTATTATATTGTTTTAATGAATACAGTATTTAGATAGATTATATCGTTCTCTGTCGTTACATAATGTGACACATCCATGATTCGAATGATAAAACTTACAAGAAAAGTAGGATATGGGGTAGAGTTACTATGAAAATGTAGAGTAACAGATGAAATATAATTATTAAATAATAAATAAAGACAAAATGAGAAGAAAATATTAAGGTAACGACGTGAACACACCGAATCGATCGTTACATAAAATGGGTCTTTTCGTTGTTACCTAACAATAGATTTAAACGATACGATCCAATAGAATTTAGGTAACAATCAAAATAAATATTATATTTAAACTAATAATACAATACAATACAATACAACAGGGACAACCATCCAAACAAGGTGTACACACCAATTCTTTGATACGTCTTCTGACCGAGTCAAGAGTCAAGACCAAGCCAACTCTCAGCGTACATGACATGGGATCTGGAATGGACACAAAAAAATCCAAGGACATGGCTCCAGGCGTGTAACTCTCATCTACTTTTTTTCGTTTTTAACCACGCCAATTCTCTTTTCAAGCTGAACAACAACTCTACTTATTCAGAAGTTCTAAACCCTCTTTCTCTGATTGTTCTGTCTCTACTGTTAAGCATATATTTTAGCAAATTCGTAACAGCATAAAATTTCAGGCAAGAAAACAGAAAACGGAAAATACATACAACTAATTGAAAAAATAATAGTATGGTAGGTGCTTTTGTGGAGTGTGAACTAGTTTTTTTTAAAAAAAATAAACAAAAATATTTTATTGATAAATAATGCGGGTACAAATTTCTTTGATTCTTCTCTTTGATTTTTCCTTGATTCGAGAGCCGTTAGTGGCGTATTTCTCGAACTAGCTAGAATGATTTGAACTTGTTCACCATGAAAGGATTTGTGGATCTTCTAGAAGTATTTGATTATCAAGAAGAGTTTGACATATTTTGATCTATTTATGAATATTCCATGAATTTGTGAAATTTTCGAAATGAGTGTGAACCAGTGATTCCATGAAAATAACCAAATAGAGCTAAAGTCCTACTTGTTGAGCTGGACTATCCTGGAAACAAAATTAAGATTTTTCTTACTAGGCATTTGGACATAGATCTTGCTTAAATTTGAAAAGGAGTTGTTAAAGTTAGAAGTTGAAAATTGGTATTTGAAAGTTGAAGTTGTGTTTGAATATGCATTTTACTTTTAAAAAAAAGTTGAAATTTTGTAAATATAAAAAGTTTTTTCACTTGAAAACTGGTCAATACCAATTTTTCGAACTAGAAATGCTCATCTCCAAAAACAACCGGATCAGTCCAATGTATAAACCAAATCATGTTTTGAAAGATCATTAAACTGGAGATTCTGGACCAACATGAAAGATCATCAAGTAAATGTGGTTATCATAACTACGTATAGATTATTCTACGAAGTAAATGAAGCTGAATGGAATTGATAACTCCCTCAATTTTAATTTTTTTGTTTTGTTTTCATTATCCGGATATTCAGGAGTTAAGACCATTCCAGAGCCCCCAAGGTTCGTTTTGCCTTTTGTGATTTAAGATGTAGTAATGGATGCTTCATTGGCAAAGAACTGGTATGAACACCACAGCGAGAATAATACCTTTTTCTCCCTTTGGGGAATCTACTCTCTCAAATGACAGTATTCTGTGATATATGGCAACCTACTGGTACCAACACCGCACAAGTTTTGTCTACTGTTCTGTAAGCTTAGCATTTTCCTCCAGCGCTATATTGAAGTCATTGCCACGTTTGTGGTGAAAGTCAATTTTTTGTGCATCTATCAGATCTGATAGACCTTGGTGGTTAATTACTATAGTAGTAAGATAGATGGAATTTAGATTCTCAAATGGCTTCTGGTTTGTTCACATATGGGTTTTAATTTCAGCATCTGCATGTTTCATTCACATATGACATTATTTTGTCGACAGGAAGCTTCATTATTAAGACCAACCATTCACACAATTTGCAAGTCTCACAAACAAGCACACAAATACTACAAGCAGTTCACAACTTGATTGGGCTGACTGTCGCAACTAGTGACGGGTAGTCATATCAACTTTTTTATCTGCAAGGATGTTTCACGCATAAAGAGCTTCAACTTTTGAGATGAGGAAAACAAGCATAGAGATCAGATTTTGGGTGTTTTGCTTCAGCATGTTCCTTACACTTCACCTCTGATGTTGTGCACATAAATGTCTGCATACACACCTTGCACTGCCATCATTTACAAAACAAACGAGTTAACCAAGAACCAAAGTAAAGTTTTACGTATGAATTTGCAGGTCTCAAAACCCAACCTAACTGATGGCTAATAAAAATCTTCTAGCATTAGTCATAAGCCATAATATATTGTAATAAACAGGTCTGCTGGCTAAAAAATGGGAATCATGGAAATAGAACCTCCTAATCCACTCTATATCCAACTTGGGAATTACGTTACAAGAACAATATACTCATGCGACTACTCCCTTATCTGCCAACAGTTGGACAACAGAAATGATACCTCCACCTCCTACCGTTAAGGGTCATTAAAGAAGTAAAAAGATTTGGGGGGGGGGGGAAGAGTATAGGTGGTCCATCTGGTATTTTGGCTTAATGAATATACAGAAAAACAGTATTACACAGAGAATTTGTCATTATAACATCATAAAACATAATATAAAGTCTCCACTGAAATTGAGCTATATCAAGTTAGAGGTATTCTGATGGTATTACAGACTCCAAATGCTCTTTTAAATCCAAGAGGCCAAAACAGTTGGCAAAACCAATAGAAATGCTGACTTAGCCAAAAAAAATTGGCCTATATTACAGTAAACTGTAGATTGACTTCGAGTCGATTCAAATTAGCCGCCTCAATTATTTTAGGCAGGGACTAGTTCACAATTTGATAAAACAGAAGCTTATTGAATAATTTTTAAAAAGTACTAACCTTCAAAAAAAACTATAATAAAATGTAATAACATAACTGGAGAAAGTAATATAGGTATCACTTGACTCTATATAGTAGGCTGAAGCAAACTCACAAACTAGATCACTTCGAATTTGTCTTCCAAATTTTGACAAAAAACAAGGAGTTGGCTAATATTTGTTCTCTCCTAGAATAGGGTATATTTTAGCCTATATTTATAAATAAATAAAAAGAAAAAAACAGTTCACACTATGGAATACACATAAATCAATGAGCACATATCTCAATACCGAGGGGGTATTAGATTGTTAAAATCTCTCGTATGTGCTACTATTGGACAGATAAAAGATATTTGTAAATTAGCAACCAATCAATCATCAATCCCAAACAATATGTTCACAATTTACAAAGAGAAAAACTTCAAACATATATGATTAGAAGTAAAAATTAAGCACTTTGACATTCCCAAATCGCAGACACAAAAAGGTAAAATTGGAAAAATGCAAAAAAAAAAACATAGTACTGACAGGATACAGCATTCACCATATATGCCTCCCTGTTCTGAATTTATCACTAAGTGGGGTCCATACCTCTAGTTACCTTATTTTATGAGACCGTTATCTTGTTTTTTAATTCCTTATTATTGCAGTAATAACTAATACCTGGACCCATCTTTTTGCAAACACCTCAACTAATCCACTGGATACGTGCAACCGGCACAGGTACCGCATAACCCTCCCTTACCAAGGCTAGGCTGATGAGAAGGATTCAACCCCTTTTTGTGTAGAGGGAAAGAATTCACCAAATGTCACTTCCACTGGACAATGAGTCTTGATATCCAAAAGTTGTTACTACAACTCTTCAACTGCTAAGCCACCACCCTCAAGGGGAATATTTCTATCCTATTAATAGCCACAATGATGGAGACATTTTCAAAACTGAATAGATGTGCAACTTCTTCATTACTTCCAACTCGAGTGGGATGGGGAAGTGTTGGCAATTCGGTATAACAATATGTACATTACACATTAACTTAAGTACTCCTTTCATCATATTTACATGACACTCCAGAAATGTTTGATACAATTCACAAATTTCATGAACAAATTCATAAAACTATTTATACTTTTTTAATTTTCATGTAATATTTCTTTAATTAAGCTAAAATTTGCAACCATTACTATAATCTTTTCTTTCAGAAGCACTAAGATATGTCAGTCAACTTAACATATTATATTATGTACTCAATCAAATTCCTCATAAACTATAATATTGAGTAAGAAGAGAACACCCTTCAATGTCCCACCTACAGTCTTGTTACCCTTCTTTATGTGTCTATTCTCACTTACATAGTTACATAAATTCCTTAACAATCATTGTATCACCATTAATTAGTAACTTTTCGTAGTTAATGCTGGTTTTTAACTGGCAATCTCTTTTCGCCCTAACAACTTCTTAGTTTCAAATTTTCTGATTCTAACTTTTGGATACTAGTATCTTCACCTAGGTACAAACATAATTTCAGTTTTTCAGTGTACAGATAATTCAACACATTACAACTCTTTCAACAAAGCAGTTGATGAGCCTTGTCCCTTCAAAGAAATCTAAACTCAAAACTCTAAGCTTCAGAAGCAACTGCAACAACAAAATGGGGTCTCAAAATTAGATCCTAGACCAAGTTCCAACAAAGGGGAAAAGAAGAAGTCCAAGTTGCAACTATACATACAGTGCTCAAAAGGACAATTCAAGGGGGGAAAACGAACATACAAAAGTTATTGGAAAAACATAAGGTACCTAACTCTTTCTCCTTTATTACTCCAAAAGAAACATTTATTACAAATTGAGGATAGTTCCCTCATATCCCATATAAAGGAGCAAAAGAAAAGAGTGAAGAAAACTGGGAATAATACTAAAGGAAAATAGGGAGCTTTGAGTTTTTAGTTTGGGTATTGTATAAGTTTGACGCACAAAATGAAAAGATAATCATTCATTCATGCATGTTACAGATAGCTATCAACCACTCATACAATAGTAATTATCCAGGTATGTGCTATTAGCACAGCTGCATATGTATTAGATAACTATGTCCACTAAGGCTTAGGCAAAAAATAAAATTTCACCTTTTCCTGTAGAGTTATAGGGGAAGAACTCACTTAATATCACCTCTGTTGAATACAAATCTTGATATCCAAGGCTGTTACACAACTCCTCAACCACTAAGACACCCCCTCAAGTAAAAAATTCTCTCATATTGTTATTATTAATAGCCTAAAAATGGAAAAAAAATAATCAAAACTGAAGACATTTGCAACTTCATTACTATACAAGTCAAGTGGGAAGGAAGAGTGTTGGTCATTCAGTCTACAAATGGCTGATACCAAGTCGATTTATATACAACTTCCGCAAATTTCATGAATTCAAATTCATTCAATTACTTAAATTTGCAACAATACTGCAATATTATACAGCAACAGAATGAAATTGAACATATTACCTGGATATTCATGGCCTTTTTGTTCGTATCGAGCTGACTTCCTACGTATATGGGACGATTTAACAAGTTAATATAAAATAGAGCTAAATTATTCACGTAAAAGGATTTGCGTCTAGAAAACGATCAAAAAGAAAGAAATATTTGCGTCTAAAACAATAGAAGAACACTAAACGCACTGTCGGGCTATGTTTTCTCCCGACACTGAAATCAAATCGGACTAATTCAAGGATAAAATAAGACTTATTTTACCAATACAACTAAGATAAAGAGAAGGAAAAAACAGAGAATACCTTTGGCACCCTTTAGCTTATCCAGATTCCTCTCCCGAGCCATCTTGGCTTTCTGACCGTTGCCTCCACCCATGATTTGCCTAAGAGAAAACCCTAGGGTTTCTTTGTTTCGGCGCTAAAATGTGGCGGGGAGTGCCAGATGAACTGAGGGTTCCGTTAACTAAACTTTACCTAAATCCCATAATAGAAAAGTCTAATTATTGTACATTTCTCATTGTACCAAAATTACCCAATATCCCCTTTTTTTTAACTTTTCTGATACATTAGTGATGTATCTGATACATCAATTATCTATAGAGTAATTAATGAAGATCATCTATTTATGAATAGTATTTTAATATAAGGTATGATTGGTTCTTTAAATCAATTACTGATCTAATTAATAAGATTAATTTGGTTAACAAAATAACGGTTGTGTACGTGAAGATTCAAGCCAAAAAACAGAGCATAAATTCAAATCAAATTCGATTTCAATTTTTTTTTCAGTTTTAGTGATACATAAGTTATGTATCTGATACATCAACTTTAGATGTAGAATACTTAATGCATATCAGTTATTTATGGTTAGTATTTTAATGTAAGTTTTGATTGGTTATTTAATTGAATCACTGATCTAATTAATGGGATTAATTTGTTTAAAAAAACAACTGTGATGTTCATGAAGATTCAAGCCAAAAAACAGAGCATCGTCTCGAATGGAAAAAAAAGAGCATCAATTCAAACCGAAGTTGATTTCAATTATTTTTTCACTTTTGCTGATACATAAGTTATGTATCTAATACATAACTTTAGCTATAGAATACTTAATGCACATCAGCTATTTATGGATAGAAGATTGAGATAAGGTATGATTGGCTCTTATAGTTCCGAATCTCAATGGGTGGGACGGGATCTTCTTGATGACGTATTTCATTCCCTGCATTGACATGAAAATGGTTAAATACAACTTGAACTTTATACATAAATACGATGTATCATATGCATTAAAATATCTAATGCATGAGATGAGATTCTGATACATACAGAAGATGTATCAGAAGCAATTATATATTATATTCTGATACATAAATGTAGATGTATCAGAATCATTAAAACTTGAAACAACAGAAAATGACACTTAAACATGATGTATCAGAAATAGTAAATCTCCAAAAAATTGCATTTGAAAAAGACATTATGTATCTGATACATAAATGTAGATGTATCAGAATCATTAAAACTTAAAACAACAGAAAATAACACTTAAACATGATGTATCAGAAATAGTAAATCTCCAAAAAATTGCATTTGAAAAAGACATTATGTATCTGATACATAAATGTAGATGTATCAGAATCATTAAAACTTGAAATAACAGAAACTGACACTTAAACATGATGTATCAGAAATAGTAAATCTCCAAAAAATTGCATTTGAAAAAGACATTATGTATCTGATACATAAATGTAGATGTATCAGAATCATTAAAACTTGAAATAACAGAAACTGACACTTAAACATGATGTATCAGAAATAGTAAATCTCCAAAAAATTGCATTTGAAAAAGACATTATGTATCTGATACATAAATGATATGTATCAGAATCATTAAAACTTGAAACAACAGAAATTGACACTTAAACATGATGTATCAGAAATAGTAAATCTCCAAAAAATTGCATTTGAAAAAGACATTATGTATCTGATACATAAATGATATGTATCAGAATCATTAAAACCTTCACAAAATTTTCATTCTAAAAAAAAAACTTAATTGAACCCATACCTTTGGGAGATTAGGGCGTGTTGTAACCCCTTCAATCTTGTTGTCTATTTCTTTGGGTGCATGTTTAACTGTAGCTTTCGACTTTAATTTCTCACGTAGCTTATTCATCACTGCTGGATCGTTACGATGTTTGGATCTAACCTCGTCGTAACCTTCCCAAGACGAATCAGAACCAGGTGAAACAAGAATTCCTTGATTTTTATTGGACTGTTTGAGACCATGAACGGATTCCATATGTATCATTGAAGGTAAGAGAAACAAAAATAGAAAGATTTATAGAAGAAAACAAATGATAAAAATTTTAGAAGATTTTTCAAAGATTTACAGAAGAAATCAAAAGATACAAATTTTAGGAGAAATCAGATTGAATGAGGATGAAGTGAAATTCCATATAAGGAAAGATTAAAATATACCTTAGTTGAAACCTTGAAATTGATTAACGGTTGAAGATGATCAAATTAACTAGAGCAAATTAGGGCGAGGATGAAGGAGGAGGCGGATGTATCAGTGAGGGAGAGAGAGAGAAAGGAAAAAGAGGGATTTTGGAATTTTTTTGGTGTAGTAGAGAATAAAAGTAAATATAGCATCTTAATATGTGTAAAAGGGTAATTTTCCCTTCTTTTAATCGTCTCTCCTAGTTTAATAGTTATCCAAATTTAATTTATGTGATATTTTTTATTTTTTATTTTTTATTTTTTATTTTTGAAGAGTCTAATTTTAATTATGAATTTAAATATAAAATTGTTAATTTTTAAAAATTAAAATTTATATATTCAAAAATTATGTAAAAATAGTGCAAATCACAATAATTATTAATTTAAAATATTTTTAAAAAATTACTACAAATAAATTTATTTAAATTTTAAAATTTAAAAAATGAGACAAATTAGTACAAGCCACAATTATTTTAAACTTACCCTCAAAATGAACCAAAACTATTCAATGCGTTTTATCAATAACTTTTTTGCGTGAATTTTCTGAGCTGAATGAGATTTATTTGCTACTTATATTAGTTATATATATTGTCCCATCATTTTTTATAATACATTTTTCTTTCTAAAAAGAAGACAAGAAAATTGATCTTTTCTAGCATCTCAAGAAATCTTTAAAGACTAAGAAACACATTCATAATACGCTTAGATGAGTTGGAAAACTTTTCTGGAATTTCACTTTTTTGGGAATTTTTTCCCATCTTTTTCTATGTTTTTCACTTTATAAGAAAATAGCGTTTGATCATGAACATTTCAAATATAAATTTGAAATTTAAAAAACATTCAAAATAAATTTTTACTTTCATCACTGCATATTCTTTCTTTTCTTTCAAATTTCATGTTTAAATCATTTTTTTAATTTTAGAAAAGTACCTACAACAACCAAATATAATTTGTTAAAATTATAATCAAACACAATCAACTTTCAAAATTTCGAACAAAGTGAAAAATATATTTGTAATAGTATGTAGTAGCTCGTGTGTAAGATCTAGTCTATGACATTATATGGCTATTTATTATGAGATATTATTCTTTTAGATCATATTTGATTGTATGTGTTCAGGTCTGTTGACTGATTTTACTAGATTTTAAAAATCAAGGAGAATAAATCATATTTAAAAAAAATACATTCAAATTTTAAATATTTTTTACAAAAAAATATGATCAAACACAACTTGAACTCTAACTTAAAATTTTTTTCTAAATAAAATCAAAAAATATTTGATTTTCACGGTCAAACGCTCACAAAACCTTCTCTCATTTTTCTCTCTACTTTACTCAAAAATCAAATTGCTTGAATGAAAAAGTAGTTCACATTCTTTTTTGATTAAATTTTTTCCCTCTTTTCTATATTCTTTCCTCTACATGTATAGATTCAAAATGTTATGTCTTGTCATGATTCATGTCAAAAGGTCTAAACTTCCATTTTTCCTGTGAAATGATAAAAATTTAAAAAACTAATTTCACATATAATCACTCAATTTTTATCCACTATTATATTAAAATCATCAATTCTTTTTATCATATTAACGTAATTTGATTTTTTACTTTAATAATTATAAAATCACTAAATTTATATTAGATTTAAAAATCTGATGCAAATTTAAAGGTTATTTTACCTCCACTATATTTATAAGCATACTTTAAAATTTGATACAAATTTAATTTTTTTTTGAGTTTAAAAGTAAAATACCTCTTAATAAATTTCATATTCATAATCGAACCCGAAATTTTTACAATTAAAAATGAAGTGTGTTACTTCATGGCTATAAACTTACTCATTTCTTGATCTGTGATGCTTTGATATTTTGTAGTTTAATAGCTCTACTTAAATTGATCAACTCTTTTCTTGATTTATAAGTAAAGATAATTTAACGAATTTAATTAAATCGGATGAATTATCCTTTTTCTTTTAATTCTCTTGGCTCAAAGTTTATAATGACAATTTAAACTTTAACTATGTCTCACATAAGTCAATAAATTTACATCAGGAAGGAAGTCACGGGTTCAAATCTTGGAAACAGACTCTGACATAAATGCAAAGTAAGACTGCGTATAATAGACCTTTGTGATCAGACTCTTTTCCGTACCCCGCACATAGCGGAAGTTTTAGTGCACCGGACTGTCTTTTTTTATGCTCTTCTTTTTAAAAATTAAATTATACTATAAATTTTAATTAATATTTTAAAATATATTTTTTCATTATATTAATATTAAAAAATTACAACATATAATATTTTTTTACATATAATTTTCAAATTTCTAAATTTTGTGGCACAACACTAATAAGTTAAAAGGTCGAGAATAAAGAAGTTAAAAGCGAAAAATAAAATGTGGAGGGGGAGTTTTTCTAGTTTTATTTTTTCAAATTTGAGGGAAAATAATTGTTTTCTATTATCAACCAAGTAATATCAACCAAGTAAAATGGTTGTCCACTTAAAATGGTGGATAGTCCATTTACTTTTTAAGTGGGTAAAATGCCCATTAATATTTTCCTCCACTTGTAAATATGGCTATAAATATAGCCTTAAACTTCAATGTAAAAACACAAAAACACATAAGAGAAAGAATTGCTATTACTCTCTCTATATTACTACTCTCTCTATTAACACTTTCTATATACATATTCTCTTGTTCTTCTTCCTTTATAAAATTGTCAAGTTAGTTAATTCATAACACGTTATCAGCACGAAGCTCTAATTTTTCAGAAAATTAACTTCTATATCAGGTATATCTACTAAAGAAATTTAATTTTTAAGTTATCTTTGTTACTTTCAAATTAATTTTCATCATGTCAAACTTGTCAAAATTGGAATTTGTTGCACTTGATATTTCTGGTAAAAATTATTTATCATGGGTACTTGATGCTGAAATTCACCTTACCGCTAAGGGTCTTGGTGATGCTATAATTGAAGGAAATACAGCATCAAGTCAGGATAAAGCAAAGGCTATGATTTTCCTTCGTCATCATCTAGATGAAAGCCTAAAAATGGAATACTTGACAGTGAAAGATCCACTTGAATTGTGGAAAGACTTAAAAGGGAGGTATGACCACCTCAGGGCAACGGTATTGCCAAGGGCTCGTTATGAGTGGATGCACTTACGGTTTCAAGATTTTAAAACCGTAATTGAGTATAATTCTGCTGTATTTAGAATAACTTCCCAATTAAAATTATGTGGGGAAAATATAAATGATGAGGACATGTTAGAAAAGACACTAACTACTTTTCATGCCTTTAATGTAATATTACAGCAGCAATACCGTGAAAAGGGTTTAAAAAATACTCTGAATTGATATCATGCCTTCTGGTGGCTGAACAACATAATGCCCTTTTAATGAAAAATCATGAAGCCCGTCCCACTGGAACTGCTCCGTTACCGGAGGCAAATATGGTAAAAGCACATGGCCAGTCTGAAAGAAGACATAATAAATATCAAGGTCACAATAATGTGCGTGGGCGTGGCAATGGCAGAGGACGATATAATAATCGTCGTGGTGGTGGTCAACATAAAAGGGAGAACAATATCAGTTCTCAAAATGGCCCTTCAAAAAGTAACTGTCATCGTTGTGGCATGAAAGGCCACTGGAAAAATGAATGTCGGACGCCTGAGCATTTTGTAAGACTTTATCAAAATTCTTTTAAAAGAAAGGCAAATAGAGGTGGTGCCTCTTCTTCTAATGCTCGGATAGAGTCACACTTGGCGTTCGAAAATAATGTTGAGGCAAGGCCTTTGAATAATGATAATATTGAAACAAATCTGGCCTTAAGGGATGATGATTTTAATGACCTCAATGATATTACTCATTTGGAGGTTGAAGATTTTTTTAAGGATCTTAATTGATGTTTAATTTCATGTTTTTCAATATGTTATCATGTACTTCGAATTATTGTGTTTTTACGTTTATGTATTTGAAGAAAAAAAAATAATAATCAAGGTTACATTTTTATGATAATTGTATATTATTTATTACATTGTGCTATTTTACAATGTTGTAATTAATTACTATTAGTGTGCTATTATTTAATCTTAATATCATATTGTTACTAAAAATAATATTCGCCTTATTTAATGTCATTATAATAACTATTTATTCTTGTTAATGTTTTAGACATTAATAATATATAATGATTGTATTATTTTTGTCAATAAACAAATTATCTATACATGATGAATAATATTATATTAATGTTTTATAATATTTTATATTTGTTTTTAATACTTGTGTATAATATTTATTTAAGGTTAATAAGTATACAATTCCATAAACTAAATTATTGTAACATTCATCATAATTGAATCATATAATTTTTTTTTAATTATAAATTACCATAATTTAACTTTTAAAAAAAAAGGACTTATGTTTTTCTAGCAAAATTGTTACTTATTTTATTTCTTACAATGCATTTTTATTTTATGAAGATAAATAAATTTATCAGTCTTCAATTGGATTCAAGATGAATAATGGAGATATGTGCATTTTGGATAGTGCCACAACTCATACGATATTAAAAGAAAAGAAATATTTTTGTCATTTGATTATGAAAAAGGCCTATGTCAATACAATATCTGGTAGTACAAAATTAATTGAAGGCTCTGGAAAAGCAGCCTTATTACTACCTAGAGGAATGATATTGGTAATTGATAATGCATTATATTGTAGTAAGTCTCAAAGAAACTTGTTAAGTTTCAAGGTTATTCGCCAAAATGGCTATCATATTGAGACTGCAAATGAAGGAAAGGTTGAATACCTTTATATTACTACAATAAATATGGAGAAGAAAATTGTGCACGAAAAATTACCTGCACTTTCTTCTGGGTTGTACCATACAAATATTGGTACTGTTGAATCACATGCCATTGTAAACAAAAGGTTTACTGATTCTAATAATTTTATCATTTGGCATGACCGGTTGGGCCATCCCGGTTATAATATGATGCGCAGAATTATTGAGAATTCACATGGGCACACTTTGAAGAATCAGAAAATTCTTCAATCTAAGGAATTCTCTTGTGTTGCTTGTTCCCAAGGAAAACTGATTATCAAACCATCAGCAACTAAGGTTGAGATTGAATCCCCTGCGTTTCTGGAACGTATACAGGGTGATATATGTGGGCCAATTCACCCTTCATGTGGACCATTTAAATATTATATGGTCTTGATAGATGCATCTATAAGATGGTCACATGTGTGCTTATTATCAACTCGCAATATGGCTTTTGCGAGATTGTTAGCTCAAATTATAAGGTTAAGAGCACAATTTCCAGATTATGCAATAAAGACAATTCGTCTTGATAATGCTGGTGAGTTCACATCTCAATCATTTAATGATTATTGTATGTCGATTGGAATAAAAGTTGAGCATCCGGTCGCTCATGTACATACACAAAATGGTCTAGCGGAATCATTGATTAAACGCCTCCAATGGATAGCTAGACCATTGCTAATGAGGACAAAACTTCCTATTTCAGTGTGGGGGCATGCTATTTTGCATGCAGCAGCACTTGTGCGCGTAAGGCCAATAAATTATCATGAATTTTCTCCATTACAGTTGGCGTTTGGAAGGGAGCCAAATATATCCCATCTTAGAATATTTGGGTGTGCGGTATATGTCCCAATTGCTCCACCACATCGCACAAAGATGGGTCCCCAAAGAAGGTTGGAATATATGTTGGGTATGAATCTCCTTCTATTATAAAATATCTGGAACCTATGACTGGAGATTTATTTACGGCAAGATTTGCTGATTGTCATTTTGATGAATCAGTATACCCAACATTAGGGGGAGAACATAAGCAAATGAAAAATGAGATAGATTGGAATTCATTGTCACTATCTCATTTAGATCCTCGAACAAATCAATGTGAGCAAGAAGTTCAAAAGATGATTTATTTGCAGAATATTGCAAATCAACTGCCGGATGCATTTACTAACCTTTCACGGGTTACTAAATCGCATATCTCAGCTGCTAATGCTCAAGTTCGAGTTGATGTCCCGGTAGGACAACTTATTCAGGCAAATGAATCTAGACCACGCTTAAAACGTGAAAGACCATTTGGTTCCAAAGATAAAAATCCTCGAAAAAGGAAAGGAATGAATGATCAAGATGATCATAATTTAGAGGCGAGTGCTCAAGAAGAGCCCAGAGACACAACAAATGGTGATACCACCGAGGAGGTCCAAGTACCTGAAAATAATGAGAATGAAGAAATCTCAATAAGTTATGTGTCGACAGGAAAATGGTGGAACCGAAATAATATTGTGGTCGATAATATTTTTGCTTATAATGTTGCCATTGAAATAATGCAACAAGATAAGGATCTTGAACCAAAATCTGTCGATGAATGCAGACAGAGAAATGATTGGCCAAGATGGAAGGATGCAATTCAAGCAGAGTTAACTTCACTTGAAAAACGTGAAGTTTTCGGATCAATAGTTCGAACACCTGAAGGTGTCAAGCCAGTAGGGCACAAATGGGTTTTTGTGCGTAAACGAAATGAAAAGGGTGAAGTCGTAAGATATAAAGCACGACTTATAGCCCAAGGTTTTTCGCAAAGACCTGGCATTGACTATATGGAAACATATTCTCCTGTGGTGGATGCAATTACTTTCAGGTATCTAATGAATTTGGCAGTTCATGAAAAGCTTGAAATGCAGTTAATGGACGTGGTCACTGCCTATTTATATGGCTCATTGGACCACGACATTTTTATGAAAATTCCCGAAGGGTTCAAAGTGCCTGAAGCATACAAGGATTATCGAGAAAATTGCTCAATAAAACTTCAAAAATCCTTGTACGGGTTGAAACAATCAGGGCGAATGTGGTACAATCGTCTTAGCGAATATTTGCTAAAAGAAGGATATAAAAATGATCCAATTTGCCCTTGTGTCTTTATGAGAAGGTCTGGATCTGAATTTGTCATAATAACAGTATATGTTGATGATTTAAATATTATTGGAACTCCAGAAGAACTTTCAAAGGCAGTAAAATGCCTGAAAAAGGAGTTTGAAATGAAAGATCTTGGAAAGACAAAATTTTGTCTTGGTCTACAAATTGAACATTTTACAAATGGGATATTTGTCCATCAGTCAACATATACTGAAAATATTTTAAAGAGATTTTATATGGATAAAGCACACCCATTGAGTACTCCAATGGTTGTGAGATCTCTTGATATTAATACAGATCCGTTTCGGCCTTATGAAAATGATGAAGAACTTATTGGTGCTGAAATACCATACCTTAGTGCAATTGGTGCATTAATGTATCTTGCCAACAATTCTAGACCAGATATAGCTTTCTCAGTAAACTTGTTAGCAAGATTTAGTTCTTCACCAACACGCAGACACTGGAATGGAATTAAGCATATATTCAGATACCTTCGAGGTACCATTGATATGGGATTGTTTTACTCAAATGATTCCACGTCACAATTGATTGGTTATGCAGATGCGGAATATTTATCTGATACCCATAAAGGTCGATCGCAAACAGGCTATTTATTTACATGTGGTGGTACAGCTATATCATGGCGTTCAACAAAGCAAACTATGGTTGCCACTTCCTCAAATCATGCAGAGATAATAGCCATTCATGAAGCAAGTCGAGAATGTGTTTGGTTAAGATCAATAACTGAACACATTCAAGAAACATGTGGTCTTTCTTTGACAAAAGATGCTCCAACAATATTGTATGAAGACAATGCTGCATGTATAGCTCAACTGAAGGGAGGATACATCAAAGGAGACAGAACAAAACATATTTCACCAAAATTCTTTTTCACTCATGATCTTCAAAAGAAGGGTGAAATAGATGTCCAACAAATTCGTTCAAGTGACAATTTGGCGGATATGTTCACCAAAGCATTGCTAACTTCAACCTTTGAGAAAATGAGATACAAAATTGGAATGCGTCGTCTTCGAGATATTAAGTGATATTTTCATCAGGGGGAGCAAAATACGCGCTGTACTCTTTTTCCCTTAGTCAAGGTTTTGTCCCACTGGGTTTTCCTGATAAGGTTTTTAATGAGGCAGCACTCAAGGCGTATTATCAGATATGTGTACTCTTTTTCCTTCATTAGGCTTTTTCCCACTGGGTTTTTCCTAATAAGGTTTTAACGAGGCACATTTCTCGTGGACATCCAAGGGGGAGTATTATCAACCAAGTAATATCAACCAAGTAAAATGGTTGTCCACTTAAAATGGTGGATAGTCCATTTACTTTTTAAGTGGGTAAAATGCCCATTAATATTTTCCTCCAC
This sequence comes from Solanum dulcamara, assembly GCF_947179165.1. NCBI lineage: Eukaryota > Viridiplantae > Streptophyta > Magnoliopsida > Solanales > Solanaceae > Solanum > Solanum dulcamara. Next base: position 37,766,378 of record NC_077247.1, read on the forward strand.
TTGTAAATATGGCTATAAATATAGCCTTAAACTTCAATGTAAAAACACAAAAACACATAAGAGAAAGAATTGCTATTACTCTCTCTATATTACTACTCTCTCTATTAACACTTTCTATATACATATTCTCTTGTTCTTCTTCCTTTATAAAATTGTCAAGTTAGTTAATTCATAACATTTTCGCTTTATTTTGTCTTTTGATTTCTCACTTGATATTCGGAACATGCATTAGAGTCCCTGCTACCAATAGAATTTTCATTATATTTAATAATGAAGCAGGGTACAACCCTCGCTGGAAAATAACCGTTGATAAAAACCGAACCCGCTGATAAAATATAAACGAAAAAAGAAAAAGAAAAAGAAAAAGAAAAAGAAAAAAGAGTGTCACCGTCTTCAACAATTCCTGATCTTAGAAATGAAGTTTTCCATCAGAAAAACCTCTACTCTTCACTCTCTCTATCATCAAAATTATCATCAATTTCTGGTTCATACAGTTTCACGTATATCGAATACTCATTACATGACTCCATTTACTTTCTCTCTGTTGCTATACAAATTTTATCCCCAATTTATCACAAACCGGTGGCTCACTACAGGGACCGAATCGATTCCTTCAGAGTTTGCCGGACTTAACGCTTACGAGCTTCTAGGTGTATCAGAAACAAGCTCATTTGCTGAAATCAAACACTCTTTTCGTAAATTGGCTAAGGAGACTCATCCAGACCTTGCTCATTCCACACACAATTCCTCTACTTCCAAGCGATTCGTTGATATTCTTGCTGCTTATGAGGTTGTGCGTTTTTTGCCCTTTATTTTTTAATTCTCAGTGACACCATACCTTTAACATCCCTATTGACCTACCAAATCCTAAAGAAAGTTTTAATTACAGGTGTATTTTACTAAATTTAACTTGTTAATTATACTTTGTAACTCTAAATTTGACTACTAATGCAACATATAATTATTTAATACTAAGATTAGTATTGGAAAAAAATAATAAAAACTCTTGATTTGCTAAAATTGACAAGTAAAATGAAATATTTATTTTTGTTACAGGGGTCAAGTAAAATGAAACGGATTGAGTACTTTCTTATTGGGATAAATATAGTTGTTGAATTGTTCTTAGTTCAATTCGTCAATGTGGAACGGTTGTTATTAGCACAAAGTAAGGATTTAAATTTTTGTATTGTAGAACATTGGATGTTTAGCCTATCTTTGTAAAGTAGAGATGGTTCCAAGTCTGGATAGAGGAGAGGAGTTGTGGATGGGTTGAGTAAAAATTAGTATAATTATGATGATTCATCTGAACATTAAATTCGTGAACAAAGTGGATTGGATGCAGACGACTCATATAACTGACCAAATTAGTTTAGGATTGAGGAGTACAAAATAATTGGGATATGTAAGAGCCACAGTTTTAATGTTGATTGACAGAGAGAAATATAAGCACAGGCTTTGTGCCAGTTATTTTCTTAATTCAGGACCACATGAACTAAGCTAGAATATGGTTTGAATATCAATTCAAAGATGCATGAATTGTTTTGTTTGTTATTACAATTTTATTTTATTTTATTGGTATCTTCCACATTTTTCATGGTATACCCATTTTAACACATGTAAAGGTACTCCCAAATTGTGAAAGAAAAGGGCTATGATATGAGGCAAGTGTGCATTTTTCTGGGGGAGAATGAGATAAGATGAAATCATGTTACTTTATGGACATGGACACCGCTATGACAGAATAGAAGCTTTTCATTCTTAGTTAGTGACTTAGTTCAATAAATTAATATCCTAGAAGTCCTCTTGAATTTGTGAATTATTACAAAAATTAGATGTCACACATATACATGGTAAAGAGTGATAATTTTTAATGTACTAGAGATGTACAGTATTTACTTGGATAACCAATGGAATGCAGATTTTATCCGATTCTAAGAGGAGAGAGCATTATGACGAGTATCTCTCATTTCGAAAAGCACTTGTTCATATGCATTCTAGACAAGGTTCTAAAATGTGCATATATGAATCATATAGCATGGCAATCAAGGAGATGGAAGTTGTTGAGTGGTTAAAGTGGTACAGACAAACAATAAATGACATATTGGCTGAAGAAAGGGTAGTACCCGGATCAGGCTATTTTGATGCACTGGAAAGAGATTTCTACTCAGCATTACATTTAGCATTCTACGGCCCTGATATTGAGTCCGATCTCCTTCCTGAGTTTTTTGAAGCTGAGGAGCGATCAGTATATGAAACGGCTGAGGTTCTGCACCTGGTTTCTGGGCGAGATCTTTTTGGTATGGTCTGTTTAGCCAAAAATGTCCCTGAACTGTCGCATGCTTCTATGGAGAGACTGGCATCCTTAGAAGCAGACTTGTGTCCTTCCCTTGAAAATATCCCCATGAAAATGCATTCGGAGACGGCTGCTGCTGGTTCTGATCAAAAGCAATTGAGAAGTTCCAATTACCATAAATCAGATGCATACAGAGACTTAGAATTGCATGTTGGAGGGAGGCTTGTTGCTGTGGCAACAAGAGTTCCAGCTAGGAGTAGATATAATGGGATACAGAATGAAGGTTTTGATGACTGCATTCATGTTTACCTCAACTCACATGAAGTCCAAAGATTTCCCAAAAGTAACTTAATGGACTTCGGATTGAAGTCTGCCATTCCTCTGGGAATGATAACAGGATTGGGGACCAGTCCTGAAGAAGGCTCTTGCGATGTTTACGACAACAATGGTGTGAAAACCCATGAGATTATGAAGCATCGAACATTGATGGTGAGTGTAATATTGTCTACTGTTCTCTTTAACTTTTATCCTGTCAAATATCCTTCATTAGATAAAGAAGGGAGCGGCGGGGCGAGTTGGTGCAGAGAGAAAAACCTGCTCTTTCCCTATATGCCAGGTGCTTATGAGAAGTAGCTGTAAATATTTCATAAGGTTGCAAGTGTCGTTCTAAGGTCACTGTCTTAATGCAATAAAAAAAATTATGGGCTTGCTTTTTGATAAGCAAGCTTAGAATTCTTATGGTTGGTATTGAACATGTCTTAGACATGTTAATATATTTACTTTCAGTTCTACTCTTTCTAAGATCTTTTAACCCCATTTTTTTTTATGCTAGTGGGAAAAATAGATAACTTCTAGTACCTTTCATTTTTATTGTTATTTTGTATAATGTTAACTTGAGATATATTTAAATGGGGAACGTGGTTAGTGTGGATTCAAATAGCTCTCCAACTTGCTTGGGACTGAGGCATAATAGTTTTTTTTACTTTTTTATAAGCAGTCCCTGGATTGCTTTCACTATGATTTTTGGCGTTTGGCCTTTAATTTGTTGGTTGGTGTTGCAGTATACTTGACTTGCAACTATGGAATTTTTTTCTTGGAATGGATGCACTGTCTGGCTTAAGAATCATATTCATAATCTTCCACTTCAATTTGTGTTATAATTTTTTTTCAGGTGAGACATATGCACTGGTATCAATTAGGAGATGAAGTATTAACCTGTGAATGCAGATGCAGCAAAGCTAAGCTACCTCCGAGCAAGTAAAGTCCGTAACATAACCTTTCAAGTCTATACTCATCAAGAGTGCTAACTATTCTCTTCCTAGATTTTTGTCAAACTATCATGACGTTTGTACCTATTCTCTAGTTATAATGTAAGGTGAAGAGGTGGGCCAACAGAGAATCAAATTATTGAGCTGGGTTTAGTCTATCTGATTTTTGTTGGATGGAAAAGAAAAATTGAAAAGGAATGACATTGTTAACGGAAGTTATGGTTTACAAATTTATTGATGTCCAGACATCCACATTTAACTGTGAGAAAAATTCTGGGTCCTGGTCAATGTCTTCTCTTTCTACTTCTATCACTGTAGTTTTCCCTTTTCTCCCTCTATTTTCATTTTTCATTATTCTTTCTCAGAAGGTGGAACTATGAAAGCTTATGGTTAACACATGTTATCTTCTCAAAAAAAAAAAAGAGCTTATGGTTAACTATTTAAAGACAAATGTTTAGAGAACTTATTGCTAATCCTGTGCTAGTATGAATGGTTTATTGCATTTTTTCAATGTCACTAAATGTCATAGTTGGTCTCCTTTCCATTTCATATCACAAGGCTCTGCTCTTCCTATGTTGGTAGATTTGGTGCTTGTTTGTTGGAAGCAATGGAACTTTCGACTCCAGTGTCCATATAGCAAGCTGATCAATTTGTTAGATTTGCTTTAGATTGGATTCGTTAGTAGTTTAACAAATTTCCGGCTCCTAGAGACACCAGTGGCTAAGTATAAAGTTGAGCAGAAGATAATGCCAGTGGATTGTGAATTTTCTTCGTCACTCATAACTTAAAAGCAGGAAATGCATAGAACCTTGGACTTAAAGTATTCATATCAGAATGTTTGCTAGTAAAACACTTTTTTTCTTGTTAGTAATACAAGATATAGGTCTCTCATTGTCTCTTGGGTTTTTTGTTTATTGATGTGATTAGTAATGATTTCTCTCTCTAATAGATTTTGGCTATTTGAACCTCGATGTAGCATGCATGACATTGGAGGTTGGTATGTGGAGACATTTGGCAGAGATAAGAAAGGCCGGAATGTGCCATCTCAGAGGTATTGGGATGGATTAGAGGCAAATGATCACTTTGAGAAGTAAGTATCTGGTGTAGAAGCCTCAAACATATGAAATTGAAATTTTCCACCCAATTAATGATAAACGTATGCATTGTGGTACTCTAGTAGAATTTCTTTTAGGTATTCTGTGAATTGTGCTGATAACTATGCTTTGATGTTCTGCATCTTGATAAATTGATCCAACTTCACAATGCAGAATGTGTTTGCACCCTGCTTGAAAAGTTCAATGTGAGAATCTTTCTGTACTTCTAATGAGCCTAGCCGAAGTCACTCGGCTAGAAATGGTTATTGTTCTCATTATGTCCCATGAATATGGAATATATCCAACTGTGATAACCATGTATAATCCCCTTCTTTTGATGTTGCATAAACGAATTGCCATATGAAATGTTGTAGAATTATCTCATAGGCTTGAAAGCAGTAACATGGGTTTGATGTGCAATATTCTTGAATGTGCAGGAGACTACATCCAGCAATGTACTTGCTTGCTCTTGCCTACAGGAGTCTAGATATTGAACATTCAAGGAGAAATAAACAAAGAATGAAGGATCTTATGGAGTCAAATGTATCTAGAATTTTCAGCTGGTGCAAGAGACTCGTACGCTGAAGCCTAGTGACATTCAGCTTTATCATCATATCCTTGTTCAGCCCCAGAAATAATTAGGCAACTGTACTTTTTTTGATAAAGGTAACAAATTTATATTCCATTAGCACTAAGGCAGTGCTAAAAGACAATTGACAATTCTCAAAAAGAGCTGATGAAACAGGGGATTCATACTTCTTAAAGAATCCTCATATAAGCTAGGGTGTTGATTAGGATGGCTTGTGGATTGATGAGTCAAATACCATGAGCCTTGAATACAACAAATTTTTCTTATATGCTGCCATTGAATTCATCAAGCACTGTGATGCACAGCTTAAAAGTGTTCTTTCAACCGCCAATGAGATTGATGTGCTGCTGCATTTCTGGTCTCTCATTTTTGGTTCCATAGCCTAATGTGATAGTATGTGAGTGACTCCAGTCACCTCACTAAGGAATTGGACCTCAGTGTTCCATTACAATCTAGATTGGTTACTGGATGGAGTAGATTGAATTGCTGAAGCACCATCAAGAGTGATACTGTGAAGAATTACATGTTTACTGCCTTTGGCATGGTCTTCGGTGACACACTACATAATGCCAAAATATGCTGATCCCTATATCTTGAAAGCTATATTTGGATCATAACATTATGTCCCTGAAAAGGCATTTGATGCCTTATGTAGAAACTGAGTAACACCCCAAGCCAAGGGAGTGAAGCATTGAGATTTCGGAAAGAAGCATGATGTTAACACAGATGACCGCTATTACAGTTCTTTGGTGTTGGCTTGCATTGCAGGGAGGCTTTTGATGAGAAGATTGATGTGCACTTGCTGTTTACTTGCTGTGATTCTTGTACTTTTGTTTTTGACATACAGTTTTTCTGATATATAGAAACATCATATAGTTCTTGTGAAAAATAACACAGTTGGAGGTTAGTATATTTCAATTACACAAATCTTGTAAATAGTTGGAGACCTTTTACAGTGGTTTTCTCATCTTTTTATTTAAGTTGGTCTCCCATTTGCAATACTGCATCAGCTGGTGCCAGATCAGAATGTTCAACTAGGCTATAAAACTATGCTAAAGAGTAATTTCATCAACTAAGTGCGTCATGAATTTTTTTGTTTTTGTTTTTGTTTTTACCTGATGTCTAGAGTCCGCATTGGAGCCTTGATCTTGTGTGTTATGGGTGGGCAATAAATTTCATAGAGGGATAACTCTTGATTGCTATTTGTTCATTCAATAAAATATTTCAATATATCTATCAATTTAGAAAAACACAGTATTATTGAAGACTAAAGATGAAACAAATTAAATTCCAAAGGTTTTTATTGAATTTTGCATGAAACACAAAAAAAGAACTTTATTTCCTTTTTCTTTTATGACGGAAGACTTACATAACTGAGTTAAATTGACCAAATTAAAAGATGGGACAATCGCATTGGTAAATTCTCCTCCAAACACTAGCTTCAAATTGAAATACTCCAATTAGGGTTCCCACATTAATCAATGAGTTTCAGAACTCTCTCCCTCATTTGGTTCAGGATCAACATTCAAATCAAATTTATAACCTTTTGCTTCTTTTTTGATTTCTTCCAATCGCAACTTGAGTGCTACCAACTGCTCCAACCTTTGTTTATCAGGTGATATTTCTGAATCAGGATGCAAAATCTTACGACTCATTTTTTGACTTTTTTTGTTCTCGTTCAAGAATTTTAATTCTTCACAGAGATCATCAAATGCCTGAAAGACATTTGATTTCCCCCTATTAGCTTGATCAACATCTTGGGAATTGTTTAATTTCCATGCAAGAAATTTATCAGTTATTGTTTCTATACTAGTGGAGCCATAGGAGTATGGCTTTCCACTAGGTGAAAGGAGGAGAACACCAACATCTGCTCCCGTCAAAGTTGAAAACTCATGAGCTTTCTTAAACAAGCTCAATTTTCTTTTTGAAAAAGTAACATAGCGTGCATCTTTTGACTCAACCAACTTCATTTCGATCTTTTGCCTACCCTTACCCTTTTTCCTTTCCATTGGAAAAAAAACAATTACTTAAAAGAAGGAATTAAGCAAATGTTTTGGCTAAATAAGCCTGAACAATTTTGAGAGAAATGTACAAATAATTTATAGTTGGTGCATAACATTGTTTGTCACGTCTAATTAATGTTGTAATGTAAATTTATTATGAGATTACACCTCTACTGGTGGTCAAAAAAAAAAAAGATTACACCTCTAGTTAGTTGCATTTATTGTTAATTTTTAAACTTGTCTGGCTTTATGAAAGTTGTTGAAGTAATTACTTTTCATTTTGACATTATCTTTATTATTTTTAGTGTTATTTAAGATTTTCACTTTTTAAGTCATATAAGTAAATCTATGCTCATTAACACCAAATTCACATGATGCCATATATTACAACACATATCATACTCCCTAAATTAATTAATTTTTCTAAAGTAATTAAGTTCCCTAAATTTAGTGCTCCCGTTTCATATTATTTGATTCATATTGACTTGACACATCTCTTTAAATAGTTTTATAAGGTTGTAGTTTATTAAACTAACAATTTGACTATTACTACTTCATGTATAGGAGAGTAGAGCCAGGATAGACAGGAAAAAATATTACAAAACTCTCATAATTTTTAACTGGACAAATAAAATGAAACATCTATTTTTATAGGGTCAAATAATAGGAAAGGAAGAGTATAGTTTTCTGAAGTATACTTGACAATTAAAATGAACCATCACTCCCATAGATAAATGAATAAACAAATAAAATCAAAAGACAACAAAAGTTAGTCCTAACATAATTTCATGAGCAATTAGGATTCCATTGAAGTTTGAACGCATTCATTAGGGGTGTACATATACCGGGTTGGTTTGGATTTGTTACAAACCAAACCAAACCATTTGTGTCGGGTTATTAAATCTATAAACCAAACCAAATCAATACAAGTCGGGTTTTTCAATATTAATTTTTCTCGGATTTTTCGGGTTTTTCGGGTTTTTCGGGTTTTTCGGGTTTTTTATAGACGGAGGCAAAACAAAGTTTAACTTTATAATAAAACTAAAATGTCAAATAGCCATAATGAACCCAAATGTTCACCACTTCTGCCAATTAACTTAATCACACATAAATAAAAACTAATATAGTTTCTTCCATAAAATTAAGCAACTACAGCTTTAGACAAAATGATATGTTAGATGTCACAAAAACAAAAATTCACCTTAGAGTTTGAGTATACTCTAAATCATCTAGACTATTACAACTGAAGTTGCTTAATCTCTCAATTAAACTCAATAAACATAATATTGGAAGCAATCTGCATATCTGGTTCTATTTTCTTATCTGCAAAATAAAAAGTTAAGTCAAATATAGCTCTAGAGGAGATATAAAGGTTTTCAAAGGTGCATCATGAATAAATGCCAGCCAATTCATAACTATAAAAAAAATGAGCTTTACAAAACAACTTTTTGTAGAAGAAGTCTTTAACTTTTGTAAAAGAATAGTGTAATCAATTAACATACCAATTCTCACACAGATGGTGCATCGTGAATGAAATTGGCTAATTAATTTTCAAAGGTGAGTCTCGATACTCTGCAAGAAAAATGAATAAATTAATAACAAAAATAAGAAGAAAAAAACAAATCTGTAACACTTTAATAACACATTAAGGTCTAAAGTACAAGGCAAACCGATAAACCGAAAATTCTTATTAGTTAATTGATTGACTAGGTACAGGAATATATTGCAGACAGTGCAATATTTTGTCAAAGTTTCTCAAGTTTAAAAGGACCAACTTATGGGGAAAAAGCAATTTACTTACCAAAAACTGTATGATGCCTGCAGGCTGCAGCATGTAGGAGCCTATTTAATAATCTGCTGATTATTTGATGAATTTAGCTTCAGAATAATAACAAGGTTTGGTCATTGTGAAGAAAAACAAGAGTCTAATATCATGAAGTAGTGCTTATAAGTTAGAACACAGTGTCTGCAGTAGCACTTTAATACAAGTCCCCTGTAAGTAGCACTTTAATAATAAAAACAAGAAGAAAAAAAAACAAATCTGCAGTAGCACTAAGGCAGTAGCAAAGTTATACCAGTATGGAACTATTTGTCTGCTTTCCTTATGATGCATCTATGTACAAGAGATGCAAATAAACTATGATTAGAATAAATCAATAAACCAATTAACAATGTACTAAGCAATGCCAAAGTTATAGAATAAACAATAAACCAATTAACAATACCTTCATCAACTTGCTCGATGTTCTGGACTTCTTCTAAACTGTCGTGAAAATTGTATTCTTTAGAAGGTGATCGTAGCCATTGTTGAGTACAAATTAGAGCTTCTACTGTTTTTGGCAGTAAAGAACTCCGGTAAGAATCAAGAATTCGACCACTTGTGCTAAATGCCGACTCAGATGCAACAGTAGAAACAGGAATAGCAAGAACATCTCTCGCAATTTTTGAAACAACTGGATATTTACTAGACGAAACTTTCCACCAAGACAAGATATCAAAATCTTTATTCTTCACCACATCATCCATCAAGTATATCTGAAGATCAGATTTGTTGGAAATATTTCCCTCGTTTGCCAAATGTTTCTCCCACTCAGATTCCAATAAATCATCGGTTTCATGCATGCTAGTATCACCTCCAATATTGTCATTAAAAGAAGCATCAACGGTAGAGTTTTTGTAAGAATCATACAAACGTGTTAAAACACTTGCCACATCTTCCGACTTTAATCTTCCTAACAAAGGACCATATGCTTTGGAAAGAGTGAAGTTTACATACTTCATCTTAAATCTGGGGTCTAACACAACAGCAACAAGCAATAACATATTCATATTCTCAAAATTTCCCCAATACTTCTCAAATTTACTTTTCATCCTGTCGGCCATATCAACCAAAATAAGATCTTCACATTTAGAATACTTTTTAATAGAACTTCGAAGACTAAAAAATTCACGAAAGAAACAGTTGGAAGTAACATACGAAGTCCTTGAAAATTTTAAAGTGGTTTGGTAGAAAAGATCAAGAAACTTGACAAAAACTCTCACATTATTCCAGTCAGTTGCTGATGGATTTCCTCTTAATGCACTTATTTCCCGACAATACTTTTGGTATTTATGGTCATCCAGATACATTCTTGTAAAGGCTTTTTCAAATTTTAAAGCTGTATCTAACATTGTATATGTCGAGTTCCATCTAGTTTCAATATCAAGACTCACAAGACCATGAGTATCTATCTTAGTTTTTTCAACAAATGACTTAAAAGAAGCAAACCTTGAAGGAGAAGATCTAACATATTTTACCGCATTTCTTACACGAGAAATGGATTCAATTTGTTCATCTAACCCTTCTTTTACAATCAAGTTCAATATGTGAGCACTACACCTAACATGTAAAAATTCATTTCCAAGTATTACCCCATTCCAATCATCCATTAGCACCTTCAAATGCTTAATGGCAGCATCATTGGCAGTCGCATTGTGTAAGGTTACTGTAAACAAGTTATCAATGCCCCAACCCAATAAGCATTCCTCAATTCCCTTAGCAATAGTCTCCCCTTTGTGATCTGGTGTTGTAAAAAAATTCAGAATTTTCTTTTGTAAATTCCATTGGTCATCAATCCAATGTGCAGTGACAACCATATAACTCAAATTTTGGAGTGATGTCCACGTGTCACTAGTAAGGCAAATACGTTGGTCCTTGATAAGATATTTAAGCTTATCTTTTTCTTCTTGATAAATCCTCAAGCAATGTCTTGCAACAGTAACACGAGAAGGTAGTTCAAAATTTGGTAAGGCTTTAGTCATTAATTTCCTAAAGCCTTCTCCCTCTACAACTCTAAATGGCTGCTCATCAATAATTACAAATTCAGCAATGGCCCTTCTAATTTCATCCACATTATACACTACCCTTTTATTAGAATCCAAAAGACCTTCTGTCCACCCTTCTTTAATAGGTTTTAACATTGTTTGTCTCTTATCAATGATTCTAAAGGGAGATTTGTTACATTTAACTGTTAGATGTGACCATAATGTAGTAGTCCCATTCTTGCTTTCGGCAGCAAACGTTTTTGGACAGTAATTGCATTTTGCCCTAATTTTACCTCCTTTAGCTTTAAACTTGGAAAAGTGATCCCAAATCTCGGAAGTCTCTCTACCACTATTCCCAGATTTAGAAGGTTCTTCAGGAGTGATTCTTTTTTGCTTTTTAGGAGTGCGTAGATGAGGATTGTTCTTACCTTCTTGCTGTTGAGATTTTGTTGGCACAATCGGATGGTGGTTGTCAATCCCTACTGATTTAGTTCCAGAAGTTGTACCTTCCATCGAGAAAGACAATTTCTGTATATAACAAAAAAAAGGTTATAATTTGTAATAGATGTTTAAGATATAACTAAGAACTAACATAGATGAATGGAACTATTTCTAAGATATTACAAAAGATAATAAGGCAGCACAGCAAATAGAGTAACAGCACAATAACAACTTAGTATATAAGGAATGCTGCAGGTTTCATCATGTCAGATTTCAAACAAGGCATCCAAACTTACTGCAGACTATGACCAAACTACAACAGGGTCAGAGATGCAGGGTGTTTTGCAACCTGAGGACCTACACCAAGGCATCCAAAATTTGCAGGATTGCAGTATATATTATTTTGACAATGCCCAAGAAGTTTCAGCTCAAACGGATAATTGGAGACGTTAGGCGAGCGACCTTGAAACAATCAACTGTCTTAAGCCTAAAGAGAGAGAAATTTGCTATTTGGAACCTCAAACTTGGGAAAAAAGCCTTCAAATCTTGCAAGGCTAAAGAAAAGGATATATATGCAAACCTCATGAAGTTTCAACTCAAACGGGTAATTGGAGACGTTAGTCGAGCGACTTGGAAAAAACTAGCTGGACAACTTCCCTTTTGAAATAAACATTTCGGACAATTAACAGAAAACAGCTTCTAGAATTCATCAGATGAAAACCTCAAATGCAGACATAGAAGTCAGTCAAAGAAGAAATTTACAGAGGATTTTCATATATATCCCTACCGATTCTTAACCCCTTAGAAGGATAGGATCCAGTGAAAAAAGAAGAAACATACTAGTTGAAAGCAATTCATGAACTGAAAAAGTACAAATCAGCAAAATGCAGGTTAATCAGGGTACTTGCAATTGTTGGGATATATCAAGCGGAATCGAACTCGGCAAATTGTTGGTATTAAAGTACTCCCTACTCATCAAAGACTACAATGGTTTGGTTGGACATTAACATTATCTATTTTCTTGAACAAATATATAGCTCTTACATTTTTCTTATCAAAACAACAGCCCTGCATCTATGTAAATTGAGAGGTCCTAACTCAAGGCAAGAGCTTAGAAGTTGGTCACCGACAGAAGCAAAGTAAACAATAATTTTGCCAGACAATCTGAACATGTAGTGCAAGAGCAAAAGTTCTGGGGGACTGCTCAGGGGACATTCTGTTGCCACATTCTATAAATCTGATTCCTCACTAACAAGTCCACTTGAGTTGGTCAGGCATCAAAAACATCAAGATTGCAATTTTTCTTTGTCTCTGCCGACTTATCCGATCATTTCAGAAGATGAAGGATATGAAAACATACAGAAGATGCACAAAAAAAGAAATGAATTCGACCGATTAAACGAAGAACCAAAAGAACTGAGCAGACAAAAGATGAAGGAGATATATACCTACATAAACATTCATAAAAGAGACAACAAGAGGAACTGATTGTTGCTAATTTGAGAGGAAAGCAACAGAGGGTCGGCGAATATTGTTGAGAGAGGGAAGAAAAATGGAAAGGAAGCTAGGGTTGTGAAAGAGGAGCATTTCTTCGCCTCTCTTATCTGATTGTTGATATTTTGGACCTTTTGGTCTTTTGAAAAGATTTTGGGCTTCATTTTCATTTTTTTGGGCCTATTTTACATATTAATTGGTTGGGCTTAAGTCCAAATCTAGACAGAAATTATGAAAGAAACTTAAAAATAATATTTATAAATTATATTTTAATAAATATTTTTATGTATAATATAATTTAAAAATAATATATCTATACTCGGGTCGGTTTGAGTTCGGTTTGACTTTTTTTAGTTAAAACCAAACCAACCCTATAATGGTCGGGTTTTTTTTCCGAACACCAAACCAAATCAAACCAAACCACTAGTCGGGTTTTTTTTCCGGTTTGGTTCGGTTTGTCGGTTTGGTGCGGTTTATCGGTTTGCCCTGTACAGCCCTAGCATTCATGCAAGGTAACTTTGGCGGAGCTAGAATTTTGAGTATGAGGGTTTAAAATTTGAAGAAGAAGAGGGTTCGACATCTACTATATATACATAAAAAATTATCTTAACTATATATAAATAGTATAATTTTCTGCTGAATACTAACCACAAGGTGGCTCCGCCACTGTTCCTACTTATATAATTTCATATCAATATCTCCAAAATTTACAGAAACTCGTTGCTCCTATTTAAAGACATACAAATTTTGATTTGCAATACTGCATCAACTAGTGCTAGCTAGATCATACATATATATATATATATAATTGCACCATGAACAATATAATTTCATAAAGTTTAACTGTATTTCCAAATTCAATTTTTGGATATTACACTAATCTTATACTCAACAATGTTCTTTGAAGTGAAGATCATTGAATTTTCTTTGATTGCTGATCAACAGTTTTGGAAGTAATCTTGTACTGGTTTTATAATTACAAAAAAAAAATTGTATTAATAATACTATCTCCATTCTAACCAGTGCCTATATCAGTAATTTAATTGATGGCTAGATTTGTTCATGACCTAAATACTGAAAAATCAGGTTCTTTGAGCAATTATGCAAGAAGGTAAATTGCGGAAAATCATAACCTTCTCTGTAAGATTTACTCAAACTCTTCCACTAAACTTGAACCATGTTTAAGGTCTACAACCATCCTTGTAACAGTTAAGGAATTATTCCTAACAGTCCCAACCTCTACCATCTCTCCTCTTCTCTTCAATGACTCTACTCTACCAATGACCCTCCTTACAGACACAAAACAACATCAACTAAGAAAGTAATCAAGACATTATTTTAGAACAAACACAAAGAAACTTTCTATTGCAATTTAAGAATTGTTTGGAATAAATCTTAATAAGAATATGTTCTTGCAGGCCGTCTCAACAAGTTCGGGGCCTAAAGCCAAACTTCATAGAGAGGTTTTTTTCTTTTAGTTGTCATATGTAAATTGAATAACTATAACATACTCAAAGTAATCCTACAAGTGAAGTCTCAAGAAGGTAGGATGTACGTAAACCTTATGAAATAAGAATGTTAACAATGAAAATATTCAATGAAGAAATATAATATAAAGTTAGAATAATAGAATTTGGCTCAAAATTTAAAAAGTTTATATAATGATACTAGTATGAATTTGTTGCAGCACTTAATATTTAAAGAATACATCAAAAAATAAATTTGATCTTTTTATAAACACAAAACAATAGATTTTGCATAATGCAAAAGGTTTGACCATTTGGTAGACGTTAGAATATTCAATAATGAGATAATAAAAAATGATTGGGGAATAAAAAAGATAAATGTAAGAATTGTAATGTGGTTCATGATAATCACCAAAATATAAATAAGTTAACAAAACAAGTAGCCACGTAAAAAAGATGTTACAATTAATTAAATATTATTCAATTTCTCAATTATTACAACGACCTCCACATTAAATAAAGTAAACAAATACTATATATATTCTTTAGAAAAAATTAGGGACCCCAAGCAATTGCTTTAGTGGCCTTATGGTCGAAACAGTCCAGTGTTCTTGTACTGCAACAACAACTTCTTCGATTCTTTGTGTGGAACTTTTCTCATATGTTGTATCTTCTTGGCCTTAGAATTCATCTGAATATCTTCTTTTTTGGTGCACTGAATCCTGTGACTTTTGGACCATCTTAAATTGTATTCCACATCTATATATCTTCAATCATTACAAAGACTTACATTCTTGATTTTCATCACTGATGGTGTTCTACATTGAAATATGGTGACCTTGTGATTGATAAACATTCTTGTATTTCTTGAGGTGCAATCATCTTCGGTCTTTCAAGGTGTTAGCCTTTATTAAAAGTTCTAACTCTAATATTAATTGTTAATGGCTGGAACCTAAATATGCAAGTATTTAACTTGGCGAATAGATGCACACCAAAGTTGTGTTGGGTAACAAACCCATCCCACATTGGATGGAGAAGAAAAATGTACCAATATATAAGTGCTTACCCAACTCCATTAGTACGAGGCCTTTTGGGACGTGCCCAAAACAAATCCGTGAAGGCTTGGCCCAAAGCGGACAATATCCTACTAATGTGGAGTTAGGATGACGGTACGTGAAATCCTAACATGTGGTATCAATCCTCCCCTCAAAACAAGACCACACAATTCGTAACCTCCTCTTCAGCGATAATACATTTGATCTGCTAGCCATCTTGCACCGCTACTACCAACCAGTGAGACACGCTTCTTGACCATCACTTTGCTAAGAAGACTTTCACACAAGGCATCAACTGCAAATCTCCAATCGGTAGGTCACACCATCTGATCTGCCAAATCATCTTGCACTGCCGTTATCACCCAACGGGACACGCCGCCTGGACCACCACTTGACAGGAAGACTTTCGACACAAGGCACCCCTGCAGATCTCTGGTTCTGTTGTCACACCGAAAATTTCTCACAAACCACAGTCCACTACTCTGACACACCCAAACCTTGCTCTGATACCACATGTTAGGAAAACGCGGAGGTATACCATAGACTATAAGAAAATAGTCTGTGAAGAAAAATAGTGTGAGCGATATTTTAGTAAGGTGGAAAATTAAAAGAATGTTATTCCTTTTGAGTGTGTTGTCACTTTGAATGTTGGTAGGTCTGCGTACACTTTACCCTCCCCAGACCCTACGATGTGGGATTTCACTGGGTTGTTATTGTTGTTGTGTTGTCACTTTGAATGTTGTACTCGTGACTACCCAGTGTAAAATTCCTTACTATAGTGATATCAGTTGCTCCTCTTGGCTCGTAGTTTTTTCCTTATTTAAAAGAATTTTCACGTAAACTTTTGGTGTCATTATTTTTCTATTTTATTTATATTATTTTGATCATATATATTTTTGTGTTAGTCTGCATTTTTTCAACAAATGGCAATGATGTACGAAGAATGGAGGTCGAGCGTAATGATCCCTCTATACAAAAACAAAAGGGATATCTAGAGTTGCAACAACTATAGAGGTATCAAGCTACTAAGCCATACTATGAAAGTGTGGGAAAAAGTGGTGGAGATGAGGGTGATGAGAGTCGTGTCTATTTCAGAGAACCAGTTTGGATTTATGCCGGGACACTCAACTACATAATCCATCCATCTTATGAGGAGACTGGTGGAGCAGCATAGGGAGAGGAAGAGGGACTTGCATATGGTATTCATCAACCTAGAAAAGGCTTACAATAAAGTTCCAAGAAAAATATTATGGACATGTTTGGAGGCTAAATGTGTACCTGTGGCATACATTAGGGTGATCAAGGACATGTACGAGGGAGCCAAAACCAGGGTAAGGACAGTAGGAGGGGACTCAGAGCACTTTCCAGTGGTGATGGGGTTGCATCAAGGATCAACTCTTAGTCCGTTTTTATTTGCCTTGGTGATGAATGGATTAACGTGACAAATTTAAGATGAGGTGCTATGGTGTATGCTTTTTGCGGATGACATAGTCCTGATCGATGAGACTCGTAGTGGAGTTAACGCTAAGCTGGAGGATTGGAGACATACCTTGGAGTCTAAAGGGTTTAAGCTGAGTAGGACCAAGATAGAGTACTTAGAGTGCAAGTTCAGTGAGACACCTCAGGAGGTTGGCGTGGAAGTTAGGCTTGGTGCCCAGGCCATCCAAAAGAGAAATAGTTGCAAGTATCTTGGGTCTATCATGCAAGGCAACAGGGAGATTGACGATGATGTCACACATCGTATTGGGGTAGGGTGAATGAAATGAAGGCTCGCTTCTGGAGTGCTATGTGACAAGAAGGTGCCACCAAAACTTAAGGGCAAGTTCTACAAAGTGGTGGTTAGACCTACTATGTTGTATAGTGCGGAGTGTTGGCCAGTTAAGACTTCTTACGTTCAAAAGATGAAAGTTGCCAAGATGAGAATGTTGAGATGGATGTGTGGGTACACTAGGAGCGACAAGATTAGAAATGAGGCTATTCGGGACAAGGTGGGAGTGGCCTCGGTGGAAGACAAGATGCGGAAAATACGACTGAGATTGTTTGGGCATGTGAAGAGGAGAGATACAGATGCCCCAGTGCGGAGGTGTGAGAGGCTGGCCATGGATGGTTACAGAAGAGGTAGGGGTAGGCTGAAGAAGTATTGGGGAGAGGAGATTAGACATGACATGACACAGTTACAGCTTACCGAGAACATGACCTTAGATAGGAGGGTGTGAAGGACTCACATTAGGGTAGAAGGCTAGTACATAGTCTCGTTATTCTTCCCTATTCGTAGGCGCATTAGTGCATTACAACTTCGTGTGCTCTGATTTTTGTTATTTCTGTTATTATTTATTACTTTCTATACGTTGATTACTCTATTTTATCTGTGACGCTTTCGTTATTTGTTTTTTCCGTATCGCTTTTAATTTTTTAGCATTATCTGACATTCTTTTATGCTTTTATTGAGCCGAGGGTCTCCAGAAAACAGCCGTCCTACCTTGATAGGAGTAAGGTCTGCGTACACTCTATCCTCCCCAGACCCACGTTGTGAGATTTCACTGGATTGTTATTGTTGTTGCTCCCCAATTCATAGCCCAATAATTTACAGAATATACATTCTAGTATTCTCATTAATCCCACCAAAATACACCTGGCTCTTAGCCAAGTTTGTCTTTAAGCTAGATGCCTTAGAGAACATGTGTAATTTCTCCTCGACTAACTTTACAGAAGTCAGATCCCCTCTAGCAAACAACAGAAGTCAGATCCCCTCGAGCGAACAACAACAAATCATCAACAAAACACAAACCAATAATGCTTAGCTTTTGACATATTAGGTGATAATTAAAAATCAGATTTGTCCTTTAAAGTACCCCAAGCATCTATTCAAATTTTCATCAACACAAAAATATAAGGGGACATGAGGTCCCCTGCCTCAACCCCTGTCAGGCGTTAGCTCTCATAGTGTCAGACACGAACATGTAATAATTTAGGAGCGACAAAATCAAATCCAACTTGTTCAATCTCTTTAATCCGTCTATTTATTAGCTCAATTTATTTTAATCCAATTTATTTCAATTCATTAAAATTTGGTTGATAGGTAAGTGTAATTAAAATTGACTTATGAAAAATCTTGTCAAAATATTTTTAAAAACTTTTTTCTGATTTGATATATTATATATAACCATAATAATTTTTTTTATTAGGCACTAAAATATTTTTTAAAAAATAAAACAAATCAAACTTATTAAAAATTGAATTGGGTTGGGTCTTGATCCGTTCTATGATCCATTATCCAACCCGTTTTGACCCAAATAAATTTAGGTTGGGTGGGTCTTAACCTGTTTGTTGTCTTGACTCCTTATGATCCGCCCAAATTTGATCTAACTCGCCCAATTGTTATCCCTATAATAACTTAGGGGTCGTTTGGTAGAGTGTGTTAGCAAAAATAATGCATGCATTAATTAAGTGTATTAGTAGTATCTTGTTTGGTACACTTTTCATGACATGTATAACTACACTCTATTGTATATTAAGACTTGCATTACTAATACCATGGATTTCTAGGTATTAGTAATGCAAAAGAGATTTAATGCGCATTATTATGGTTAAAGACTCAATTACCCCTCAAAACCCATTTTACATCTTTTACATCATAATTGTTGAGGATATTTTTATAAATACATATTTTTATACAATGCATGTTATTTTTTAATACACTAAACCAAATAACACATAAGAAATATTTTATGTATAATTAATGCAAGCATAACTAATACAAAAATTACTAATGCAAGCATTACTAATATAGTTTATTTAGCATTATTTTAATACACTCTACCAAACGACCCCTTGGTGTATTTATAGATGGAGTAATTATTCTTTCTTTTTCTAAATTGAGTAGTGATCTTCAAATTCGTGAAACATTATGGGTTAAATTGTAGTTTCTTAATATTCAAACTGTACGTGCTAGGTGCTTCCCTTTGGATACGAAGATGAAGTCCTCGTAGATTCCTATTGAATCATAATTGACCCACTTTCAGACGACTTCCCACCGCCGACGGAAGTCAAAGGTCGTCGGCATTTGATCGCCGGACTTAGTGAAATAATAACAGTAGTAGTTTTTTTCCCGGCGATTCCATTCAAAATGAAGAGCAGAGGGAAATCAGTCATCGGAGGATGGTGGAACCTAGGCTTGCCTTCCGTATTTCTCTTATGTCTCTTCTTCTTCCTCCTCGGATTATTCGCTTCTGCTCTCTTCTCTCAGCAGGTCCTTTCTATTTTCTAATCGCTGCTTATACTTAATTACATGTTTTTTGGTTCAACTGAACAGATACATTATTTGGTCAGTAGGTGCAATTGAACATTTTTTTTTCTGCCTGCAACTGCTGTCACAAAGTAGTAGTAATAAGCTCGTTGTTACAGTGGTGCTCACTAATTTTAAAATCTGGATCTGCGGTGTTTGTATGTATGCGCTGATTGAACTTTTGGGTATGGTAGGATGTACCTAATGTAAGGCCGAGGGTGCTAGAATCTGTTGATATGGAGAAGGACTTTGATCCCTTGCCTACCGGTGAGACTGGAGACCATTCCTTCACTTCCATCCCCTTTCAGGTTTGTTTCTCTTGTTTCAGTTGCGACACTGTCAATTCTCCTTCTTTTGGATTTCAGTTCTCGTTTCTGAGCCGGGCGAACTTATGTGTCAGTTTTGTATTCAGTTTTCAATTGATTGCCGAATTTTTAAAATCCCTTTCTATTTGAAGAATTTCTGTAAGAATATTGTCTCTCTTTTTTTTTTTTGTTGGGGGGGGGGGGGGGGGGTTAAAGATGTTTTTTAAATATTGTCCCCTAACTTTTGAGCTTTATCACAAAGAAGCTTGAAGTACATGTGCAGAGTGATGACAAATGTTCAAACTGGCATCATGGTATCTATCAAGTTTTGAACTGCATTTGTTCCATCATTCAGGGGAAGAATTTGTTGAAAATCTAGTCTTTACTCTTATGCTGATGTAAAGATAGACTATGAGATAGATACCCTGCAAGAGCTCGGAGGTTGTTACAAACTTATTTGCTAGTAAATTTGAATTCTGAAGCATCTAGCAAATGTTTATTTGACGTGCAGATTAATCTTGCTTTGATATATATCCTCCTAAATTTTCACTTTTCATTGGATTTGATCAAGGAGTTTCCTTGTCCAATCGAATACAGTTTGATAAGTCACCCTTAACAAGGTTTGAGATAGTTGCCTCTGACTCAAAACGCATCAAGTATGTACTTAGTTCACATCTCTGCAATAGCTGGCAAAGTACCATATTTACTTGTTTTATAACCTAATCTATGTTCTTAAACTTGTAATTATTTAAGTCATTGTATACTTATCAGCTCTTTGAGGGTTCTTCATGTCTAACTATTATTAAGTTCTTATATTGAATTTCCCTGTAAATATATTTACATTCTTTGGGTAGGTTTTAAGCTGGTTCCCACGTGCATTATACTTTCCCAATTTTGCATCTATAGAACAATGCCAGAGCATAATTAAGATAGCAAAGGCAAGTTTGGAACCGTCATCCTTGGCCCTTCGCAAAGGAGAAACAGAAGAGACCACCAAGGGAATTAGAACAAGGTATATACTACTCTATAACCCTCATTTTTGACAATTAGTTTCTATCAGGGACCTTTCTATCAATGTTGAACATGAACACTCCAAGACCTTTATTTAAGTCTTTACATTGTCAATTTCAGAGTGATCAGTTTCTTATTTATTAGATAATTTTTTCCAAAAGTTATTTGAAAATGTCAGAAGATCTAAATGATAATCAATTCAAACATGACTTTTCCTTCCCGTTTCTGCTAAAGGTCACTGAATATATGCTGTGTGCATATATCATCTTGTTTGGAAGACGGAGTGAATTCATGATTTTCAAACCACACGTGGTTTGTTCTTTTTAAAGTTTGAATGACTTGTCTCTAATTTCTTGTGATTTGCTTCTAAAAATAAGAATATGATAGAACTTTGTGCTTCATGTGTTCGTATCTTTGACAAGAAATTACACATCGTGCATGAGATTTACATTATCTTGTCAATTTCTTCAGTTCTGGCACATTTATTAGTGCATCAGAAGACAAAACTGGAATCTTGGATTTTATTGAGGAGAAAATTGCAAAAGCGGCAATGATCCCCAAGACACATGGTGAGGTAAAGCTCATTAACATTTATATCTTAAATAAAATGCATTAAGCTCATCTCACTGTATGTAGTCTTTGGTTTTGCTTCCATGGCTTAGATATTATAGATCTGATAAGCGACATAATTTTGGAAGAAAATCCTTCCAAATTGTCCCCCTAACCCAGCACACCCCAACCAAATGACTACCCTGCTTGTCTTGCCCAGTGCACTGGCAAAACTGTCGTTACTCTGCATCCTAGTTTAGTTGGCATCATTTGTGTAGTGCTAGTATTTGGAAAAAAAGATGATCATGATTTTGAAACTAGTTTGATATCTTAATAAAGTTATAATATAAACTTCCCATTTATATCTAGTTTGATTGGCATATATAGATCATGTGGACTTCAATTTTTTTAATACTTTAAAGAGAATATACCAAGAAACAGATTAAAATGTAAATTTCTGATAGTTTTGAGAATTTAAAAGAAATGGGTCCAATTTAGCTTTTGAAGTAATTTAATCTATGTTATCAAGTGATTAAATACTGAAGAGCTTAAAAGAAGTGGGCCTCATTTTTCGTTTTGGTAAGGAGTATTATAGCCTTTATATACTAAGATCAATACCTCTCACTGACACACTGATTTGTCATGTTAATCTGAGAAGTCTGATTTGAAGTTTGAAGTTCAGATAATGCCTATTAAATTACAGACTAGGGTGAAGTAATAAAAGAATTCAGAATGGTAATGCTATGAAACCCAGATGACTGTTTACCGAATTTAGCAGGTGTTTTTGAGACCGTTTATTCTAAAGTAGCTAGGATGCAAGAGATTATGGTATAGAGTAGGTGATGTTCGGTCGTATTTTATGGTCTGTGTTTCTTTTCCCCCATTATCCATAACTAATTGGATACTGCTTTCTTTGTTCTCAGTTTCTCTCAGTCTTGTGTATTGGGACAATGATTCTCGTAGGCACTTGTTCCTAAAAAGTGTGCATGTGTTAATGATGAAAACATATATTAAACAATCAAAAAGGAAGAGGAGATGATTGCATCTTCTTTGTGAATATTCATAGTGACATATAAATCTCTGAAGAAACTTTTACTCCGATTTTGTTGTCGGTGTAAGCGCAGAATGTGAATGTATATCTCTACTGGAATTTTCATTAATTGGAGGTTGCATATGTGGGTTAGCTCATTTAATTTATGGAAATGGCAACACATTTGTTCAAACTGACAACGCCTTTTATCCTCCCACAATGTTATTAGGCATGTCTTTAGTCTTAAATGAAGTAGTCAAGAAAGATCATAGATCTCATAATGGTGTGGATACACCTCTTCTAACAAAAGATTCTTTTTCAAAGGACAAAACCATGAGTCAATGGGTCATGTTTGCAGTTCTTAGAGACAATTGAGCATCTTTCTTTGTTGAATACCTTAATCTTTAGTGAGGCAAATCTGCATTTTGATTAGCATCTGAAACTGCCTGGTTTGGAGGTTTTGAGCTGGTTTTCCAGAATACTTTGGCCAATTTCTTTAGTGGATTTTGCTTTACAATGTTACACACATATAACACATGATTGTTCCTAATACATGTGACAATTGACAGCTAGTCAATCTGCTATCTTGATCATTGTAGGTTTATAAACATTGGTGTGTTTGTATCTCAATTTTCTCTTTATTGCTTCTTAATGATTTTGAATGAATCTCTTCTTCATGGCAATGCTAAGTGTTATATTCCTCTGGTCATTATTTTTCTTAAAGCTGAATAATTTGACCTTTGCTCTTCAGTGAAACTAGCTTGTACGTGTTTCAGGCGTTTAATGTTTTGCGGTACGAAATTGGGCAAAGATATCAGTCACATTATGATGCTTTTGATCCTGCTCAATATGGCCCTCAGAAGAGTCAAAGGGTATGTATAAACTAAATTTGGCAGTTGTACTATTTTTTCTAATTGACTCACTATTTCTTCTGTAGCTCAATTGAAATCTTACACAAAACGGCAGCATGGATGGTGGAAAACTATAGTATTTGATTATCTGTGCATAACAATGTTGTGCTTATCCATGATTCCGTGTTACTCATAAACATCCTTCTCTCCTCAGGATAACATATAATTAGAATAGAAAAGTTTGCTCTGTTTGATTTTAGTATTGGGTTCTATATCATTAATAAGCAGAATCCAGTTGCAACAACTCCACATTATTAATGTGGCATTTTCTCGTTTTACCTCAAAACTGCAGATGATGGTCCTTCTGTGCAGTACTTTACTGAACTCTCTCTAGCATGATAATGTTATATGACAAAATTGAAAATAAGATGCTGTATCTCAGATTGGAATAGTCTTTTCCAAGACGGGGGCAGATTTTTTGTCAGATTTTTATTGTCATTAAGCTTCTTTTAGTGTATTTTGCGAGAAAAGATATTAAAAGAAATTATTTGCATGTTTTAAGTGTAACCACCTTTATTTGTACAATCTAAATACCACTCCTAACGAAAAGTCCTCAAAGCATGTTGACGCGCGTACGTCTTTTGTTTTTTTCAGTTTGAAAATATTGTTTTATCTTTTGACTAAAGAATCCAATTGTTATCATGTACTCCAGTGCTGCTCTAGTTAATTTCTCTTCAATTTGACAGTAATTTTATCTAGAATCAAGATGACAATAATTGTTGGTTTCTTATCTTGCCATAGATGTGATATCCTCTATATCCAACTTTATCTTTTCTTCGAGGAAAATTTCTGATCTTAACTTCAATCCTTGGAACCATCAGGTGAAAATGTGTCAAGCAAGTTTACAGGGATTGTACTACGCTTTTAACCTTGACATATTCATTGGTCGAGAATTTTTTCACTGGCAGTTAATATTAAGGAATGCTTACTTTCATTGTCTGGACTAAACTTTCATTAATCTCGTCTAGGTTGCATCCTTCTTATTATATTTATCCGATGTTGAAGAAGGTGGGGAAACTGTGTTCCCTTTTGAGGTGAGATCAAGTTCCTCTCTACTCTCTTTCGCGCTCTCTTTCTACCCATTGCTACCTTTTTTGTCTGTCTGTCTGTCTTGTAAAATGGTCCTTTGTGGTTTATCTACAGAACGCGCAGAACATGGATGGTAAATATGATTTCAGCAAGTGTATTGGTTTGAAAGTGAAGCCACGCAGAGGGGATGGACTTCTATTCTACTCACTGCTTCCAAATGGTACAATTGATCTGGTGAGCTATTCTAATGCATTCATTGTTACCTAGTATTTTCTGATTGTTCATTGTGATGTTATTTTGTATAAGATTCAATAATATGTAGACAGGACTAATCAGACAGTTAATAAATTTGTTACAAAGAGCTGATCTGCAATAGGTTTGCTGGAATACAAGGCAAACTTCGTGCCATCTGTAGCTGCTAGATTAGAGATCTGCCACAATGTACAATCCCAAATTAAAAAGCTAATTGGATAAACCCCCGAGTTGCTCAAAAACATGTGTAAGAGTAAGCTCTAATCCATGATTTGGCTTAAACAATGTTAATTAATCATATATTATGATTTCATGAAGATGTTTGTTGAAAAGGGTTAATGTAGTGCTACTGCTTGAACTATTTGTATGAAGTCAGAACAAATTTGTACAATCAAACCCTTTCCCCCCAAAGAAAAAGGAGTAACTGTACAATCAGACCCATCGCGTGGAAACTGGATGGAGAGATTACAGTATGTTAATGCGTCATGATTGTTTACATTTTTCTAATGCTGCCATGTTAGTTTGCTTAGTGCAATTAGAATATGCTCTTCGTCTTCCTTTTCTTCTTCCAGGTGTGAGATTGTAAATCATAGTGCATAAATTACCAAAGAAGTGTATGATCAACATAATGTAATGCATAATTTCATAGATGGCCTTACGATTTCATGTTTGTTTGAATTTTAATGTAGACCTCACTTCACGGTAGCTGTCCAGTAATCAGAGGAGAAAAATGGGTGGCCACCAAGTGGATCAGGAATATAGAACAGGACGAGTAAATGCCTCTACATTATAGTGTTGTTCATTATGTATTTGTTATAATTTAAACGGTGTGAAGAAAACAGTTTTGGAGTAAATAAATTTATAGAATGAGAATTTATTTTATCCATTCCGGTTCTTTATCTTGCTGTTTTTTTTTTTGCCATTCTCTTATAGTATGTTTAAAGAATTAATTATATATGAGTTGGATATATATTTAGCAACTTACTCGTTTTAATTTATGTAGCATAGTTAAATTTTTTATAATTTTTTTTTATAGGAATTTCCTTATATCTCTTTTAAATATTTTAAGTTATAAATTATTGTAATTTATAATAATTTTGAAATAGTTTTCAGATATATAAATTTTATTTCAAAAAACTTAAAGCTTCTATTTCTGAATTCATAGTCATAATATAGAAGTTTGAATCTTAAAATTTTAATTATACCATGTATTGGGATATTGCGGGACCGTTTGGTTACTGGATAAGAGTTGAGTTATTCAGGTATAAAATATGTAAACTTTACCTAAATTCCATAATGGAAAAGTCTAATTACTATACATCCCTCATTGTACCAAAATTACCCGATATCCCTTTTTTTTTCAACTTTTCTGATACATTAGTGATGTATCTGATACATCAATTATCTATAGAATAATTAATGAAGATCATCTATTTATGGATAGTATCTTAATATAAGGTATGATTGGTTCTTTAAATCAATTACTGATCTAATTAATGGGATTAATTTAGTTAAAAAAATAACGGTTGTGTACATGAAGATTCAAGCCAAAAAACAGAGCATAAATTCAAATCAAATTCGATTTCAATCTTTTTTTCAGTTTTGTTGATACATAAGTTATGTATCTGATACATCAACTTTAGATGTAGAATAGCCCTATATGTCGTTCCGAATCTCAATGGGTGGGATGAGATCTTCTTGATGACGTATTTCATTCCCTGCATTGACATGAAAATGGTTAAATACAACTTGAACTTTATACATAAATACGATGTATCATATGCATTAAAATATCTGATACATGAGATGAGATTCTGATACATACAGAAGATGTATCAGAAGCAGTTATATCTTATAATCTGATACATAGGTGTAGATATATCAGAATCATTAAAACTT
This sequence comes from Solanum dulcamara, assembly GCF_947179165.1. Lineage (NCBI taxonomy): Eukaryota > Viridiplantae > Streptophyta > Magnoliopsida > Solanales > Solanaceae > Solanum > Solanum dulcamara. Next base: position 37,793,156 of record NC_077247.1, read on the forward strand.
GAAACAATAGAAACTGACACTTAAACATGATGTATCAAAAATAGTAAATCTCCAAAAAATTGCATTTGAAAAAAACATTATGTATCTGATACATAAATGTAGATGTATCAGAATCATTAAAACTTGAAACAATAAAAACTGACACTTAAACATTATGTATCAGAAATAGTAAATCTCCAAAAAATTGCATTTGAAAAAGATATTATGTATCTGATACATAAATGTAGATGTATCAGAATCATTAAAATTTGAAACAATAGAAACTGACACTTAAACATGATGTATCAGAAATAGTAAATCTCCAAAAAATTGCATTTGAAAAAGACATTATGTATCAGAAGAGATAGCGCTTGATACATGATAATCTGATACATAAATGATATGTATCAGAATCAAAAAACCTTCACAAAATTTTCATTCTAAAAAAAAAACCTTAATTGAACCCATACCTTTGGGAGATTAGGGCGTGTTGTAACCCCTTCAATCTTGTTGTCTATTTCTTTGGGTGCACGTTTAACTGTAGCTTTCGACTTCAATTTCTCACGTAGCTTATCCATCACTGCTGGATCGTTACGATGTTTGGATCTAACCTCGTCGTAACCTTCCCAAGATGAATCAGAACCAGGTGAAACAAAAATTTCTTGATTTTTATTGGACTGTTTGAGACCATGAACGGATTCCATATGTATCATTGAAGGTATGAGAAACAAAAATAGAAAGATTTACAGAAGAAAGCAAATGATAATAATTTTAGAAGATTTTTCAAAGATTTACAGAAGAAATCAAAAGATACAAATTTTAGGAGAAATCAGATTGAATGAAGATGAAGTGAAATTCCATATAAGGAAAGATTAAAATATACCTTAGTTGAAACCTTGAAATTGATTAACGGTTGAAGAGGATCGAATTAAGTAGAGCAAATTAGGGCGAGGATGTAGGAGAAGGCGGATGTATCAGTGAGGGAGAGAGAGCTAAAGGAAAAAGAGGAATTTTGGAATTTTTTTGGTATAATAGGGAATAAAAGTAAATATAGTAGGGGAATATATGTAAAAGGGTAATTTACCCATAAAATATTGCATAAGTTTTACCATGTTTGGTAGCATTTTTGTGTAAGGTATAAAATTCAACACACATAATACTATGTTTGGTTAGAAAATTAGAAAATCATATAACTAATACATGTGTAAGTTATGAGTCAATCTATGTATTATTTTATGCGGAAAAAAATGGAATAAGTTATACATATATAACTGATACCTGAATAAAAATACAAATTGACAACTTTACCCTTCACTCTCAATCAAATATACTCCATATCTTTTTAGAAAACATTCAGATCCTCTCTAAATCAACAACTTTCCATCGCAAAGATTTTGATAGAATTGCGAAAACTTACAGATGATCCCCTAGTTGGTCTAAAAGCAATATCAAACTAACACCATAGAGCCAAATATGAACATACCCTAGACACACTAATTAGGTCCTTCGCTGATATGAAAGATCAAAATAATCGAGCAGCACTCTGCAACAATTCAAAATATTGCCAATCAAATTTTTCATTGTTGAAAATGTAGCCAAGAAGTAAGAGATGGTAAGCACGCAGAGGCATGAAAATGGATAATATTTATTCCTTCCACAAAACAAGAGGGAAAACTTCATTTTAATAACGACGTGTTTCCGTTGTTGGGATAGGCCAATGGAAAAAGATTTCGGGCCAAAAAACTTCGAGTAGTAACTTCAAAAAATTTGAGCCTAGGCCAAACTTGGACGAATTTTGAGTCAGATGAAGTTTAGGGTGATCACGTGAATGATAGGAGGTCAAATCTATAATTTGATTGGACAGGCTGATGGCCAAGACGATTTCCTTTAAATTACTCGTAGTGTAAGCAAGCGTAGAGGAACGAACAGAGCATTTACGACTTCGCCGAATTGTATTTGGGCGAGTAAAACTCTCAGAATCGAATTTGGCGTGAAGGGCATAATTTTAATGCACCTTTGAAAGGGGTGTGTTGAGAAATAGGGGCTTGGAGTACAAACTCCGAGCTCACTGTCTCGGCCTATCCTATCAGAGCGGGATCTTTCCAGCTAGAGCGGGATCTGTCCCGCCAGAGCGGTACAGTCATGACCTAAATCGTAAAAAAGATCAGAAACGGTGTTTTCTGCAACATTCAGTTTCTAAAGCCCCAAGAGGCGACCTAGGGCTATTTCAATTGATTTTCCACGGATTTCCATACTGAAGGTAAGGTTTTTACTACCTAGATTCATACTTTGATTCCTAGAAACTAGAACAATGGATGATAATCATTGGGGGAAGGTTTGAACTGAAAATCTATAGTGGAAAATAGTCCTAGGGTAAGGTTAGGATCATGGGTTTGGCCTAGGGAGTGAAATTGTGTTATATTTCCTGATAGTTAGGCCATTGTATTTATCCTTGATATGTATTTAATGTTTTCTAGATCAAGAATGAGAAGAACGAACCCGGAAAGGGAAGACTCTTGTATTGTAAGGTTTTGAAAGCTTGAATTTGAGGCAGGTGATGGTCTAGATTTCCGTATATGTTTCATATACTTGTTAAATTGCTTCATGATATGCATGTCTGTATATGAATAGGGAAACATGCTAGATTATGTGTGAGATGATTACTTAATGGCCTGTTATTGTGATGAACCTGTTCTTGGTGGTATAAATGTTGTAAACATTGAATGTTCTTGTGATTGTAATATCTTGAGATCGGGTGTCACATTCCGACACATATTTTGGATCGAGTTTCACGTTCCGACAAAGTGTTTGGATCTAGTGTCACGTTCCGATACATATTTGGATTGGGTGTCACATTCCGACACAATCCCTTGAGAGGACCCTGGTGTGATGTTATAGCACGTGGAAGTTATTGAATTGTGATATTACTGAATAATAGTTGAAGTTGAGATTGATTAACTTATTCTATATATGTATATGTCTACTGTATTGAATTTACTTGTCTATGATCCGCTTGGTGGCTAACCGCGTGATCCTACCAGTACACCGTTGTCTTTGTGTACTAATACTATTCTTGTTTTTTCTTTTGTTGAGTATAGGACATATTCAGCCGGTTGCGAAGAGACCTCGGTTGGAAGATTAGAAGTTTGTTCAAAGTCCAAGGGTGAGCTACTCTGTCATGCTGCCGTGGACTTTTCTATTAATCTCAGTTCTTCTTTTGAGACTCAGAGGTTTAAACACTGTTTTATTATTATGATTTCTTGTGGGAGTGTTTCCCTTCCTTTTCAGACATGGTTAGAGTTCTGGCACAAACGACTTTCAATTCATAGGATGTGTTTGACTTCCACATTTTCGTAGTTTTAAATTTGTTGATTTAGTTTATGGGAACTCAGTATTATTTTCTGGTTATATTCCTACTTTTGCAAGTTTTTTAATATATATTTCTTAAGTTGATAAGTTGGGCTGTAGAAATGAATCTCGCACTAGAATAAGTATTGTGGGTGCCAATCACGACGGATCGGAGTCGTGACAATTTTTATTCTAGAATGAGATAAACAAGTGTCTCTATGATATTATGCTCCATTCTCCTTTTTTATCCATAATCAATAAATGGGATTACTCCTTTACTTCAGTCTACGTATTTTTTCATCTCAGCAAAGATAACTAGAACTACATATATGGCTCTTATTCTTGTTCTTCCACTGCATAATCCAAAGATATCATCTAGAACAATTCTTCTTACAATTTCCATTCAAATTTCGGTGACATTTGCCTTTATTTTAGATAAGTAATATTTGCCTTGAATTTAAAGTGAAGACATGTCACGACCCAAAAATCGAAGTCATGATGGCACACATCCCAAAACCCAACCTGATGTGTAAGCCTAAAAATAAAACTCATACAAGACTCCTAAAGGGAAAATCATGTCATGATTTAAGTGAAAAGAAAAACAATGAAGAAAATATCCCAAAACTTGGTGTCATAAGTATAAAGAGCATCTAATACAAGGTTCGAATCTGAAGATACAACATAAGTCTCTGAATGATACAAAAGACTGAAAAATAAAGATAGACTAGTGACGATCCGAATTCTGGGACCTCACCACTAATCTGAGAATACACAATCCGCTAGAATATTAACTGCCACGTGGGGTACCCGGACTAGTATCTGCATCAAAAAGGGACACAGAAGTAGGGGTGAGTACAATTTACATGTACTCAGTAGGTTTTAGCTGACTGAGTATAAGAAATTAATCAAACCTATGAAATAAACTAAGGAACGCTTCCACCTGCATACAGAAAAGTCCCACTTCGGCATCGGTGCCGCCAGTTTATATATATAGTGGCACGAGTAAAGTAAACCCATAATAACAACTCATAATCACAATTAATCGAATAATTCAAGCAACACAAATATCAATGCAATGCAATGCAATATGATGATGCAATGATGTGGTGGTACGGTGGAATCAAGACTGTCGCACAGCCTGTCGTATACACCTGCTGAGCTGTGCTACCAAGCAGGACCCATGGGGGTCTTGCAGACCATATACCTCAATCACAATATCTCATTATCCTTGCCACCTCCTCGTGGTCAAGGGATCACAATGCATCCACTACCCTGCTGGAAAACTGCTTCGGACAGGGACTCAAGATACAAAGGTTAGGATCACAATGCATCCACTACCCTGCCGGAAAACTACCTCGGTCAGGGACTCAAGATACAAAGGTTTAAAGGTATTTTATTTTCTTTCTCAAAAAGAATTTTCATATTTCTCAACTTCCCATGTTTCATGATATGATGAATGAGGATGAATGCATCAAAACACATATGCATGGAAGTAATAATCAACTCACATGTGGTATAAGGTTCAAAGTTCTCAAAACTTAACCTACACATGATATTCACCCTCAATAAATAGTAACGGGAAGAACACACTTTTATTTAAATATTCACCCCTTTCTCAACAATATTTCAATACTCAAGTATGCTCAAAACCCCCAACTCAATCTCTCAGGCGGCATCACAAGTCAAATAATATACTCAAGCCTCTCTCTTAGGCAAATCACAATTCACATGCTCTCAAAGCAAATAAGATAACAAATAAGGCCCCCACACGGGCTATGTAATACGAATAAACCCCCACACGGCAACACATTAATAAATGAGCCCCCACACAGGCATCACAATATATATAACATTCTCAACTCATACTACAACCCCATCCCAAAGTCTATAACATATGAATGACTAATTACCCCATCTCAATCTCAAAGAAAGATAGCCAAACCTACCTCAATTGCCGAAACCACACTCGAATACCTCCACCGGACAAGCAACTCTCGAATTCAGCACCCGGAATGACAACCCACTATCAACAATGAAACATACACGTCACAAAGAGTCCAATGACACCCATATTGATAGGTTTCGGAACCGGGGGTAAAATGGTCCAAAAATTAACTATTTTCGAAAAGGGTCAAATCTGGAAATTTATTGAACAATCTCATTCTATTGGTAATAAGAAACTCATGGTTGAAAAACCCATAAAAATAGAGCTCAAAACGAGTTGGAAATTACAATTTTCCTTAAATTCGGATTAGGGAAGAAACAAAGATTTTTGGGGTTTGAAACTAAAATTTAAGAGTTAAAATCGTCAAAAACTTAATGAAAAAGGAAGGTTTTAGGTCAAAAATCACTTACCCAACACTTTGCCTCGAAAATCTCTTCTCAAATCACCTCAAGGAGTTCAAGAACTCAAACAAATGATAAAAATATTGAAATGGGAAGAAAGGGGCATTTTCTGCCCAAAAAGTTACTGTTCACGCGTGTTACTGTTCACGCGTGTTTTGTACAAATTTTCGAAAATCACCCTCAAGGTCATTACAAGACATCATTCCAAAAGCAAAATCTTTCCCTCTATCCTTTGCATAACTAACACCCAAAGAAATTATTAAGCCTTGCATAACTTAACACTGCATAAATAAACTTTACATAACTAAATTTTGCATTACTAATACCTACGTTACTAATACCTGCATAACTAAATGCTGTATTACTAATACCTGCATAACTAAATCCTGTATTACTAATACCTGCATAACTAAACCCTGTATTACTAATACCTGCATAACTAAACCATGCATTACTAATACTTCCATAACTTTAACCAGCAACCAAACGGCCCGTGAGAGTATTATTCTAGTGAGGGTGGTAACTGCCAGCTGCAGTAAGATGCACTATTTTGGGGGATTGAAATCTTATATGATCATTCGACTAATAATTATTATTTTAGAAAGTCATATTTCTTTTTAATTTTTCATTATTTTCAATAAGAAAAATAATTGTTTAAAATAATAACTATTAGTTGAGTAATAAATCAACTCCATCACTACGCACATGCTACAAATGTGCTAGGAAAATTGCATTTCATCTTGATTACACGGGGAAGGCTTAGCAGTTAGCACCACCGAGATAGTAGCTAATTAGCTAGGTTGATTGAAAGGGCTTGTTATTTGATAAAAAATCTTGATTTAGCTAGTTACTTATTGGAAACTAGATAAGAAATTGGAATATCATGAAAACTAAAATAAGATTATTAATTTTACATATTTTTATTACTGTCGTCATTCCCAAACAACAATTACGGATTCAAAATTTCAACTCGAACAAAGATTTGCTTAATATTACTGGAATAAAATCTACACATTTAGAAGTGCCAACATTTCTATACTCCCTTTCTCTTTCAATTTATATGACACTTTTTAATTCCTTCTTAATTTTTTTATTTTTAAAAAGCCATTTTTTATTTAGTAATAATTTGATTTTAAACTTTTCATTTTACACAAATCACATAGTTTTAAGAGTTAATTACATCATATTCCTACTCTTTTTCAAATTACAAAAATTCCTTAAAATTTAAAGATTTTCGATACATAACTCAACGTCCCGATACATCTCGTCTCCATTTCGGATTCATCACTCAATGTCACGATACATCGCGTTTCAATTTCGAATACATCACTCAACGTCCTGATACATCACGTGCCGGTTTTGAATACATCATTCAACGTCCAATACACCGCATTCCAATTTCGAATACATCATTCAACGTCCTGATACATCACATCCCGACACATTACCTTTGTTGATACAAGACACACCTGTCCCGTTACATCGCGTCTTCATATATTGCGTAAGAGTGATGTATCAAGAATATAAGAAAGTAAGAATTTTTGTAATTTTTTAAAATAATAAAAATTTTTAGAGAATATGATAAAATAAATTATGTATTTAAGTAATTTTAACTTTTTTATAGCTACGTACACATTTCTATATGATTTATTACATACCACAATTTTTAATTTTTTTTTTTTCAAATTTGATGTCAAATTGATAACCTAAATTGAGACGGAGGGAGTATATGGTTGCTAATCACATGCCTGAAATATTTTTATGTTCCATAGCAATTTATGGAGGAATTAAAATTTCTTGACCATCTAATAACCTAATATAATAACCTAATAGAAAGAAGAAAAAAATTCTTTCCAGACCTCTTACGTGTAATCTCTGTAAAATAGACATAATTATTTTTCTTATAAAAAATCTACGACGCATCTCACGGAAAAGGTTAAACCATATTTGACAATAATATGTAGGTAGCTTGCTAGCGCACCACGAAGACATCTTCTTCATCACATAAATAAAGCAAACTGATCCCCTAACCTACCAAATAATATGTGAATATCAATCATATCTATGCACGAGGGTCCACCTCTTTTTACGAGCACTTATTAACTCCATTTATTATTATCTTTATCTCAATTTAGATGATATAATTTATTTGAATAGAAAATTTTAAAGGACAAAGAATTCATTTTTGAACTTATAACCTAACATAAGTCAAAAATATTTTTGTGGCTCTAAGTCATCTTATTCAAAATAAAATAAATATTTTAAAATTAAATTATTACTGAATATAAAATATATTATTTTTTAAAAAATTAAATTAAAAAAATGTATCATAAATTGAGATAGGAAAATATCCAATAATTATATCCTCATCCACTTTGTTGACCATGTCTTGGTTTTACATACTATCTTATTATAATATTAATTTGAATTTTACTCTTAAGGGGTTCGATCTTTAGAATTTTTAGTATTTTTTTTCACCTCTATTTGTGTTGTAGTTTTCGTTTTTTGAGAGTTATATATTTTATCTTTAAAGTTAAATTGAATTAAATTAAATTAATATTTTAAAATAAAAAATATTATAAATTGTAATTCCTCGAGCTCTCATGTCAATATGTCAAAAAAAGTACATTTTAATATTAATTAAAACTCACATAATTTGAAGCTCCAAAAGCAGAAAGTGCCACATAATTAAATTGAGACATAGAGAGTATTAAATTTATTATATTATAATTAGGGATTTATATCTAATATTTATTGAGATTTTTTGTAATTTTTCATTTTAAAAAATCTATACTTAACGTTAAAATACTTGAGCACTAAGAGAAAACTTATCAACGAAAAAAACAAAAGGCAAAATTTTTATTGGAGGATCCCTGATAGCTCGAGTCAAATAAAATTAAAAAGAAAACGACCCCATCATCGAACACTAGATTCACCCAAAGTCAAGTTATGTGGCTTGCGAATCTGAAAAGAAGATAATTATGGCATATGCATAGCTTTTGGAGGTTCTATAGTTCCCACAGGCCACCCCCCCACACAACTTTATTCTAAAACCAAACATATTAATAGAAAATATCTTGGGAGAAAGGGGGTGGTGATTACCAAAACCTAAAAAGCTTATCAAAAGTTAAAGTGAATAACTCAATTTCAAAGTGAATTTGCTGTGCAAAGAGTGCAATGGGAGTAGTTGAAGAGGCTCACAATGTTAAAGTAATTGGGTCAGGCAAGAAGACCGTGGTACTTGGTCATGGCTTTGGCACTGATCAATCTGTTTGGAAACATCTTGTCCCTTACCTAGTCGATGATTATCGTGTTGTTCTTTATGACAACATGGGCTCTGGTCCGACTAATCCAGATTATTTCGATTTTAAACGATACGCTTCTCTTGAAGGTTATGCCTATGATGTAATTGCCATTTTGGACGAACTTCAAATCGATTCTTGCATATATTTGGGCCATTCTTTGTCATCTATGACTGGTGTTGTTGCTTCCATATTTCGTCCTGATCTCTTCTCCAAACTCATCTTGCTTTCTGCTTCACCAAGGTGAGATCATGAACATTATTCCACTACAAATTCAAATAGATTTAAGTTATATGTGTAATTTTTTTTAATACTACATACGTATGATCCATATTATTTTTCATTTTTGCGAAATTGAATTTTCAAAATATTTGACGTGTTTTTGAAGTGCTTACAACAATAATAACATATTCACGGTAGTCCCACAAGAAGTGTTTATTATCCTCTTTTAAAAAAAATTTAATTTATTTTATTTATTGCTTTAATTAGTTGCTTGTTAATTAAGTGAAATGTTTAAGAGAAAAATAGCATAAAGTTTGGATTATTACTATTACTATTTTAAGTATACATGCTTTGCATTTGTGTATCGGGTTAATTAATATTTTCTTCCTTTCAATTTGTTTGTCTATTTTTTAGTCAGTTTCGAAACGAATATCTCTTTCGTTTTTGACAACTATTTAATTTCCAACTTTCCATTTGATGTGTTTAATATCATAAGATTAAAGTACATTTTGATACATTTAACGTTATATTTTTGATGATCCTATTTTATCTTTATACAACTTTTTTTTAATAATAGTTCTACTCTATACCCTACTAACTCAACAAAAAAAAATAGTAATTTAATATAGATACTTCCTCTTTTATTTTCCTTCGTGGCGTAACTCACAAAATCATATATAAAATTTTATGTACTAAAAGAAACAAACAAAATGCTCCACAAGGTTCAAGTATACAATGCACATAATCGTGCAACAGTTATAAAAGATGACATGTAAAACTCAGGGAAATTAATAAGAGACCGCCAAGAGGAAGATAAGTATAAACAATTATTGTCCATAGAACATAATACCTTCTAAGTCAATAGAAATTTTTATCCTCCTGTCTTTATGGTGATGAAGGCCACGAGCAATTTGACTATCATTATGCTTCACTGCTATCAAATGCTTGAACCCTGAATTACTATTCACAAGTAAGAAATTGAAATGTCAGTAATATCATAAATTTAACAGTAAATATGATCATTGAAAACATATCAATTGTAGAATCATTTTTTTTTCTGAAAGGAACTAAAAACATTCGTGAAAGGGCTTGAAAGTTGGAATTAGGGGTGTTCACGGGTTGGTTTGGGTCAGTTATTGGTCAAAATCAAAATCAAATCAATTTTATTGATTTTAAAATTATTAAAACCAAATCAAATCAATTAAAATATGCATCCATAGTTTTGGTTGTTTATCGGTTTCGGTTTGGTTCGGTTTGATTCGGTTATTAACCATACACAAAAATAAAAGAAACGATTTATTCAAAAGAGAAGAAAAGACAATAATTCATTCAAAAAAATAAATTGTCCTCATGCCATTTTGAATCTTATAATTCTTATACCAGAACTTTAATTATGTTTAACTTCCTGCTTATATTGTTAGCTAATCCAATGTACTAAACAATATAAACTTACTAAATAATGCATAAGCTAATAATACAGTTATACAAATAAAAGGTGTATCATGTCTTGCTATTTTAAATTAGTGTGTTGTATTTTTTACATAAAAAATGTTCATAAAAAATAATACATTATGTATATATAATTATAAAAAAATATGTAAATAATTTGTCGGTTCGGTTCGATTATTTCTTCGATTTTTCTGAACAAAACCAAAATCAAACCAAATATTATCAGTTTTCAAAAATGTAAAACCAAATCAAACCAAACCAAATAAAAAATCGATTTATCTGATCGATTGGTCTAATTATTCGATTTGAATCGATTTTTACCCAAACCATAAACACACATACTTGGAATATAACACTTCTAAATCTGAATAACATTAATTGCGAAGAACTCTTAAAATCGAAAGAAAAGTGAATCTCTGTCAACCATGTGCAATTTTAATCTATGTAAATTTATTTATTTTAAAAAAAATAATTATAATTGAAAGAGTATTGAAGAACCAAGTGTAGATTGGTGTGAAATATTACTTTTGAAAAGTTTAGCTGAGGAAATATTAATCTGTGTAAAATATCTAACGTGAATCCTAACTTAAATAAACAGAACTTGTATTGGGCTCTGATTTTAATTAGGACATATATGATTTGTATTTTATTTTTCAAAAGTAAGGCAATTTTATTTTTTTACGGCAAGTTTTGTTTGTTTTTTGCTTTGCCAAAAATAAGGCGAGCAGTGACCGTTTAGACTTCTACCACAATTATTTCTAAAAATAAGAAAATTTTTAGGTCTTTGGCCATGCGATATGAAATTATGATATAAAATTAAAGTTTTGTATGGACATATGATTTAAACTTTTTATGTTATATGTTTTTCTCATAAACATAAAAATTCCATAAGTTGTAAAACTATCAAAATTGTCCCAATTATTTATATAATCTTACCAAATAAACAAAAGTTTATAAAATCGCATTATACATTATCACAAAGTTATTCTAAAAAAATACAACATTTATTGAACAAACCCTAATTAATTCAATAATAAAATAAAATTGAACATAAGTTGTAGTGTTCACGTTGTTAGTATCTAAGAAAATTATTTTTGCAATTAATGTCACATACCACAGTGATTAGTCTTCTCCACTTAATATAATGATGTAATTTTTTTATTATTAAACATTGGTTTGAATGAAGTAGTAATAAATTTGATAAAAAATAATGAATTTGGTGAATATAAATGATAAACTAGGAATTGATTTGAAGTAGAAATAAATTTTATATGGAGAGAATAATTGTTATATGAGATATAAACGATTTTAAAAGTAATGATATGAATTATAAATTTTATTTACATATGAAACAAATGGCTAGTAGATATATATAAAATAAATATGTGTTATTTTTACAAAATATAAACTTGTGGGTCAATTTTTGTATTTGAAAAATCCTATATCATGATTTGAAATTTCCAAATCATGATTTTTGGTGAATTTGAGATTTCATCTCATGATATCATGAGATGAAATTTGTAAACATTAAAATTATATTGAATTTAAATCCGTAAATTAATTTGGACTATATTAAATTCAAGAAAATAGTCCAAATGATGTAGCAATCCAAGTCAAATAAATGATCCACTAAAAGCACACCATGTGTCAAAGTTATGTGGCAATCTAAGTCAAATTAAATGAACCACTAAAATCACACCACTTGTCAAAGTTATATGGCAATCCAAAGTCAAATTAAATGAGCCATTAGAATCATGTCATGTGCCAAAATTATGTGGCAATTCAAGTCAAATTAAATAAGCCACTAAAATCATGCCACGTGTCAAAGTTATGTGGAAATCTAAGTCAAATTAAATGAGTTACTAGAATAATGTCACGTGTATATGTGACATGTTCTGACCAATCAAATTAAAGCTCTTCACCAAAGAAATCTAATTGGTCAGTTCAAACCAACCAATCAAATCACACCCTCATACCACTCCCTACAATTATAAATAGGGTCCTCATTATTCTCAGAGGAGAAGTTTTAAAAAGAACAAGAAGCAAGAAGAGAGCTTGTGGATCAAAGACCACAAATTTTCTACAAAGCTACAAAGTTCAAATAATCAAGTTCAAGTTCAAGATCAAGAACGAAGGCAAATATCAAAAAGTTTGAGATCAAGTTACTTGTTCATATTTGTTATTCGTCATAACCATACAAGTGTTCATGAAGAATAATTCAAATCCAAATTTGAAGACGAAAATTCAAGATCAAGCTATTCAAGCCCTTAACTCTAAATCAAATTCAAGTTCAACATATTCCATATTATTTGACGAATCAGAGGATTATCGTAGAGATTGTAACACGCACTACATTTTGAAATCAAATATTATACTTTGTTACTCCAATTTTCCGGTCTTGATTATTTATTTTTCTCGGCTCGAAAATTTGTTGTTTACAAAATCAACGTAAAATTGCATGTCCAAACGCTGATTTCATCTCATAATTTCATATCGTGAGATGAAATCGCATGACCAAACGCCTACTTAGTTTGCCAAAAATATGATAGCGGAAAATCACAACAATTTTTTCATATATTTTTGAATAATGAATTGAGAAAGATAGTAAAAAGACGATTTTGTCTAAATAATTTTTTTTTAATGAAAGACAAACAGTTCAAACAACATTATATAGTAAGGACCTTCATACTTTTAATATAGTATAGATAGATAGAGAATTAATTAAGGTTATTATGCGTCTTTACTAAAAAGTTCAAAAACCTCAAGGGAGGCGACCTTGTCATTAAAATTGGGTATAATTACACAATTAATCTATTTATCTAGCCAAGTAATTACTGATCAACATAAAATTAACATAATTCAATGAGAGCAATTACATTATCCAATTTTTCTTGGAAGTAAGAGAGGAAAGGAGCGGAGGGGAGGGCTAAGAAATAGCGATAATTACATGGTATAATTATTAGACGACTTTTCAATTTTAATATTTCCTATGTTCACAAATATTTGTCACACATCAATATTTATTTATATATTCATTTGAAAAAAGTTTATTCAATTTCTAATATTATTAGCTTTTATTTGAAAAATAATGTTAAATTATGTATGATTTAGAATATTACAACATAGATATATTGTACTCTAGTAAACAAACAAGTCATTTTAATTACTATAGTGACTAATGGCTGCCTTAATAATTGCCCTCTCCATCTCAATTATGTGATCATATTTGGCAGAACACCAAGTCTAAAAAATAAAGAAAGATTTTTAAAATTTATAGTCTAAAATAAGTTATAAATATTTGTGTGATTATAAATTATCTCATTAAAAGTAAAGTAAATATTGTAAAGTTGAATCATACTAATATAGAAACATATCATTCTTTGTACAATAATTTCCAAGCACACCTTAAAAGATACTCCCTTGATTTCATATTACTTTATCCATATTAACTTGTTACAACCCTTTAAAAAGTTTTTATTAGGATTGTATTTTACTAAACTAATTTTTATTTATAATATTTTGAAAGTCAAAATTTGACTACTACTATTTTATGCAGTTATTTAATACTAATAGATTTACTAAAATGGACAAATAAAAAATAATAATCGATTTTTAGTATAGTGGTCATGGAAAATGTAACGAAGAAAGCATTCATGGATAGATAATATGGATGGACACAATACAACTATATATGTTTCCTTTTTATATAGGTTCATAAATTCAAATGAATATTACGGAGGATTCGAAAAGGAAGACATTGACCAACTATGCCAAGCGATGGAGTCGAACTACAAGTCATGGATTGATGGTTTCGCACCGCTAGTAATTGGCGGCGACATGGATTCTGTGGCAGTACAAGAATTCAGCAGAACCTTATTCAACATGAGACCAGACATCGCACTAAGTGTCTTTCGTACAATTTTTACATTCGATTTAAGGCATTTCCTATCCCGTATCACGGTTCCTTGTCACATTATCCAAAGTTCGAAGGACTTGGCCGTACCAGTGGCAGTTTCAGAATATATTCACCAAAATTTGGGCGGAAAGTCAATTGTCGAAGTCATCGCAACTGAAGGTCATCTTCCACAGCTTAGCGCACCGGAGGTGGCTGTTCCGGTGCTGCTTCGCCATATTTCTCATGATATTACTGCTGATCATGAAGCTTCTTAGTAGTTCATGATTTATTTGGTTAATGAATACCATAAATTTTATCTAAGAAAACCATATCTTTGATTTCTGCGTTTGTTGATCTAAATGACCCTTTTTCATTTGTTACAGTTGTATAAAACTTCTGAAAATTTTCTATTTTTTGTCTGAAAAATTTATATTTCCTGACTCAACTATTCAATATATCCATGAAATAGATAGCTTGTTCTGTTTGTGGGCATGTTATAAGTTTTTCTTATACTTTCTTAGCTTACCCTATTTGAAATTAAAATAATATCTTCCAATATTGTAAGGTTTTTTTGGCTCACACTAGCTACAAGAAAAACATTCAATAAGGAAGGAAAATATGGTCCCTAAAAGTTAATTTCTGGTCCCTAAACACTAATAACGACCAGATATGTCTGGTCGCCACTCGTCCTTTAGCTTCCGACGCTAAAGGTTATTAAGGACGGGAGATATGACCTGGTCCTTAAGATGTTATTGCGACCGTCTTTTTCTCGTCCCTAAGACAGTTTTAGATACCACAATTCTGATGCCGAATTGATGAAGTATAAACTTAATATCTGGTCCTTAAGGTGTTTAGCGACTACCATGACCTGGTCCCTAAAAACATGTTTTGGTACTACAACCATTTAAGGACGAATGATCTGGTTATTAAAATACTTATTTTGTCCAAAGATATTCATATAATCAATGAATTCTACAGTTCATTCAATTTACAGCTAAAAAATTAGATCATAAAAGAATAATATAAGAAATTTGTTTTGATAAGCACATATATATAGAGAAATTAATTACAATAAAAGGATCAATATTTATCCGTTATTAATATTGTATAGCCACAATGTATGCTATAGTCATAATATTATGTACATATTTTCTTAGTAAAAAACATATATAGTTCATATCCTTAGCCTATAGCATAAAATTAATCCATCATTCTTGCAAAATGATAGTGAATCAACTATACATCCTCTAAAACTTGCTTCGTGTGAACTATAATATCCAAAACCTGTTATCAAACTCTATTTCTTACATTCCAAAATCATCATAACTTTCACACAAAATTCAAATAGAAATGAAAGAGTTCACAACTTTTTAATTAGACTTAGAGCTGCTAACAATGAAAACTCAACAACTGTTTGAATGTCAATTATGAAGTATAGGAATCAGAAAGCTTGTTCAAAAATCGAAACTTGTTAAAATACTAATGTTATCAAAAACCAATATTTTATTAGAGAAATAAGAAATTGAAAGATAACAACAAAAGTATAAAATGACATATGTTACCAGATTTTACTGCTTCACTAATTTAACTGAGAATCTTGTAAGTGATTAGTAAACTTTCTGTGAAAATTATTATTTATACAATAGAAAATGTATTTAAATTATTCTCTATAAATAACAGTACATGCATTACTACTATTACAATCCAGCCAGCCCAGAAAAAGAAAGATGAAGACAAAGAAATCAAATCAGCCCAGAAAGAAAAGAACATAGAAAACTCCAGCAAATAGTCTAGCGAAACAAAGAAAACAGTTGTGCAGCGTTAACAACTGCGAGCGAGAATTTAATTTTGTTACAGCCCTTTCAATAGCAGTTACTAACAAAGAGAAAAGAAGATGGTGAAGAAAAAGAAGAAGACATACTTGAAAGATGAAGTGGAGTCACACTCATCGCACTCACAATCGATTAAAGGTGAAATCTAAATCGAACTCTAAAAAGAGTCCAATTTTTAAAATATTTTTTAAAAAAGTGCATACTTCTGACAACTCTACTTTTGGTCGCCTCTCGCTTTAAGGAATGAAGCACTTCATTGGACCTCCTTGGCTTCAAGCCATTGAAGTGCCAGCCTCTACTTCGCTTTGCTTCGCAGCTCAAAGTGATGAAGTGTACGCTTTTCTAAACAATGCTTTCAGGCTCTTTTTTTAATTATCAAAGATAATTTATTGAGAATCCAGTAGCAAAATGCTAGAAAATAAAACTTAGACAAGTCTTGATGTACCATATGATATCGTTCAGCTATCCTCTTTATCAATTCATGAAAACCATGCAAATAATTCAATAATTAAGCAGCATGAATAGTAAGAAGGGGATACCAAGAAAGAAAAGAAGAAGAATCCATCTACTTACCTTAACAACTGCACACATGTGATTTACCTTCTTCCTTAATGTCATCCCATAATGATACTCCCCATGATCACACATTATGATCACAAACTAATTTTTTCAAGTGCCTCGTAAAGAGAGTGTTATTCTTTCCAATTGTTCGATTTTTGTAAAATATTACAATAAAAATTATAGATTAGACAAGCCAAACAAAGAAAGAGAAAAAAATTGAAACCATGGCATGAGCTTTGAATAAAATAGGGCATATTAGCTAAGTTAGCGTTGAAATCATCCCATCTGATTGTAATTGAGAAGTTACGTTAGAATTACTATTTATAAAGATTCTCGTAAACTCGCTGCTTTTTGGTATTCAGTTTCAAAAAAAATCTGCAGTAGAAGAAGCTATAGAAAAAGAAAAGTAGCAATAGTAGATTAGAATAAGAGCAGCAATTACAGAGGAGATGAGGAAGAAAAAGAAGAAGTCGCGACTCTTGAAATTTACCAAAATATATAGTGTACAAAATAAATATTGAAATCATGACATGAGCTTTGAAAAAAAAGACCATATTAGCTTTATTGGAGTCTCAAGTTAGCGTTGAAACCATGCCATTTGATTGTAAGAGAAAAATTACATTTGAATATTTATTATAAAGATTCCTGTAAAATCGTTGCTTTGCATTATTCAGTTTCAAAGAATTTTTTTTACAGTAGCATAAGCTATAGAAGAAGAGGAGCAGTGACAACCAAGCTTGTTAAGGCTCCCAGCGAAATATCAAACTTAAGCTTCAAAGTAGTCTCAAATTAGAATTGAAACCATGTCATCAGATTGTAAGAGACAAGTTACATTTGAATTATTATTTATAAAGATTCTCGATAAGCTCTCTACTTTATGGCAGTCTTTAAATCTCAAGCAACTAGAGAACCAAGTTGTAACCCATTTTTCATCATCAACATTTTAAACCTAACTAAACAAGACTTACTGTTTCAGTTTACAAGCACAACAATCTCACATCTTGTTATTAAAAAACTGGAATTTGAAGACGAGCATGAACTAAATTCTTCCTAGGCTACAATGGACATCAAATAATACATTAATTGTGTATATAATGGCAAGCAATAGTAGCTGAAACTATGCAACTAGAGAACCAAGTGGTAATAATGTTTACCCAATCACTTTGTTGTCAACCAATAGACTTCTAGACAAGCTCACAAAGATGAATGCATGCATGAGAAAATAAATTTTAATTTGAAATTTCTAGAGTAAACGAACTGAATTAGAGCACCTAATGGATCAAGAAAAATCAGAACACATAAAAATCCACAGTAAATTAAAAACACGAAACTTTCTTAGCCCTTCAACCAAGAGTCTAGATTATTTTTTAGATACAACCCAATAGAAGAAATCCCACAACAAAGCCTCGAGTACCTCCTCAACTTCAACCCAACACTTCAACTTTTAGCCCTCACAGAATAACAGAGTATTCCAAACAAACAACAAAATTCTATCACAGAAACTTGGGTCGGAAAGAAAGAACCTGAAGGAAGAATAAGAAATTAATAATTTTACCTAATAATGCAGCAGAAATCAGAATCTGGTGGTAAATCTGAAGAATGCAACTTCTGCAATTTGAGCGACCCAAGTTGTTCTACACCAATTTGAGATTTTAGCAAATTTAGGTGTTTAGGATTTTTGGCTCTTCAGAGAGATTGACAAAAATATTTTGGGATTATAAGATTCGCGCTTTTAGAGAGTGACCTGCCCACTCAAACTTTAGTATTAGAGACCGATCGTTGTGCTAATTTTAATGTTCTTAAAAAATAAAAATGTGGATTAGGGAGTAGAAAGTAATCTCATCCCTGTAAGTATGACATTAGGGGCCATATTTTATACTCGTCCTTAAAACTTGGTCTCTAGTAGCTCTTTTTCTTGTAGTGTCACATGAGTTATCCAGTCCACTTCAGGTTGCTAATAGTAGACGCAAACATGTCATCGTATTCTTTTTTTACTTGTTATATACATAGTTCCGCTAAAGACTTTGATGACTTGTATGAGTCCACTATTAGTTAATGGACCAGGTTCCTTGACACAACTAAGAACAATGCAGAAAGTAAAGCTTAAGGTAAAAGACACAATAGTTTACGTGAAAAGCCTCTTTGCACAAGGGAGAAAAAATCACGATCTGTTCCACGGGGTTTCACAACCAACTTCACTAAAAGCAAAGAACAAATATTTGGATTACAAACTCTTGTAACGTAGAAATTGAACTCTTAACCCCTTCCACCTTGTAACAACTCTTACAAGACTTGAGCCTAAGCAATACCCCTATTGCCCACTACCCCAACTAACTCTAGTTGACATAGACTTTGAACACTCTGATCAAACTAACTCTAGCCATGACTCAGAAACTAAGCAATAACTCTATTTCGCACTATCTCAACTAACTCTAGTTGACATAGACTTCAAACACAACCAATTCAAAGCTAACTCTAGCTATGAACTCAATGACAAGGAGTGTAATATGAAATGATCAAAATTATTTTATAGCATAGGAATTGATCTTACAATGTTAGAATATAAGATACAACATTACAACAAAGAAAGACTTTTCTTGAACGACTCTATCAGGTTCCTTGCTGCCTTAGTGATAGTGAAGTCGTTCTTTCTTGAGAGAAAATAATGGTTTTTGCTTGTGAATTTTGGTTTGCAAAAACTTGGTGTTTTTTTGTCACAATGTTCTCTTCATAAGAGAGACAAAAAACCTATAAGCAACGCCATTAGTCGAGGTCTGCTGACCTTTCTATGCCTCTGTTGCAATGCCCACAACCACTACAACTTTTTGGAGCTTTACAGCTGTAATTCACTTTCTTGTCCCGGACAGACGTTACTCATAGGATCAAGTCCCTCTACTAGATCGCATAGTTTGTTAAATCATTAAAACTCGAATATAATAGACTTACATTCTTCGTATTTCTCTATCATTTTTCATTTTATGACTTGTTAATTAGATCTTGAAGAGCTTTGCAGGATTCTGCTGGATTTCTAAGTGGTTTTTCATTATTTGTATTGTAGAAATTTATGTTAACATTTAAGATAAGAATTTAAATTTTAAAATATATTTTTTTTAAAAGCGAATTGATCATAGTGATGAATCGAGCTTGATAAGATAGTGATCATAGTTTGTTAAATCATTAAAACTCGAATATAATAGACTTACATTCTTCGTATTTCTCTATCATTTTTCATTTTATGACTTGTTAATTAGATCTTGAAGAGCTTTGCCGGATTCTGCTGGATTTCTAAGTGGTTTTTCATTATTTGTATTGTAGAAATTTATGTTAACATTTAAGATAAGAATTTAAATTTTAAAATATATTTTTAAAAAAAGCGAATTGATCATAGTGATGAATCGAGGTTGATATTTTCTAACCCACCAAAATAATGGATTAATCTGACCTGACCCTCAAATTCCAAAATTCGTGTAGGATAGCACGGATGAAATGTGCCAACCCATATTGATAGATCGACAATCACATCTTCATATTAGTATAGAAATAAAATTTTATATAACTTCATCCAACAAATTATATCAAATACAAATGGTTTACAATTTCTTAACTTGACTTAATGCTTACTAGTATAAATATGACAATAATATTACTATACGAAATGAAATACTTCATTTTCTTAAGAATACTATACTGTAAACAAAATGTATGAAAAAAGATTATAAGTTCTTTATTAAAAAATGATTAAAAGAATCCTCTGTGACGGAAAAATCTTGTAGATCCGATCCCAAAAAGAAATATACTTTTCAAATTTTTAGTTTACTAACCATTTTAAAGTAATCACAAAACAAGCTCTGTTAGTACAAATAACATTATATTATAATTCACCAGTAAATATTTAGATAGTGAAAAATAAAGAAGTGCAAAATTAACCAATAATGATGATCTAACCAATATGTATATGACGCATAACTCAATGACTATCCGCTTTCCAGTAAGCAACTAACTGCAATATCAACATAAAACTTCATTGTTTACATACGAAGAAATTAAATCGAATTCAACCTTTTTGGACAGTACACAAAATGTGGAGTACACTTACCAATGCAACTACGGAAAATTTCAGTATAATTACATATGTAAGGATCTATTAGGTCATTTTGAGTACTAGATTTTTTTATTTTATAAAAGACTTATCCCGTAAATTTTTAATAGGTATTTTGGACTATTCGATAACTATGGTTATTTAATTGAGGGGTGAATTTAGATAACTTATTTAATTAATGGGCTAAAGTGATAATATATTTAATACATTGTACCACTTATTCTATATTTATTAAAATAAGTTAGTGGGGTTGTAACTTTTAATACCTAATTAATAAGAAAAGAGAGACAGAAAATACCTGCACAGCAGACGAGAGCAGCCGCTTGTTTCTTGAAGTAATGCCCAAAGTTTAATGTTGAGTTGAGTATTTTGTGTATTGTATAGATGCCAATTATTATATTATTATAGTGAGAAAAAAAATAAATTGAATTGGAAACTAGTAAAGGTGGTGCACTGGTGCCCTTTTTTGGTTGTGAATTTGGGTAAAGGTATCAATGGCAATCATTGGCCAATGATTATACCTAATCATTTGAACCATGATTATGCCATTTTTGAGTGGGATAATAATTTGGTTAAAATATTATAATGAAACATAAAATTGGTTCAACAACTGGTTTTTTTAAACCGTGCCACTATTTCTGATAGTTAACATCGCTTTTAATTAATTTCAATTAATTATCACATTATAATTCATGTTTTGATATATTGAGATAGATAATTAAATATTAGGTGTATTATATTATATGAATACCATCAAATTTATGATATTGGAAGAATTGAGGCGTAATCCTAAACTTGAGTTTTAGGGAATTGATTATAGAGTTGGGTCTAGGTTAAGCATATATAATATGGGCGTCTACAGACTCGTTTGCTTACGAATATTGTATACTTGATAGATTGGAAACGTTATGAGACATCGAAGAAAGGAAAATCACCGGTAAATTAGCTTGCTTGACTTTGGTTCTTTGGTGGAGATAGATTATGGTTTATTCTATATCATAGATAGACTCTTAATAGCGATTGATAGTCATTGAGTAATGTGTGAAGTTTATTATGCATTTAATTATTGTGATTTGGATGGTTGGTATGTTGTCATTGGTCTGAAATCTCAAGACTGTGAAATCCATAACCTTGAACTTGCCCTATCAAAAATGGTGTATTGAATAAAGAAGGCTTGATAAAATATTGTTAATGAAGTGAAATGTAATAATAAAGAATAATAAATTAATTATATTTGGATCGGGTGTCACGAGCCGACACGATATATTTGAATCGGGTGTCACGTTCTGGTATGGTATGTTTGGATCGGGTGTCACATTCCGGTACGGTATATTTAGATCGGGTGTCACGTTCCGGCACGGTATATTTGGATTGGGTGTCACATTCTGGCACGGTAATATTAAAGGAAACCAAATTAAAATGACTTAATGTTATCCAATCTCCAATAACTCATTTTTCAAAAGAGCGTGGTGTATTGTTGACTGGTTATGTAATTGTTCATTGTGTTGTCACTTGATTTTGATCTTGATCTTGTTGGTTGTCACTTGTTAAGTGTTATGGTTGATTTTCCGCTATTACTTTATGCATATTGATTTCTATTTTGAGTCGACCGATGATACTTACTCAGTACATGTTGTCCTGTACTGACCCCTACTTGTATTTTTCTTTATTTTATTTTGTGGAGTGTAGCGATTGTTCCATCGACTTCGACTCAACATCAGCTCTAGTCAGTCTCTAGTACATCGGATTGCAGGGTGAGCTATCCTTCTAGCTCGCGTTGGATTCTCTCGGTCATGGCATGGTGTCTTTAATTTTTGGACACATTATGTTATTTGTTTATTCTAGTGTGTGATAATTTCAGACTTAGTTTTAGAATCTAGATGTCATTTATGTAATGACTTTCAGATTTTGGGAAAACATATCTAATAGAGTTTAGTGATATTATTATTTCTTACTCTCATAAATTGAGCTTTCACGTTATTGTTATATTTATAAGTTGGGATTTGTATCGTTGGTTCTCCCACTTAGGAGGTTAAGTGTGGGTGTCACTCATGGCCCATTTTGGGTCGTGAAAACATACCTTATCAAGGGTGAAAAAAATCATGTTGAAACATAATTTTAAAAAATTGAATCATGTTGAAACTTAATTTGAAAAAATTCGAGTCTCTAGTTGATAACAAATTGTAAAATTAAGCTCAGAACAATATAACATTAATAAAGAGAAGAAGACAAAATATGTAGTGAATGAGAGAACTTTTTTTCTATTCCAATATATATTACAATAGTAAATGATATCTCTATTTATAGATTGAGATATCATCCCAAGTCATTGTGTTAAATGTCTAAAATAATAGATACACTATTGTTTAAAAAGATTCATATCACCTTGAAAATATAAATACATAAATCTGACTGCTCATGAATAAATCAAATGGACAATCAACTATTCAATGAATTTATAACAAAGGCTACTTAGTTGTGGGAGGAGTACACTAAAAAAATTTATATGACTATTCAATACTTTATGATTAATGAAATTTCATGAGACAGATTTTCATTTATATTTTAGGAAAAATTATGTGAATAAGTAAACATATACTAGTTAATTAGCTAACGTAACTATAGTTTGAATTAATTATGGCTCGCGGTAAACATCTAGTTGTAATTAAAGTTTAAGTTTTGTATAATTCACGTGATTATACAGTTGAGTTTTGTATAATTCGCGCGATTTATACAAACGTTGTGCGTGAATCGAATTGTATAGCGAAATATGCAAACACTATAAATTGTATAGCGAATTATACAAACGTTGTGCATAGATTGTATAGTGTAATATACAAATGTTATACAAAAACTGTGAATTATATAGTTAATTATACAAACGTATATAAATGTTGCGCGAATTATACAAATGCTGCTATAACTATAGTTACGGATTGTAATTAGCAAACTACAATTATGGGGCATAATTAAGATATTTTTGAGTGGTTATATGCGAAAATTTCTCTATATTTTACACCTTGTTACTTGCATGTCTTTTTTTTCTTTAATTTTAATTTTTTTTTATTAAATCATATCATCTTTCACATTAATCTCTCTTTTTGAGTGCGTGCGTGCGTGTTTAATTATTTAATCATTCAATATCTAATCCAGTATCTAACGGTCTCTCTAATTAGGACCACATTGTCATTGAGTAAGTCCTAGTTCTCTATCAAAAATAAATAAATAAATATATATATATATATATATATATATATATATATATATATATATATATATAAATTGACCAACAAATAGTGTATAACCAAGTAGAAAATATCCTATAGCATAACAAGTGATTCATTCTCAGTTTGGCCCTAATAATACACCGATGGACCACAAGTCAGGACCAACTTGCAAGGTGTTACACTGTTGGGTGTTTGCGAGTCCATTCTTACTTTCTCCTTCTATCCATACATTATACATAGTAATTAAGTCATATATACATGGATATGTTTGTTATAAAATAATAATAAAAATACAAGATAACAAGAAATATATTGTGTGTTTGATATGGAGGAAAATATAATATTTTTCAACCTTTGCATGTTCAAAAGGTCAAACAAAAAAATAAAACTTTAAAAGTATTCTTTCAAAAATAAAAAAATTCTAAAAAATAGCAAAATGACTTTTCTAGTTAAAGAAAGAGAAACAAGTTTCATATTTAGCATTTTAGATTGTGTTATTTTTGTCCTTCAATATACTTCATCTTCACCATCCTCACCATCCCACATTCCTACTCCACCCCACCCACCTCCCATATTATTACTTATCTAGATTAAACATAAATGTTTTTAGATAATATTTTCTACTAACTTATCGAAATAAAAATAATAATAAGAAACGTACTTGTTTTTCTGAAAAATATTTTTCTTTA
Organism: Solanum dulcamara; assembly: GCF_947179165.1. NCBI lineage: Eukaryota > Viridiplantae > Streptophyta > Magnoliopsida > Solanales > Solanaceae > Solanum > Solanum dulcamara. Next base: position 37,818,105 of record NC_077247.1, read on the forward strand.
TACTGAACACACCAATAGAGAAAGAAGTTTTGATAAGAGTGATAACTTATTTTTTTCTAACTTTTCTTCTAACAAAACGAATCGAGTTAGTTTTCTATTTATAGTAGAATAAAAATTATTTGCAAAGTTGCTTGTAAGCTTTTTCCGAAGCTGTTAATTACATAGCTACTTGTAGATTTTTCTCAAAAAGCTACTTGCAAGGTTGCTCATGAATTACTCGCAAGCTATTGGAATACTAAATAAATATTCACAATTTAGTAATAATTATTTTTATAAGTAATAAATATTGATTGATTAATATTATAATAGCTTAGATTTATTTAAATTATTATTCATAAAAGATCTTTTTTAAAAGAAAATTATTAAAAGGAAATTAATATTATAAATAATTAAATATAATAAATAAAAATATATATGTTAAATACATAATTTCTTAAGAAACGTATAAAAATAAAATGACGGAAGTTGTTACAAAGAATTAATTGTTTGATGGTACATTGTCTGGTGGGACATCATAATTAATGCTAGCTGTTCACATTTCTTTTCATAACTCAAAGTAGTTATTGATGCTTTTAAAGGCAAATTTGACAGGAAAAATAACGACCACCTTAGATTTACCCTGTAACGGATATTGATATTTATCAACTCATTTATCCCATTACACTTTGACAAAATTTGCTACTTGTTTGAAAGAGGTAGCACAATTTCATTGTCACTTAATTGATGACTATGACAAGACTAGTGATTATATTAATTCTCTTTTAACTTATTCACACCCCATCTTTTTGTGAAAAATAAAATAAAATCATACAACCCATGAGTTAAAATGATTTAGGAGCTCCTACTTAGTTACTTTTCCATTACAATCTTTAACTAATACTTTCTTCATCCTAGTCTAATTGATGTGCTATAGTTTCATTAGATAAGAAATTTAAGAAATATGGAAAAAATACAATGTTTTTTTAAAACTATCCTTAAAAAAAAATGTACTTTTATGGATTTTTTGCCAAATAATTAGTGGACCTTATATGGATAAAATATTAATAGTGCTATTAAATATTTGTCAATAAAAATGTATCGTTCTTTTTGAGACTGATAAATAAAAGAGTGGCATATAAACTGAAATAGAATGAGTAAATAATAAGTAGTAGTCTCTGTCTCAATTTATATATAATGTCACTTTCCTTTTTAATCCGCCCAAAAAAAATGCCATCCTTTTATAATTGAAAATAATTTATTTTTAAAATTCTCATTTTACCCTTAATTAAAAGATTTATAGCCATACAAATGATCAAAGAGTGTTCTAAACCATAAATTTTAAAAAACTTTTTTTAAACCACAAATTTTTAAAATCTTTTTCTTAAACTATAAATTTTAATTTATTTTTCTTTTTTAAATTTTATATCACATCATATATTGTCACACTAATCAGGATGAAAAGAATATATAATTGCCCTAGGCGTTGCAAAATTAGCTTACAAAATTACCGTTCGCTCAATCAGTTTAAATTTGACCAATTTGTTTATTAACACAACCAATTTCAACTCATCTCATTACATTAATTTAAAAAATGAATTAATATGTAATCCAGACCATCAAAAACTTTATCAACATAATTTTTTAACAAAACCTTTTTTTTTGAAATGATGTCATATTATTGTCATAAATAAAGAAAAAGGAAGTGTTAGGATCGTATGGTAGAGTGCATTAAAAAAAATAATTCATACATTTATTTTGTGTATTACTAATATCTTATTTGGTAGACTTTTTAAATTTATATACACGCTATTTGATATTAAGATATGTATAACTAATACATGAAAATTCACGCACTACAACAAAAAAAGCTTTTATTGACAATAAATATGCACATTAACAAAGAATGTTAAAGTTTTTATCGATATTAGTTAATTGTCATTGAATCCATTATTGTTATAGGCTTTAGGAACATTTACAAAAAATATTGATTGCCTCTAAAAAATATATTTTGTGGTGCCGCTAAAAATTATTTTTTGTGTAGTGATGTATTAGTAATGCAGAGAGTTTTAATACATGCATTGACATGATGAAAGACACAATTGCCCCTCAAAAAAAAATTCACATTTTTACCATATTTACGGAGGGCATTTTTGTGAGCAAAATTTCTTTTAGAAATTATGCAATGAATGTTATTTTTAATATATCAATTTAAATATTGCACAAAAAATAATCGCAACATAACTAATGCAAGCATTACTAACATAATATTCAATACTATTCTTATATACCCTATCAAATGACCCCATATAAATAACTTAAACAAAATACTATCTCTATTCACTTTTACTTATCCATTATTCTAAAAATAAGTTTTTCATTTTTAACATATCAAGAAAAAAATATTTTTTAAATGTATTTTATCCTTAACATTAATTACGTAATTCAAAATCATTTTCTAAGATCTAACACTAAGCATCACGAATTAATAGGAGTAATTTGATAAAATAATCATATTATTATTATTTTCTGAATATGTGTGATAAGTCAAAATATAACAAGTAAAAATGAACTAAAAAAATATTAAATAAACATAAATTAAAAACGTAGGGTCTATTTGGAAAGCCACCTAGTAATTTAAATTAGTGTAATTACCAGGTTAGTAATTATCAGCTAGTAATCACACAACCTAATAATTACGATAACCTATTTGTTTGCCACAGTGTAATTACATCGTAATTACAAGTGTATTGTTTGGTTGCACAAGTTAATCATAAAGTTATACTAATTTTTTTTTAAAAAAATTAATTCTAAATTTTAAAAATAAAAATTAATTATCTAAAATTAAAATTTTATATTAGACAAATAAGGGCCTTTATAAATGATATTAAATTAAATATTCAAGATATATATCATCTTTTAAAAATATATATATTAATAAACATATGTTCTTAACAAATATTATAAAATATAATTGATTCATATTTTTTCAATTAGTATATTTTAATTACATTAATCATAAAAATTAAAAGTACAACATTTCTATTAACATCATAAAATGCATGTTTGATAAAAAGATTAATATTATAAATATAATATCATGAGATTATTAAAATATTTGATAAAAAGATGATCTATCAAATCTAACTAAAAAAAGATAGCTTGCAATATGAAATATCGAATCAATACTCCTAAAATAAATGAAATTGAAAATATAACATAAGTTCTAAATTCAAAACAAAAAATTTAACATATTACTCTAATGTCAAATTTCAGCATAACGTAAATAAATATGATATAAAAGAAAAAGAAAGCGTAAGTCGATAACCTTATTTTACGATGTATTCTACTTTAATTTAAAAATGAGAATACTAACAAAATTATACTAATGAAAAAAAATAAATATAAAATTAAAAAAATAAAAAAAAATAATATAAAAAATTGCATGAAATTAATACAAAAAAATTGCATGGAATCACATGAAGTAACGGTTGAGAAAGAGAAGGAAATGAAATATAAAAAAAATAAAAATATTTTTAGAAAATATTAGAATAATTTAAAAAAATTAAAATAGTAAAATAAAAAATAAAGTAAAACAAAAAAATAAAAGAAAGAAGTTAAAAGGAATCAATTTGTAATTACACAATGTAATTACTAACAATTCGAATGTTTCTCTTTTATTTGTTAATTTTTAAATTTAACTTTCCACCTAACATATTTAAGACTACAAAATTAATAGACATCTTGGTATATATATATTTAGTTTAAGATCATAAGATTTAAAACTCTTCTTTACTTTTTAAAATTTCGTATTAAGTCAAAAATCGAATAAAATATTAAAACAAATAGTACTACTTAAAAAAGTAAACTTTTTCATTAAAAAAATAAGTTTGCATCTCAAAAAACTAAAAAAAAATATTTTAAATATATATATAAGTTTAAAAATTTAATACCTCTAATTTATTTTTAACTTTATATCATTGATTTACTTGAATTGCCCGTCCGTTAAATGTTGAAATTCTTCTCAGGAAGAGTAACACTCCAAAATATGCGGTTGTGGTCATCACACATCACTGCTCTCCTGAGCTTTTTCAAGAAGTTGAATGAGCTACTTGCTTTGATTTATTTATAAGTTTTTTTAATTACAAACTTTTGTAAAAATATTTAAATAAACACACAATACAAATATATTTACAACACATAATTAAATTTATATTTCATATAAAAATATTGTGAAGCTTTGATACACAGAATCACACATATTATTGCTATAAAAATTCTTTATATCATTAAGAAAAATAAATAAATAGCATTCACCACATTATTTCATTTAATTCCCACCAACATAGCCCAAAAACACAAACCGACTCCCAACAAATCCTCTCAACATTAAAAAAAAGGAGAACAATGGGAATAGTTGAAGAAGCACACAACGTAAAAATTTTAGGGTCAGGTGAGCAGACAGTAGTGCTAGCACATGGCTTCGGGACTGATCAGTCGGTGTGGAAGCATCTGGTGCCGCATTTGGTTGATGAATATAGGGTCGTTTTGTATGATAATATGGGCTCTGGAACAACTAATCCCGACTATTTTGACTTCGAGCGGTACTCTAGCTTGGAAGGCTATGCCTATGATGTGATTGCGATATTGGAGGAATTTCAAATTCGTAGTTGCATTTTTGTTGGTCACTCTGTTTCTGCTATGATTGGAACCATTGCTTCCATTGCTCGTCCTGATCTTTTCACTAAACTTGTCACTCTATCTGCCTCGCCAAGGTCCAATTTCTCTCTTTTTTTCTTTACTTTTGCTTCGTACATCTCAATTTATATGATTTTTCACAGTATTTTTTAATCGTATTGGTACGAGAAAGAATTTTAATTGTCTAATGTTCTTCTTTATATTTTGTTGCATCTATCTTAATTTATGTGATAGTTTTTGCTTTTCGAAATTTAAATTATGTAAATTTTGATTTATATTTTAAGATATGTTTTTTTTTGCAAAGAATTACAATTTTATAATATATTTTTTGTTATAGTTTTTGAATATTTTAATTTTAATTTTAATAATAATAATAAATTAACTCTAAAAAATATAAAAAAAATATCATATAATATAAATTGAAACGATGAGAGTACAATTTGGTGTTAGTTTTGCTTCTACAGTTCTGTTTATTTCCTTCCCTTTGGGTGTAAACCCCTGTTATTTTTTGTGATTAATTGATGGATATAAGGAAAGATACATAACTGTACAGACACTGGTAAAACGTATTTATTGATTTTATATAAACTTCTAGGGTGAATAATTTCTTTTTTAAATTTAACTATTCCCTCGAAGATGACCTAAAAAGGAGTCATCTGATTTTCAGTTAGACGTTTGTTCACTACGGTTACTGTCGGTGTTATTACTAAAAAAGAAAGGTGAAGGGCAAAAAAGGCATGTAAGTTTTACTTGAGAAGTCCTTTTATTTTTCTTCCAGAAATAAAGAAGAAACAAAAAGGAAAGAATTGTCATAAAACATATGAAGCAATAGTTAAGCACTTGCTTATTAGATATTCTGATTGCAATTTTACTTAATTTGCATTATGTTTTCAATCACCACCTCTTATATACTCCTTTGTCTTTTTCCTTTTATTATTTACACCTAAAACAGATTTTGAGGAAAAAAAGAAAGGAAAATGTAGTGCTAAAATATTCTCTAGTTCAATTCTTCATTTTCCTAATATTCCTATCTTGAATGATAAGTATTCCTTACGGCAGGTATCTGAACGACTCGGAGTACTACGGAGGATTTGAACGAGAAGATATTGATCAACTATTCGAAGCAGTAAAATCGAATTACAAATCATGGTGTTCAGGATTTGCACCCTTAGTTGTAGGAGGGGACATGGACTCTGTCGCAATCCAGGAATTCAGTAGGACACTTTTCAACATGAGACCAGACATTGCACTAAGCGTAATACAAATCATATTCCTAAGTGATTTAAGGCATTTATTGCCTCGTGTGTCTGTCCCGTATCACATAATTCAGAGCATGAAGGACTTGGCCGTACCCGTGGTGGTGTCCGAATATCTCAGCCAGAACCTCGGGTCCGAATCAATCGTTGAGGTGATGTCGACAGAAGGACATCTTCCGCAACTTAGCTCACCGGATGTTGTGATTCCGGTCCTGCTTCGCCATATTCGTCATGATATTGCCGTTTGATTATTTAGTACTACTTCTTGGAGTAATAATAATAAGGGGTGTTGTTTTTTGTTATATGAAGTGGTCAAAATTGACTATGTTGTCAAGCTAGTTGCAATCTCTATGTGTGCTAAGTTTAAAAGAATATATTCAGGCAAAATATAAGTTCATGGGCAGCACTTTTCTTGTTTTACGGATCCTGATGTCTTGAATCATTTGATTAGTGGATTGTTTCTCTTCTTTTTGAGCTATTATATTAGTATGATAATAATTTATTTATTTTTATGTTTTAATGTATTTGTCTTACTTTTCTTTTAGTCTATTTAAAAAAGGAATATTTTTTTTTTAATTTGACAATTCTTTACTTTTAATATCCTATGTAACATTAAGAACACAAAATTAAAGGGCATTTTTAGTACATTATACATCTTTTAGATTGATTCAAAAGTTTTTCTTTATTTTTTTAAACTTTGTGATAAAAAAAGGTCATTGACATGTATATATCACTCTTTAACAACTATTGATAAGATTTAAATCAAAGATTAAATAAAACAGTTAAAATACGAAAATATTAGCATGATTAGCCAAATCCCACAAAACACACTAAAACAAAAAAAAATCCGATTATTCAACTCCTAATTTTAGCTTTCCTTTGAAAACCCATTCATATCTCATGTATATCCATGTATATCACTAGCACATAATAGACAACACCTATGTATCATGTATCTCTCCGTATAAAATAATGTATATCCATGTATATCACTGCTACATTTCGTCACCTTTTATCCATTATCATGGTAAATCTGTGCATACATTTCGTCACCTTTTATCCATTAAGATAGCTAGAGAGACCATTTTCGAATGACCCTTGACTCTAGTGAAGCAAATCATTATAGTAATGGAAAGAAAAAACGGTAGTGAAAAAATATATGACAATTAATAGGAAAGCATTGTAGAAAAAATATATGCAGGAACCGTAACATCAACAACGAGATACGATTACCTAAACCTAATAAACAAATACCAAAAGCCAAAGACCGCAGGAATATGCTAATATATACTACGACATACACAATGCTCTAGACTACCACCAAGCCAAAGACTACATGAATATGCTAATATTAAGACAACGTTCAATTACCTTCTAATTTTCTACCCTTATCTGTGACCTTCACACCCTCTCACACAAACCATTTCCAAAATTTTAATATAAGTCAAAGTCAACCTTTAGTCAAACCCAAAATACTTAATAGAGTTCGATTACACATTAGCTCACGAATTATAATTTATAATCATATTTCAATTTTGAGTTATATCCACAGGTCAAATCCTTAAATTTTCAATTTAAGAACTTGATCTAAAATTTACAATTTAGGCACTAATTTGAATCACATAATTCTATGCGTAACATTCCACTTAATTCGAATACATGAATTATCAAAGAATTTTGAGGTTAATTGGTCTTAAATACCCCAACTCCTCTTCCTTCAAATTCCATTTTCCTTTTATCATATGAATTGATAGATATTGATATTCATAGCTTTTGGCGACTGTGTGTTATTAAACAAAAGGAATTTCCTTAATTCCTTCACATTATATTGCACCAAACTTTTTCTTCATGTGGTCGGTCCTTTATCCATTCCCTATATTGGTTCTAAGTTTGATTGAGGATATTAATTAAAATCGAGATAAATTTTACATCATGATTATGAAATTATTTATTCCATAAAATGTGGGATAGATGATATCTTTATAATAATCTCAAGATTGTAATCTTAGTTATTATCTGATTATAACCTAATTTTGAACCCAACAGAAAAAACATTTCGATGTATAAAATCCTTATAATAATTTTGATACTTTTTTTATTTCAATTTATTTGTCTCACTTTTTTGTCCATTTAAAAAAATGCATCTTTCTCTTCTTAATAACTCTTCGATTCTAACTTTTAACATGATATATTTGAGATTACAAAATTGAAAGACAATTTGGTGCATTCACCATATATTTAATTTATATTTAAACTCTTCTTTTAATTTCTTAAATTTCGTGTCAGATAAAATCATACAAATAAATTAAACGAAGGCAATACTCTATTTATCTACGCATTGAATCACTAAATTCATATGGCGGAAGATCACGTAGGTCTAGACTCTAGTTCACCAATATCATTTCCTTTCGTTATTGTCCGCACGCAATTGCCAAACAAACTTCACCAGTTTCCTTCTTATCTTTCTATCTAGAAGAAAAGAATTGTGAATATTGATTACTATAGATTCTAGGAGAAATAAAATCATATACTTTGATATAGCATTAAAAAAATCACACTTTAACAGAGGTCCTAGATTCAATTCTAATCTCCACAAATTATTTTTTATAAAAAGAATCTCAATCTATTGGCGTATGAAAACTAAAGAAGAATCAGACTGAAGATAAAAGGACAGAGAATAGAATATTGAATTTAGAATGGAATGAAGTGACAAAAATACATCTATTTTTTTTTTTTTGTATTTCATAGCTAAACTATTATGAATTTGAGTTTCATACCTAAATTATCACTCATTAATTTGAGAAATACACTTCCCTTTTTTACTACTCACTTGATGATGCGTATGGTACACTCTCTTGCCACATCAAAATATTCCATCTGTAGAAATGTGTAACTGAATGTACGGCTGGATTAGTCAGCTAGGTGGTTAGAGAGTTAGTTTTGACACTCAATTTTGATTCTCCACAACGTAAATTAGCTATCAAGTTTCTTTAAATTTTGAACATCTTTGAAATAATTAGCTTTATAAAAAACAAAAATATTTTCATGTTATTCTTAACTATTTTTATCTTTTTATAAATTTTAGTATAATATACATATTTCTATATAACAATAACTTTGATTACTATTTATGTGATTATTCGAAAATCGTCTCAAAATATTTTATTTTTTACTAAATACAATGTTAGTTAGGTTGGTTTAATTATAGTTTGTATTTTTGAAATTTTTAGTTTTTTCTAAAAAAAAAATTAAAAATAAAACATTCTCCTACATCGAAAATTGATGAAGAATTTAGGGGTTTTAGAGCCTATATAAAGGCTCATATTCTTATTAAGAAGGGGGAAGAAGTGAGAAGTTTTTTTAGCCACCCCAAAGTTAAAAATTTTCTTAACTTGGCTAGGATTTTGGACTCTTGTCCCCAGCCTAAAAGTTGTGAAAATTTCTAGCTTTCAATCTATATTTTTCTTCAAGAAAAATAGGAGATTGAAGTCAAAATTTAGGCTAAAAACAGTGTTCTTATAACATCGAACCCATGAAGGTTCGAGTCTAAATTTTTAATTTTTCTTTTTGTGGATTAGAATTCCATCAAGCTCTTGGGTGGTGTTGAAGTTGTCTTCCGTTCGTCGTCTTCAGTCTCGCTACCAGAAAAGAGGTAAAATCTTACTCAACTTTATTTTATTTAATTATTTCATGTTTTATATTTAATTGATTCGTAGTCTTATTTTTTTAGTTAGCATGTATTAAGAATAATTAGATTGATAATAGAAATTTCTTATAGTTAGCATGTGTTAGGATTAATTAGCTATCATGTGTAAGGATTATTTCATAAAATCTCTTAGTTTTGTTCATTATTTTTTCGAGTAGTTTTCTTTGACTATAGATTTTCATGTTTTCAATTTCTTCTTTTAACATGATTTAGATAACAAAAATATGCTTAAAGTTGTTATTTAATTAGAACTTTCATGGCCTAATTGATTTAATTCTTTCTTTAAAATTTGAGCTAGTATAGTGTATATATTAAATCCGTATTTTTTAGTTACTTGAATATATTTCTTCTTTCCTTTCCTTTATCTACATATATGCATGTTGTTAGTCACTTCTAGGATGCCCATCAATTTAACAACTTAAAATATCATGATATATTTCTTGGTTTAGCTTAAAATGAGTAAATGCTTATGTAATTTTATTTTGGTGCATGTGATATCAATTCGAGTCCATCTTTGGACTTCATCCTTGCATATCATTGAGTTTTTAGTCTCCAATCATCTTGCTCGAATTGCTGGAAAGTTTATACATGGAAAGGAAGCTAATATACATGGTTTGAATATTGATATTGGGTTGTATACACGAAATAGAGGTGGAAAACAGTATTGTATACACTAATATATAGTATATATACATTCCAATATATAAGAAAACAATATTGTATATACTGATATACAGTCTAATATATATTGATATACAACAGATACAGGGACAAATAGGTGATATACAGTGTGTATACAGTTCAATATACAGAAATAATGTTGTATACAGTGTATACAGTGTATATACAGTCTGATATATAGTGTATATACAACTGCGATATACAGTGGAATTGGGCTTAAGGCCCAAAATGCAGATGGTCCAACAGCTTAGTCCAGGCGTACAGAAACTAAGTGTCGGAGCCATATTTTTATGTGTTATTTATTATTTATTTATATTGATTCGGATTGTAATAATTTATTTACTTATGTTATTTATGCTTGCTTAGCTATTAATTTTAATTTATTTTAACTTAATTAGATTCCCCTAAAGATAAACCAATTCATGTTAATTTACTCTTTAAATGATTTTCTACTTTACTTAGTCATTTGATAGATTTTTACTCTTTTTTTATAGACATGTATATTATTTTCAATGTTTAAGTTTGATTATTTTTTCTAAAAAATAATTTTAAAGTCTTCGTTTCCTTTTAAATTAATTTTTTAAAAGTTAGTCAAATAATTTTTCTAATCGTCGGATAACCGCACGTTAACGGTCGCTTTGAATGCTTAACACCTTCTCAAAGTGGAAATAAGAAGCTCATACATTTTTCTCTGAATTTGTAAAACTTAAATCTATTAGAGTTTTTTAAAGTAAGTTTTCTTAATTTCTTTAAAAAAAATTGTGGCGACTCTTCTTTTCTAAAATTAATTTTTTCTCTATAAAGTTAAATTAATTTTAAACTATTTTTGTCCGAAATAACAGTTAGTTACAGAACTAAGTTTGTTAGTGTAGTTAGTTACAGATTAATTAAAGTAAATAGTTGTTAGAACTTGTATATAAATAGGTGTACATGATCTAATGAGAAGCTAAGTCGGTTACATTTTCTCATTCACCGTTTCATCCAAATTCTCCTTCTTTCTCTTTTCTCTCTTTCAACTTCAATGGTTGTCATGTAGCTAGGATTCTAGCTTTCAACATGGTATCAGAGCTAGTGGTTCCAATGAAGCCCTAGATGATGAAGAGAGCATCCTGAAGCAATTTATTTTCTGCACAATCAAGAAGAATTGGAGAAACAGTTGAAAGATCGACCTCAATTTACTTACCGAAGAGAAATTGATTTGCTTGCTGGAAAAGAAATTAGAAGATGACGAATGAAAATGAAGCATCAGAAACCTCAAGCCAAGAGAGAAATATATCGAATTCAACTCAAATTGAGAAGTTCACGGATATTCATCCATCTGATACACTAGGTAGCATTTTATTCTCTTAACAACTTACTAGTATTGAGAACTACACTGATAGAGTAATTCTATGAGAGTAACACTATTAGTAAAGAACAAAATTGGTTTTATTGATAGAAAATGTCGAAAGAAACACTACAAAAGAGATTTAGAACATGAGTAGAAGAGATGTAATGCGTTTGTGTTGTCATGGATCACCAATTCAGTTTCAAAGTAATTAGCAAATGGGTTGATGTTTTCACATAATGCACATAATGTTTGGAAGGATTTAAACGAGAGATTTGATAAACAAAACCTAACTAGGATATATCAACTTCATAGAGAGATCTGTACAATGAATCAGGGAACACTTACTATTTCTGAGTATTACTCTAAGTTATGAAATCTCTGGGATAAATATGTATCCCTAGTACCTCTACCTGTGAATGTGACAATACAGAGTGTAAGTAGAACATATGGAAAGGCAAAAACTCATGGAGTTCCTGATGGGATTAAATGATAGCTTTGCTCAATCGAGAAGTCAAATACTCATGATAGTTTCTAGTCCAAGCCTTAACCAAGCCTACAACATGATAATGCAGGATGAAAGCCAAAGAATTCAATCAAGCCTAATATCTAATTGTGTTTTGCCCTTGTAGAAGCTAGATGTTGATTCTACTGCTTTAGCCTTAATGCATAACAATAAGTTCAATCAGAATACATGATTATACTTTGATCATTGTCATATGAAAAATCACATAAGAGCTAATTGTTATAGGTTGATTGGCTATCCTCAGAATTATAAATTTACTAAGAAGAAAGGTATTGATGATAGGGACAATAAGGGACAGATTTCTAGAAACAATGGACCATAGAATTTTGGGGGGAATAGAAGGACTCCGCCCAATAATATGAACTATAATGAAAACCTCAACAATGTGAGTCATGTTGAAAACCAAGAGGTCAATATAAATCCTCCTGACATCTCCTCTTTTCAAGCTGTACCAACCTTCACTCCTAATCAGTACAACCATTTGCTGAAGATGATTGATAAGGAATCTACATCTCAGGAGCCTATTGCTAACATGGCAGGTATTCATCATACTTTTGCTTGTACATATAATACATCCTTTACTTGTTCTGGTGCAGGTCAAGATGTACCTCCTTGGATTGTGGACTCTAGAGCCACAAATCACATGATTTCTAGCATGGATGTACTACTTAATTCAACCCCTGCACCTCTTTGTTCTAGTAATGTGCATTTACCAAATGGCCAAACCACATATGTCACTCACATTGGTTCTGTCAATTTTTTTGACAAACATGAACTACACAATGTGCTTGTATCCCATTTTTAACATATAATCTCTTATCCATTTCCAAGATTACTAAAGAGCTTAACTGTTATGTCTTTTTTCTATCCTTATTTCTATCTTTTTCAGGACCTTTGTATCGGAAAGGTGAGCGGGATTGGTAAGGAAGGAAGAGGTCTTTACATACTCCCATCTACCAAGAAATTATCACTTGTCACTGCTCTTCATTTCAATGTTTCCAATTTTTTATCTTCCACAAATATTTCACTTTGGCATCAGAGACTAGGCCATTCACCTGCTGGCATTCTTCACAAGATTAACTATCTGAAGCCTTATATATAGACTACAAACTTTCATTCTTGTACTGTGTGTCCTGTTGCAAGACAAACTAGAATTCATTCTTTCTCTAGTACTAAGAAAACTGTATCCCTTTTGAACTTCTTCATATGGATGTTTAGGGGGCCTTATAAGCAATGCACTTATAATGGTCATAGATTTTTTCTTAGTATTGTTGATGATTTCTCTAGAATGACACGAATTTTTCTACTGAGATATAAAAGTGAAGTTGTGACCTTCATTACTGTATTCATTAATCTCATCAAAATACAATTCTCAGCTTATATTAAAACTGTTAGATCAGACAATGGGATTAAAATTTTTAACTCCCAATATCACACTCTTTTCTCATCCCTTGGTATAATTCACCAAAGTACTTGTGTCCACACACCTCAATAAAATGGTGTTGATGAAAGAAAACATAGACATTTACTTGAAATGATCCGAGCTTTAAGATTCCAAGATCATGTACCCTTAAAGTTTTGGGGGGAATGTGTTCTTAAAGCCACCTTCCTCATAAATAGACTCACTTCCACTATTTTAGCAGGCAAATCATCTTATGAAGTATTTCATAATCAAGTCCCTAAGCCACATCATTTACAGGTCTTTAGTTGTTTATGTTATGCCACTACACCTGCTTTTACTAATAAGTTTTCCCTAAAAGCAATTTCCTCAGTCTTCATAAGGTATTCTGATACACAAAAGGGTTACAAGTTATATAACATAGCCACAAGATCCATTTTTGTAAGTAGAGATGTCTCTTTTAGAAAAATTATTTTTCCCTTCAAACATCCCAAACATACCTTTCTCAATGCTCACCCTCCTTCTCATACTTCTTTAGTTCCTTATCCTATTCTTGTATATCCTCATCATGCAGATGAATGTTTTCCTTCCTAAACTTCATCAGATAATCAGACGATCATCCCTCATCACTCTTCCCTCCTATCCCTTCCTTCCTCATTCTTCATCATCCTCACCCATACTTGATCATCCCTCATCACTTTTACCTCATATCCCTTCCACTTTATCTCTTCTAGTGCCTATAAGAAGGTCATCTAGATCTATCAAACCTCTTATATGGCATATAAATTATGTTACTTCTTCCAAGCCACTACATCCCATTTTCAACTCCTTGGTTTACACCAATGGCACCTCTTCTTATAGATCCTATCTCTCTACTTTTTCTTCTTTCTTGTCTGAGCCTTTTTCTTTTGAACAAGCTGCTATAAATAGTAGTTGCATTCATTCTATGGACCAAGAAATTCAGGCTCTCAGTGACAATCACACTTGGGAGGTTTTGATTTACCTTCAGGCAAAATTCCTATTGAATGTAAGTGGGTGTATAAGATCAAATACAAGGCTGATGGCAGTGTAGAGAGGTATAAAGCAAGACTAGTTGCTAAGGGTTTTACTCAGCAAGAGGGTCTGAATTATTATGATACTTTTTCTCTAATTGTGAATATGATAACTGTGAAATGTGTTGTTGCCTTGGCTTCTCAGTATGCTTGGCCTTTTTTCCAGATGGATGTTTACAATGCCTTTCTTTAGGAGAATTTGTTTGAAGAGGTATACATGACTCTGCCACCAGGTTTTGGCAGTCAGGGAAAGAACAAAGTGTGCAGACTGCTCAAATTCTATTATGATTTGAAACAGGCTAGTAGACAATGGAATCTGAAGCTCATCAATGCACTCACACAATCAGGATTCACTCAAAGTAAATTGGATTACTCATTGTTCACAAAAACCAATACCACTGGTGGCATTATAATCATCTTTATATATGTGGATGATCTCCTAATCACTGGGAGTAATGATAATCTGATACAAGAAGCTAAATGCATATTGCATCATAATTTCAAAACGAAGGACCTAGATGAATTGAGATATTT
Organism: Solanum dulcamara; assembly: GCF_947179165.1. Classification (NCBI taxonomy): domain Eukaryota; kingdom Viridiplantae; phylum Streptophyta; class Magnoliopsida; order Solanales; family Solanaceae; genus Solanum; species Solanum dulcamara. The sequence goes on from NC_077247.1 coordinate 37,833,260, forward strand.
TCTTGGAATTGAATTTACAAGATCAAAGAATGGGATACTAATGAATCAAAGAAAGTATGCATTGGAATTAATATTAGAATGTGGCTTAGCTGCAGGCAAAACAACTACAACACCTCTTAAACAGAATCAAAAGATGACAAGCCTAGAGTATGACAAGCAGTTCAATATCAAAAATAATGATGAGTTAGAAGATAGAATAGTGTATCAAAGATTGATTGGAAGGTTGCTGTACTTGGAAATGACAAGGCCTGATATCTCTTTTGCAATGCAACATCTGAGCCACTTCATGCATGCTCCAAAGAAATCCCATTATGATGCAACACTACATGTAGTAAGATACATCAAAAGTCAACTTGATTTGGGACTGTTGATGAGCAGCAATAAATCAGGAAAGATCAGTGCTTATTGTGATGCTAATTGGGCATCATATGTGTTGTCCAGGAAGTCTGTGTCAGGTTTTGATATCAAAATTGGTAAATCTTTAGTTTCATGAAAATCAAAGGAACAATACTATATCAAGGAACTCAGTAGAAGCTGAGTACAGGAGCATGGCAATAATTATTGCAGAGCTAGTATGGTTACTAGGATTACTGTAGGAATTGGGAGCCAAAGTTGATCTACCTATAGAACTGTATTGTGAGAATAAAGCAGCAATACAAATTGCTTCAAATCCTATGTATCACGAATGCACAAAACACATAGAAATAAACTGTCATTTTATTAGAGAGAGACTGCAAGAAGGCACGATCAAAACTAAGTACATCACAAGGAAAGAACAGATGGCAGATGTCTTCACCAAAGCACTAAGGAAGTAGTTGCATAGTCTTATGTTGTTCAAGTTAGGGATGCTGGACATATTCCATCACCCAACTTGAGGGGGAGTGTAGAAATGTGTAACTGAATGTACAGCTGGATTAGTCAGCTAGGTGGTTAGAGAGTTAGTTACAGAATTTAGTTTGTTAGTGTAGTTAGTTACAAATTAATTAAAGCAAATGATTGTTAGAACTTGTATATAAATAGTTGTACATGATCTAATGAGAAGCTAAGTCGATTACTTTTCTCATTCACCGTTTCATCCAAATTCTCCTTTCTCTTTTCTCTCTTTCAACTTCAATGGTTGTCATGTAGCTAGGATTCTAGCTTTCAACACCATCTTAACAAAAATTAAATAAATTATTAGTATTAGTTAAAAATTTAAAACTAAAGTATCACTATCCCCCAACTTAAAATTATTTTTTAAATTTTTTTTTAAAAAATAATCTAAAAGAGTTCTTTTACCCTACTCCCTCCTCCATATACCCCTCGGTCCCCAACATCAACCCCCCTCCAGAAATTATATTTTTAATATCTTTTATAAAAGTTTTATAAAAAACTTCTTACCCCCACTCCTGGAACCACCCACCCCCTAACCCCCTCCCCTTCCATAAGAAAACTAGAGAATTTTTTTTTATTTCTAAAAAAATTTCTATCCCACCTCCTAAAGGAATTTTATAATTTTTTTTTGTTTTGGATTAGATATATACAAATGCTTTTAAGAAAATATTTTCTATTTTTATAGAGAATATAACAAAAATGAAAATTTTCAAAACTAAAAAATTAAAAAGAAAAGAATTTAAATGTTAAGCACGTGATATGAGATTAATTATTTGAATTTGAAATTATCTTTTGTTAAATGTTTGCCAAGGTGAAATTTTTTGTCTATGTAGAATAGCATATGTTTTTTTTTAAAATAAAAAAGAGAGTGTATTACACACATCAACACATATTAACTGGGGTGTGTTTCTCAAACTAATTAAAGAGTGATAGTTTAAGTATAAAACTCACACTTCTAATAGTTTAAATATGAAACTCAAAAAAGAAAATACTCCCTCCGTTTTATTTTATATGAGTTAATTTGATTTGACACGAAGTTTGAGAAAGAAATGGAGTCTTTTGAAATTTATGGTTTAAAATAATTGATAAATATTTGTATGATTATAAATCATTTCATTAAGAGTAAATAGATATTTTAAAGTTACATTGTCACTTAATATAAAAATATATATATATTTTTTGGAATTGTCCAAAAATGATTAAGCTTTAAATAAAATCTTATTTAATTTACATACAGAGAAAAATTAGGTTCGAGCATACATTAGGAATAAAAACCTTCTTAGTAGTGAATGCTTTATCCAAAACATTTTGGGTGGAGTGAAATAGTGTAATTTGGAGTAAAGGCAAAATAGATTCTAGGTTCACTTCCTTTAAAGAATATTTGAAGATATAGTTATGTTTGAATATATTCAAATATAACTTCAAAAGTGAATTGCAAAACAAATTTTAATTTATTGACTTTGAAATATTTATAATTAAACACTAATTTTTATAGCGAAACGAATACTTAATTTGACCACTTGAAACATTTTAAATAGGTTGGTCCCATTCTTCACCGCCACCTACCGACCCGTTCATTTTATTTTCTCCCTACCTCAAGTTAATGCTTCTATGGACCACCACTTCTCTCTTTCAGGTTACAAATGATATTTTTTGCATGCGTTAATTAACAGAGGTTCGTTATCTAGATATAATAAAGTAAGTTCTAATTTCCTTATTTGTAATTTTTTCTTTTGAGGTTAAATTTAATTAATAATAAATAACCACTAGACACTATCTGTGTACATATAAATTGGCTAAGAAAAAATAATTCTATGCTTATGTTTTATTTCAAAATTGTCCCGAGTATGAAGCTCAAATACACCAAAGCTGCTTATAATTGTGTGCTAGTACAAGATAATGATCTTTTAACTTTGACAATGATAGGTGTGAACCTCATGTTCAGCTTTGATTATATTATGATAAGCTTTGATATATTATTGGGATTCTGCATCTTATATAAGAATCCCAATAATAATAATAAAATATAAGAGGCAATGTGACTATGATACGAGCTGGCAGTGCCTATCCTTTTGGTATGTTGTCTGAATAGTTACTCTGCTTATAGCCTCCACGCCCACTCTCACACCCCCCTTGCTTTAACTCCTTTCCCATTTTCTGTCTCTTCTCTCAGCTCTCCAATCATTTCACTCACCAAACAACCTATTTATGTCAAGTCTTGAGCGTTATTAGCATCAATCTCAGCCTTTTCCCGCTGAGAGTATAGTTTTGCACGTATAAAAAATTGCTGACCATGTCTCTCCACATCTCCTCCATTGTATCCAGGTATATTTTGGTCCCAAGATTCTTCTTTTCTTGTTCACTACTTGAGGCATATTTAGAAATTCATTCAAATAGAGTGAGGGCTGATTCATCTTCTGTTTTTTCCCCCTTTCTTGTTTCTCTCTCTCTCTCTCTCTACTTATTGAAGACAACATCTAGCTTTGTCTAACAGAAATGGTACCAAAATTATTCAAATTAATAGTTCTCTGCTTATCCTCCAACTCATGTTTTACTTCTTATAGGCAGAAAGTTTTCACTTTGCAATCTTGCTTGCGAATATTATGAGGAGAATAAGATTATGATTCATATGTGGAGTGTAAACGGGGACCAGAATACAGTTTCCTTTAAGCCCTCCGGTTCATTTCTTTGTCTAATTTTGACATGAGACGAGGTCTTTTAAATCTTGAGGTCTTGTATTAAAAATGGGTAGAATGTATCAAAATGTTCTTTAATCTTCTATTCTTAAACATGTCAATGTGGAAAGTTATAATTATACAGTTATCAAAAAAGCATAGAGTAACTCTTTTTGAAACGAACTAACAAGGAAAGTAAGACGAACAAATTGAAATGGGGGAGTAGATACAAACTTGAATAAGTTGTAGTTCTTTGTTGAATAAATTCAATTTAATTATACGTAGTGAAAAATGATGCTACTCCCTCCGTCCCAATTTATTTATGTGGCGTACTTACTTTTTAAGTATGTCTCAAAAAGAATGTCAGAACTTCCTTTTCTACAAATAATTATTCTTTAGACTTCTTATTTCACCCTTAATAATATAGTTACAGAAATGATCAGTCAAATCGCCACATAAATTGGAATGGAGGGGAGTACTCTAGTCGTAAAGAGAAAGATGTTTGTGGTGTTATCTCCTTTAGCTTTCTCTAAATCCTTGCGAAAAATGTATATTTTCTTGATATTTTGTGACTTTCTTTCCTCATGTCTGAAAAGAAAGAAAATAAGGAACAATGCTACTTGAAATCTGTTACTTTACTGATGTCAGGTCCTTCTTCATTTTTGTTACTAGGTACCTGAATTCTTGCAAGCTACACGAGGTCCTTCCCAATGCTGCTGTGCTATCTCAGCTATATAAGGTGGTCATCTTTTCAAATATCTAGTTACTCTCCTCTTATATACGACAATGAAAAACTGTATTTTAATTGAGCTAATTTCATTTTTCCAGTCCTCTTTCTTTCTGAATCTGTCCTTTAGTTCTTTCGAGCTATATGAGAGGGCTCATTTTATGTTCATGGCAAGTGAAATATTAGTGAATTGATGTGTAGCAATATAATGCTACACTTACATCTAATGATAAAATTTTACTGCAATACGATAATATCTATTTCGTAATATTGTGAACAGATTCTCTCGTGCTGTTAATAGTGTAAAAAGATTCTTCTTTTAAGGAATTAAATTAGACCAGGATCATTAAAAGTTTGGTCGCCTTTTAGCAGGCCAGTATGCAGGAGAACGTTCAAAAGAGGAGCACTCTAGTAGTTCCACTTGATGAGCTTGAAGATGATGACATGTTGCCTCTTGTCGATATATTGCTTAAGGTCCACCTTTTCAATGTTGATGCAGTAGACATACTTTCCACATCAAAATCGGTTGTGAATCAAGAATCTGTGGTGTCCTTAATGCGTGCAGTCAATTCAACACTCCGAATTGTTGATCTTCAGGATACACTATTTAGAAAGGATATCTTGTGGTATGTCCGAATACACTATTGTGTAAAGTGAAGATTGAATACCATTTTGTCTTTCTCATTTATCCTTCTCCAGTAACTGAAACCTGGAAAAGACTTTGAAAAAGAACCTAATTTTCTCCTAAATATAGGACAACTAGAAAAAGGTGAAATACATGTTTGCTCTTATAAAGTTGTGACTTTAATGTGCATAAGACGATAGATTGCATCTGCGGTTTGACACTATCAAGAAATGACAAATTGTCGAAAAGAGAGATCTGTAAGTTCACAATCATAACTTCTTTTTTTGAATTCTGGCCTCTGCAGGGATCTTTTTCAAGGTGGTTTGAATTGTCAATTGCTAAAGCTGAGGTCCACTGAGATTCAAAAGTTGAATATGGTTGGAAGCTTCAAGAAGTTACACACCCTTAACCTGGATTTTTGTTCTTCTCTCACTAGCTTAGAGAAGGATTGCTTTACTTGCATGCCAAAACTGATGCGCCTCTCCATGTGTGGGACTAGAATAGCTGATCTCTGGACAACTCATGCAGCTTTGTCTAGGCTTCCTTCTTTGACAGAACTGAGGTTTCAAAATTGCATTTGTTGCAAAGATACTGGGCCATGTCTTGCATCATCCAGTAAGATGACAAATCTTCCTGTTTCTGAAATAACTTAAATCAGGTTATTCACGTAAGGACTTTGACAGCAACAGTAGAATATTTAATCAGAAATGTGACTATAAATTTCATATGCAGATGGTGCTGGCAGTCCAGCTTCTGTTGTCAATTTTTTGATAAACGAGGACTCACTTAATGATTCAGCAGATAAAGTATCATATCATTTTGGAGGAATTCTTTCATCAGATCCCTCTTTTGTTGCAATAAGTGGAAGGGCAGATTTGCAACTTGAGGTCTATAACTTTGCTTTATGCTTGCAGTGGTTGACTAAAGTTCTTGTTTTTTATATCTCAGACATCTATATTCTTCAATATATTTATCAGGTTTCATTCGGTGATTTGCATGTTCAAGGGAGAGATGATTGTCCTGAGAATATAAACTTGAAACTGAGAGATACTTCAGTTGTTTCCAAGATGTATCTTTATTGTCATCCTTCACCAATCTGCTATGAGAAGCACTACAGGGAATACATGATTGCATCATTGCCTCATCTACGAGTTCTAGATAACTTTCATGTAAGAAAACTAGACAGAGAAATGGCAAATACTGTTTTCTCGCAGTACTATGAGTATCTTCCATACAAACGCCGGCAGAAAGAAAATGTTGCAGGTGTTTTACATATGCGTGAAACAGGTAGAGGTAATGCATACCACAACAAATCCTCTCGGATAAAGGAGGTAGATTCATGTAGGAAAAGTCCACATTTCTATTCAAGGTCCCTCTGTGCAGCCAAACTTGGTTCATCTGCTTCTCCTTCCCTGCACACAATGTCTAATAATAGCAATAATATCAAAGAAGGGAGCGAGAGCCTTCGACCAAGACAGTTCGAGTATCACCCCACTAATCCTAGTCTAATGGCTTTTGGAACTTTGGATGGGGAGGTTGTTGTTGTTAACCATGATGCTGGAAATATTTTCAGTTACATTCCACTCTTTGGGGTGACTAATAGCATCTTGGGCCTCTGTTGGCTTAACAAGAATCCATCTAAGGTATGCTGTTTTCTCAACTACTGCAACTAACATTATAGTTGCTTCATAGATCATATTAAGATTTACTCTTGAGGTCTTGCTCCTAGTTTTATGAAGACATTTTCAGATGGCAGATAAGGCTCCGATTGTTGAATTACATGCTGTAAATGTGAAGATTATCTGCCTTGTTTTTAATTTGATGCGTTCTAAAATACTGAGTTTTGGTTATTTTCCATCCTAAAAGTAGGATGACATTCATATTTTAGATAGTATAATGCTACAGAGCATAAGTTCTTCGAAAGCTCATTTCTACTGCATTGTAGTGTGCATTCCCACTATGAGACATGTCCCAACTCATTAGATTCTCCCTGAAAGTTTGTTGTTGTTCGACTTATGTGTATCCTCCTTCTTTCCTCAGCATGTCATCGAGCATGACTACATTGGGGTCAAACTTGTATAATATGAGTTCCATAATTTTGGCTGTATCCAAATTGTAGAAATAAAAGAGGGGAAGTGATAGATTAGAAATATAGAATAGATTGAGGTACCATATTTGATTGATATAAGGTAGCTTGTGTAAACAATCTATATACTTGTCGTTTATTTCCTATTATAAGTGCATGAGTTCATCTTCCATCATTTGACTTTCTGATACCTTAATCTTTACTCACTCACATTGAAGCAGTGATGTAAGAATATATCAAAGCTGCACTTTTTGAGTGTGGTCACTATATCCAAATTCCTAGTAGTCTTTCTTTAAGTACTGTTTTCATTTTCTAAGGATCATGTAGAAGCCGAGTCTCTGTCCATTTGTTGATGTGTTCATGATGATCATAAGAGATTTTAACAGCATAAGTAAAAGTATGCAGAGACACCTAGCTGAAAAAAAAATCATAAATCACATGCAAGTAAAAGGTTTTCTGAGACTTACTCCTAGCTGAACGTGAAATTACGTGATGTCTAATTATTAAAACTCTTATTTCCTCGCAAACTAATATGCTCGAAAAGCTAGTTCCTTCTATTCTGCTGTGTCGATTGATCTTATAAGGTGGATTTTCTGCTAAAAGTCATGACATCCCCGATGTATATAACCAAAACATATGTACTAATGTTTTCCATTTTTATTTCATCACTTTTTTTTTGGGAGCTGCTGATGAATTACACTTTGTTTTCACAAATCAGCTCCTTGCCGGTTCTGACAGTGGCTCTTTGAGATTGTATGACATCAGTGACACATTGCAAAAGGCAGAGAGTAGCTGTAGCAGTTCCGGCCCTGTTGTGTTTGATAAATTTGAACAGTTGACTTCACTTCATGTTAATTCTACGGATGATCAGTTTCTTACAAGTGGTTATTCGAAGAAAGTTGCTATATATGATATTTGTAGTGGCAAGCGCTTGCATTTGTTCAGTGATATGCACAAAGAACCCATTAATGTGGCGAAATTTGCACATTACTCTCCAAACCTGCTAGTCACTTCATCATTTGATCGTGATGTCAAATTGTGGGATTTAAGACAGACACCAAATCAACCCTGCTATACAACCTCGAGCTCAAGGGGAAACGTGATGGTTTGCTTCTCTCCAGATGACCTGTATCTGCTGGTATCGGCTGTAGACAATGAGGTACCTTGATCAATACAACATATTATGTTAGTAAACTGTATTGAAAAATATTAAACAGTAACAATAACTTCTGAAAGTAATAAAAAAAAAACAAAATCTGGAATGAATCTGAAAATAATAACAGTATATAAAAAATTATTGTAAGAACAAAATCGAGCCCACTGAATACACAGTGTGTCCTTAAGGAAATTATTCCCCTCAAAGTACCCGAGGTTTTGGAATCTTTCCTTCCACGATGGAACGATTTACTCACCAAAGTAGAGGTACTGCAAATCTTTGGTGACTGCGAACCATTTGAAGGCTGTATATCACACGAGTTTTAGGAAGTACAGAAAGAAGAAGAAGATGTTTTTTCAGAAATTTCGTATGAAACGGATTAACAGCAACAACTCTGTCGGAATATAGCCGTTACAAACAGCAACAACTCTGTCGGAATGGCATCATCGCCGCCGACAGAACTTTTCAGGCCACCGGATCAGTCCAAAGAACTATACAATCTTCGACTAAGCAAAACTCTTCAAGAATCGTCTCAATCGGACATCCGAAGCCCCGGGAATATTGAAAAACCAGACGCGATCACTGAACGAGAAATCGTTTCTAGCTCCAATTCTGTGAATTGTTTTGATAAACCACCAATTGAGAATGTTAGAACAACATCTCAGCTACAACATATCCGAAAATCAAGCAATTTCAGCAAGGCAATCGAGAGAAATGAAGCCGCGACTGTCCAGCGAAACTCCGGCGAGTCGCCGACCAATCGGGATGTCTTTTGTATGCCCGCCGATGGTATTCAAGTTGGCGCACCACCTGGGGTTGGTTTCCCACCTCAGTGCGCCCCTCATAATAAAAGCCCAGCCCCAATAGATGACGGAGTCGCCGGCACTCTACTGTTGAACTTCGACGCCGGAGTTCCGGTGACATTCGAACTTCAAGACCAATGCCAAAGTGTAGAGGAGCTCAACACGAATACAACCATACAAAAATCTCCATCAAATTCATTACCAATCTTGTCAAATATCAGTTCAAAGGATTCAGGCGGCTGCAAGACTTCCGGCGACGGCGGCGTCACCACGAATGTCGACGAAAATATAAATTTTCCAATGGGTTTTGATCACGATGCAACGAAGAACACAGAAATCCCAAAAGACCCATTGAATTCACTCTCTAACGATTCGAATTTGGGAATTAGGGTTACGCTTCCACTGGCCAGAGGCGGCGAAACGGCGGGGCTCCGAACACGGGTTTCATAATTTGGATCGAAAGTAGGGGTCCAAACTTGAAACCGCATATAGACACCGTCAATGTACATACGCTTGTTATCTAAAATGGTGGCTCTATCAAGTTCGGAGCCCCGCCGCTTCGCCGCTTCGCCGCCTCCGGCCAGTGGAAGCGTAACCCTAATTCCCAAATTCGAATCGTTAGAGAGTGAATTCAATGGGTCTTTTGGGATTTCTGTGTTCTTCGTTGCATCCTGATCAAAACCCATTGGAAAATTTATATTTTCGTTGACATTCGTGGTGACGCCGCCGTCGACGGAAGTCTTGCAGCCGCCTGAATCCTTTGAACTGCTATTTGACAAGATTGGTAATGAATTTGATGGAGATTTTTGTATGGTTGTATTCGTGTTGAGCTCCTTTACACTTTGGCATTGGTCTTGAAGTTCGAATGTCACCGGAACTCCGGCGTCGAAGTTCAACAGTAGAGTGCCGGCGACTCCGTCATCTATTGGGGCTGGGCTTTTATTATGAGGGGCGCACTGAGGTGGGAAACCAACCCCAGGTGGTGCGCCAACTTGAATACCATCGGCGGGCGTACAAAAGACATCCCGATTGGCCGGTGACTCGCCGGAGTTTCGCTGGACAGTCGCGGCTTCATTTCTCTCGATTGCCTCGCTGAAATTGCTTGATTTTCGGATATGTTGTAGCTGAGATGTTGTTCTAAAATTCTCAATTGGTGGTTTATCAAAACAATTCACAGAATTGGAGCTAGAATCGATTTCTCGTTCAGTGATCGCGTCTGGTTTTTCAATATTCCCGGGGCTTCGGATGTCCGATTGAGACGATTCTTGAAGAGTTTTGCTTAGTCGAAGATTGTATAGTTCTTTGGACTGATCCGGTGGCCTGAAAAGTTCTGTCGGCAGCGATGATGCCATTCCGACAGAGTTGTTGCTGTTTGTAACGGCTATATTTTTGAGAGCGTATTTGTTTGAACCGCCAATCATAACTTTGTTTGATCTCTTTGAACCTAGTTCTTGGGATCTCCAGTTTACTAGGTAGAGTTATCGCCATGATGACTAGTCCTAGGCCTTAACCCCATTCCCCTCGATGATCTTTCAACAGCCTCTCTATATAGGCCTTTTGTTAGTGGATCTGATACGTTATCTCTTGACTTTACGTAGTCAATAGTGATAACACCACTAGAGAGTAGTTGTCTAACAGTATTGTGTCGCCGTCGAATGTAACGCGATTTTCCGTTATACATAACGCTTCCTGCCCTCCCTATTACCGCTTGGCTATCACAATGTATACATATGGGTGCCAAAGGTTTGGGCCAAAATGGAATATCTTCCAAAAAATTTCGGAGCCATTCAGCTTCTTCACCAGCCTTGTCTAAAGCTATAAATTCAGACTCCATTGTAGAGCGGGCGATGCATGTCTGTTTTGATGATTTTCAAGACACTGCTCCTCCACCAACGGTGAAAACATATCCACTTGTGGATTTAACTTCAGATGATCCGGTGATCCAGTTTGCATCACTATATCCCTCAATTACTGCGGGATATTTATTATAATGCAAAGCATAGTTTTGGGTGTGTTTCAAATACCCCAAGACTCGTTTCATTGCCATCCAATGAGTTTGATTGGGATTATTCATGAATCGACTCAACTTGCTAATAACACATGCTATATCTGGTCGTGTACAATTCATAATATACATCAAACTTCCCAAAATTCGTGCATAGTCCAATTGTGAGTCACTTTTACCTTCATTCTTTTGAAGTGCAAAATTTACATCAATTGGAGTTTTTGCAACATTGAAATTTAAATACTTGAACTTATCAAGTATGTTTTCAATATAATGTGACTGTGATAATGCTAGACCTTGTGGAGTTTTATGGATCCTAATTCCTAAGATCAAGTCAGCAACCCCTAAGTCTTTCATGTCAAATTTGCTAGCAAGCATACGCTTCGTAGCATTTACATCGGCAATTTCTTTACTCATTATCAACATGTCATCAACATATAAACAAACAATGACTTCATGATTTGGAGTATTTTTAATGTAAACACATTTGTCACACTCATTAATCTTAAATCCATTTGCCAACATTGTTTGGTCAAATTTCGCATGCCATTGTTTAGGTGCTTGTTTAAGTCTATAAAGTGACTTAACAAGTTTGCACACTTTCCTTTCTTTACCTGGAACTACGAAACCCTCAGGTTGTTCCATGTAAATTTCTTCCTCCAATTCTCCATTTAAGAAAGCCGTCTTAACATCCATTTGATGGATTTCAAGACCATATACAGCTGCAAGTGCCACTAACACCCGAATAAATGTTATCCTTGTTACCGGCGAGTATGTGTCAAAGTAATCAAGGCCTTCTTTTTGTCTATAACCTTTGACCACAAGTCTTGCCTTATATTTATCAATAGTGCCATCAACTTTCATTTTCCTTTTAAATATCCATTTTGATCCTAAAGGTTTATTTCCAGGAGGAAGATCAACCAATTTCCATGTATGGTTATTTAAAATTGATTGAATCTCACTATTGATTGCCTCTTTCCAAAATGCTGAATCAGAAGAAGACATTGCAGCTTTAAATGTTTGAGGCTCATTTTCAAGCAAGAATGTCACAAAATCTGGTCCAAAGGAAGTAGATATCCTTTGACGTTTGCTACGCCTTGGATCCTCTTCGGTTGGTTTACTTTCCTTTGGTTCTACTCGTGGTCGTTTAGATCTTTCACTTGAGGAATCACATTTAGTTTTATAAGGATAAATATTTTTAAGGAATTCAGCATTATCTGATTCAATTACCGTATTAACATTAATTTCAGGATTGTCCGATTTGTGAACCAAAAATCGACAAGCTTTGCTGTTTGTAGCATAGCCAATAAAAACACAATCCACGGTCTTTGGTCTGATTTTTACCCTTTTGGGCAATGGAACTTTGACCTTTGCTAAACACCCCCACACTTTGAAATATTTCAAGTTGGGTTTTCTTCCTTTCCATAGTTCATATGGAATAGTTTGTGTTTTGCATTGGGGTACTCTGTTGAGTATTCGATTAGCTGTAAGGATAGCTTCCCCCCACAAGTTCTGCGGTAAACATGAACTTATTAATAAAGCATTTATCATTTCTTTTAATGTTCGGTTTTTCCTTTCCGCAATTCCATTTGTTTGTGGTGTGTAGGGGCAGTAATTTGATGAATAATTCCATATTCTAAACATATCTCTTCAAAAGGAGATTCGTATTCTCCACCCCTATTACTTCTAATCATTTTTATCTTTTTATTCAATTGATTTTCCACTTCATTCTTGTATTGCTTAAATGCATCAATTGATTCATCCTTACTATTAAGCAAATACACATAACAATATCTAGTGCAATCGTCAATAAAAGTTATAAAATACTTCTTCCCACCACGAGTTGGTGTAGACTTCATATCACAAATGTCTGTGTGAATCAATTCTAAGGGACTAGAATTTCTTTCAATAGATTTATAAGGATGCTTAGTATACTTAGATTCAACACATACTTGACATTTTAATTTATTGCAATCAAAGTTAGGCAATATATTTAAGTTAATCAGTTTTCGCAAGGTTTTATGATTGACATGTCCTAAACGTGAATGCCATAAATTATTTGACTCAAGTAAGTAAGAAGAAGCTTGAACTTTATTATCATCAACAACCATTACATTTAGTTTGAAAAGACCCTCAGTGAGGTAGCCTTTTCCTAGATACATTTCATTCTTACTGACAACTACTTTGTCTGAAACTAGAACACACTTGAATCCATTCTTGATAAGAAGACTGGCAGACACCAAATTCTTTTGCATTTCTGGAACATGATAAACTTTGTTCAGCGTCACCACCTTATCGGATGTCATTTTCAGAAATACTCTTCCATATCCTTCAACCTTAGCAGTTGCAGAATTTCCCATATAGATCGTCGCATCAAGTGCTGCAGGGGAATAAGTAGAGAAGGCTTCTCGGACTGTACACACATGCGAAGTAGCTCCCGAATCAAGCCACCATTCTTTGGGATTACCTACTAGGTTGCATTCTGATAGCATTGCACACAGATCATCGATACCTTCTTTATTTTCCACCATATTGGCTTGTCCCTTTCTCTTGTCTTTTTTCGGAAGACGACAATCTGGAGCTTTGTGGCCAACTTTCCCACAATTATAACAATTGCTCTTGAACTTTTTCTTGTTCTGCTCCTGATTCCTTCCAAAAGATTGCTTCCTTTTCTTATTCTTTGGAGCAACATCTTCAACGATGTTCGCTCCCATAATTGTTGAATTTCCACGCGACTTCTTTTCTACTGTTTTGTTATCTTCCTCAATCTTGAGACGAATCACAAGATCTTCCAACTTCATTTCCTTACGCTTGTGCTTTAGATAATTTTTGAAATCTCTCCACGAAGGAGGCAACTTTTCTATCATTGCAGCCACTTGAAATGCTTCATTAACTACCATACCTTCAGCAATAAGGTAATGAAAAATAAGTTGTAGTTCTTGAACTTGGGTTCCAACAGTTCTGCTATCTATCATTTTATAATCTAGGAACTTAGCAACCACAATTTGTTTTCAAGCATGCGTCTTCAGTCTTGTACTTCTTCTCAAGTGCATCCCACAATTCTTTAGAAGTTTTCACAGCACTGTAGACATTGTACAAATCATCATCCAAAGCACTTAGAATGTAGCCCTTGATAGAAAATCTACCTGTGTCCATGCCTCAGTAATCATAAATTTTTCATTGGCCGGCATATCAGCAGCGGGCACAGGAGGGTCTTCGTTGGTGAACTTCTGCATACCAAGAGTGGTAAGCCAAAAGAACACCCTTTGCTTCCATCCTTTGAAGTTGGCTCCAGAAAATTTTCCTGTTTTTTCTGCCGGTGGCACAAAAGTGCGGCTTGTTGCAGCAACAGTCGCAGAAGTAGTAGCAGTATCACTTGTCATTTCTTTTCACTGTCAAAAATAGACAAACTGTCTTAATATTTCAGAATATCAGACCTTTTACAAAAACAACGATGAAGATTTTATACTCTTCAAATCGTTGTACAAGTATGAACGTTAATATTTCAACGAAGTTTTTATACTCTTCAAGTCAGAATATTTATTTCATACGGAGTAGAAAACCACACAGGTTTTAGTCTCCAAAAACAGAATACAGTTTAATCAGAAACCAATAATAACAATAATTTCCTTAAGATTGTTAGTAAACTGTATTGGAAAATATTAAACAGTAACAATAACTTTTGAAAGTAATAAAAAAAACAAAATCTGGAATGAATCTGAAAATAATAACAGTATATAAAGAATTATTGTAAGAACAAAATCGAGCCCGCTGAATACACAGTGTGTCCTTAAGGAAATTATTCTCTTCAAAGTACCCGAGGTTTTGGAATCTTTTCTCCCAGGATAGAACGATTTACTTACCAAAGTAGAGGTACTGCAAATCTTTAGTGACTGCGAACCACTTGAAGGCTGTATATCACACGAGTTTTAGGAAGTGCAGAAAGAAGAAGAAGTTTTTTCAGAAATTTCGTATGGAATATTCTGAGGATTAACAAATATATATAGACTGTTTACACCTTTTAAGAAAAGGCACCTGTTGGGAATAGATTTGCCTGTTGAGAAAAGGTTTGCAACTTTTCGAACAAGGTTGCAACCTTTCAGACAAGGTTGCAACCTTTCAAAAATCCATTGGAAAAACGGAGGAAAATATTTTTAAATTAATCCGGGAAAGAAATGGGTCGCGGGTCGCGGGTCAGGATTTTTTCACTTAATTAATTAAATAAATAAATAATATTAATTAATTAAAATTTAAAGGAAATTTGGTCCAAAAAAATTATCAATCATATCAATTGACCAAATCCAAATCCAAATCCAAAGCCGTAGCCGAGACGAGCGACGACGGCGCGAGGGGAGACCCTCTTTTTGACCCTTTAGCAAAATAAAGGAGTGCTTCTACTTTTAAGTAGGAGACTTTTCCTTTCCACCACCTATGTGTGACCAAAACTTATTTAATAAAGCAAGAGAGAACATATCATTTTTGCCTCCACTTCTTTTCCCCTCAATTTCCCATTCAAACTATCAATTAAACCCAACATATTAAGCATCTCATTTGATTAACAAGTCAAAGTAAAGGTCTGATACGTGGCCTCTGATTAGCTTAAACATTCAAAAGCAATAATTTTGGTACCAAATATTAACTTAATGATTTTGGTATCTTTAAGAGGGACTAACTATTATTAGTAGATGAATTATGATTGGGGTTTATATTATCTTTATGGTACAGGTGAAACAACTTTTGTCTGTAGATGGAAGGCTGCATACAGATTTCGGTATAGCTTCAACAGGGAGTGCTCATAATTATACACGGTCATATTACATGAATGGAAGGGACTATGTCATTAGTGGTAGCAGTGATGAATCAGTCGTCCGTATTTGTTGTGCTCAAACAGGGAGGCGATTGAGGGACTATTATTTGGAGGTAAAAGCCCAAGAACAATATTTTCAGTTTCTTCTTTTTCCTTTTTTCCAATATTTAATTGCTTTTCTTGTCTCCGTACCTTCATATATATTGAAGTGAATAATGTTGAAATACATGTGGTAAACTAGTTGTTGGCTGCGGTATTAAGGCTTTTGCTTCGATTCTTTTTTTCCAGGACCATGCATTGGAGAGTCCAATATTGGTGCAGTCATTGAGAAGTGATCCTTTTAGAGTAGGCTCCTTGATGGCAGTAAATTAGCAGAGCTTCATTTGCTGCCTTAGTCTTTATATACTCCGTTTCATTGTCTATGCATTGAACCCCTAAAATTTGTCCCTTTTTAATGCATTTACCCTGACGAACCTGGAATTTTTTATGCATACAAGTAATTTTATTGGAATGTTGGTATATAACTAATGGAATTCTCAGAATATCTCCATTACCTGCTAGAAAAATCTTGTCAGTATTAGTATAAACGACCCTTCCCTTGCGTTACTAGAAATTCCTTATGCAAATTACAAGTACTGCTCCTTTCATTTGTATGAAAAACTCTATCAAAGGTGCATTCCTTATAAAACATAAGGAATGCACCTATATCGCTATGAATGCCTTCTTCGTTTAAGAAACGTAGCTTAATTTTATCCTCTTGACTCTTTTTTTTTTTTGTGTGTAAAATCAGCATTTTCACTTGGCTGTTCTAGCATCCTATGTTCGCTCCAGTTCAAGACGAGACATCATTAGCGTAAAGTTTTATTCTCCTTCTCTTTGTTTGGTTCATATGATCGTCGCTCCTTTTTAGTTTAAAATTGCCATAGTTTCTAAATGTAATTACTTATATGTTTTGCCAGGTCAATTTACTAGAATCAGGACAATATGGTGATGAATATTCCAAGAGGGGAGATTTTTCCAGTTGTTATGATCATGGAGGTTGAATTTTGCATCTTGAAAATTTGTGTATATACGAGTAAGGAGCCCATTATTGTGCTTATGAATCTCTGTGCAAGCCTTGCCTAAAACCAAAGATCAGGTTCTTGAGAAAATGCTAGATATCATTGAGTTAGGACACTATATGTGGCTCGCAATATAACCATCCGACGCTTGTATGTGGGTTTAGGTATATAGAGTGTGGAGGTTCTAAGGCTTTACACTCTATTTAAATTGCATATACTATTTTTGTAAATAAAGTTAATTTTTTCCGCAATTTGGCATCAGATAGAGATTATAGATTGGTATCCGCTAGACATCACTGTTGAATGTTTGTGCCAAGGACCCTTATAACTCCCAAGCTTTTCCCCAATATACGAGGTTTTCAAGCAGGTAATACCATTGAAGAGTTAAAATTCAAAGAAAGAAGCGCTCATCGGCTAAGTTTCATCACCAGCTCTTATGTTAATGAATTGAAGACTTTATGTTTCTTTCTCGGAAAAATTACAAGAATATACTATTTAAGACCTTGATTAGCAATATATGCATATACTTCTTTTTAATTACAAAACTAATTTTTTAATTACGATCATAACAAAAAATTATATTTTCGAGATTTATCTCTATAATTTATTTAGCAGTAATCCCCCCCCCCCCTGTTTTGGAGGCTTATGAGCGAATTTAGTGGGAATGATAATTATGGTATTATCTTTTGTTTTCCCAATCACAATTTCAGTCATATATTTTGCCTATTTTGTACACATATTAGTTTTCTCTCTTTTATTCATTTATTCAATCAAATAATTATAACCTTCTATCACCTCTTTAGTATTTTTTCAAGTTCTCTCTCTTTCCTCTAATTACGCAAATCCATCTCACCTCCTAAAATTGCTTCTATTTATGTAAAAATATGTTCTCTCTGTCAAAAGATCATTAAAACATTTATTTTTCACTAAAAAGATCATTTATACCATAAAGAAGATCAAAATTTTGACTACTTGGAATATGCATGTAATATATAACCATTTTTATAATATTTACGTTTTACAAAATCATTTATAAATTTGGTATATAATTAGATATAATTGCATTTTAAATATAGTATACTTTAATAGTATTAGGTAATTTTATACCATTGAATATCTCAAAAATTGTATCGTATTTTCACCAAAAGTACAATCATGTAATATACAAACATGCAAACACCAACTATATAGCAATCATTATACCAATATTACGAACTATTTCCTAACTTTTAAATATACACTATATATGAATCCATTCTTACAACATCTTTTCACCATAAAAATCGTGTTATATCAATAAAGAAAGTCAGCTTTAAGATATTGGTTAAGAGCCGTTTGGATGAGCTTAAAAAAGTAACTTTTATGTAAGTTAACATTTCAACACTAGAACAAAATTGTATATATAAAATCAATCAACGGTTAATGCAATCAACTGTTAAGGTAACGTTGAGCCTGTTTGGATTGGCTTTAAGTTGGTCAAAATCAACTTAAAGCCCCTTTTCAGCTTTTGGACGTGTTTGTCTAATGCTAACTTTAAGTCAGAAAGTTCTTAAAGTCAGTCAAAAATGAAAAGTTAGGATTCCTAACTTTTTTTTCTAAGTGCTTAAAGTCATTTTCTTTGACCATGAAAATTACTTTTATATCCCTTATATTTTAACTAAATTCCCAAACTACCCTTTTTATTCTTTTAACCCTAAAATTCACATAATTTTCCTCATTAAAGCACTTTTATCCAAACACTCAACTGCTTATTTATAAAAATAACTTTCAGCACTTTAAAGTTCTAAAAACACTTCATACATAAAAGTTATTTTTTTAAGCCCATCCAAACGGGCTCGTTATTGAACCATTTATCAACATTCACTAAGTATACTGAAATCCAACAATACCATAAAAGATTCAATTGATTTTTTAAAAACTAGAATGGAAAGATAATAATCCGACAATGTTGATTCTGAGGTGAACATTTGGGGAAGTTCTTCTTGTTATGCCCCTGTGTACCTCATTTATTACAAGTGACTTTAGATCTTTTGAATTCCACCTCGTAAATCTCTTCTTACGGTTGTTATTTGGTGGTCTCCCTAATTGCCTTCTTGCATTTGGTGGTAAAACTATCTAATTGTGTCCACACTTAATTGAGAAGCAATAATACTAATTAAGCCTTCATATTTGATGTTCGAATCATATCTCATTCCTTCAATCTTGAAATTCACATACTTTCCTGCATTACATTACAAATTCTTGTTAATCAAAATTCAAAAAAAAAAATAAAAAAATTCAGATTATTAATATAAGTAGTACATAAAATTCTTATACACAATTCAATTTAATCATTATAAAGGATATTCACCAATATATATACCATAATCCAATCAAAAAAAACACACACCACAAACTAACCAGTAATTTAACTGAATCAATACATATACCTGTCACGATCCAAATCAGACCACACTAACCCTCCGGTGGAAGAACCAAAACTACACCCCAAACTAGTAGCCTAACACAAAATAAGCATAAAAAAATGTGGCAACAGTTTTTATATAAGCTTTAAGCCGAATCCCATAAACTCAGAAATCTAATTCAAGTCAAGCATAATAGGCAAAACCAAACATGCAGAAGTTAAACCCTTAGAACCTGAAAGTCATTGTACCAAAATTCTTCTAAGGAACAAGTCTAAGAGTACAGAATGCAATCCCAAAACAATAATATAAAAATAAAGTCTGAAACGCCCAAGTCCGAAAAGAGTGGACTAAGATCCTAGAAGAACCCATGACAACTTGAAAGAGCTGTCTCACCGTTGAATTCTGATGTAGTCAATGGTCCCCTAACTGAGGTCTGTCAGCAGCCGCCTGAAGATGTTATGTACTCAATAAGGAAAAAGCAAGTGCAGTATCAGTGCACATAATCAACTGTGTACTAATAGGATCATGCAACCAACTTAGTCAGTGAAACATATGCAAGCAACTATAAAATATTAAAGAAAGACATCTATGGAACATATTACCAATTAGCAAGTTCATACGCATGATTCAGCTCATAATGTCATTCTCAACGACAGCAAACAATAGTCATTTCATGGGACCCACATCCAAATAATGATTGTGTTGGAATGTGACACCTGATCTCTATATATATGTATATGTGTCAAAATATGACACACAATCTATATATGTATATGTGTCGGAATGTGACACTCGATCCCTATATATATATATATATATATATATATATCACAACCTCAATCACATTCACAAAACCACAACGAGTGTTTCACATGCTTGTACGATCAAGTAACATGTTCATTTCATACAATTAATCTCATAACTTATTTCATTAAGTTTATTACATCTTTTCTAGTCTCACACATGAAGAAAATACTATCAATTATAGTAACAAGCACATGTAATATAGACCGGAATGTAAAACCATCATCTACCTCGAAACTAAGCCTTGGAAACTCTACATAGCTGGAGCTTTCTCTTTTCGAAGTCTTTTGACTCGTTCTTGTACTAGAAATTACACAAATCGAAGAACTATTGGACTACAATATCCGAGTTACATCAAAATCCTAACCCTTGGCAACTTTCATGATCCCATCACCCATCTAGGGCTAATTTCCACCATTAAATTCAGGATAAGAACCCTCCCATAAGATATTTATCATGAAACCTAGGTTCTAGAAATCAACTATGAAGTAGAAGAGTATTTAACTTACCGTTGGCGCAAAAATCGGTAGAATACTGAAAGAAATAACGCTAGTTCATCCTTTTTCTCTCAAAAATTGAGAAAGTGCAGAAGAAGAGCCAATTTCCATTCTTGATCCTTTTGCTCTCATGTCCTTCAGAAAACTGAGAGACTTTTGCTCGCATATCTTTCGGTACGAAGAAGAGTCAATTGCCATTTTTGATAGCTTTCTCAACCGGACGATGAACTTACCATTGAAATTTTACTGATTTGATCTATTTAGTTCTCAGTTTTCTGACATTATGATCAAGAATGACAATTATCTCTTCTTCATATTGAAGGTCCTTGTTAGTAGCACTGTCTCATTTAATGTTATAATCTCCATCCTTATGACACTTCCTCAGTATGGACACATGGAACACTTGATGGACTTCGGATAAACTAGGGGGTAAAGCTAACTTATAAGCCACAGGTCCCTCACAATCAAGAATCTCAAGCGGACCACTATAGCAAGGACTAAGCTTTCCCTTCTTGTCAAATCTCATCACATCTTTGATAGGTGACACCTTTAAGAGAACCTGTTCACCTGCCTGAAATTTTATGTCCCTCACTTTACGATCTGCATACTCCTTCTATCGACTCTGGGCTACTAAAAGTTTAGCTTGGATACTTCTTATCTTATCCTGATCATCTTTCACCAAATCAACTCCCAAAGGTTTTATATCTCTGGCCTCAAACCACCCTACTTGCGATTGATATCCTCTCCCATAAAGTGTCTCAAATGGTGCCATATCAATGCTGGAGTGATAGCTATTGTTATAGGAGAACTCACATAAGGGAAATAATTTATTCCAATATCCTCCAAAAGTGAGTTGTGTACCGAACTCTTTATCTAATTTCTCCCAAAACTTGGATGTAAACTGCGTACCATGGTCTGAGATAATAGATAGAGGCACCCCGTGTAACCTTACTATCTCCTTAATATAAATCTTTGCCAACGGCTGAGCGTTATAATATACTCTAACTGGAATAAAATGAGCTGATTTTGTTAATCTGTCAATCACAATCCAAATAGAGTTATACTTTCTCAAGGTCTTAGGAAGACCAATTACAAAATCTATGGCTATCCTTTCCAACTTCCATTCAGGAATGAACATTATTTGAAGTAAACGTGCAGGTGTTTATGCTCATACTTCACTTGCTGACAGTTTTGACACTTAGCCACAAATTCAACTATGTCTTTCTTTATGCCAGGCTACCAATTGTCACGACCCAAGATTGACTCTAGGCGTGACGCAGTGATCAAAATCTCGAGGGAACCCAACCAAACATCTTAGCATATACATAAAGTAACTTAAAACATTAATGAAAACATAATGTAACATCCCCTAAAAACGTTGTATACGATGTTTCAATTTTTGCCTAAACATAATATGGCATCTGTATTTTGGGCATAACTTTTCATAGGATTATCCAAATTGAGTGATTCAAATTTATGAGTAACCACAAGTTCATTACCTACAACTTTCATGAAGACCATATTTTAATATTCGGAGGTTAAGTAGGTCAAATAAATTAATTTTTGTAAGGTAGGATGCTGTAACGGAAATGAGTATTTATAGAAGAAAAATCATATCTCACTGTAGGTTTATCCAAATTGGTTGATTCTTGAACGATATAAAACTAGACTTCCATATCTACAATTCTTATGAAGACGCCAAATCCTAATAAGGAATTTATCTTATTCAAACGCAGCTCCCAAAAAGAGTATTCTGTCAAAAATAACTCATTTCACCTACCATAGAAATATCTAGATACATTTGACATCACTCATGACATAAATCGTCCTCCATTTAACATCATCCATGACATCAATATATTCCACTAAATTTTCAGATTTTTTTTATAATTATTTTATTTATTGTTAGGTCCCTCTTTCCCACCTATAAATACCACTTTATTTCCTCATTTTATTTATCAAGCTTTCTCAAGCAAATCTTCTCTCTATACACTTCCTTACACATTCTCAAATATAGTTTTAGTTCTTAGTAGTGAAGAAATACTATTCCGGTGATTCATATACTCTGGATAGTACACAAAACGTTCCGGCAAGGAGAGAAGCTAGGACTCAAGAGTGTTCATTAAGTCTTTCGGTACCAACTAAAGCTTCGGTTTCCAGGTATGTAAGGCTTCAATGAGAGTATTTCTTTCACTCTCATGTCTAAATTATTTTGATTATATGATAAATTATATTTATTTTCTTTAAGCTTTACTCTAAGTTATGTGGGTGTTTATCCATGGGTTCTTCCACCCATGTACTTCAAAAACTCTTTCAATTAAGTCTTTTGATTTCAAGTAATATTTTCTTATGGTAATTCTTATTTTTACTTAATAGTATGAATAATAGTTAAACTAATAATTATTGGTCTATTTTGATACGACATAATTTCATATGTATAAATTGATGGTTTGCAAGTAATTCCTTTATTTATCTATTTAAAGGTTCTTGAAATTCATGGTGGATTGTTTAAATCATAATTTTTAATTAATGGATTTCAAAGTATTTATGTATATTTATTTACATACATATTTGCACGTTGAAGTGATTTGAACCCACCTAGTTTTACTATGTTTTTAATAAAGTTTGACTTGAAAGCTTTGACTCCAAATAAATATTTATGAAAGCAATATATATGATCAAAAAAGAGTCTTATGAAATGAAAAAATGATGAAATAATATGAATGATGGATTCTTTATGTAATAAGGACAATTCTTGCATATTTGAATTTTTAAATGTTTTAATGAGCTATTCTACCGAATATGATGTTTGAATTCTCAAGTTATATGCTATGAATATTTTGAAGTATTAAAC
Source organism: Solanum dulcamara (assembly GCF_947179165.1). Taxonomy (NCBI): domain Eukaryota; kingdom Viridiplantae; phylum Streptophyta; class Magnoliopsida; order Solanales; family Solanaceae; genus Solanum; species Solanum dulcamara. The sequence goes on from NC_077247.1 coordinate 37,856,638, forward strand.
TATTCCGTGGGATTGACTTAGCACCGAATGGGGCATTGAGGTGGGATTCGGTAAGGGAATCTTAGTAGCAACCCCATGTCTCATTAACTATGTGCCAACATAGGAGCCCTTGTAGGCTTAGGCTAATGGATCCATAAATAGCCCTTAAAGTTAAAGTTAAAGAAATGAATGAAGTTGACGGAGTTCTACTTGGCAAGTAGTCTCCTCGGCCAACGTAGGGGGTTATGTTAGATTCCATGTAATAGCTCGCATGGTCTTAAATGTCGGTTATGGTTAATTTCCCACAAAATGAATGTTTTAAAGGATATATATATGATTTATTATGCATACATTAAATTATGTTCCATATTACATAAATGTTTTAATGTTTTCCTCAATGTTCATGCATCCTTACATACTTAGTACATTCAAAGTACTAACGCATACTCTTTTGCCTACATGATATCACCATGTAGGGATCAGTGCTCCTCCCCGTTCTCCTCCACGTGGCTAGTTGATATTCCATTGAAGACTACTTTTGGTGAGTTCCCATGTTTCGGAAACAATACTCCTTTATCTTTCTAGCTTATGATATGTTATGATATTTTACTATGGTATTTCTTCTATTATAATTAAGGGTGAGCTAGGGACTTGTCTTAGCCCCATTAAATCTAATATTTAGAGGTATTGTTGGACATATGTAAGTTGAAGATTTACTATTATGATTTCCACTTATTTATTTATCATCATTACCTATGAAAGGCTAAAAGAATGCTAAGAGGCTTGATTGAGGTACTTTCGGGTTCCTCATTCGCCATGTCACGTCTAGGCCCTAGGCTTGGGTCGTGACACATAAGCAGAAGATAAGTCTCAATAAAGTCTCAATAAGAGAAAAACTTAAAGCAACATGTCCGAACAATCGGAGCTATAACCCATGAACGTCTAAATATGCCTCCACTTTTGTAAGATCTCGTAACTTAAAAAGTTAAAACCAGGGAAAACGTTTAAGAAAGTGGACTGTATCAGCTTCTACAACTCAATCTACGAGTCGTAAGTACTTCTACGAGTTGTAGGACTGACTCACAGAAGTGATATTGAGGTTATGAATTGGACTAAGTGCGGAACCAGTCTACGAATCAAGGTTATGACTCATAGAAGTTGTTATGACTCATAAAAATGAGTCGTAGTTACAGGGCCTGAGATCTGCACAGGACAAGCCTCGGTATTTAATCTATGACTCGATAGGACGAATCATAGAAGAGACAACGAATTGTAAAAATAATTCATAGGAAAACTTTAGAGACTCAGTTTTCAGGGTTTTGTCAGACCCTGTAGAACGAATCCTTTCTATAAATCGTATAATGGTCTATGATCTATAAGGATCCATTTGTAGGGTCTGTTTGGCTAAGTTTAAAGATGATATTTTGGTCTTTCCCTGTGTTTTATCTGTAAATATGGTCGTTTTAGGACTAAATCCTCCCTCTTTACTGACTTAAGCATTCCGAAACCCATCATTCTCACATTAACTTCAACTCATAAAACCCTTCCCTCCCCAAGGATCTTCTCAAGACTTTCTTTATCACCAAGTAGATTCTAGCGTTCCTTAAGGTCAAGTTCCTCTTCCTATCTCAAAGTCAAAATCTATCAAGGTATGTGGGTCTTTATCTATGAGTTCTTCCACCATGGAGCCCAAAACCCCTTTTAATTAAATGTTTGATTTCAAGTAAGAGTTTCTCATGGGTTATTCTAAATTCTACTTAATAGCATGAATCATGATTAAACCATTGATTATTGGTCTATTTTGATGCAATATGATTTCAAATGCATAGCTTGAAGGTTGGCAAGTTTTTTCTCTACTTACTTTCTTAAAGGTTCTGATAACGATCCTAGTTGGAAAACTAGAATCTAAATGTATAAAATTGAAATAAAGAAAATGATATATGGAATTATCGAAATCTAATCGAATTTATGAGCAACAAAGGATTTTATACCTTCATCTCTCAATTAAATCTGATCAAACAACAATAACCTAAACTCAATCAAAAATGAGAAAACCAAATTAAATCCACAAAGAGGATAAGTCGATGATTGATTAAGCAAGAAGAAATTAACACAAGCAATATCGAGAGTCTACCTTAATCACTCAACTCCAATTACCAACTATGAACTACATTAATGCTGGGGGTTCACTTACAAACTACAAGCTTAAAGCTCTCAAATATTCAATTCATCATAATCTAAGTCTTCCAAAATGACAAGAGACTTCTACATATACTAAGAAAATAAAGAAAGCACTTTCTTTACAATTTTACCCTTAATAAAATAAGGGCCTTGTTTGGTTGTCTTCTTTTTGTGAATTCTTGAATTTAAAAGATGGTCACTTGCACACATAGCCTCTTTCTTCTTTCTCTTCACTTTGATGGACCTTCTACATATTGTATGTCTTTATTTTGATGTCCATCAAACTCTTCTAAAGATTCCATGTGATCCATGCTATCCATGTCTTTATCATCCCCCCTTCTTCAAAAGGATTCATCCTCGAGTACAAACCTTGAAAGTCCATGAAAAGGACAAATAACAAATATATCCTCATAGCATAAGGGTTAGCACATGGGTTATCAATCATACCAACTCGCCAAGGAGCACACATTTGAAATATAACCAATAATCCTTTGTGTTGAAGAAGATCTATTTATCATATGAAGTACAAAGGAAATGGTTATTAGCAACTCATGAGGCAATGAAAAAACAAACATCTTAATGGAATCAAGAATCCAAAAGATGATATCACATATGCTTTAGGAGCCATAAGACACAATTGTTTAATCGCTTCATAATAAGACCTCACCAAAAATGGTCCAATTATCCTTAAAGGCTCATACAGGTCAAAAAAGTGCAAGATCCATATACCTCTACCTCTATAGTAAATAATTCCCATACATTGGGTATTATCATAAGCAAAGAGGTAGTAGATAAAGGTTCTAAGTATGTTTTTAAGAGTATCAAACATGCTTTCAAAAGTCTCACTTGAAAATTCAACTTGTCTAACCCTATGAAGGTGACTAGGAGCCCTTAATATCCATGGAATCTCCCAAAAACACATAAGAAACTAAGCACCCACTAGTTGTGGTTCACACAACTTAAGCACAAGTGTGTCAAACAAGGATGCAACTATGTAGGAAACTCCCAAAATAGGCAATGACACATTTTCCTTGGGGTTCACAAGCATAAAATCACATTTGACCAAAGGATCATCATATGCAAATAAGTAATAAAGAAAAGGGCTACATAAATGAACTCCATCCAATGTGTGCCCACAAATAGTATCACCCTTTAATCCATAAGCATTAAGGCCTTGATCAAGTATGGAGCCACACAAGAATAAAATATGTAGGCTAGAAATATGCTATTTGATTTTATAGGATGACATACACTTCCTTCCTTCCAACTACTAAACCCTCCAATAGACGTACTATCATCTTCCAAGAAGAGAGTTCCATCTTTGGAGAATGTGTCATTATACCATTGTGGATTCTCAATCACTTGGTATCCATCAAGAGGGACTATACTTCTATCATGCCAAGACATACCTCTATGTATTTCATCTTCATTAGGCATATCAACATCAAACAAAGGATTATTACACACAAGTTGATCAACACCAATATCACTTGATAATGAACTATCAATCAAAGCACATGTATCAACACTAGGTGGACACAAATTGATTTTACTAGAAGAATCAAGTTGGTCATCAATAGGATCAACTAGTGTATCCATATTCTCAACATGCACATTATAAAAACATGGCAAAGAACTATATGATAATGTACTATTATTCAAGGCACAAGGGTCAACACTAGTTGGACACAAATTGATCTTACAAGAAGAATCTATTTGGTCATCAATAGGATCAACTAGTGTATGAACACTCTAAACAAATACATTATCACTATGTGGTAAAGAATCATTAAGCTCACATGAAAATAAGCTATTATTTATACTCAATTGGCTACTAGCCATACAATGAATCTCTAAGTTTAAGAAAGTGCAAGAATTAGCATTGTTCCTTATAGCTCATAATACAAAGTGTCTTCACCTTGGTAGTGCAATTGTAACATTCCTCAAAATGCACAAGTGCCTTAAGAAATGCCTTGAAAATAGGCCGCTCATGTAATGCATTATCCTTAATATTTTTGAAAAATCCGAGTTCAGAATATCGATTAGGGGGTTAAAACCTACGGGAAAAAGATCTCGGTAAATTTTTAGGACCCGTATATTGGAAGATAGATTTTTGAAGAAACTATATGAAACAGAAAGGTCCGCGACAGGTCCGTGTCGCGAACCTGGCAAGGATTTTTTGGCCGAGTTGGGTTTTTAATAAGGGCATTTTAGACGTTTCCCTAATTATTATCTAATGAACCTAGACGTTTTTAGAACCTAATGCAACTCTATAAATTGATCTCAACCTCTAATTCTATTGATTCTCCTACAATTCACCTACTCAAATATTTCTCTCTCTATAAAAAAACTCTCAAGGACTCCATTGAAGACTTCAAGTAAATTAACTCAAGCTCTCCATCAAAACTCTCAAGTTCTTCCAAATTATTTGGCGTTTTCACTTAAAGTATGTGGGTATTGATTCATGGATTCTTTCATCCATAAAACCCAATTAATTTCTCAAAATTTTCTATCAAATTAAAGTATGGTATTTTATGAGTTTTATGATCTCTATTGTATGAATTATGATTCAAAATATGATCATGAGTCTATTTTGATATAAATTGATGGTTATTATATTAAATTGAAGAGTTTTCCCATGAATTCTCCTATTTTGATCTCTAAGGTTCATGATGTAAATTATGAGTATTTTGAATTATACTTCCAAGGAATATTATCTATATGAATTATGTATGGGATGATATAAAATTTATGATCATGCATATTTTCAAGTGAATTACATGATGTTCAAAGTCAATTGATTATGCAATTGAGTTTTACTCTAAGTTCAAGGTATGAATTTCATGCAAGTTATGAAGGTGACTTAGGGCCCTATGGTGACCTAGGGCCTAAAAGGTGAGTTAGGGCCCTATGTGGTGACCTAAGGCATAATGATATGAATTATGCAAGTATGATTGTAATGATGAAAGGACAATTCTCACATTACAAGTATGTTATGAAAATGAGCTACTCTATGATTTCAAACCTATGATCATGACTATGATATACGTAATTATGATTTCTATGCTATGCATGCATTCCGTGGGATTTGACTTAGCACCGAGTGAACGTGAGGTGGGAGCCCTATCAAAAGCCTTAGTAGTAGTCTCATGTCCCATAAACTACGTGCCGCCGTAGGTTGCCTTAATGGCTTAGCTATTAGATCCATATATAGCTTATGTATGACCCGCCTAGTGGGGTAGAGTCTACCTTGGCAAGTAGATTCCCCTTTTCTTCGTTGTATGGGGAGACAACGGGATTCCATGTTATAGCTCGCATGGTCTTATTGTCGGTTATGGTTCCTATTCCATATATGTATGATATCTTAAGTATGTTATGATTTTGAATTTATGCTTTTAAATGCTTTGGTCAATATAATTTTCTCATGACTTTATTTATTCCATGTTATCATGTATTTTACTTGACCTTTGCATTACATAATTTACGTTGCATGTCACGCCCTCATACATAGTACATTCCAACGTACTAATGCATACTTTTTCCTACATTATCTCATAATGTAGGGGTTGAAGTTGAAGATCATACTCATCTACGTGGCTAGTTAAGCTTCCCAATTCAGCGGCGTTGTGGTGAGTCCTTATTTATCGGGGACTAGTTTTTGAGTTAGTTACTATTTCTAAAGACTTTTGTTATGTTTCATATTGAGGATGAGCTAGGGACATGTCTTAGCCCCCGCACATATTCATGAGTAGAGGCATATAGTTGGACAAATATTTTGAGTCTATGTTGTCATATGACATTCTTTATTTGCTATTCATGGTTTGGACTCTCTTATGATGTTTCCGCTTTTTACTTTACCTTATGAATGATTATGATATGTACAAAAGGCTTGGTTAGAGTCCTTCAAGGTTTCAATCGCCATGTTATGACTAGGACCTAGGTCGGGTCGTGACAACAACTCCTTAGGTTCTTCATCACGATGAGTAGTACCTTTAATAGTCTTTCCAATTCATCGGGTGCCATCTTGGTGATTAATTGAATCAACCTATCAATATTTCTTTTTATTGAAGCAAATAACTCATTTGTGCTCAAAGTACAAGAATCCTGATAGTCAAATGATAACGACCTTTTCACCATACCTATAAATCTCAACAAGTAAGTTAGTAGAAAAATTCCTCATGTCACTCTTTATTTGAACACTCAACTCACCTTCTATGGCTTCTTTCCTAAATTGATAGTGTTACTAATTCCACTCAATCAATTCAAGGTTATCTATCCTTATGGAGGAATGGATATTTTTGATACTTGAAAGAAGGACGACTCAAATAAAATTACCGGACTTGAATAAAGAAAATTAACAATAAAATAAAACTAGAAAAGCACAAGAAAAAAATCGAACTCAAAGAAAACTAAGTAACAAAAGTAGAAGAAATTGCTTATTGTTACTTAATTTGAAGAATCAAAGAGATGATTTGAAGTTTAAAAACTAGTTAAAAAGTAATTAAAGGTGATAATTAGTTGTTAAATAGTTGAGAAATGGAAGAAAAATGAGTGTAGAAAAAGAAGAAGTGAGTTCAGACACTTAGAAAAAAATTTGAAGCCTTAAAGAAGTTCATCACTAGAAGGAGATTGATTGAATGATTTGATTATTAAAACTAGTTAACAAGTAATTAAAGATGTTAATTAATTGTTAAATAGTTGAGAAATCGAAGGAGATTTAGTGTAAAAAAAATCACGAAGTTTGGACACTTAGAAAAAAAATTAGGTCCAAAAAACTTCCCATAGTTTTTTTTAAGCCCCAAAAACCTGCATACTTTTTGACTCTTTGAAATTGATGAGCACGTGCCATATGGCACCCATCTGGAAGGCTGGCCGCTGACTGGACATGAGCTGCTGATGTGGCTAGCTGTGTTGGCAATGGACTGCTGACTTGGCAGTCCATGTGGAAATTTTTTTTAATTTTTTTTTGAAATTCAATTTTGTTTTTGAATTTCGATTTTTTTTCAATTTCCACTAGTGGGCATACAAACAACTTGATTAACTTTGACTTGAAGAAATTAGATCAAATGTACTTTCTTCTTCTCTTTCAAGAACAACTTGAAGATCACCAAGAACACCAAGAACACCCACCAATTTCCAACATCTTCAAATCAACTCAAAATTGACTCAAAATTTAGGATTAGCTCCCCCTTGATGTAGGGAATAAACCCCAATAATTATTAACCTTCAATTCCTTCTCAATCAAAAGAACAACTTTCAAAATTTAAAAAGTTTCAAAGCTCAAAACTCTTCTATGATAACTTCACTTCTACTACTCCAAATTGAACAAAATTCAAAATGTAGACTCACAAGACGCTAGGAAACAAGGATGTAGTGTCAAAAATAATAAATCAAACAAGAAGATTTTCAAATTTTTTGATTTATTTTGGAAGATTTTTTTTTAATTTTTTTTGAAAAGATCAAAATTCCAAGAGCTATATTTGTGAGAAAAATCCTAACCCTAGGCTCTTGATAGCAAATGATAATGATCCTAGTCGCAAAACTAGAATCTAAATACAGAAAATTGAAATAAAGAAAAGGATATGTGGAATTATCAAAATCTAATCGAATTTATTAGCAACAAAGGACTTTATACCTTCACCTCTCAATTGTATCCGATCAAACAACAATAACCCAAAATCAATCAAAAATGAGAAAACCAAATTGAATCCATAAAGAGGATAAGTCGATGATTGATTAAGCAAAAGAAGTTAACACGAGCAATATGGGGAATTCACCTTAATTACTCAACTACAATTACCAACTATGAACTACATTAATGCTGGGGTTCACTTACAAACTACAAGCTTAAAGCTCTCAAATATTCAATTCATCATAATCTAAGTCTTCCAAAATGACAAAAGACTTCTATATATACTAAGAAAATAAAGAAGATACTTTCTTTACAATTTTACCCTTAATAAAATAAGGGCCTTGTTTGGTTGTCTTCTTTTTGTGAATTCTTGAATTTAAAAGATGGTCACTTGCACACATAGCCCTCTTTCTTCTTTCTCTTCACTTTGATGGACCTTCTACAAATTGTATGTCTTTATTTTGATGTCCATCAAACTCTTCTAAAGATTCCATGCTATCCATGTCGTTATCAGGTTCTTGAGATTCATGGTGAGTTATATAAAGCATGATTTTAATTGATGAATTTCATAGTGTTTATGCATGATTTCAATTACATACATGTTGAAAAGTTAAATTGACTTGAACCCACCTAGTTTTACTCTATTTTCATTAAAATATGATTTGAAGGTTATGTACTCCAATTAAATATTTATTAAAGCTAATGATTATGATTATGAGAGTCTTTGAATGAAAGAATGAATGTTGATGAGAGACTTTCTCACCTAAGCTAATGGATTCTTTACGCAATAAGGACAATTTTGCATACTTGAATCATTAAAGGTTTTAAGGAGTCATTCTACCGAATGATGATTTGATGTCTCAAATTATAAGTATGTTTATATTACTATGATATATTATTTCTTGGGATTTGACTTAGCACCAAATGGGATTTGAGGTGGGGTTTGGTAAGGGAATTCTAGTAGCAACCTCTTATTTTATTAACTATGTGCCAATATAGGAGTCCTTGTAGGCTAGGCTAGTGGATCCACAAATGACCACTAAATAATAAAGAAATGAATGTTGACGGAGTTCTATCTTGGCAAGTAGTCTCTCCTTCCAATGTAGGGGGTTACGTCGGATTCCATATTATATCTCACATGGTCTTAATATCGGTTATAGTCATCTTCCCACAAATGAATGTTTCAAATGCTATTTACTTGATTACTCATGCATGCACTCACTTATGTACTTTACCTTATAAATGTCTTAATATTTTCCATTATGTTGCATGCCTACATAGTTAGTACATTCAAAGTACTAACGCATACTTTTTTACCTATATGATATCACCATGTAGGGACTGACGTTCCTCTTCGTTCTCCTCCACGTGACTAGTTGGGATCGTTGAAGGCTACTATTTGGTGAGTTTCTATATTTTGGGGAAAATATCGCTTTTCTTTCTAGCTCAAGTTATGATGAGATCTTAAGACATCTATTATGGTACTTTACTTCTATTTTGATGAAAAGTGAGCTAGAGATTTTTCTTAGCCCCCGCCAAGTCTAAGACAAGAGGTATTGTTAGACAAATATAAGAAAAATCTTGACTATTGATGTTTGTTATAATGTTTTCCCATAGTTCCACTTTCCCCTTTTATTTCCGTTTATCACTTAATTATCATTACCTATAAAAGGCTAAATGAATGTTAAGTCATGACAACTTTAGTCTAGATGGGGGCATAAGACATGTTCCTAGGTCATACAAAGAAAGAAGAAAATGTCAACTAAAGAACATAATCTCATGTTGGTTACGCCCTCGAGACATGGGAATTCACCAATCAAGTGATAGTAACAAGCAACTCTAGTCACAAGTGGGAGGATGAACATGATTGTCGGACCCTACATGTAAGACCCAAAATTCAAAAAGTTAGAACTAAGGAGAAATTTCTTAAATCTTGAACTGAACCCAAGTTTATGATTGTCTCTACGAGTCGTAGGAGTTTACACAACCTATAGAAATGAGTCGTGGAGGGAGTGGTTATTAGTAGCCATGACCAACCTAAAAGGGAGGTTTTACGACTCATGTTGATGACCCGTTCTCACTTAGACAATCCGTAGACACAACTTGTAGGAAGAGATTTGAGGCTAAGTTCAAAAAGTCCCTCAAGGTCAAGTCTACGACTTGACAAGACGGATCGTAGAAGCTATGACAGGTCGTAAGAACCACCCGTCACAAACTTCAGAGACTTGTAATTTGTAGGTTTTTAGGACATGCAGGACCAACCAACAGGACGAACCGTAGACAAGATGACGGTCATAAACCTTGCCCGTTCCCAAACTTCAGAGACTTGATTTTTATACTTTTCTCAGACTTGCAGGACGATTCATTTAGACGACTCATCAACACTTCGACAACTCGTAGAAATGGATACGTCGGGCCAAATTACCAGATTTTAATGAAGGGCAATTGTGTCTTTTCCCAAGTTTGGTTCAATGAACCTAGACACTTTTATGGTCAAGTTCAAAGTCTATAAATATTCAATCCTTCAAATTCCCCTTCTATTGAATTCATTCTCTTAAAATTTTATAAGGCAAGAATAAAGTGTCTCAAGGTTTCCTCTTCAAGCTAAAGCTAGGGTTTTTAGATTTCTACAAGGTTTCTTCTTCAATTCTTAGTGAATTCAAGAAAGGTATGTGAGGATTGATTCATGGGCTCTTTTCATCCATGAAGTCCCAAAGATTCCTCAAGTTTTCATTCAATCTTCAATTGATTATGAACCCTAGTTTTGATGAATTGCATTGGACCGGTTTGATTTCATTTTTTAATGTTATCAATGATCTTTATATGCATGTTATCATATGAATTGCATGATTTCAAGTTGAATTATAGATGCCATGCATAAAGATATATTTTTAAGCTATGATTATGAAGTTAAGATGAGTTTATGAGTTGATCATGAGTTAAATAATGTTCAATGAAAGTTTTATATGAGTTGAAGTTAAGATTTATGATTCTAAAGTTAAAGTTAAAGTTATGATGATGATCAAAACTAAGATTAAAAGATATTTAAAGATGGTGATAAGGACAATTCTTACCGAAGTTATGGATTCTTATGAATCACCAAGTAGATGAGCTATTTCTAATATATTTTAAAGATGGATTGATAGGCAGTTACTATCTTTCCCTACTATATTATGATTATGTTTATGAGTTTCGGTTGGGATATTGACTAAGCACTGAGAGGTCTTCTAGGTGGGGTTTGGTCCGATAATACAGTTAGTTATTCAAGGGAATTCTAGTAGCAACCTAAAGTCCCAAACTATGTTGCCCACGTAGGTTGCCTTCATGGCCTAGCTAATGGATCCATATATAGCGCAGTTTAGATGATTTGAGTTACTTTTGGAGTATGCCTTGGCAAGGTAGCCTCCTCTGTTTTGATGCAGGAGTCATTGGTTTGTCTCGATATAGGAGTCATCGGATTACATGTAATAGCTCGCATGGTCTTAATTGTCGGTTAATGGTCCTATCCCATACAAGTTGGAGTTAAAGTTATGAGATGTCAAGTTATAAGTTTATGATATGCTTTGACCAAGAGTTTTTTATGATTTAAATTATTTTTAAGCTTTACTCATGTTCATTATGATTGGTTATGCATCTTATGGCATATTTATTACATTCTTTTACTTTTTCATGCATACCTTACATACTTAGTACATTCAAACATACTAACATATATTTTGCCTACATTGTCTCATAATGTAGGGCCAGACAATGCTCTCGATCATCCTACTCGTGGATAGAAATTTCTTTAGATTTCAAAGAAGTTGGTGAGTCCTCATTCTACCGAGGACAAGACTTTTATTCATGATTACTATTGTCTTCACTTTCTTCTATTGTTAGGATAAGCTAGGAGCTTGTCATAAGCCCCATCCAGGTTAAACTAGAGGCATATTTAAACAATAATGTGATGTAGTCCATGCGGGTGTTGATTGGTTGATTTTATCCTTAGTCCATACCCTTTGAGATTATTACTTTCGCTTGTATTTATCGTATTCTTTATCTTATGTATGCAATGTATGCTAAGATGCCTTATAGTTGGGGTCCCTTGCATTATGATCGCCGTATCACGGCTTGGCCCTAGTTCAGGTCGTGACACTACATTATATTACAATTAGGCAAAGAAGTATTTGTTAGTACATGAAATGCACTAAGTATATGAGAAACATGCATGAACAATGATAATGGGATATTAGCAGTATGAATGTGGGATGCAGAAACAATATCTTTAGAAGCATGGGTAAAATTTAAAAACATTTAAACATCATAATCATATGGTCAATGCATCATAAAAATAATATATGAGATCATACCAAAACATATACCTTTGTGTGGGATATGACCTTAACCGACACTTAAGACCAAGCGATTTATAATATGAAATTTGATGTAACTCCGACATCGAAAAGAGAAAGGCTACCTACCAAGGTAGACTCCTTGAGAACCTTTCTTAACATCATGAGCTATATGTGGATCCACTAGCTAGGCCATAAAGGCATACCTACGCGGGCAATGTAGTTAGGGACTAAAGATTGCTACTAGGATTCTCTTGGGTAGCTACCTGGCTACCAGATCGAACCCCACCTTAAATTTCTCTCGGTGCTTAGTCATTATCCCAACAAAATTCAATAAAACATAATCATTAACATCATCATGAAAAAAGTCACAAGAGTAGCTCATAAACATGATTGATCCACATAAGAATGAGAAAACCTTTCAATCCTTGTGAATAGTTGATTAGGTGAGAAAATCCTTTCACCTCTTTAACATGACTATATGATAATTGCCTTTTCACATTATAAATATTTGCTTGAAACATAATTGAAACATAATTCATCATAATCATAACTTTTCATAAGATACTTTGTCAATTCATGATCTTAGCTTTATAAGTTCATACTTGAAAATAACATAATGCATGGGTCCTTGGAAATCAACTTGAAAACATGTAATTCAACCCAAGTTATGCATAATTAAATAAATGACAATGAGATAATATATTATTGAAGTGACCCAATGTAATATCATAAGAATTAGGGCTTAGACATAGAAAGAAGTTTAGAGAAACCTTGGGACTCCATGGATGAAAGGATCCATGGATGAATTCCCACATAATTTGATTAAAAAAATCTCAAAAATATGAAAAAGAAGACTTGAAACCTTGAAAATCCTTGAACCCATCTTGACCTAAGAATTGACCTTTGGGAGAGAATTGTAGAGAGAAGATTATTATAATTGAGGATTGGAGAGTGAATAAATCAAAGGTGTAGGTAGTTATAGTCTTTAGGAATAGGCTTAAAACGACATAGCCTAGGAATAATACCAGTTAGAAAGAACAAAAATGCCCTTAATTAAAACTGGCGGAGGTGAGTTTGGCGAGACTGGTCGGTTAGTCGCCAACTTCCCTGCTAGCTCGCCTAAAGTCCTGAATTTTAAGGAAAAATCTTCAGATAAATTTGGTGAGCTTCATCGGATCTACCATGATGCCATCCTTGCACACCACATGCCCCAAGAATGCTACAGACTCAAGCCAATACTCGCACTTTGAGAGCTTGGCATAAAATCGATGATCTCTCAAAGTCTGGAGCACTATCCTCAAATATTGTTTATGCTCACTCTAGCTCTGTGAGTATACCAATATGTATTTAATAAAGACTATGATGAAGGAATCAACGTATGACTTGAACACATGAGTCATCAAATCTATATAGGTGGCAGGGGCATTAGTCAACCCAAAAGATATCACTAGGAACTCATAATAGCCGTAACGAGTCCTAATGCGGTCTTAGGGATGTCTGCTGCCCTAATCCTCAGTTGATGGTAATCGAATATCAAGTCAATCTTAGAAAATATTACAGCACACTAAAAATAATCAAATAGGTCATCAATACGAGGCATAGTATAACGGTTCTTCACCGTCACTTTGTTCAGCTGCCTGTAGTCAATACACATCCACGTAGAACCGTCCTTCTTCTTCACAAATAAAAATGGGGCACTCTTAGGCGTTACACTAGGTCAAATGAACCCCTTACTTAAAAGGTCCTCAAGTTGAACACTGAGCTCCTTGAGCTCTGTAGGGTCCATTATGGTAGGGTGGAATAGAAATAGGACGATTACCTGGCTTCAAGTCAATGTCAAAATCAATATCATGCTCTAGGGGAAGGTGAGGCAGGTTTGTAGGAAACACATGCGCAAAATCTCGCACTATAGGAACTGAATATACCATAGGACCCTCCCTACTAGCATCTCTCACATAAGCCAAGTAGGCTAACACCCATTAGACACTAACCTCCAAGCTTGAATAAAATAGATAACCTCAATCGGTGTACGACTATAAGAGCCCCGCTACACCACTGGAGAAATACCAAGCATGGGTAAAGTAAGGCCTTAGGATAGCAATCCAAGACTGCTCGGTGAGGGGATAACCAGTCCATGCCTAGAATTATACTAAAATCCACCATATCAAGCAGTATAAGATCAGCCCGAGTATCCCGCTCCTGAATAGTCACCAAACAAAATTTGAATACCTGATCCACTACTAAAGACTCACCCATCGGGGTTGAAATATACAATGACACTACTAAGGGCTCTAGACACACACTCAATCGAGGTGCACCATACACAAATACATATGAAAAAGTAGAACTTGGATTAAATAAAGACGAGGTAAACTGATGGCATAAAAGAATCATACATGTGATCACATCGTCCGATGCCTCAGCCTCTTCCTTCGCTAGAGCTACATAGAAATAACCCTTAGCATCTCTACCTCGAGCATCAACTCTACCACTTGACCTGCATCTCTGGGGAACTTCCCTACAACTTGATGTCCACCCCAACAGTCCTGAACCTGGCCTCTGCCTCTAACTAGAGGTGTTGTTGCTAGAGATGGTAGGCCATCTATAGAGCTAGTGCAGCCACCCTACGTAATGGGCACTCTCGAGACCAGTGATCAAACTTTCCACAATCCTAACAACCTTGTGGGGGCCTTTTCGGGATAGATAGACGACCACAATATCCTAGAGTACCCAACTGTGGACTACCTCGACTTTGACTTGGCCCAGTACTAGACTTACCCTAATGGTTTTAATCACCCTCTGAATCATGTAGATATGCCTAAAATGAATGACTGGACTGGCACTGCTAAAACCTCTAGAGGGGTCTATTATATGAATCCTTGGACCTAGGACGAGACCCGTTATAGCTATCTTCAAGCCGGTAGTTCTTGCCTCTACCTCTATGGGCCTTGTGATGAAGCTGCTCAAGTGTACGAGCATGGTCAACTACATCCATAAATAAAAAGCCCATCGAAACTATAAACTAAGTCTCTATCTGAAGTTGGAGTCTTAAACCTCGGATAAAGCACCGAACCCCCTCCTCCTTAGTAGGTAGAATCATAGTGACATAAAGGGAGAGCTCATGGAACCTAGACTTAAACTAAGATACTGACATAGTGTAATACCCCCTAAATATTATTGATTCATGGATCCTTTCTTTCATGAAGTCCAAATAAATTATCAAAGTTTTCTATTTAATTCAAGCATGAAACTTTATGGATTTTTCATATCATGATTCCAAATGCATAAATTATTAAATATTTGAAATTTAATTACCTATCTTATATTAACTTATATTGGCTTTTAAATGCATTAAATTGTTTATTTATCAAAAGTCCTTATATGAAGGCATGAAAAGATTTTGATCATGTTCTAAAGTATTTTGATCATGTTCTAAAAGTATTTTGATCATGTTCTAAAAGTATTTTGATCATGTTCTCTTATGCCTAAAGTAATTTGGGCATAACTTTTCATAGGATAGTCCAAATTAGGTAATTCAAATTTCTGAGTAACCATAACATCATTACCTACAACTTTCATGAAGAACACATCTTAAGATTCGGAGTTTAAGTAGATCAAATAAATTAATCTTTGCAAGACATAGTGCTGTAATGGAATGGAGTATTTGTAGAATAAAATTCATATCTCTATGTAGAATGCTCCAAATTGGATGATTCTTGAACTAACGGAAACTAGACTTCTATATCTACAATTCTTATGGAGATACCAAATCCTAATAAGGAATTTATCTTATTCAAATGCAGCTTCGAAAATAGATATTCCGTTAAAAGAGATTTCATCTCACCAACAATAAAAAGATCTAGAACCATTTGACATCATCCATGACATCAAAATTCTCCTTTGAATTTTCAAGATCATCTTTTATGATTATGTTTATTTATTGTTAGGTCCCTCCTCCACACCTATAAATATCCACCTTATTTTCTCATTTTATTCATCAAGTTTTCTTAAGCAACTCTTCTCTCTATATACTTCTTTACTTCTTTTCAAATATAGTTTTAGTGGTATAAAAATACTACTCCGGTGATTCTTATACTCCAGGTAGTACACAAAACACTCCGGTGAGAAGAAAAGGCTAGGGGTCTAAGAGTGTTCCAAATCGGAGTAAAGCTTCGGATTTAAGGTATGTAAGGCTTTCATAGCATCGGATTGAGTTCGTCCATGCGCCCAATATTTAAATTCATTATAATTGATTTATAGTTGAGTTTTATCCAAATCGTGAATTCTAAATGAATTAATTCTTCTTCTATTGAGTTAGATATATTTATGCATTAATATTATTATTATTGTTATCTCTCATATTATTGGAATTATTGTTCATGGCTACTTTCCCATGAATCCTAATTGATTTGATGTTCATGAATATTTTTACACATGTTTTGAGTAAAGATGTTGGCTTTTTATTATCTTCATTGATAAAAAAAAGTTATATGAATTAATACTATATATGTATTTTATTGAGTTTTAAAAGAGCAAAAGAGTTGAGTTTGAATGAATTTGAGCAAATGATATCTTGAGCAAGATGTTTTGATGAGATGTAAATGATGTTTTTGGAAGTATAATGATTGATGAACATGAAATGAGATGAGTTTGATGATTTAAATTAAAGTCCAATGAGACTAGATGATGAGATTAATATGAGCATATATTTTGGGAGTAGTATTGAGCACCGAGTTGGGTAAGAGTTTAATTGACTCAAACCCCAGAACTACGTAGCCAGCGTAGGATGGAGGCTATGCCTCTTAAGTCCTAAAAAGAGGACTTTGATGAGTGGATCCAAGATGGTGATGTCTTTTACCCTGGCAAGGTATTGGATGGATGTGGCAACGACATCGCTTAGTTGTATCATCGCTAGCTCATAAGTGATGGTTGTCGGTTAGAGAAACTCCCAATTGAGTAAGCATTGCTTGTTACTATTATTTTTATTATTATATTTTAAACTTGCATTACATATTGATGTTGAGATGATGTTGAGTTCTGAGCTGAGTTTTCTTGAGAGGAGTTTCTTGATATTTGTCCTTACCTTCCTGCCATTTTACATACTCGTACATTCCACGTACTAACATTATTTGACCTGCATCGTTTTATGATGCAGATACAGGTGTTAGAGATCCTCAACAGACGCTTCGTTGAAGATTATTATTTTTCAGCTATTTGGTGAGTCTTTCTTGTATTCGGAGGAACTCTTTATCTTTTAATTATTATTGAATATTATGTTTCTTTTTAAGGTAGCCATGGACATGTCATTGGCACCATCTAAGAGTATTAGAGGCTTCATAGACATAGTTTAATGATGTAATTGTAGTAGTTCTCCTTTGAAACTACTTCTTCTAAAAAAAATTCTTCTTTCATTAGATGTTGTTAATGGAGAGCCCATATAAGTATTCTTATTAAGTCTTTCGCTGATGAACGAATAAGTGATGAGGCAAGTGGTTCTCTTAGAGTCCAGAGATGGTTTCTGAGTGCCGGCCACGTCTAGGGTACCCTCTCGGGGCGTGACACATAGAGCCCTGCTCCAACCTCGAGAATTGATCACGGAGCCGATCTTTGACACTATGTAGGATGAACTTGGCAAAGAAGGCCTATGAAAATTCTGTCCAAGACATTAGTAGAGACCTAACTTGTATGGTCTCTAAATATGAATATCACCACTGTTTGGAAAAACCGTCAAGTTGATAACCGGTGAAGTTGGATCTTCTCAACTCTAGCAAAACCCAAGGTATCTAGCCTTTCTCGATAAGTAGTGAGAAACTCGTGGGCATCCTCCCTAATTGCCGCATAAAACCTCAGTGATGACAGTCTCAGAAATAGCTGGAGTATCTTATGTTTTTGTAATGGCATAACTCTATCCATAACATCCGATTGGGCGGCGACATGGCCTGGTGGTTGTTGAACCTCTAGAGCCACTGCTACAGGCTGACCCTGCGGTACTGGTGCAGCTAGGGATGGGGCCTGCTGCATATCCCCTATAGCTACCAAAATCAGGGAGAGCATAGCCTAAAAGTTTAGAGTGGGTGCTAGTGCGGGTGGTGGTTGGGCTGGTCCCGACCTCACTAGTTATGGAGGCACATATGCTGCATGAGGCAAATGGCTCTGTCTGTGGCTCAGATGTTCTCTCTTTATCTCGGGCTGGTGTTGCAGCCTTACCATGACCTCAGGGTCGGCTTGTGCCCCTCATTGAGGCTCTACCGAGAGCTTGGGTGCATCACCCTTGGCAGCTCTTCCGTATGTGAGAGCCATCCTAAGAAGTGAGATTCAATGAAACCAATAAGACACGCACTGCATGATATCAATACAAATAAGGATATCTTCCTAACGACATCATGTAGCCTCTCAAAGATAAGTCACGGACGTCTCCGCACTGATCCATAGAACTATACTAGACATTAGCTTTGTACAAGTGAGATCGGTGAACCCTGAGCTCTGATACCAACTTATCACAATCTGATTTCTCGAGTCATAATAACACATACTATGACCCACTAGTAGGTAAGCCGACCTATATGCCAGAACTGTAAGTAATGAGATTAATGGTAGAAACTCTAATAGAAATAAACAGTTAATAGAAATTGCACGAGAATAAGTGGAAACAAGCCAAAAATATACTCAAATGAAAGATCCCTCCCAGAACCTGGAAGTCATATATGTATAGAGCTACTACAAAATATATACAAGTTCCAAAAGTGGACCATAAAAATAAAGAATTATCTCAAAAAGTAAAAGACTAGTCAGTATATATATAAAGAAGGAGACAAGTATAGTCCATAACGCCATATACTCATCCTCGTCTCTGAATCAGACTGTAGCATGCTCAATCTCAACGCTAGTAGTTGGTGCTCAGACCTGCATTAAGAAAACAGATACAGAGTGTAATATGAGTACCAAAACCACATGTACCCAGTAGACATCATAGGCTGATTGAGCAAGAAAAGTAAAAATAATATGAAATCCTAGAATTTAAACACAACAAGAGTCAAAGGGCGGGGAAGTAGCACGACTGCACATGAGTATACAAAGAAAGAGAACACAACTAACTAAACCCATCGGGCCCCCCATAATCCCGTAGTGTATAGTAGAGCGCAAGTTTAAGTAAAACCCGAGCGGACCCTATAAGTCCGATGGGTACACAGAAAAAATAAGAATTACTAAGAGAATTTGGAGAATGTTTCCCATATTACGACGATCTCTCATGGACTTGAACCGAATCAACTAAACATTCGAGACTTGAGAACAACAAAATAGGAGCTAATGACTTGACCTGAAGCGATGAAGGAGCCGAGGACTTTAACGAAGATAGAGGATACGTCGAGGACTCGAACCAGGGCGAATGATGGCCAAGGACCTTAACCGAGGCTAAAGATAGCCAAGGATTCTAAGCGAGGGTGAAGGCAGCCAAGGACTCTAACCAACACTAAGATAACCAAGGATTTTAACCAAGGCTGAAGGTAGCCAAAGACTCTAAACGAGGTTGAAATAGACAAGGACTCTAACCAAGGATAACGAACTGAGGCATGGACTTTAACCGTAATCCAGAGTGAATCACGGACTTTAACCGTGAATAGAGGCGAGATGGCTAGATTTAGGATCATTGGCCAGATGAGCATTAAGGGGAGAACTCCAAAATGGGTGCCATCAATAAATCACTCCAAGCCTAAACCAAATCCAACCTGAATCAACGAGCGACTTTTGAAACTAGAACCAAGAACAACAGAACCGACAGAATAGGGGAAATTATGGATATTAAGTTCAAGTTATAATTAAATTCAAGTCCTAATTAATTCAAGTTATAATTAAGTTCAAGTTCTAATTAATCCAAGTTATAATTAAGTTCAAGTCCTAATTAATTCAAGTTATAATTAAGTTCAAGTCCTAATTAATTCAAGTTATAATTAAGTTCATATTCTAATTAATCCAAGTTATAATTAAGTTCATATTCTAATTAATTCAAGTTATCATTAAGTTCATGTTCTAATTAATTCAAGTTATAATTAATTTCAATTTCTAATTAATTCAACTTATAATTAAGTTCATATTCTAATTAATTCAAGTTATAATTAATTCAAGTAAAAATTAAGTTTCAAACCTCGTGACATTCAAGTTGAAGTTCTAAATTAAAATATCCTAAAATTCAAGTATTTAAGTTACTCAAATTAGATATAAAGTCTAAAGAGTTCAAAATTTATGCAAACCTAAAAAGTTTCTAAGTTTAACTTCAAAAGTCCTAAAGTTCAACTTCATGACTTTAAATATCCAACTCTACTTAGCTTAATTAATTCTAATGTCTAAAGATTTCAAAAATTATACAAACCTAAAGTTCAAAATTAGTATCTAAGTTATTCTAATTATAAGTTCTAAATTAAAGTCCTATAATTCAAGTATCTAATTTCCAATATTTTTTTAAGTTTCAAACTTCAAAATTTTCTATATTCAAGTATCTAAGTTATTCTAAAGTTTAACATTAGCTTAATTAGTTCAAAAGGAAGCTTAACTTCAACAAGATTTCTAAAGTTAACAAAAAATTCAATTTTAAAGTTCTAATTAAGTTCAACTTTTAAATTTAAGTATCCTAAAATTCAAGTATCTAAATTATTCTAATTATAAGTTCTAAAGTCCTAAAACTCAAGCCTCTAATGAAGTTCCAATATTTTTCTCTAAGTTTCAAACTTCAAAACTTCCTAAGTTACAATCCAATATACAAACAAACTACATGGAATACACTAATTAAGTAACTACTAAATCATTACTATCCAATTTACAATCTAATACAAAAATCTCAAATCTAACTTAAAGCTTAAAATCAAAATGGCATAAACTAATTAACTAACTAACATCACAAATTACTAAAAAAATTTACAATCTAATTCAACAACCCAAATCTAACTTAAGCCCTAAAATCAAAACTATAACTACATTCACTAATTTCACAATCCAATATACAAATGAACTACAACAAACTAAATATAATCAACTAATTAACTAACTAACAAATGACAAATATAAAAAATTGAATTTTTTATAAGGTTTAAACCCTAACCTCTTAGATGAATAATACTCCTAAAGCACCACAAGACGGTGGCGGCGCAGCAGCGGAGGCGGAGGACCGACGGGGGACAGTGACGGGGTGGGGGGATGGCGGTCAGAGGTGGGGCAGCGACGGAGTTGGGGGATTTGTGGAGAGAAGGGAGAGAAAAGAGAGAGTTTAGAGAGAGAGACAATACAGAAAAAACCTGTTATGTCTCCCACATCTTTTAACAAAAGCGACGGACAACATCTCTAAGTCTGTCGCTTTTAAAAAAATATTTGACCTCTATTCTAACCAAAAAGCGACGGACAAAGAGACCTAGTCCGTTGCAATTTTAAATTTTTTGATCAAATCGTTTGACCAATAGCGACGGACTTAGCGACATTGTCCGTCGCTATGTTAAAAAAATATTAATAAATAAAAAATAAATACTTGCGACGGAGGGCATCGTAATATTTAATTTATAAATAATTATTTTTAAATAAAATATATAAAATATTTATATAAAAATAATATTTATTTTTAGTGGAAAAAACCACCAAAATAAGCGACGGACTAGCCGTCCCTGTCCGTCGCTCTTAGTAAAAAAAAATAATTAAAAAAAAATGACGACAGCGTCATTTTATCCGTCACAGTTTATTTGCGACGTTGTCCGTCGCTTTTTGTTTTGTCTCATTTTGGACTCTTTTTAGTAGTGCTAGTCCTTCCATTACTTGTTGTAGAAATCTCCAATCCACAGTGTCGTAGGCCTTTTGGATTTCCACCTTAATTATACACCTAGGTGAAATATGTTGCCTTGTATTGGATTTAACCAGTTCATGTGCTAGGATAACATTATCACTGACTTTTCTTCCTAGTATAAACCCTGCTTGAGCATCTGTGATAATTGTAGCAATAACCTGTTGTATCCTTCCTGCTAATATCTTGCCTATAATTTTGTACATGACTGTACAACATGCTATAGGTCTATATTCTTTGACAGTAGCAGGATTTGGCACCTTTGGTATAAGTGTCACAGCTGTGCAATTTATAGCTTTATAGAGTCTCCCTGTCTCAAAGAATTGTTGCACTGCTTCCACCACTTCCTCCTTGATTATACTCCATGTCCTTTTATAAAGTACTGCATTATACCCATCCACTCCTGGTGCTTTATCATCTCCAATAGAGTCCAAGGCATTAGCAATTTGTTGATCTGTAATGGGACTACATAATCTCAGTTGTTGCTCTTGGGTAAGTTGTGAGCCTTTTCTCATAACTTTTACATTTACTGCAGTTACACTATGCAAGGCAGTACCCATAAGATTTTTATAAAATTTTATAACCTCTGCTTTGAGCTCCTCTCCGCGTACTATCTTTCCAGCATCAATTACAGCTAGCTCCTTGAGTTGTTTCTTAGCATCCTCTCCTTCATCACAGCTGAGAAGTAACTAGTGTTAGCATCACCCAATTTGATCCAGCTAGCTCTAGATTTTTGTTGGATAATGCTTTCTTCAATAAGTACCCACTTTTCTAACTGTTGTTGTATTTCTCTTTCCTGAACAGCAAGATCATCTGTAAACTGATTGTTGATGTTGGTTTGAATAACATTCAAATCAAATCTAGCTTGTGCTATTCTGGTAGTATCCCCTTTAAACTCCACTGCATTTAACTTCTTTAAAGCTGATTTGAGATTTTTCAGTTTCAACCATATATCTTTCATTCCATCATGATGTTGTCTATGCTTCCAACACTCATCTACTATTGGTAAAAATTCCTTATGATTAGCCCATATATTAAAGAATTTGAAAGAGTTTTTAACTCTGCTGCTATCTGTTTCAATTGTAAGATGCATAGGTGAATGATCTGAGAACTATGGTAACTTGTAATCAATTGCAACACAACCATATCTCATCAGCCAATCAGAATTCCCTAGCACTCTATCAATCCTGCTCCATACCCTATCTCTTCCTTGTTTATTTGACCAGGTATAATATTCACCTCTCCATTGTACTACATTGAGCATAAGGTCCTGCACACAACTAGCAAGATCTCTGATTTCCATGCTTGTTACTTGAGTTCCAGCATGTCTATCTTGAGTAGTCAGTAAAGCATTGAAATCTCCCCATAAGGCCCAAGGCTTAGTACAATTTCTCAGCTGATCCCATAACAATTTCCTTTGTTCTACAGTATTGTAACCATAGATTACAGTCATTTCACAATCCAATCTCATTTGTCTATTTACCACATTACAATGTATATATTGTGCTTCCTCATCTAGTTTAGAGACCTCATAAGGTTTGCTGTCCCAAATTATCCACACTCTACCATTTTCAGCTTTGGAGTAATTAAACTCTGCCTTCCACCCTGGTGTAATCTTATTCACTATCAATTGTGCCTTGTGCTCCTTGACTCGTGTTTCAACTAATCCAGCCAACTTTATTTTGTGATTAAGAAAATAAATAGTTAATTCTCTATGCTTATAGCGCTTATTTAGACCTCTTACATTCCAGGTCAGCCAACTCATTAGGCTATAGAGAAGCCCCCTCCTGAGCTAGAGTGTAGGAAGGTTGCCAACACATCATTATTCAATTGATGGCTGCCTTTGGAGTGATGTATCTGTTCATTATTCTCAGGAAACAAATCTGCCAATTGAGTTTGCTTCCCTTTATGCAGCTGCTTTTCCACATCAGCTTGCACTTCTGGAACCTGCCCCTCTTGATGATTATGAATCACTTCTTCTTGAAAAGCTTTTTGGTCATTAATTGGACCTTTATTAGCAGGTTTGGCCAACCAAGTGGAAACTAACTTTGGTTTTCTCATAGGAACTTGCTTAGCAGGTTGTGAATTCTGCTTCAAACTTCTCAGTTGTGCCCTATCTTCATGCATTTTCCACAATAGTTTGGCTTCCATTCAAATTCTACCTTCTGTTGAAATGTTCTCCCAGAGGGATATGGCACTTGCACTGCATCAGGTAATGGCTTAGTAATATTAACCTCTATAAGCATTCGCGCATAAGAGATTCGAGTTTGTTTCGTAGTACATTCATCTGCATATTTGGGTACCCCTATAGCACTGGCAATTCAACTCAGTGAATCACATCCCCAACAGCTCATAGGGAGTTTGGGAAATTTGATCCACAGAGGAATGTTTTTCAAGGAGTCTTTTCCAAAATCAAATTCAGGGGTCCATTGCTTTAAAATCAGAGGTCTATTATTCATGGTATAAGGACCAACATACAGAACCTCATGGAGACTTGCTATGGTAGAAAATTTGACTACATAGTATCCCTCCTCATGGTAATATATATCCGGAGCAGCAACATTATTCCAAGCTTGAGAGATGTACCTTTACATTTGATTGTAGCCTGGTGTTTCCCCTACTACATAAACGATTAGGGCATTCTTCCATTTTGCGATCTCTTTGTCAGTCTCCTCCTTGTTCAATTTCACTGTAATATTTCCTTCTATTATCTCTGGTGGAATGTAATTGAGCATCATACCATTACTTGCATTTCGAGTATTGGAAAACAAGCTTATCCATGGAGCATCTTCAGTAGAGTCTTTAGGATTTACTGTTCCATTGTCCTGCATTATATGACTAGCCAGTGTTTGCTCTTTCTCACTAATTTGCTCAGTTAATAGTGCAGTATCCAACCGTTGCTTAGTAGTTCCTTCGATCTCTCCATTCTCAGATTCCAGATTCAAGGGGATATGTTTCACCGGCTCTGGAGTTTTGTCAACTCCTTTGCTTGTTATTTCACCTGGAGCAGCTATTCGAGTACTCATTGAGCTACCCATCGTGAGTATCATCTCTTTCCTTGGTCGTCCTCTTCTCCGAGCCATCCCACCGTCACCAGCGTACGTTGCCGTAACGTGGAAATATAATTTCCTGACAATTTTTAGCAAATGTCGTAAATACAGTAACATTTGATACCAAATGTAAAAAATAAGGTGACATTTTATAGACTAACATTTTGTCTTTTCCTAATTATTATTGTTTAGTTTTCAAGTCCTCCTACCCCCCCCCCCCTTCTTTTTTTTTTCTGTCTCCCTCGTCATGATGATTTAAAAGGAATATAATATGCTCCAATATGACTTGCTCTTTATTTTACTTATAAATTACAAGATAGTTCAAGGTAATTAATATATGATTTATCTAGTCGTCTGATCATTTCAACATTGTTTTTGAGTACTTTGTTCTCTTCTTGATTATATTATCTTGTAAACGGTTATTCCAGATGATGGATTAATTTATTGCATTTTAGCATAATTGGTATTTAAAAGATTAGAATATTGCTTGAAACCTTAGTGCACATACTTGCTTATACTTTCTTGTTTAAACTAAATAAACTTTAGATCGAATACATCTTGTTAGAATTGTTATTTAATTAGAACATACGGATGTTTATATTTCTCGATCTTAGTAGCTGTATAACGACCTTGATTGTGCAATTAGCTAAAGAGTGAGTACTAGGGGAAGTTCCATTTTGTATGGCATGCAACTGATTGATAATCAAAGCCCAATGGGGACCAAAAACAGTATCTGCCAATCTGGATGTCTTTCTTTGCCTGCTTATTAGTTATTAAAGAACATAATATATGTAGATACTTTAATTTGACTTCCACACGTTTGATGTGTACATGTTGACACTAGCTTCTTCAACACGCCTCGAGACTATACGTCTAGTCTAAATCTATAAAGTGGTCAATAGTTTTGTCGAGTCATTAATTAGCTTTAGAATTGTACTCCTACTAATTGGTAAATTGAGTATTGTATATGATTAATTTCTCCTTTCATATTCCATATAATTTACACCACCAACTTACGGGGACATAATACTAGATAGAAAAATATAAAAGTTGAGGATTAGGATAGAAAGTTGGTCGATATATAATCTAGTGTTGTCTAATTTATTTATCAATATTGTTATTATTATACTCTCCTACTATCTTAGTCAAAATCGTAGTATTAATTATATGGGTTTGCCTCGATCGATTTGGTTCGGTTTTATGTATTATCGATTTGATTTATCGATTTTTGATTTTTAAATATGCTAAACCAATAACCAACCCAATAAGATACTTTTTATCGATTTTCGATTGATCGGCTTTTAGTCTTTAATGATTCGATTTTCAGATTAACCAATAAGAAAATGCTCATAAAATAATTATATCACTTCTCAATTAGTTTGGTGCGACAAGACAATAATGTAACTTTATAGAATGCTCATAAAATGGAAAATAATAGTAACCAACATGAAAAGAATTATATATACTAGTGCAATACAAATAAAAGAACTAAGACAATAACGTGAATTGAATGCTAAAGCACAAAAATAATAACCAATAAAGTACTAATATTAATATTTAATTTATGTAGGGATAAAGTAGTAACTTATTACTGTCTTAACGGATTATCGGTTTACCCAATAACCCAATATTAAAAAACCAATATCGAACCAATAACCTGATAATTTTTTTATAAAACCATTAAAAACCCGTTAACCCAGTAACAATAACCCAATAGCATTTTTCAGTTCGATTTATTAATCAATTCGATTTTTGCACATCCCTAATTAATTACATGTTGGTTCCTTTGCTTTAGTCTATTATTTGTTGTTGCTACATATTCTCTTTTTAATTATTTTCAACATAGATTCTTTGTTATTATATTTACTTTTATAAATACTTGATGTTTGATATGTTTTACTTAAGCAAAAGGTCTATAAGAAACAATATCTTTATCCTCACAAAGTAAGTGTAAGATTGCGCACCACTGTCTCCAAACCTACAATTACACTAGAGTCTAGACATATTGTTGTTGTTGCAAATTCCATATAATTAATTTTAGGAAAAATTACCCTTTTACACATAATATGATTCTATATTTACTTTTATTCTCTTCTACACCAAAAAATTTCCAAATTCCCTCTTTTTCCTTTCTGTCTCTATACCTCACTGATACATCCGCCTCTTCCTTCATCCTTGCCCTAATTTGCTCTAGTTAATTTGATACTCTTCAATCGTTAATCAATTTCAAGGTTCCAACTAAGGTATATTTTAAACTTTCCTTATATGGAATTTTACTTCATCCTCATTCAATCTGGTTTCTCCTAAAATTTGTATATTTTGATTTCTTCTAAAAATCTTTGAAAAATCTTCTAAATTTTTATCATTTGCTTTCTTCTGTAAATCTTTTTATTTTTGTTTCTCATACCTTCAATGATACATATGGAATCCGTTCATGGTCTCAAACAGTCCAATAAAAATCAAGGAATTATTGTTTCTCCTAGTTCTGATTCGTCTTGGGAAGGTTACGACAAAGTTAGATCCAAACATCGTAACGATCCAGCAGTGATGAATAAGCTACGTGAGAAATTGAAGTCGAAAGCTACAATTAAACATGCACCCAAAGAAATAGACAACAAGATTGAAGGGGTTACAACACGCCCTAATCTCCCAAAGGTATGAGTTCAATTAAGTTTTTTATTTTAGAATGAAAATTTTGTGAATGTTTTAATGATTCTGATACATATCATTTATGTATCAGATACATAATGTCTTTTTAAAAGGAATTTTTTTAGAGATTTACTATTTCTGATACATCATGTTTAAGTCGAAAGCTACAATTAAACATGCACCCAAAGAAATAGACAACAAGATTGAAGGGGTTACAACACGCCCTAATCTCCCAAAGGTATGGGTTCAATAAAGTTTTTTATTTTAGAATGAAAATTTTGTGAATGCTTTAATGATTCTGATACATATCATTTATGTATCAGATACATAATGTCTTTTTAAAAGGAATTTTTTTGGAGATTTACTATTTTTGATACATCATGTTTAAGTGTCAGTTTTTGTTGTTTTAAGTTTTAATGATTCTGATACATCTACATTTATGTATCAGATACATAATGTCTGTTTCAAATGCAATTTTTTGAGATTTACTATTTCTGATACATCATCTTTAAGTCTCAGTATCTATTATTTCAAGTTTTAATGATTCTGATACATCTACATTTATGTATCAGATACATAATGTCTTTTTCAAATGCAATTTTTTGAGATTTACTATTTCTGATACATCA
Organism: Solanum dulcamara; assembly: GCF_947179165.1. Taxonomy (NCBI): domain Eukaryota; kingdom Viridiplantae; phylum Streptophyta; class Magnoliopsida; order Solanales; family Solanaceae; genus Solanum; species Solanum dulcamara. The sequence continues at coordinate 37,884,912 of NC_077247.1, forward strand.
TGTTTAAGTCTCAATTTCTCTTATTTCAAGTTTTAATGATTCTGATACATCTACATTTATGTATCAGATACATAATGTCTGTTTCAAATGCAATTTTTTGAGATTTACTATTTCTGATACATCATCTTTAAGTCTCAGTATCTATTATTTCAAGTTTTAATGATTCTGATACATCTACATTTATGTATCAGATACATAATGTCTTTTTCAAATGCAATTTTTTTGGAGATTTACTATTTCTGATACATCATGTGTAATTGTCATTTTCTGATGTTTCAAGTTTTAATGATTCTGATACATCTACATTTATGTATCAGAATATAATATATAACTGTTTCTGATACATCTTCTGTATGTATCAGAATCTCATCTCATGCATCAGATATTTTAATGCATATGATACATCGTATTTATGTATAAAGTTTAAGTTGTATTTAACCATTTTCATGTCAATGCAGGGAATAAAATACGTCATCAAGAAGATCTCGTCCCACCCATTGAGATTCGGAATAGCATATAAGGCTAATTTTCTTGATGATTTTGAATCATCAATAGGTGAAGAAGGTATAAAGTTATTTAGGCAATCCATATTTGGTCACTACTTAGATATGTCAAACTGCAATTTTCAAGGGCAAATCATCAAATGCCTCTTACTTCTTGAGGTAGACCAAAAAAATAAAGAAGAATTGCACATTCGTCATGTGCAGGGTAATATACTACGATTTATAATAAATGATTTTGCCATCATTACTGGTTTGCGATGTACCGGTAATATCAATGACTTTCGGTATTCTGATGACCAAACAAGTAGATTATTGTCTTTATATTTTCCTGGTGCCAAAAATGGGGTCAACAAAGCTCGTTTCGTTGATCATTTTCTAGTTGGAGGATGGAAAACAAACGAAGACGTTGTTCAGATGGCCATTCTTTATTTCATCCACACTTTTGTTTTTTCTCAACTAGGTGATGCACCTATATCTGTTGATGATTTTAAGATGGTAGAAGATGGTAGGTATGAGCAATATCCATGGGGGAAAATAGCATTTTCAAAATTGATAAAAGGAATGTGTCAGGAGTTTTCAAATGTCAAACAAATGTATCGTCTAGGCGGCATGCCATACGCTCTGAATGTTTAGATATATGAATGTGTATCTCAAGTTTCCTCTGAAATTGCTGTAAGAGTGGGTAATAAAATTCCCAGAATTCTTAACTGGCGTATTGTCGCCGTGAAGCCAAAATTTGAGACCTTCATGTCTACCATCTTCAGTGAGGTACATGCTTTGAATATTATTCGTTTATGCACTGATTCATTATACATAACATCTAAGATACATTATATATTCATGACCTTGATTCAGTATAATTTGATTCATAAAGTAGATGTATCAGCTCATATATTTATGTATCAGGATATAAATGTATCAAGATATAATGTATCTGACACATATACTTTATATAACCTTTCAGATACATATAATTGTATGTAGCAGAAACTCATTTATCAGTATTTACAGCTCATGAAAACTCTATCTTATGTATCAAATTATAATGTATCAAGAATTACATCTCATGATACATCTGCATTTATGTATCAGATAATGTTGTTTTTCTATCAGTTTCTCATGTATGAAGGATTAATATTTCTGATACATCATTTTTATGTATCAGCATTAACATGTATCAATTATTCAATTATTTTCTGATAATCAATCAATATTTTTTGCAGTATCCATGCTCCAACATTGTCCAATCTCAATATGAAATGAAATCTATTGTCATTCATCGCAGCCAACAGAAACTTGAAGCTTCAACATCGGCTGCCAAGGTCAATTTCAGAAAACCTCATGAAGTCCCCGGATTTGAGGACTTTTCAACAACACCACCCACAGAATTATTAAAAAGATCCAGTCATGTCGCTGATACATCTTCTCCACCTCCTTCCAAAAGAATGAAGACTTCCCCTGCTAAAAAGCCAATTCAAGTAGAAACAGCCAACATGCACAAGGATTTTATACCACCAAATGAATCAGAAAAGCCTGTTTCTCCTGACAATGTACCAGGGGCGAAGTCAGCTGTAGGAGGTGAATCTTCCGGTCATTCGGATCAAATTATTTATATGCAATTCAAAGCATTGAAGAAGTCCATAAAGAAGTCTCTAAAGAGATACGTAAGTTATTACTTTAAGATGTATCACATACAATATACTTTTAATTAGGTGATACATTCTGATTTTTCATATACATGTATCAAGGTTGACCGAAAGTTCAAGCGTTTGGAGAATAAAATTAATTTAAATCACATTGATCTTTTGAAAGTCATCGACAATATGGCGAACCGAATGACTGACACATCATCTCAAGTTAAAACAGATGATTTTGATCAAACATTCCATGTGGTTGAACAACAAGAAGCACCTACTGGATTGGAGGTGCACAATTTTGCAAATAAATCTGACCCTCCCTAACAAAATGACCAATCTAATGTCCAAGAAGATATTAAGGTACATACATCATGTAATATTTGATATTTATACTTTTAAACTTCTGGATACTTTTCATTGTCATGTATCAAATGTAAATGTTATTATGTTTTCAGGGACCTGAACCATCCACCATGATAAAACAGGTGGACAATATATCAGAACAAAATATTTCAGTAGATGTTCCAGAATTATTTGATCAGCAGGTTTATTCTGATACATTAAAGGTAATATATCAGAAACAAATTGATGAACAATTTGATGCTATATAAATATATATATATATATTGTATAAGCTCAACCTCTTTAAATATATATATATCTAGACATTTAGTACATATATATCATAAGTAAATGTTATTATATTTCCAGAAAGATAAACCATCCGTCAAGATACAAAAGGTGGATGATGTATCACAACATAACATTGTAGCAGATGATGTATGATATCAGCAGATTTTTTATTAAGTAATTGGTTTTTTAAGATAATGTATGATATCCGCAGTTTTTTATTAAGTAATTGTTTTTTTAACATTTGTAGGAACCGAAAACATTAATTTTTACATCACAATTGAAAGATGTATCAGCACACCAAATGGAACCACAAAGAGCAGATACTGATCAGCTTATTGCTGATTCTGATACATTATCAAATACATTACTGAGATAAAGTCAACATTATTAAGTTTTTTAATGACGTTATACATTACATGTAGAACACTGGAAAGAAAGATGGAAGAGTAGCCGATGATAAAACTGACAAAGTAGAAGAGCAAGTTGAGGAGATTAAAAAGAAAAAATCAAACCAAGCACATCGGAATCCAATACTTCAGCACCATTTTCGACCGAAACTCTGGATGTGATAGATGCTCTAATATACAGACTTCCATTACCAGCCATGCCATTGACAGCTGTTAGTCATGAGCAAGTTCAAGTTGAATATCTATTACGCGATAGCCAGCTACCAACCACTCTTCCATCAAAAGCCAATGTATTGTCTGATGATGCGAAGACACCATTTTGAAGAAGCAGGATTCCTTCGAAGATCTTACAGTCGCCGTATCTTTCAAACTTTGGGTCGAGTGAAAAGGGAAAGGAAAATTTATCAGCTGTTATGCATCAGACACACCCTTTTGAAGGTTTTGGTATATGCTATCATCCCCCATCCGAGTTTGTCACAGACTACTCTCAATGGATAGATAAAGGACTACTAAAATCGCATGGCAACAAGTAAGTATGATATATTCAACTTATACCCATACAAGTTGTGTATTATATTTGTTATGTTATTAAACTACAAGCTTCCATTCAGGAATTCGAAGGAGGATCATTACAGATCTAAGTGCTCTTCATTCGGCTTTGAAAAAATAGACTTTATAGTGGCATTTCCTAAAGATAAGAACTGGTTCTACCTAATGTCACAGCCGAACAGATGCTGGAACGATGAGGTAAAAATTTCATCATAAATAATATGATACAACTCATACTTACTACCTGATACATACAGATTAATGTATCTGATACATACATAGATTAATGTATCTAATACATACATAATCTGATACATGATGCTAGTTGTTATATAACTAATACTTTCTTAAAATGTGCAGCACATCGATGTAATATTTTACTACCTTCGGAAGAAATCGAAGATGCAGTTGAGCAATCAGTATCTATACACAACGACAAATTGCATTTTCAAAATTTACATCGAATATGCACACACGCTACTATCACCTTCCACCTAACATTTCTACACAAGAAGATATGGCAAGGGCCACTTTTACAGCTCATCACGAGAGATCCGTGAAGAACATAATAAGAGGTTTCTCAATACCAGTCGGTTTGCCCTGACATTTGGTAGATGAGGTATACATTCTAGTAAACTGCGACAGAGATTTTCATTGGGTTCTTGCGGTAGTTGTATTGAAAGAGAGGTTGATACGTGTGTATGATTCATCGCCTAGACGAAGAAGTAGAAACCATTCCCTAGAGATTCAAAAGATTGCAGCAATGCTACCAACATACCTGCAAGACAGTGGTTTCTTTGACAACAACGAACGTACTGATTGGTCGTCTATTGATTCATACAAGGACAAATCAATCGGTAACATGCTTGAACCACATCACCCATTTGCAGTTGAGTATGTTGAAGGAATTGCGCAACAGGGAAGTGACAGCTTGTGAGTATTAACAATTATGTATACCTAAATCATTCATATGTCAATTTTACTTTTTTAAAACTTGTGTATTCCTTTCTTTGCAGGGATTGTGGAGTTTTCCTGGTCATTTTTGCTGAATATCTTAGTGATGGAATTTCTATTCCAAATACTGGACTAAACGCTGAATTCTTCCATTCAAGATATGCCGCACTCTTATGGAGATATGGTTGTCAGAAGGCCATGGATTGTTATGTTAACGATAACGACGATTCAAAAAAACCTAGGAGAGACATCTCTCCAAGCCAAGGAGAACTGATTGATGTCCAATAGTTTTTTTTTGATAGTAAACATTTTAAGTATTTCTGCTACTTTTAATTTATCTGATACATAAACTGTAATGTATTAGATTTAGTATGTTTTAATATTTCCATATATCAGATTTAGTATATTTTTCTCTGGTGTCAAACTCGAATATAAAATCAAAGTTTATGTTTTATATTCAACTGTATCAAACTTGTATCGAGTATAATATTCATAAGTGTCACATTTTGTGAATTCTGATACATATTATATGTGTATGAGATTTTCATGAATCAAGATTTATTTATTATGATACATCATGCACATGTATCAGATTCTCATTTCTCAATATTTAATGATTCTAATACATTAATTTTTTGCATAAGAATTTCATGTCTCAAGATTTAACGTTTATGATACATCTTGCTTATGTATCAGATTCGCATTTATCAAGATTTACTGCGTATGATAATCTACAACCTATATCAAATAAGATCTTATGTATCACCCACAACTCTTGTGTAATTATGGTTGTCGAAAAGACAAGAATGTTTATGTTTGGGAAAATAACGATCGAAAAAATAAACCATGTGAGATTTCATTAATCCAAGTCAAGGAGAACCGATGGACGTCCTGTATTTTATTTTAAAAAAAATTATAGCAATAAAATGTACTAATCTTGATACATATCAACTGAAAAAAGATTTTTATATTTATGTCACGTGTCAAACTCAAATATAAAATATAAAAATAGATGTTATTATATGATTCAAATAGAATGTATACCGAGATACCACAAACATCATATCTATTTAGGAATGAAATTAAAAAATTTTCTGTTGTGGCCTTCGTGGCCACAACGTCCACAAGAATTTGTGCTACTTGTTATCTTCTCACTAGCAAACTTTTTTCTCCCTTTCTTTGGTGGCATCCTTTTGTATATTGGCGGCAAGACAAATTCTTCCAAAATTTCCTTCGGAGCAGTCCAGTCTTTCTTATCTGGCATTGGAACCATTGGTAATTCATAAGTATTTGCCAACGCCTCTGGTTTGTAGTAATCAAAATAGTATGGGTGCAGGTCAGTAATGTTCTTGCTCTTCAACACTGCAATTGCATGTGGACATGGTATCTCGTGTAGTTGAAATCTACCACAAGTACATGTTTTTCTCTCTAGACACACAATGTATCTTATATCTAATTCGTAAACAGAATAAAGATAGTCTGATGAAGCAACAACCTACAGGAATTATATTTCAAATATATGTATCAGTACTCCTTCCTCACATACACAACTATGTATCAGAACTTATGTAAAAGGGTAATAATTATCACAGGATATACATAACAGATGAATCAACAGCCAGCAAGAAATAAATTTCACATATATGTATCAGAAAGTATGTATCAATTACAGAAATGATGTATCAGAACTGATGTATCAGCATATATTTAAAACATATTATGTTTATATATGTCAGTACTTATGTATCAACTACACATTTGATGTATTCGAATTGATATATCAGTGTATAATGAGCACAGGCTATACCTGAATGACGAAGCAACAAACTGATATAAATAAACTTCACATATATCTATTAATACTTATGTATCATCCACACAACTAATGTATCTACACTGATGTATCAGTATATATTTAGAACATGTTATGCATAACTGATTAATCATCAGCCTGAAGGAAAATAATCTTACATATATGTATCAGAACTTATGTATCAAATGTAGAACTTATGTATCATAATTGATGTTTCATTATTTAATTAGCACATGTTATACATAACTGATGAATCATCAGTCACCAAGAAATAAATTTCACATATATGTATCAGAAAGTATGTATCAATGACAGAAATAATGTATCAGAACTGATGTATCAGTATATATGTATCAGAAAGTATGTATCGTGTACCAGAACTGATGTATCAGTATATATATATCAGAAAGTATGTATCGTGTACCTTCATTCTCGAACACTTGATCGTATTTGAAACTAGGATATCTTCGAATTTTCTACCCAATGTATGTTTTGTATAAGATGCTATTTCCCTATTTTTGCAGTTCCAAGAACCAAATAACATTCTCGTTTGCTCCAAAAACTCAATTATAGGCAGCTATCGTGCTTCAACAAGACATTCATTGATACATTCTGCGATGTTAGAAGTCATTATTCTACCCCTGTTGACAGTGGCATGAACCCTTGACCACTTTTCGTATCCTGCATTTTTTAAATATTGTGCCACCCGTTGATTGATTCTTTCAACTTTGGCCATTAATTTATCGACTTCATCTTTTCTGTATGCCTTGGCCATTGAATAGAAGATGTCACTTAGTACAGCTTTGCTCCTTCTGTATTTAGTACACATATTTTTCCATATATGCCATATGCATGCAAAATGAGGAACATTGGGAAATACCATGCTTACACTCTTGATTATGCTTTCGTTCCTATCTGATACACCACACATATTGTCCCTCTCACCAAATGCATTTTTGAAATTCTGAAAAAACCATGTCCATGATGCATCATTTTCCGTATCAACAATACCATATGCCAACGGCAATATGCAACCTAATAAATCAATAATAGCGATACAATAGTTATTAGAATTCATCAGAATCACAACAAACGTGAAAAATGAGATGACACACTGTTATTCAATAACAAACAGTATAAGAAAGTAATACCTGCCCCATCAATTGTGCTAGCTGATACAAACGTCCCTTTATAAGGTCCATCAAGATGCGCACCGTCAACAACAACTACTGGTCGACAAAACTGAAACCCCTTCATCAAGGGCCTTAACGCTATGAACAAATACATGAACTCATCAGTTGATGTTTGGATATACGATTTTTAGAATATGTATGTATACAGGCAGCTGTCTATATCCATCAGCAGGTTTTCCCCTTAACATCTCCAAAGCATGCTCTTTTGAACGCTATGCCTGTTGATAGGTAATATCAATTCCATACGCTGATTTAATATCCTCTCGTATATCATTAGGGGTGAGAATTCTCTTATGATTAACCAATTTAGGTGCTGTGAATGCACTAACAAAAGCCTTTGTAGCATGAACTTTGTTGAAAATCCTATCTCTCAGTGCACATAATGTTCACTATTGAAATATCTAACTTTGAATATATCGGATTTTTTCCAACATGAAGCTTTCATTCTCCAACAACAGCCGTCTGAAAGGCATACTAACACATAACTGCATTTGTATAAAAAAAATGACATGTATCATACCAATATTTTTTCATATATAATATCAACAAATAAAGTGACATACTGATAAGAAGTGTGTCAACCCATGTACTTGATACATGCTTCTTTGTATGTATTATTAAAAAAAAAAGCATCTGATACATAGAGTCATATGAATCTGATACATACTAACAACATTATTATCATTTTTTAACTTAGTTACAGAAATGGAGTTCTGATGTATCATGACAGGAAAAAATAATTTTTTTTAAGAATGTATCAGATACACACATTCATATGTATCTGATACATACTGTTGGATAATATCCAACATCAAAATTTCCAAATGCAGAATATGCGCATATCTTTTACTGTCGGATCTTTTAACCTTGAAATTAAATTCATTATTGATTTTGTATTTGGCCATTACATCAACTAGAGTTGATTTATCCTTATAGAATTAATTCTCCTTCACTTCCGCACCATTTGTATCAGCTATGTAGTTTGTCAAATCCAATTCTGCTATATAACAATTTGCGACATTACCAGATTCTTCTAAACCAAAAATGTGGGACTCATTCGCGTTTGATTCGGCACAAACGATTGCTCCAGATGTACTGTCGAATGATTTTATCTCACATCTTTTTATATCAGAGCTTGATATGCACAGGGGATAATTTACGAAACAAGGCTCTTTCTTCTTCAACTCTATGTAAAGATTAACACCCATATCATTACGAATATATATTGGCAACGAGTTACCTTCAATTATGTATCGGATTTCAATTTTTTCTCTGATTCATCCACACTCAATTCAGCAGCGATTGCTGCTTTTAGATTTGAGTAAGATACATTGTCACCGACAACGATTCCATCACTTTTGTATTGTTCATAAGTAATATCGGATTGCCAAACTCCAGAATGTCTCAGTAGTATCGGGATATTCATATCGATTAATTGATGAAACACAAAGTTTGCTTTGAATTGATGCTCTGTTGTTTTCCTTGGAGTCGATGCTCTGACTTTTGGCTTTAAAATTCATGTATATAATTGTCGCCTTCTTTAACCAATTAATCTCATTAATTAGATCAGTAATTGATATAAAGAGCCAATCATACCTTATCTCAATCTTTTATCCATAAATAGCTGATGTGCATTAACTATTCTATAGCTAAAGTTATGTATCAGATACATAACTTATGTATCAGCAAAAGTGAAAAAATAATTGAAATCAACTTCGGTATGAATTGATGCTCTGTTTTTTCCATTCGAGACGACGCTCTGTTTTTTGGCTTGAATCTTCATGGACATAACAATTACTTTTTTTAACAATTGATGTATCAGATACATAACTTAGGTATCACCAAAACTGGAAAAAAAATTGAAATCGAAGTTGGTTTGAATTTATGCTCTGTTTTTTGGCTTGAATCTTCAAGTACACAACTGTTATTTTTTTAACCAAATTAATCTCATTAATTAGATCAGTAATTGATTTAAAGAACCAATCATCTCTTATATTAAGATACTATCCATAAATAGATGATCTTCATTAATTACTCATTAGATAATTGATGTATCAAATACATCACTAATGTATCAGAAAAGTTGAAAAAAAAGGGATATCGGGTAATTTTGATACAATGAGGGATGTATAGTAATTAGACTTTTCCATTATGGGATTTAGGTAAAGTTTACTTAATTTTATTGCAAAAGACAAGTTGGCCCTTCCCAAACGAAAGAAATATGTTTTTGTGAACTTTATAGGAGATTCTTTAGATTTGGGTTCATATAACTAGAGGTTTATATTGAGGAAAAATTATCGAACTACACAATTTTTTAATCCTATTTTCTATTATTTTAAAAAATTATAAAAATCTCTCTTTTCCTTAATTTTTATCACTATTTCAGATACATCACTTTAAACAATCACCATCATCAATTTTTTCTTTCACGCCTAAAATCACTCCATGATATCACCAATTACCTCTACCACTCCATTTTTGAATTTCAAATTTTTTTCTTTTTCCAGTTCATCGATTGCAAGTTATTGAAGAGGTAATTCTTCTTCATCTTTTTTTTTTCATTCATTTTCTCCTTTCTAGTTTATCAATTATCGATTTTTAAAAAATTTTCTTTAGCCTTTTCATCTACAAATTGTTGATGCATATGGATGATACTCTATCTTTTAGTATTGTGATTACCCAATTAGTCGAAAAAGGATGCATCTTTGACTTCAAAATCAACTGTGGAAAAAATGCCGAAAAAAGAGGGAAAAAGGTTGAGTTACTGGTGGCTCCGGTAAAGGCTTTTGGTCGAGATATATGGGTGACGCTATTGTTGAAAGTGAAAAAAAGTCACGGGAGTTGATACATAGCAAAAGAGAAAGTATAGAAGTATTTCTTCATCATTTTTTTTTGCTTTCAGCAAATCAAACTGTTGATTTTTTTTCCCCCGATTTTTTGTTGTTCATGTTTTTCTGATATATATAGCCTATAGGTTCAGATTTTTAAGGTATCTAGTTATTTTTTTCTTAAATTAATAGATAATGACTTTGTTTCAACATTATGATACATTACAATTTTATCATGCACAATGTATCGTGTTCAAATATTAATTTTGATACATAACCTTAATTTATTGAAACACAAATTAGTATGTATCATGTTCATAGTTATGTATTTGATACATAACTATTACAAATTTCGTTCTGATACATTACATTTTTATTATGCACAATGTATCGTGTTAAAATATTAATTTTGATACATGACCTTAATTTATTGAAACACAAATTAGTATATATCTTCATAGTTATGCATTTGATACATAATTATTATAAATTTTGTTATCTTTTACTACCAGATACATACACCAAAACTTATTCAACTAGAATGTTATGTATCTGTAGACATTATTAAATATTATTGTTGATACATAAACACTAATGTTTTTATAACAATATCAATTTGTATCATATTCATAGTTATGTATATGATACAACATTGATAGAGCAACTAGTTGATTTTTTAAAAATCTTTTCGAAAATTTTGAATCAAAATTGAAAGAATGCTCAATGATCTGCTTGAACAATTTTAAAATTTGAATTTTTTGAAGTTGTTACGCTTTGTGAGGGATTGATTAGCTGTGTAAAATACGTGATTGGATGTTTTATGGAATTTTAATTTGATTTTCCATTATTGTTCTTTTTTAATGTAACATAGGGAGGTAATGTATCAAGTTATTATGTATCCGAATTGATAGTGATGTATCCGAAAGTGATCAAATTTAAGGAATTTTTGTAATTAGGAAAACAGTAAGGATGGAATGTAATTAGTTATTCACACTATGTGATTTGTGTAAATTATACTTATATTAATTTGTTTAATTTGGGAGCGCCACCCTCAAATGGGTCAATGGATCCCGCAATGCGCGATTCAGATTTAGTTGGAGCTCCAATGCGGACTTCAAACACCGGATAAAAAATAAAAAAAAATATTAATTTGTTTAAAGATGCATAATTAAGTAAACAAATGAATATTGGTTACAAGTTTTGACACTTTTTTTAAAAAATCTTTTCTCGGGAGCTTTCACCTTTTAGTTTTTTATGTGATTCAGCTCACAACCTAAAATATTATAAACGTAGAACATGCTTATTATTTGAGCAACCATCTCTCGTACATGATTTCTCACTCCACTGTCAATCTCTCCATTTTAATTTGTATGGTGTGTGTCACGGTTTCGATTGAACATGGATTTTTTTTAAAAGTATTTAAATATGTCATTTGTTTTGATCTTATGGCCTTAGATATTTAGTTAAATAATTACCAAATTTAAACGAGCACGTTTGACACATATTAACCGTGCTGGGACAATGAGAGATTCCTTGTATGTAGGTAGTCAGATATTCTTGTTGACCATTATCCATTTATTGTACTTATAGCGAACAAATGAAGATACGTGTACGTATGGTTTATGTTTTCAATTATTCAGTCATGAGTTTTGTTTTTATGTGAACCTAAACAAGCTTCAGTTGTTGACCACAAAAAAAAAAATTAGCTCCTCAGATTTTGACCCCAAATTCTGATTAATAGCCAGGATTTTTCAGCAATTCGTCATTTTTTACCAGAAATCCTGATGATTATCATAACTCGTGTTGGACTTCCAGCAACATGTTTTGCTCCAAATTGGTAAAAAAAAACTACATATTTGGTATAAAACCTTCAAATAATGCCTGTCCAAATAATTTTTAATTGTTAGATTCAACTCAAAGATTCAAATATTAATAGATTGACTTTGGACATAAGTTCAAAGTTTTAAAATGATTTTTTATATATATAAATAGCAAATCCAATCATCAATTATCAAAAGAACAACAAATCTAACAAACACATGTAAAAAGAAGAAGAAGCCAAGAAATTCCTGTGAAAGCTTTAGCAATCGGCCAAGTCAAACGGTCAAATGGGCTGACTAACTTGGACCCAGCCCAAATCATTTTAATTCTGAACTGTAGGTGATGGGCCTGTCCGGTCCAGTCATTAAGGTTCTTTAAGGGGTTGGGAGTCCGGTCCTTCCATGTTTAGGAAAATAATTGGGCCTATCCGATTATCTGACCCAAAACACAATGGTTAATTTATAGAAATCCCACTAATTTAGGAGTCAATTACTTAGATACACGTTAGTTTGCAATATTACGAATTTTATCAAATTTTGGACTTCGAATACATATATCTGGTGCGTCTAGATACGTCCGGATACATGTATCTCCTATATATCGGATACATGAGGTTAAAATGAGGTGTAATTAGTTCTAGATATGTTGTATCTAAGTAGATTCACATGTATCTGACTCTCTCGCTTGTCCGTCACTCTCCTCTCTCCCTGTATTTGGTATCCCAAATACATGTATTTAGTGTAATTCACATGTATATGGGGATCTCACTTGCCTCCGTCCTATCTTGATCGCCTCTTCCCTTCTCTAGCTTGCCTCCCTCATTCTCTCACTCGCCTCGCTCCCTATTTTAGTGTATATGAAAGCAAAAATACATGTATCAAAGTATATCTGACTTGAAATCTATTAAGAAGTTATATTAGTTAGTGAGATAATATGTAATTCTTTCAAACAATAGGGAGGATTAGTAAATATGATAGAAATATTTGTCTAATTAGGTAGTTTTTCCATATTGGTCGGAGCCATTTAATGGGGTTCAATATTTTTTTTCTTTCTTTCTTCATACACCCTAAGCCACATCAAAAGGTTGTGAGATCACAATCAACTGACAAGAATTGCTGAAGCCATGTGAGACGCATAAAAATATGGAAATACAGAAACAAAACATAAATGAAAAGTCCATAGCTAGTTATTAATTGCAAGAAAACAATAAACACAAAATTAAGGTGAAAACTTCAAGTTCACTCATTTTTCACCTGGAAATGCCCAACCTCACAAGCGAAAAGTATTCCTCGATCTGAATTTTGTAAAAATTATTGTGTTACTTATTCAAGATTTCTTGTAAATATGCATGTATAACTAAATAATATAGGTATAGATCATAATATATATACTTATAGAGGTGTTGCTTGAAGCATGGGCGGATCTACATGGGAGTGAGGGGGTTCACCCGAACCCCCTCAATCGAAAAATTACGTTGTATATAGAAGGTTAAATTTTAATATTATGGATATATACCCTTTAATGAACCCCCTTAGTACAATTGAAAAGAATGGCTTAGCGATCAAGGGGGTTCAATTTATAACTAAGGTCGAGAGTTTGATTCTCGCTCAAGTCTTTTTTTTAAAGTTTCTCACTCCCTTTTCTATTTAATGTGCATTTTGGGCTTTGGATATGTTGTTGGGCTTGAGCCTTTCTCACTCTCAAATGAACAATTGTGGCTGGGTAGACAAAAAATAGTTAGCCCATTTGTGTATTTTGTTATTTACTTAATTGTTTTTTTATTTTTCTTAAGTTTAAATATTGTATCTAAAATATTTTATATATTTTTTTTTATGTAATTGGAATGAAAAATATTCCTATTCTCTCTTTTTCATGCTCACATATAAGCCCTAACTAGATTTCTATAATTTCTAACTGATTTTCAATATCAACACACTTTTCCACCAAAAGAAAAGAAATAACACACTATGCATATCTCGTTTTGTTAAATTTTATATATTATTTATCGAGTTACATAGTGAGTTCTTTTCAACTATATTTTTATCATTCTACATATTAATATATTGATGTTGTTCAACATCTTTTGTTATTATTACTATTATTATTGAGTACTAAAAGTATATTATTTTAAAAAAAAGTGTAAATATTGAATTATTAATATCATAATATTTTTTATTTTCTTTATCAATTTCAAAAAAATATATTATGATATTAATAATTCAATACAAACTTTTTTAAGAAACTTATCTTTTGTGGGGCATTAATTTAAAAGAAAAAATAGAAAGTTTAAAATAAAGAAGGACAGGGCAAAGTGAAAGTTAAAAAAAAATGATATTTTTTAAAAAAGGCTCGACGGTGTAGAGAAAAATGGAAAGAAATGTTAAAAGGACAAATAAGGCGAGTTAAAATTTAGCAAGCGTCTGCTTTAATTTTTCTTTGCTTATTTCCTTTCTTTATATGTTGAACCCCCTAAATTAAAATCCTGCATCCGCCACTGGCTTGAAGGATGTGATTATGAAGAAGCTAAGGTTGATCAACATCTGAATTGAACTTGTATATCCAGTGTAGTTTTTCGAAAAATCCCCAGCGGAGAATTGCTAATGTATCTCATTTATATTATGTACAAAACAATTTTCTTTCTGTTAGGTTTGCCATGTACTTTTCACCTTATTTGATTTTCTACCATAATCATCAAGGTTACCTTCCATATTTAGGTTATACTAGTCTCTGAACATGTGTGTTGCACGTGTATCTCATGTTAATATATATTTTAAAAATGATATAGATGATACTAAAACATGTAAGTAATGAGTAACTAAAATTAGAAAAGTATAGTTGTTTGTAGCTATACACAATCAATTGAATTGGTATAACATTTTTCTTATGTGGTTCTAATATATCTTATACAGTGTGACACTTTCCTTATTATTTTTTTAATATTTCAACAACACATAGTTTATACGTAAACATAAGTAAGTTGATTATGTTTGTAAATGTTTCACATCTTAGAGTTTGTATCTTATTTTCAAGGCCGTGAAGGTCGAGGTAATGGTAGCACAGGTCGAGGAACAGTGCAACCAGGTAGGGAGGTGGCTTATCAGGAGGACAAAACTTAGTTTTATGCTTTTTTGAGAAAAATCGAGGCTGAGACGTTTGATGCAGTGATCACAGGTACTATTCTTGTTTGTGATCAGATGGTTACTATTTTATTTGATTCAGATTCTACTTATTCATATATGTCAGTGTGATATGACTTAGGATTTGATGCAATTTTTGATGTACTTGATGCCCCCATCCATGTTTCTGCCCCTAATGGAGAGTCTGTTATTGTCGTGCTTGTCCTGTTATGTTTATGGGGTTTCATACATGGGCTGACTTAGTAATTCTAGATATAACTGATTTTGATGTGATCTTAGGCATGACTTGGTTGTCCCCCTATTATGTTGTGCTTAACTGTAATGCTAAGGCTGTGACTATAGAGATTCCGAAAAGAGAAAGGTTAGAGTGGAAATGGGTTTACAAGTTTAAGCCAACTAAGATCATATCTTTTCTCTGGGCTAGAAAAATGGTAGGAAAGGGTTGTTTGGCTTATTTGGCCCATATTAAGAATATTGATGTAGAGTTTCCCTCCATTAAATCTATTCCGATAGTGTATGAGTTTTCAGAAGTGTTTCATACAGACTTTCCTGGTATGGCTCCTGATAGAGACAAAGACTTCTGTATTAACTAGGAGCTGGACACTCGCCTAATTTCTATCCTTCCTTACCACATGGCTCTAGAAAAGTTGAGAGAGCTTAAGGCTCAAAACCAAGAACTTCTTGATAAGATATTTATCCATTCTAGTGCTTCTCCATGAGGTGCTCCGATCTTATTTATTAAGAAAAAGAATGGTAGCATGAAAATATGCATAGATTATAGGCAATTGAATAGGGTCACAATTTGAAATAAGTACCCATTGCTGCGCATAAATGACATTTTTGATCAGTTGCAAGGTGCATCAGTCTTTTCAAAAATTGATCTCAAATCTGAGTACTATCAACTGAAGATTAGACCCGAGGATGTACCCAAGACAACTTTTAGAATCAGTTATGGGTATTATGAGTTTTTGGTGATGTCGTATGGGCTGACCAATGTACCTGCAAACTTTATGAGTTTGATGAATGGGGTATTCAATCCATTCCTAGATTCATTCGTGATCATATTTATAGATGATATTTTGATATAATCGAAAAATGAAGAAGAACATGCAGACTATCTTCTTATTATCTTGGGTATCCTGGGGAAATAAAAATTATATGCAAAATTCTCTTAGTGTGAATTCTGATTATCTTCAGTTTCCTTCTTGGGGCATGTTGTTTCGAAAAAAAGGGTAATAGTAGATCCACAAAATATTTAAATGGTCAAGAATTGGGGTCAACATAACTTTATGACCGAAGTTTGGAGTTTTGTGGGACTTGCTAGTTACTATCACCGTTTGTTAGGAATTTTGATTCCATTACTACCTATTTAACAAGGCCGACTCAGAAGGAGCTACCATTTGAGTGGACTGATAAATGTGAAGAGAGATTTTAAAAGCTAAAGACTCTATTAACGACGACACCTATCTTGACCCTACCGGTTGAAGGTAAGGATTTCATTGTTTATTGTGATGTTTCACATTCAGGTTTGGGTTCTATGTTGATACAGTTTAAGAATATTATAGCCTATGCCTCGAGGCAGTTGAAGGTCCATAAGAGAAACTATCTGAATCATGACTTGGAGTTGGCAGTGGTAGTGGTTGCTCTAAGAATCTGGAGGCATAATCTCTATGGTGTCAAGTGCGAGGTGTTTATTGACCACCGTAGTCTGCAATATGCATTCACTCAAAAATATTTGAACCTGAGGCAACGAAGATGGATGGAGCTGATCAAGGATTATGATGTCACCATCCAGTATCATTCAGGTAAGACTAGTGTGGTTGCAGACACATTAAGCCGGAAATCAATTAGCATAGGCAGTCTAGCCTCTTTGGGAGCCTACAAGTGACCTTTGGCTAGAGTGATTCAGGCCTTGGAGGGCAAATTCATAAGACTAGGCATCTTAGAAAAGGGTGGGGTGATGGTCAGTGTTGATTTAATGTCCACATTTATTGAAGAGATTAAGGCCAAGCAGTTTGAGGATGTGAACTTGAATGAGATTAGAGAAAAGGTTTTGTTGGGCAAGGCCCAAGATGCAGTCCTTAATGCAGGTGAAATGCTTAACTTTTGGGGAAGAATTTGTGTTCCCCGAGTAGATGGTATAATTCAAAAAGTATTGTCTGAATCCCATGGTACGCGGTACTTTATTCATCCCGGAGTGATTAAGATGTATCAAGACTTAAAGAGACTATATTGGTGCCAAGCATGAAGAAAGACATAGCAGAGTATGTGGATAAGTGCCAGAATTGTCAGCAGGTAAAATATGAGCGCCAAAGACCCGCAAGTTTTCTTCAAAGAATACTTATTTCTGAATGGAAATGAGAAAGATAGCCATGGACTTTGTGGTAGGTGTTTAAAAGACCTTGGGGAGGTATGATTCCATTTGGGTGGAGGTGAATAGATTGACGAAGTTAGCCCACTTCATTCCGGTTAGAGTGGACTACAATGCACAATAATTGGCAAAAATTTATTTAAAGGAGATAGTAAGGCTGCACGGGATTTCCATTTTTATTATATCAGAATATGGTACGCAGTTCACCTCTAAATTTTAGGAAAGGTTGCATGAAGAGTAAGGCACATAACACACTTTCAACATAACCTTTTATATAAAAAATGACTGACATTTAGAGATGACCATCTAGTTATTGGAAGATATTTTGAGAGCTTGTGTAATCGACTTCGGAGGACATTGAGATAAGTTCTTGCCCTTGTGTGAGTTGTTCTACAATGCACAATAATTGGAAAAGATTTATGTAAAGGAGATAGTAAGGCTGCATGGGATTTCCATTTTTATTATATCAGAATATGGTACGCAGTTCACCTCTAAATTTTAGGAAAGGTTGCATGAAGAGTAAGGCACATAACACACTTTCAACACAACCTTTTATATAAAAAATGACTGACAGTTAGAGATGACCATCTAGTTATTGGAAGATATTTTGAGAGCTTGTATGATCGACTTCGGAGGACATTGAGATAAGTTCTTGCCCTTGTGTGAGTTGTTCTATAACAATAGTTACCACTCCAGCATTGACATGACACCATTTGAAGCCCTATATTTGAGGGGATGCAGGTCTCCCATAGGGCGGTTTGAGGCTGGGGATACGTAGCACTTGGGAGATGACATGGTAAGAGATGCCCATGATAAGTTAAGGATCATCCAAGCTAAGCTTCTAGCAGCTCAAAGTCATCAAAAATAGTATGCTGACCGTAAGGTAAGGGACATGACATTCCAAGCTGGTAAGCAAGAATTTCTAAAGGTGTCATCCATTAAGGGAGTAATGAGATTTGATAAGAAGAGCAAGCTTAGTTCTCGGTATATTAGCCCCTTTGAGATTCTTGACTGTGTGGGGCAGTGAATTTCAAGTTGGCCTTACCACCTAGATTGTCTAGGGTACATTCAGTGTTTCATATTTCCATGCCAAAGAAGTATCATGGAGATAGAGATTATATCATTAAGTGAGACTCAATTTTGTTTAACAAGGATCTTCAGTACGAGAAAGAGCCAGTGGAAATCCTAGATCGTGATGTATGGAAGCTGAGAACCAAAGAAATTAAATCTGTGAAAGTTTAATGGAAGCATCATCCAGTTGAGAAAGCTACTTGGGAAACTACACGTGTGACACACAAGATATATATCCATATAGCACATGCAAAAGCTAATTTGATTGTATATATTTGAAACTTTTTATAAAGTTTGACTTTAGACCAGTAATTTTATTCAATAATTGCTCCGATTAAAGTGAGTAATTTGATTAGGACTTGGAGTAAGTGAAGAACAATTGACTTACCCATGGTAGATGTCGTACGTCCCAATATCACTTCCAAAACTTCTGTTTTCTGATATTATGATTTTTTCCATTTCTTCTCTAATGAGAATGATGTTCATTTGTCATTCTTCGATTTGGACATATTCTTTGTAGGTTTCTTGTTTTATTTGAATATCGTATTTTGCAATTTAATTTAGAGCCTCCAAGACTGCAATTACTATTGTGTTATAGTTGCCAGAGTCATCTTGTATTACTACTGCACCAGGAGGTTGTGTGATTAGTTGAAATCCTCCGTAACATAAGATAGCTAAACTATAAGGCACATCTTTATTAAATGTCCAAATATGCATAAATTCTGGGATGCGACGTGGTTAAATAACCTCATTCATAGGACCATCACCAATCAGGAAACTGACTGGCTAGAATCCTTATTTAACGAAAAAACAACTATAAACAATTACCCCCAATGGAATCAAGTTCTTCCTTTCTATTTGGGGAACATTTGGCTAGTCAGAAATGACAACTACCACAACAAAAAAAGTGTGGACATCAACTCCAAAGCCCCATACATTCAAGCGATAGAGTATTTTAGTTTGACGAACCAACACACTTTAAGGCCTAAGATAGTAATAACATATGTGAAATGGAAGTCACCTAACACAAAATTTAAAATAAATACAGATGATTCAGCGGAAGGAGCTATGGGTACGGGAGGTATGATAAGGGATAAAGATGGAAAGTGTATAGTAGGATTTATGGCTAGCTTCTCCTCAACAACCTATGTCATGGCCGAACTGGAAGCTTTAGTGAAATGTCTAAGGATATTTATCACTCATAATCTAACACCCCTAGAGATATCGATAGATTGAGAAGAAATCATCAGATACTTAAAAGATGACCATCCATCCTATTCTAGCATATTATCTAATTGCGGGGATCTAATTTGGCGGAACCCTCTGGTGCAACATAACTACCACAAAGAGAATCAAGCGGAAGATATTCTAGCTAACGAGGGCACTAAGTTAATTATGACAAACTCCTTTTTGTTATAGGTAGTTCCTCCATTATTTGCAGTTGGGAAGTTGAAAGCAAACAAAGCAAGAACTCTTTTTTCTAGGCGTATACAACCTAATAGTATTAGTAAATATTGTAATCAACCCCTACCCTCTTTCCCGTATATATACTAGAAGTATCCATGCTCTGTTTCCACTCTCTTGTACTAATACATATTAAGTTATAAAAAGAAACAAGTAGTTTTGTTGTACGCAAGACAAGAATTGAATTTTTGAGAGACAAATTCATTTGGGATAAATATAACCTTCTCCCTTTTGTCTCTATCTTGGAATAAGCTAAGTCAGTTTGCTTGAGTTTCTCAACAGCTCCTTAGCCCTATTTTCATGACGTGCTACAGAACCTAAGTACTCACACATAACATTTCTCTTTGCACTCACACATATATCTAAAAGCTAATTAGGTTTGTATACATTGAAATGTTGAAAAAAGAATTCTTCTTGATCCTATTTACTAGATTTCTCATTTGTTAATTTTATATTATGGTGACAATGGCAGTATATATATAATTGACCAAGAAACTTTGTTACGCAATTATAATGAGCTAATTTATACTAGGCATAATACATAAACGTGCCATTTAATTTTATCTCAACTAACATTTATGCCCTCCAAGTTTGGGTGTCTACAAGTTGGCCACTTACATTTGTATAAAGTTAAACAAATAAACAAACGCATCCTAGCTACATGACATAACATGTGTTATATATGACATAATACTAATCAGTTTGAGTGTATATATCTCACGTGATTTGTCATGTAGGATGCGTGTGTCTACTTGTTCAACTTTATACAAGTTTAAAATGTCTACTATTGTACACACCTGAAGTTCAAAGGCATAGATGTCGACTAAAATTAAGTTGAAAAAGACATATTTATTGTCATGCACCGGGAGGGTACCCTAGACATAGCCGGCACTCAAAGACCATTGCTGGTCTTTCAGCGAACCACTTGGTCCAATCAAACCTTTATTCATTCTCATTTTACCAGCGGAAGACTCAACTCATTCATTCTTATTCTACCAGCGGAAGACTCAACTCACAAGAATACTACTCATAAATAAGGCCAAAGGCCAACCATCTATCTAATCAACAACTAGTAAGAATGAAATTAGTCAAAATGAAATAAATCAACATCATCAACACTCTAGTCTATGAAGCCTCTATCAATAATCTAAGAAATGACAAGTTCATGGCTATCAAAAATCAAATAAAGAAAAGCTAACTCAAAGCTGAAAAGATAATTATGGTATCCTCCGGAAATAGGGAGGACTCACAACTAGCTGGAAACGAATAGATCCTCAATGGTGCACCTGTTGATGATCTCTAGTACCTGTCTATGTATCATGAAATGATGCACGCCAAATGACGTCAGTATATGGAATGTAGAGTATGTAAAAATGGCAGGATGAAACATGCATCAGGATAGAATCAAATCAACTCAGAATCTCAACTCAGAAGAAGGAACAACTCAATCAAGATGTCCTAAGTCTAAACAAGAATATGAATTAGACAAGACCAATTATATACAATCCAATCCAATCCTTTCCAATCTGACTCAGAGTACTATCAATACCTATATGGGAGTTTCTCTTATCTAACAACTATCACTCATGAGCCAGTGATAGTACAACAAACCAACGTTGTTGCCACGTCCGTTTATACCTTTCTAAGGTAGGAACGAATCAACAATCATGGATCCATAACCAATCAAGTCCTATCATGTCAGGACAGTAATTTGGGAAACATCCAACTTCAACGGTTCAATTATCTCCTACGTTTGGCAATGTAGTTATTGAGTTCAAGTTATTACTTACTCTTACCCAATTCGGTACTCGATACTCCTTCCAAGACTCAGTGCTCATAAAACTCTATCCAATCAGTTCAATCTAGTCATTTCGACAAGTCTTTATTTGAACCCTTATCAATTCATCAATTCTATCATAATCAAACCTCTCGACCGATCATACTATCCAATCAATCCCAATCATATTTTTCAAGAGTAGTTTATATATGCATTTATGACAACGTTTAATCCTATCCAATCATTTCTCCATTCATTCAACCAATCTTTTGGGACTATATCATGACTCATCAAGATTCCAAATTAACAATTAAGGAGACTCAAAATATTTACGTTTATAACAAAAAAAATATGTATAACAACTCATACCAATCAACTCTTAGACCCAACAATAATATAAGGATATTGTAATATAGGAATCAACTCGGGTTCATAGGTATGAAGACATGAAACATTTATCAACTTCTCAACTCATTAATATCAACATAACAAAATCAAGTTAGTAGATGTAAAAACTCATTAGGACATAGATTTATCAAGAAAATTCAATTCATATGAACATTCAACTCACAGAAGATGTAGGCACATGGGTGAATTTAATCCATGTTATGAGCAACCTTATATACCTGACTTGAAGAACAAATCAAGGATTTGATGACCTTACTTGAAGAACTTGAACTCTATCCCTCTCTCTCTTCTCCAATTCTTTCTCTCAATGTTCAGTGTTTTTGGAGAGAAAACTCCTTAGAAACTGATATGGGGGCAGAATTGTGATCCCTAATATAGTAGGTTAGATATAGGAAGGGTGAGAAGGTCCAGAATTCCCTTTCCTTAGGAAAAATCTGAAAAACGGGTCCAGGGGCCTACAGATGCGATAGTGGCGTGCCACACCAAAGCCCAAACTACTGCAGCTAGTTTTGGGCTCGTTAGTGGCGCTCTGAACCAAGCGCCCAAACTGCTGCATCGGTAGTCTTTGGTAAAATGGTCATAACTTTTTACTCCAAACTCGAAATGAGGAAAAATCAGTGGCATTAGAAAGAGGATTCAAAGACCTTTAATTGAATAGGCATGGGACACCTAACTCCTAATATTTGGAAAGTTATGGTCGTTTAAAGTTAACCCTTATACAGACTCATCTGAAAACTTAGCCGATAGAAATTTTTTGGACTTGACTTGGTGTTAGAGATCCCTTATGACCCTAAACCACATCTAATACACTTTAAATACTTAGAAATTGATCCTAAATCATATATACAATTTGAAGTCTTCAAGTTCAAGCCTATACTCATACGAAGAATGATCTGAATCTTAGCATAAATTTTTTTGAAGTGTAACATTTATGTATTATACCTTTACACTAATAGTATATATCAGAAATTATTTGAGAAACCTTATGCCAAATTCTAACTTAATTAATTGTCTTTCATATTTTTTTTCTTCTATTATATTTTTTCCTCTCTCTCCAATTTAAGGAATTCACAAACATAAAACCACATTATGTTTTCTTGATTAATTTCCTCGTTTGCATCCTACTCATCATGTTTTTGTTTCTTTTCTCTATTTAGTCAATATATATTGGCCAAATATTCAAATATACTTCTGAATTATACCATTTAGAACAAATTTACCCTCCAACAAATTTCGTCAAGTTTCTTAGAATTAGAAGCTGCCATTTTTCCTTTTCTATTTTCTCTCAAATCATGAAGGGAAACTAAGTTTCCAACACTTCTAGTAATATTTCTTTTAGTTGAGATTTGCCCTGCAAAATATCGCATATACACTGTATATGTACTAATACATTGTATATTTAATGTGTATAAACTGATGCACTGTATATACCCTAATAGCATAGTCAGAACCGTCTCGACCAAAGGTCACTAAAGAAATCGCTTGGGGCGCCAATTTTTTTTGGGGCCCCACTTTCTCCCAACAATGTATGTATAGCATATATTATTAAAAAAATCTCATGTATTGATAAATTTGAAAAGAACTTTTTGGATAGAAAATATAATAATCTTTTACCTCATTCAATATAAGGCTTGTTGTAATAATTCAAAATGAAATAGTGTTAGTTAATTGTAGCATCGTCTCTTATGTGACCATCTATTTTATTGCCTCATTTATTCTAACGATTATAATGAACCTGAAAAGAAAAGTCAAAAAAGTTGGCCTACTTTTGTTGAAAAATGAAAAGAAAAACCTACTTTTGTTGAAAAATGAAAAGAAAAAACGTGTAGGTGCTGCTTTTTGAAAAGAGAAAATGCGTAGGAAAAATTTGTTGACAACGCATAAAATGTTTTACGCGTTTTCATTCTCCTATAAATAGAGGGCCTCTTGCCCTCATTTAAATCATCCTAGAAAGAGAGAGTAAAAATACAAAAAGAGTTATACACCAAGATAAATATTGTAGTCTTGAGTGTCCTATTTAGTAGTTGTTCCTTTTACAAGAGAGAAGTGTTAATTGTTATTTTCTCCTTGTATTTGAGAGCTGTGTACTCCATATTAAAATAGTGAGATCCTTCTACCCCGTGGTTTTTTCCCTCTATTAGTTAGAGGAGTTTCCACATAAAATTCTCGTGTCCAATTTATTTTTATATTTATTGTCATATCAAACTTTAGTTGTGGTGCTTCCTCCATCCAACAGTGGTATCAGAGCCCTCAATTATTCTGTATGTTTTATGCGAATTTACTATTCACATGAATAGTAAATTTTGGTGATGGTACAGTTTATCATGATTGTTCGCAAAAATATTCAGAAACTATCTAGAAGGGTGTGAAGCAAACAATAATATCGAGTACAATAAAGTTTGACATTGAAAAATTCAATGACACTAATTTCTCAGTGTGAAAAATAAAAATAAAAGCGATATTGAGAAAGGACAATTGCTTAGCTATAATTGAAGGCAGACCCACAGATTTTAATGATGACAACAAGTGGAATGACATAGACAGCAACGCAGTTGCTGATCTACACTTGGCACTAGCTGATCAAGTATTGTCTAGTATGGCAGAAAAACGGACGGCGAAGGAAATATGTGATACTCTTACGGGGTTGTATGAGGTCAAGTCTTTGAATAATAAAATCTTCTTAAAAAGAAGATTGTATACTCTTCGAATGACAAAGTCCATGTCGGTTACTGAACACATCAATACTTTGAATACTCTATTTTTGCAACTTACAACAATGGGTTGCAAAATAGAGGGGACTGAACGTGCGGAGCTTCTATTTCAAAGTCTGCCTGATTCATATGATCAACTCATCATCAACCTAACGAACAATATAGACAGTCTAGTTTTTGATGAAATTGCAGCCACTATCTTGGAAGAAGAAAATCGACGCAAAAATAAGGAAAACAGACAAGCAAGTTCGCAGCAAGCTGAAGCTTTGATGATGATGAGAGGAAGACCAATGGAACGTGGCCCCAGTGGGAGTCACAATCATGGCAGATCTCAATCAATAAGTAAGAAGAATATCAAGTGCTACAACTGTGGCAAGAAAGGGCACTTCAAGAAAGATTATCGGTTCAAAAAGAAGAGTGAACACCCTGAGCCATCAAATGCTCAAGGGAATATTGCATGTACCTCGGATGATGGCGATATTTTATGTAGTGAGGCAATATCAAATAATGAAGGCAGAAAATATTTTGCTAATGTCTGGATCATGGACACAGGAGCAACATGGCACATGACTTCCCAGAGAGAATGGTTCCATTAATATAATCCTATCTCAAGAGGGTCTGTGTTCATGAGAAACGATCATGCTTTGGATGTTATTGGTATTGGTTCCATCAAAATAAAGATGTATGATGGCACGGTACGCACCATCTAGGAGGTATGACATGTAAAAGACTTGAAGAAGAATCTATTGTCTTTAGGACAACTAGATATTATGGATGTTCATATAAGACTCATGTCATAAGAATATCCAAAGGAGCGCTTGTAGTGATGAAAGCGAAAAAACTTGCTGCAAACCTATATGTGCTTAAAGGTAAAACACACTAAGAAGGAGAAACATCAACCGCATCAACAAGTTCATTTAAAAAATCAATGATGATATGTCATCGTAAACTTGGTCATATGTCAGAATGAGGTTTGAAGATTCTTGCTGAGCAAAAGCTTCTTCCCGAGCTCAAAAAGGTCTTACTATCTTTTTGTGAGCATTGTGTTACCAGTAAGCAAAATAGACTGAAGTTTAGTAGTTCGTCTGCTAAAAGCAAGAAAATATTAGATCTGGTCCACTCTGATGTCTGGCAAGCACCGGTGGAGTCTCTAGGAGGAGCGAAATATTTCGTGTCATTCATCGACAATTACTCCAAGAGAAGATGGATGTATCCAATCAAGAGAAAGGAAGATGTTTTTCCAGTTTTCAAAGAATTCAAAGCACGGGTGGAACTTGAATCTGAGAAAATGATCAAGTGTTTGAGGAAAGATAATGGAGGAGAATACACTGGTGATGAATTTAATAACTTCTGTAAACAAAAAGGTATTAAATGATAGTTCACGGTAGCATATACTCCACAATAAAATAGAGTAGCAGAGCGGATGAACAGAACCTTATTGGAATGGACAAGAGCTATGTTGGCAACTACAGGGTTGGAAAAAACATTCTGGGCAGAAGCAGTCAAAACCGCCTGTTATGTGATCAATCGGTCACCATCAATCGCAATTGATCTGAAAACGCCAATAGAGATGTGGACAGGAAAACCAGCTGATTATTCTCGCTTACATATATTCAGAAGTCCAGTTTATGTTATGTACAACACCCAAGAAAAATCAAAGTTGGATTCGAAATCTAGGAAACGCATTTTCTTAGGATATGCTGATGGAGTCAAGGGGTATCGCTTGTGGGATCCCACAGTCCGCAAGGTGGTAATCAGCAGGGATGTTGTATTTGTTGAAAACAAGATACAAACAAAAGAAGGTAGCACTTTAAAACAAAAATCAGAGACTACTACAGTTAAAGTCGAAAAAATAGAAGAAGTTCCAATTTCCTCTGAAGTAGCACCAGAGCACGAAGAACAAGAGCAAGCTGAGATCAAAAATCCACAAGTTCGAAGGTCAACTAGGGAGAGAAGAGAACCAGCTTGGCACTCAGATTATTCTATGGAGAGCAATGTTGCATACTGTCTATTAACAGAAGATGAAGAACCTTCAACTTTTCACGAGGCTATGAAAGGCCAAGAATCATCTCTGTGGGTGGCAGTAATGCAAGAAAAAATTAAAGCTCTTCATAAAAATAAAATATAGGATCTTGTTCAATTACCACAAGGAAGGAAGGCTATTGGAAATAAATAGGTCTACAAGATCAAACGCAACGGTAATGATCAAGTGGAGAAGTATCGTGCAAGATTGGTGGTGAAAGGATTCGCTCAAAAAGAAGGTATAGAATTCAATGAGATATTTTCTTCGGTGGTTCGACTAATAACAATTCGAGTAGTCCTAGCGATGTGTGCTATATTTGACTTGTACTTGGAGCACTTAGATGTCAAAACTGCATTTCTTCATGGAGAGCTTGAAGAAGAAATTTATTTGCTCCAACCATAAGGTTTTAAAGAATAGGGAAAAGAGAACTTGGTTTGCAGGTTGAACAAATCTCTATATGGTCTCAAACAGGCGCCGAGATGTTGGTATAAGAGATTTGATTTCTTCATTATAAGCCTTGGATACAACAGACATAGTTCAGATCCTTGTGTTTATTACAAGAGATTTGGTGATGACAATTTTATTATTTTGCTGTTGTATGTTGACGACATATTGGTAGCAGGCCCCAACAAAGATCGTCTTACAAATTTAAAGGCACAGTTCGCTAGGGAGTTTGAAATGAAGGGCTTGGGATCAGCAAACAAGATTCTAGGGATGCAAATTCACCAAGACCGAAATAATAGGAAGATTTGGCTTTCTCAAAAGAACTACTTGAAGAAAATCTTGAGACGCTTCAAGATGCAAGATTATAAGTCAATTTCTACCCCACTTCCTATTAATTTCAAGTTATCCTCAAATATGAGTCCTAGCAATGAAGCAGAGAGGATGGAGATGTCTCGAGTACCATATGCATCAGCAGTGAGAAGTTTAATGTTCGCTATGGTATGTACAAGACCCGACATTGCACAAGCAATGAAAGTGGTTAGTCAATACATGGCTAATTCTGGTAGAGAGCATTGGAATACTGTTAAGAGGATCCCGAGATACATCAAGGGTGCCTCAGATGTTGCAATGTGTTATGGAGGATCAGAATTTACTGTTAAAGGTTATGTTGGTTCAGATTATGCAGGTGATCTTGATAAGAGTAAATCCACCACAGGTTATGTGTTCACTCTTGCTGGAAGAGCTGTAAGCTGGGTCTACATCTACGATGAAAACAGAATATGTACCAGCTACACAAGCTAGCAAAGAGGCAATATGGATGCAGATGTTACTAGAGGAGCTCGGGCACAAACAAGAGAAGATTGCTCTGTTTTGTGACAGTCAGAGCGTTTTATATCTTGTAAAGAATCTAGCATTTTATTCAAGGACAAAACACATACGAGTTCAGTATCACTTTGTCTGTGAGAAGGTGGAAGAAGGCAGTGTGGATATTCAGAAAATTCACACTAATGACAACTTGACAGATATGTTTACAAAGCCGATCAACAGTAACAAGTTCATATGGTGTCGATCTTCTATTGGCCTAGCAGAAACGTAAAATTGCAGTAATTGGGTAGGAAGGATGGTGTGAAGACTTAATTAATTCTCAATTAAATCTTCAAGTGGGAAAATGAAAAGAAAAGTCAAAAAGGTTAGCCTACTTTTGGTGAAAAATGAAAAGAGAAAATGTGTAGGTGCCGCTTTTTGAAAAGAGAAAACGCGTAGGAAAAATTTGTTGACAACGTTTACGCGTTTTCATTCTTCTATAAATAGAGGGCCTCTTGCCCTCATTTAAATCATCCTAGAATGAGAGAGTAAAAATACAAAGAGAGTTATACACCAAGATAAATATTGTAGTCTTGAGTGTCCTCTTTAGTAGTTGTTCCTTTTACAAGAGATAAGTGTTAATTGTTGTTTTCTTCTTGTATTTGAGAGCTATGTACTCCATATTAAATTAGTGAGATCCTTCTACCCCGTGGTTTTTCCCCTCTATCAGTTAGAGGAGTTTCCACGTAAAATTCTCGTGTCTAATTTATTTCCATATTTATTGTCATATCAAACTTTAGTTGTGGTGCTTCCTCTATCCAACAGAACCAGCATTATTATTTTTATATTTAACTTTTTTATTCCACTTTCACAATTTTAATTCTCTCATTATTGAATATATTAAAGTCTCTCACACGGTCAAACCTTCTACATTATGCAAAATCTATCGCTCTATGTTTATAAAGAGATCAAATTTGTTTTTTTGGTATCTTCTTCAAATTTCAAGCACTAAAACTAATCAACACTATTTTAATATCATTACATCAACTTATCAAATTCAGCGCAATATTATTTCGATATCATTAAATAAACTTTTCAAATTTTCGAATCAGGTTTTATTATTCTAACTTTATATTATATATTTTTAATTAAAAATTTACATCGCTTATATTGTTACTTCATAATTTCCACGTATATCCTACCTCTTCAGACCTCCTTTGTAGGATTACATTGAGCATGTTATAATTATTCAATTTATATATGTCAACAAAAAAAATAAGGGCTCTTTATGAAGTTCGGCTTTAGCCCCCCAGACCTGTTGAGACGGCCATACATTATGCGTGCATACGCAAGACTTGTGCGTAGAATTTAGGAATAATCTGCGTATCAATCTATATCTGCTAGAAAATGTAAAATATACCTATTACTCAGTTTGTTCATTTTTACTTATTCTGTATTGACTTGAGACACGTCTTAAGAAGCAATAAATAAAATGACATTTAATTACTATTTCACCCTTTGAATATAATAAATTAAATATTTTGGGAAATAATAGCTAGTAATAAGGGTAAATTGTTAAATTATCTTTTGATTTCTTAAGTAGAGTAGTAGACAAATAAAAAAAAGTCTATTTTTAATATAATGGACAAATAAAAATACATAAAGAGAGTGTATTTAGGTTTCACGTGCTTTTCCTATCAATAAATCATGTCCACACTTGAGTGAAGACACAATTAAGTAATTAACACAAGTGAAGACACAATTAATTAAGTAATTAACAGTATGCTTTTTTAAAGTCATAAAACGATTAGAAGAGATGGTTACACGCTCTAACCAGCATTGCCTATAGCGGTGAAACCATGTGTTAACCATCTTAAAGATGAATAAAATAACGTGTCATTACTTCTACGCATAAAGGATTTTTTTTAAAAAAAATTGCCATTGAATTATCCAGAGTGTACTCTGATCAGTATACTGCTTAAAAAGCAATGAAAGAAATTAACACATTATAGAATGCTTAACACACTATATTAGACTCTGGCATCTTAACATAATAACACGAGCTGCGATACAAAAATGCTCCAATAGTTCTATACAAAAGTAGATATAATATAAAGAAGTGAAAATTGAGATTTGGACTTAGCTTCATGTTCTAATATTCACTAATTAATGACCTCGACCATGACGGCTTGGACCAGAGTATGCTTCATTTCTAAAGACTGGAACATGATCTGATTTGGAGTAGCGTGTCGAAAGTGGTCTTGTAGCCACCGCTGCTATGCTAGAAAAAATGAGGAGAATGGTGATGTTGAATAATATAAAGATGGAGATACTCTTGATGAACCGGTTCCTTGTAGGTAATTTTATCGATGCTTCTAACATTTGAAAAATATTACAAAGTTTAAACTGAATCCAAATTCATGTTGTTTTAAGTTAATGTTTTGGTGGCCTAGGGGTTGAAAAAAATGCATGTTGGCACTTTGGAAAATGTAGTAGTGGCAGCAGGGAGTTAGAAAAAAGTGCAAACTTGTTCCTTCCGTTAAGACAAAGAATGGGCAGTGCGGAGGGACAAACTTAACCCTGTTTTAGGGAATGTCTTGTCCCTTCACTTTAAATGCGTAATACAAGCACTACTAAGCATTTCAGTATTGTCAGTTTAAGTCCCCAAAAGTCAGTATTTTTATTACCGCTATTACACATTTGATTATTTTCAATTTTTCATGTATCTTGGTTGTCATAGCCTCATAAGGCACATGTATGTCTTATCAATAGCTAATACAACATTCCCATTTGCATCTTTTAAGGAGTAGAGAATTATGTTTGTGTGCTCAACATAACTTCATTGGCAAATAGGCTTCTTAACTAGTGGTGAAATCAAAATTTTCATTTAAGTAAGTCAAAATATAAGAAATTAAATATATATAAAAGTCAAATGGATTCAACAGATAGTAGATATGGATTTAAAATTAAACGAAAGAGAAAGTTACAGAAATCACTATATAGTTTGAGAGCTCATTAACAATGCAATTTGTAGCAAAATTCGGTTGTCAAGCTGTATTTGTCCGCACAACGAATACAACTTGTGTCAATTGTATTCGTTCGCAGCGAATACAACCTTTGTCAACTGTATTCTTCGCTCAACAAATACAACCAAGGTGAAATATAAAAAAAATGCAGGGGGTGTATACAAAGATACAAACAACAAAAATACAGGGAACTATAGTTATTTGCTTGAATTGCATTTGTATTCATTTAGATGCTCTACTGTATCAATTTTTATTAGCTTGTATCACTTGTATTCATTCAGTCTAATTTCACGTGTATTATCACTTGTATTCGTTCACTCTGATTTCACTTGTATTCACTCGTAGATATTGTTCAATTGTTACTAGCTGATAGAGAGTGTCTTTTGGAATACATGATAATTTTTACTTCTATTATTTATGCTCCATGGTCTATTACTGGTGATTTTAACAACATTTTAGACGCCAAAGAAAAGATGAGGGGCAATCTGATCCACACAAGCTAGCTAAGAGTATTCCATTTATAAAATATCCAACACCTTCCTAGATAATCCTTAGGATATATACTTTCAATAAATATTTCATAAGCAGGTGAATAGCTTCTGGAAACGAAAAGCTAACCTTAAATGAAATTTAGAAGAGGAAATGGTGAGGGGATTACAAGATGGGGAATGAACCCTCACCAATAAAATGAAAGTTCAGATAGTCAACCAACTGCGCTACTAAAATTCCATAACATTTCCTGATAGTTTTTGTTATGAAGAAGATGAGATTTGATAAGAAGTGGATTCAGACTATCAGGAATCTACTGTCTAAAATGTGGTACATAGTAATTATAAATGGAAAAAGATATAGATTTTTCAAATCAGAAAGATGAGTCAAACAGGGAGACCCCATTTCACCCTCTTTCTTTATGATTGCTTCTGAATGTTTAACTTATATTCTTAATAATTTATACAGTGATCCAAAGTTCAATAGTCCCAACATGGATTCTATTAGATCCAAGGTCAACCATTTAGCTTAAGCTAATGAAATCCTATTGGATTTTAAAGGTGTGAATGAGAAATGAAAGGTTGTGACTTTCCGAAAGGTTGTGACTTTTTTAAAAGAGTTGTGATTTTTCTGAAAGGTTGTGTCTTTTGAGAAGGGTTGTGTCTGTTCCGATAAGCCATAATAAACATATGTTCACACTATCCTTTGTTGTCTATAAATAAAGGAGTTTCCTCTCATTTTTAAACATAAAATTTCTCCTTCTTCTGCATATATATTTTCTTTCAAATAAAGTTGAGTCTTTGTGTGATTTTGTTGCTGGCTTTTGAGTTCGCTGAAATTATTGAAGTTTGAGGTTCCGCTACTTCTTTAATAGTTTATCCGTTTTATCTTGAGAGAAAATAATTCATAACCTCGGGTACAGTGAGGGAATTAAATTCCTTAAGGACACACAGTGAATTCTGTGGACTCGGATACTATTTTTTATTTTCATATTTATTATTTCTGGTTTGCTAACCTTAATACAGGAGGGATAACAATCTTAAGGAATTTAATATTTTTTTCCTGTATTTGAGATTTTTGGATTGGGGCACGACAGATCTTAGAAGTCATTGTCATGGTATCTATATAATTCTACTATGTCTAGGTATGTACATTATTAAGGAATCTTAGACTTGATACTAAAAAGTAGTATTTTTTTTCTTACCATAACCTTTGTCAAATTAAAGATGATTAAGTTAAATAATGTGTTATTGTCTTAATAGTTTTCACAAACTATTTTCAAAGGTTTATTATCTGTTGTGATAAAATTGGGTAGAGAAATACTTTTGTATGTATTACATCCAATATTTGATGCATCTTTCAAGGATCTTAATCCAAGAATGTAGATAGCAAGACATTGTTTTTTCAGAAAAGAAGAAGAAAAGAAAAGTTTAATATTGATTTGAAGAATATAAAAAACATCATCGAATATTAAATTTGTTCCATAAAAGAAAATATTATTTGGTCTGACTACGTGGAAGCTCTATAGAATTTACCATTCATAGATTTAAAGTCAGTCCAATAAACTTGGTAATGAAGGAAAGTTTTTTTAAAATCATATCCTTATGATTTTCTAATTCTGTTTTGGAGACTAAAACTTGTGTAGTTTTCTACTATGTATGAAATTTGATTGTGTCTGATGTTTGGAACTAATATCTTTTGATTTTCTACTTCTTTTGTTTGAAAAATATAAAAACTTCATCGAATAAATCAGACTGTGCATTTGGTTTGAAGAATATAAAAAACTTCACTAATTTATCAAACACTATGTTTGAATAAATATTCTGACTTGAAGAGTATAAAAATTTCGTCAAGAATATAAAGGGTAAACGATTAGAAGAATGTAAAAACTTCATCGTTAACTAGAAACAATGTTGTATTTTTGGAGATTAAAATCTCTTTTTTGTGCTCTGTCTGAATTTGAAATTGATTTGAAGTCATAAAAACTTCATCAGCATTCAAAGTTCATTCAGTTGATGATTTGAAGAATATAAAAACTTCATTGTTAAGTAGAAACAAGTCATACAAAGATGCAACCTTTAGTGTTAGTATTTTCAATACTAAGTGGTCTGTCTAATTGTGACAAAAGAAAAAAAATACTAGTGACATAAAATTAATGATTTTGTGCCTGCAATGAATGCCTCTGTGAATTAAACTTTGACAATATGCAAAGATTGTCAGAGGAAATGAAAGCACTACAAATTTTTTTTGTAGAATATTATCTTTAAAAGAGGTTTATGCTGTCAATATGTATTTTGATAGTATACATTTGAAAGTATGAGAAAACAAATATGTGGAAAATTATTTTCAAATACTTGAAAATAAAATTGAGATAATATTTAAAATATGGGTGTTCTTTGTTTGTGATAAAGACAAAATTAACTTTGGTGTCTAATTTAAATGTGGAAGCACAAGATATGAAATTGAATGACATTCTTGTATTATGTTACACCCACAAAATTCTTGGATTATATATTTTGGTCGTTGAGTTTCTCTTTTACTAGTATATGATATGATATGACTAGTATGAAACTATCAAATTATATATATATATATATATATACTTGTTCAAAAGAGTTGTGTTCTCTTATGAAAAAGTATCACTTAAAATGTTGTGATCTTTCATGAAAATACATGTCTATTAAAATACATTCGGTTCATATGCTCTTATTGGATCCGATGAGACCATGTTCAAGGGTAATTCTGCAACAATCAAAATTGAAGGTTATGGAAAGGTCCTCTTGGAAAGAACAACTATCAAGGTATTGACTTTATACAATGATTGTATTTGACAAAGTTGTAATAAATAAGAACAAAATATTTGTAGGAAAAGATTAATCTCACGGAGGGTCTTTTCAAACTCAATATTTCTGGTCATTCTTACTTGCTTGAGTCAAATTGTTTATTGCATGAAAGTTTGGAAAATGTCAATTACAAAACCTTGTGAGAACTAATCAACTTAGAAGTTTTACCTAATTTTGAGTGCAATAAATCAAAATATAAAGTTTGTGTTGAATCTAAGTATACTAAGCATCCTTGTAAATCTATTGAAAGGAATGATCCCTTAGAATTGATTCACAGTAAAAATTTTGATATGAAGTCAACACCATCTCGTGGTGGAAAAAAGTATTTCATAAATTTTATTGACAATTGCACCTTTCAGAAAGTCACAATCTTTCATTTCTCATTCACACCTTTAAAACCCAACAATCCCCCACATGAATGAAAAAATGACTATTGTTAAAACATATGCATAAAAAACTGTGTGATTTTGTAAGTAAGAATTAATTGCATCTGGATAAGTAGGTTTTCCTTTGAACTTTTCGTATTAAACACATATCGGATATACTCCGTCAATCGATAGATTTGATATCTTTGAACCGTCGAGCTTTGGTGTATACCTAGACAACATAAGTCACACAATCAACCATTTAACTATTTTTGGTTCTAATTGTTTTGTTCGTTTCAGCCATGAACACTTCTTGGTTCATAAGTGCTTAGAGAACTGGCCTTACAAGATTCTCCTTGAAGTGGCTTATACTTCACACTTACATAGGTGATATCTAAATGTGTTATCCCATAGAAACACCATTTGATATTCCCTGTATCAAACTAAGATATCATTAAAAGGTCCTAATGCCTTATCCTTGTTACTAAACATTGTCGCATCATGAGAATGGATCATAAAAATTATTTTAACAATGTTGAACCGTCATCAATGACTTTGTTTGATCTCTTTGAACCTAGATCTTGGGATCTCCAGTCTTCTAAGTAGAGTTACCATCACGATAATTTGTCCTCGGACATAGTCCCACCCTTTGATGATCGCTTAACTCCCTCTCTAGTTAGGCCTTTTGTAACTGGATCCGACACGTTATCCTTTGACTTTACATAGTCAATTGTAATAATTCTACTAGAGAGTAGTTGCCTAACGGTATTATGTCTTCGTCGTATGTAACGATACTTACTGTTATACATATTGCTCCCAGCTCTTCCTATTGCATTTTGACTATCATAATGTATGCATATAGGAACCATTGGTTTGGGCCAAAATGGAATATCTTCTAAGAAATTCTGAAGCTATTCTGCTTCTTCACCGGCCTTGTCTAAGGCTATAACCTTAGACTCCATTGTAGAGAGAGGTATACATGTTTGTTTGGATGATTTCCAAGATATCACTCCTCCACCAATGGTCAAAACATATCCACTTATGGACTTAGTTTCAGTTCACCCAATAATTCAATTTGCATTACTATATCCTTCAACAACTGTTGGATACTTATTGTAATGTGAAGCAAAGTTTTGAGTATGTTCTAAATACCCCAAAACTCGTTTCATTGCCATCCAATGATTTTGGTTGGGATTACTTGTGTATCGACTCAATTTACTTACAGCACAAGCTATGTCTGGCTGTGTACAGTTCATGATGTACATCAAACTTCCTAACACTCTTGCATAATCCAACTGAGCTTGAGTTTCACCTTTATTCTTAGCAAGATCAAGGTTCACATCAATTGGCATTTTTCCACTTTTGAAGTTTAAGTACTTGTATTTTTTAAGTACCTTTTGGATATAATGAGTTTGATACAATGCTATACCTTGAGAAGTTTTATAAATTTTAATTCCCAATATCAAATCGGCAACTCCTACAACTTTCATATCAAATTTACTAAAAAGCATACGCTTAGTAGTATTTATGTTTGCAATGTCGTTACTCATTATTAGCATATCATCCACATATAAGCAAACAATAACAACTTTGTTTGGAGTGTGTTTAATGTAAACACATTTATCACACTCATTAATCTTAAATTCATTTATCAACATGGTTTGGTCAAACTTCACATGCCATTATTTGGGTGCTTGCTTTAGTCCATAAAGTGACTTACCAAGTTTGCAAACTTTATTTTATTTACCAGGAACCACAAAGCCCTCGGGTTGTTCCATGTAAATTTTTTCATCCAATTCTCCATTTAAAAAAGCTATTTTTACATCCATTTGATGGATTTAAAGGCCATATACTGCAGCTAGTCCAATTAACATCCGAATGGATGTAATCCTATTTACAGGTGAGTATGTATCAAAATAATCAAGGCCTTCTTTCTATCTAAATCCTTTGACGAAAAGTCTTGACTTATATTTGTCAATAGTTCCATCAACATTCATTTTTCTTTTGAAAATCCATTTTGAACCCAAAGGTTTGTCTCCTGGAGGAAGATCAACCAATTCCCAAGTATGGTTGCTCAATATTGAATCAATCTCACTATTGACAGCCTCTTTCCAAAAAGATGAGTCCACAGCGGACATAGCTTCTTTGAATGTTTAAGGCTCATGTTCAAGAAAAAATGTTACAAAATCAGATCCAAATGAAATAGATGTCCTTTGACGTTTACTACGCCTTAGATTTTCTTTATTAGGTGCATTCTCCTTTGGTTCTTCTCTAGGTCGTTTAGACCCTTCACTATATACTTCAAATCTAGTTTTACACGGATAGATATGCTCAAAAAATTTAGCATTATCTGATTCTATTATCGTATTGTCATGAATATCCGAATGTTCAAACATATGAACCAAAAATCGATATGATTTACTATTTGTAGCATATCCAATGAAAACACAGTCCACAGTCTTAGGTCTTATTGTGACCTTCTTAGGTTTAGAAACTTGGATTTTGGCTAAACACCCCCACACTTTGAAATATTTCAAGTTTGATTTTCTTTCTTTTCATTTCTCATATGAAATAGACTGTGTTTTGCAATGGGAAACTCTATTGAGTATTCGATTCGATTTGCTGTAAGGATGGTTTCCCCCCACAAGTTTTGCGGTAAACTTGAACTTATAAATAAGGCATTCATCATTTCCTTTAAAGTTCGATTTTTCTTTTCTGCAATTCCATTTGATTGAGGTGAGTAAGGGGCCGTAGTTTGATGGATGATTCCATTTTCCAAACATATTTCTGCAAAAGGAGATTCATACTCTCCACCTCTATCACTTCTTATCCTTTTTATGACTTTTTTAAAAGAGTTGCAATTTTTCTGAAAGGTTGTGTCTTTTGAGAAGGATTGTGTCTGTTCCGATAAGCCACAATAAACACATGTTCACACTACCCTTTATTGTCTATAAATAGAGGATTTTCCTCTCATTTTAAACATAAAATTTCTCCTTCTTCTGCAGATATATTTTCTTTCAAACAAAGTTGAGTCTTTGTGTGATTTTGTTGCTGGTTTTTGAGTTCGCTGAAATTATTGAAGTTTGAGGTTCCGCTACTTCTTTAATAGTTTATCCGTTTTATCTTGGGAGAAAATAATCCATAACCTCGGATACAGTGAATTCTGTGGACTCGAATACTATTTTTTATTTTCATATTTATTGTTTCTAATTTACCAACCTTAATACAGGAGGGATAACAAATCCTTAAGTGAAATCCTACTTTTTCAACAGATTGAAGTCCATCCCAACCTAAGTAGGTGCAGGGTGTTTTTTCCGTGGTCTATGTATAATTTTGAGCCATATATGAAAAGACATCCACTCTTGGAATGGATGGATCGAAACAATATATTTTTTATAGTAAATAATAATATCCGATATAGAAATTAATATAGGTTATCTAAGTTAGATATGACGGAAAAATCCAAGATTATAAGTTAACTATTGAAATTTTATAGTTTGACCAACTTAGAGAAGATGTGTCCCACATTACAAGTACGAGACATTATTAAACGATAAATAACAACCAGCCAAACAAGATGTTGGGCAATTCTACAAATTAAAGTACTGCATAAGCAATATCGCGTGCCTTGCACCTTGCAGTGAGTGGTTCAGCTTTTGCGAGAGTGAGACCACTCCCTTCAGCAATATCGGTGTCTTGGCTAACTATTTCCCACTCGAAACACTGAACTAAAGTTCCAACAGCTAAAGCAATCACACGTTGAGCAAGTCCAGCACCTGGACATGTTCTTCTTCCCATTCCAAATGGCAGTAACTCCCACGGTTTCACCTCGATACCTTCAAATCTCTCTGGTCTAAAACTTCCCGGGTCGTCAGCCCACACCAACGGATCCCTATGAACAGCCCAAGCATTCACCAATAGGATCGTCCCACGCGGAATGTCAAAACCACCTATTTTGGTATCATCAGCTGATTGATGGGGTATTAACAGTGGTGCTGCTGGACTTAATCGGAAAGTCTCCGAAATGATACTTTGAAGATATTTCAAATTGGGCAAATCAGTCTCATTAACTAAACGATCAGTACCAACATGGTTGTCTATTTCAATTCTTACTTTATTCAACACTTGTGGATGGTTAAGCAAATGTGTCATTGCCCATTCTATAGTCACAGCCGTTGTGTCTGTTCCCCCAATCACTATGACCTGCGTTTATTGAACCTTACATCTCGAGAAAATATCATGGATATATCTACAACTTTTTAATGGAGTATATATTTTTAATCGAAAAATCAAATCAAGCAATATCTTACTCTATAATTAGTACATGTCACTGGAATATTTAATTCTTTGTTCAGCTTGTTGTTTTCGTTTTTTCTTAGGAGTACGCTTGCCAAGTACTAGGTATATTTGTTGATGTTTGTGCTCAAGTGAAATAAATAATGGGAAAATGGACAAATATATCTTTTAATTTTGAGTTAGATATATTTTCCATTTAAAAAATGGTGCATATATGCCCTAACGCATAATATATGATGTATATTTACCTTTTTGTTAACAAATCTATATTTATTGAATTAAAAAAAAAATCTTTATAATTCCACAAAATGCCACGTAGTTTAAAAAATTACCTCACCCATTTTTTTTAATCACCCCATCCAGATCCGACTTGGACCCAACCCAACCCGACCCGACCTAAATGAAAAAACCCAATCCCTCTTATACTCTGTCATAAAATGAGTTTGGGTTGGGTCTAATAAAAAAAGATTGATTTTTTTTAGTTCTGTTGGATCTAGGTCAGGTTTGTAGGGGGGTAAAGAAAATGGACGGTCTAATTTTTTATGTCACATGACATTTTTGAAATTTAAAAATTAATTTTATGATATATATTTTTTAAAGTTCAGTTTGTTAACTAAAAGAATAAATATGCATAATTTGTTAAACAACGAGGATATTTATATTATATGCATCATTTTTTTAAAGAAATGTATATCTGCTCTAAATCGTAAAATTGAGTGGTATATATGCCCTTTTTCCCAACAAATAATAATTAAAGGGTACACATATATATTTGTGTAGTATATATGAGGATGCAGGAGAGTTGAAAGCTTACCAATATAATTCCTTTAATGATATCATCAGTATAGTAGTCTGGTTGCGATTCTTGCAAAGAAAGCAAATTATCAATCATGGTATTTTGGTTCTCCACACCACGGTATTCATCAATTAAATCTTGCAAGAATTCATCCAATTTTTTACCAAGCTGCGTGAGCGCATTCTTTTTAATAAACTTATAAATCCAACCAAATGGTACAGGCAAAAAATCATCTACATTTGATGCACCTCCATTGCTAAAAAACTCATCTATAAGCTCACGAAAATATATTGCCTTGCCTTTATCTTGATCGAAAAATCCGTCTCCAGATACCATTCTCATGATAACATTAAATGATAATTCAGTAAATTTGGACTTAAGTTCAAAAATGGTACCAAAATCGTTACAACTTTGGAACAACTTATGCAAAAGAAGCTTGACTTCATATTGTCGAATGTTTTGTGACTTGTTGAGACTAGTAACGGAGAGGATTTCAAGTGCACAAATACGGCGTAGGTTGCGCCAATGGTCGCCATAACATGAATCAATGATTGTTGTGCAGTTGTATCCTCCGATCATTAAAGGAGGGCGATTGGCAAGGGCGATATCATTCTTGGTGAAGCATTCCTTCACTGAGGATGGAGATGATACCACCACCACGAGACGTTTGCCTAATTGAAGAGAGAAAATAGGACCATATTTTTCAGAAAGATTTTCAAGGGTGCGATGTATATGTTCTTTCAAAATATAGAGATGTCCTATTATAGGAAACTTAAGTGCTGGGGTTGGTGGGAGGTTATCTTTGTTTAGTGTCAATGACACAAGTTTGAAGACTAGAAACAATAGGGAAATAGTGAGAGGTGAAAATAACCAAACTATTTCCATTCTTTTCAACGGACTTAATTATCTTCTCTAGTTAATTAGTGCTGTAACTAGGGGACATTCATCAAGTTTATATAGGAGGCTAGGTGAAGTCACGTTTATTCTGAATCTCTACAAGCCAATCAAATACTTTCACGTGTTTGTTCGTTGTTATTTTTGATTCTCTCTTTTGTTTCTTCTCTGACATCTAATTAATTAAATCTTGAATAAGGCATGAGGAAACATTATTAGTGATTTAGCTGCCATAAAATTTTGAAAAATTATAATTAAATATTTGTTTGACCGTCAAATTTGATTAAATTTTGAAAATTTAATTAAAATAATATCTCAGGTCATTTAATTATGAGTATTTCTTTTAGAAAATCAGTCAACTTTATTTTGTAATCGAAATGTCATTCAACTATTAATATTTCACCTACAAATTCACTCAATCTATTTAATTAATTTTTTAATTAAATTTATTGAAATGAAATTTTTATTTAATGCCAAATTTTTAAGAAACAAAAAGGTACCCATTTTAACCATTTAATGATCTAACCCGTAAAAATATAGTATTGACCATGGCTCTTTTAGGTATTATCTCAATATTTTACGTAAAATAAAAGGGTCTTGGTCATGAATATTATTGCCACGATCCAAAATTTAAGATTATGATGGCGCCTATTCTACCGTTGATAGGTAAGCTAACTCTTTGCTAATACGGCAACATTATAAATAAATACGGAAAAGTAAGGTAACTAGTCTTAAAATCCAAAATCTTCCCTAAAAGAAAATACAAAACGCAAAATACTGAAAAAAATAAACAGTAAGGTAATTAGTCTTAAAATCCAAAATCTTCCTTAAAAGAAAATACAAAATGCAAAATTAAAATTATCTCAAGACTAAGTGTCAGCAACACAAAAGCTCACTATAAGAGAGGAATAATTATTTTTTAAAAAAAAAATCGACGAGATTCTAATTAATTTATTTTTGTTAGGAAAACTAATGGACGGACAATTATTAAAGTGCAAAACTGATGTTGAAAAGTATAAATAAAAATAATGTAAGCACAAAATTAGTATTTGTATTTAAATGATACAAAAAATAGATATGGTGCAATAGTGACATAATAATATAGTGACAATCCAATTTTTCCACTTTTAACACTCCAACATCATCCAAATTTTCCTGTAAAGCCACTTGTGCTGATAAGCAAAACAACACAAATGTGTGCCCCTCACAAGTAACATTGTTGCTACGTAACATTGTGGCAAAGACAGTCAACGAAAATAAGCCACTTATTAAATAGGTTTCATAAAAAAGTATTCTGGCAAGTGAAATTATTCCGCCATTTTAATTATTTTTTTGGTGGGTTGAGGGGGTGTCAACAATTCAAAATAGTTGAGGCTGACGATCCTTTTTCTTTTTCTGTTTCAGCTCAAAACAGGTTAGGGAAGAAATTTAAAAGGTTTTTTTAAAAAAAAAACCTCTTTTTTTTTCAGTTTCCACTTAATGTTTAGTATCTACATTGAAGCCCTGATTAATCCATATTAATATTGTGTAAGGCACATTCAAGAG
The DNA here is from genome assembly GCF_947179165.1 of Solanum dulcamara. Classification (NCBI taxonomy): domain Eukaryota; kingdom Viridiplantae; phylum Streptophyta; class Magnoliopsida; order Solanales; family Solanaceae; genus Solanum; species Solanum dulcamara. The sequence continues at coordinate 37,927,714 of NC_077247.1, forward strand.
AAAAGCCTCCGAATTTTTCATACCAAAGCTTGAAGTCAAGATTTTTGATTAAGGGTAGAGAAACTTTATCCAGCCCATTGCAATACTTATTGGCAACAATGATCAATTACTTAAACTAAAAATGTTAACAATTATCTATTTTAATTTAAAATATTATTTTTTAAAATTTGGCAATTTGCTAAACATTAAATGAAAAACTCTTAAGTTACAATATTAGAAATTCCATAACTCTAATTTATTTATTTTTTTGACAAATCTAATATACTTTTTGTAGAGGTTCATTCCATGCCACAGATATTTTTTACTTTGTTACAAAGTTTAAAATTAGATAGTCAAAAATGTAAATTTGGTAGTTGGCAAATTTCAACAATCAAAAGATCATTATTTTTGTCAAACCAAATCTCACCAATAAACCTACCAAAGTTTAAACTATTCGTTTCTTCATGATGTCACCCGTGATATCATAGGGACAATTTTTTTTTATAAGTAGAACACTCTTGCTCATTTGTTAAACACACCAAGATAGAGAGAAAAATATTAGAGAGCAAAAGTAAGGTATTCCATAAACTATAAGAAAATAGTTTGAGAAGAAAAATAGAGTGTGAGCGATATTTTAGTAAGGTGGAAAATCAGAAGAGTGTTATTCCTTTTGAGCGTGTTGTGGTCACTTTGAGTATTGTACTCGTGACTATCAGTGTAAAATTTCTTATTATAGTGATATCAGTTGCTCCTCTTGGCTCTTGGTTTTTCCCTTATTTAAAATAATTTCCACGTAAATTTTTGGTGTCATTATTTTCACTATTTTGATCATATATATTTTCGTGTTAGTCCACATTTTCCCAACAAACTGGTATCAGAGCAAGGTTATATCTAAGTATGCTCTGTGGTTGCAGCACAATCTGAACTTTCACATCAGAAAAAATTTATTTTGACTTGCAAAAACTATATATTTTTGGGAAAAATGATGGAAGCCAACACAAATAGAATGACTACTTTGAATTGTGTTAATTATGCCATTTGGAAGGGGAAAATGGAAGATTTTTTTTATGCCAAGAATTTTTATCAACTAATCTTTATCACTGTAAAGTCTAAAAATAAAACAGATGAAGAGTGAAATATGTTGCATAGACAGATTTGTGGATTTATTAGGCAATGGGTTGACGATAATGTGAGAACAATATTTCTGGGGAGACACATGCTCGAATCCTATGAAAGCATCTTGAAAGCTTGTATGCTCGGAAGACTAGGAACATCAAAATGTTCTTAATAAAATAAATGTTAAGTTTAAAATATCATATGGTTCTCCAATGGCAGATCACCTGAATAATTTTCAGGGAATCATGAACCAATTATCTGCTATGGGCATTAAATTTGATGAAGAAATCAAGGTTTGCTTCTACTTGGTTCCCTACCAGACTCTTGGGAAATATTTAGAACTTCATTGTCAAATTTTTCTTTGGAAGGTGTGATCTCTATGAATTTTGCCAAGAGCAGTGTCTTGAACGAAGAGATGAGAAGAAAATCTCAAGGTTCTTCTTCTTCGAATGTCCTGGTGACTGGACATAGGGAAAAGACAAGAGTCATGGTTCTCAGAATAGAGAACATAACTAAAGAAATTTCAGAGGCGGACTTAAGGATATTGAGTGTTATCATTGTGGCATGAAAGGGCACATAAAGAAGTTATGCCCGAAATTGAAAAGGGGGAACAAAGACAGAGAGGAAAATAAAGAAAATGACAATGAAAATTGCCTAGCCACTATCACCATAGAAGATCTTATTACTGTCCTTGATGCAGATCTAATAAATATTTCTTGTGATGAGCCAAGCTGGGTTGTGGACACTGGTGCTGCATCTCATGTGGCATGAAGGAAGGATTTTTTCTCTTCCTATACTCCTAGTGACTTTAGAACCTTGAGTATAGACAATGAGACTATACGTAGGGTGGTTGGTGTTAGTACAGTTTATTTGGAAACGAGTGTTGGAACTAAACTAGTTTTGAATAATGTAAAACATGCATCTGATGTTCGTCTTCACCTAATTTATGTTGGTGTTCTAGATGATGAAGAATATGTTAGTACCAATGGTGATGGAAAATGGAAACTCATTAAGAGTTCCTTGGTTGTGGCTCGTGGTAATAAATGTCATGGTCTATACTGGACTACAACTTCTACTTATGTCAATATAGTGAATGCAGTTGAGAGCAATAACTCTTCGACGTTATGGAACAAGAGGCTTAGTCACATCAGTGAGAAATGACTTAATATTTTGGTCAAGAAGAAATTGTTGTCAAATTTCCAAAATGTTAAATTAGAAAAATGTGAGCATTGCTTGGCTGGAAAACAAAATAGAGTTTTCTTTAAGTCTAACCCCCCTTCAAGAAAGACAAAGTTGCTTGAGTTGGTGCATTCTGATTTATGAATTCCAATGAAGATAAGGACTCTGGGTGGTGCACTCTACTTTGCCGCTTTCATTGATGACTGCTCAAGAAAGCTTTCAGTCTATGTTTTGAAGATTGAAGACCAAGTGTTAGGTGTCTTTTAGCAGTTTCAGGCTTCAGTTGAAAAAAAAACTAGAAAAAATTGAAATATATTCGTACTGATAATGATAGTGAATATTATGGACCATTTGACAAATACTGCAAGCATCAAGATATTAGACACCAAAAGACTCCTCAGCTTAATTTGTTGGATGAGAGAATGAACATGGCTTTGATAGAAAGAGTTGGATGTTTGTTTTCTTAAGAAAAGTTGTCGAACTCATTTTGGGGTGAGGCCTTATTGACCGTTGCACATATTATTAACTTATGTCCTGCTGTTCCTTTGAAAAGTGATGTTCCAAATAGAGTTTGATATGCAAAGGATGTTTTCTATGACCATTTTAAGAGTATTTGGTTGCAAAACTTTTGTACTTGTGCCGAACGATGACAGGGCGAAGACAAAGTAGTACATCTTTATTGGATATAGCCTTGATGAATTTTGTTACATGGTATATGATCCAATTAAGAAGAATCTTGTGAGAAGTCGCGATACCATCCTCATGTAAAATCAAACCATTGAAGACATTGACAAAGCGAAGAAACTAGAATCTTCAAGTTCTGATGGCGTAGTCCATATTGATCAAGTTCCTCATACAAGTGTGTATGATGTTGTTGGGTTTTATGATCATGGTGATGCTCAGAATTAAGTCCCAGATCAACATATTAATGTTGATGATAACAATGATGTTGTTAATGATGATCCTTCTGCTTATGAAGTTGTGGAAGAATCAAATATTCCTCTTAGGAGGTCCTCAAGACATCGTATTCCTTCCTCTCGATATTCACCTAATGAGTATGTGCTAATGTCACGACCCAAGCCTAGGTCCTAGACGTGACATGGCAAATGAGGAACCCGAAAGTACCTCAAACAAACCTCTTAGCATTCTTTTAGCCTTTCATAGGTAATGATGACAAATAGACAAGCGGAAATCATAATAATAAATCTTCAACTTACATATGTCCAACAATGCCTCTAACTATTAGATTTAATGGGGCTAAGACAAGTTCCTAGCTCACCCTCAATCATAATAGAAGAAATGCCATAATAAAATATCTTAACATATCATAAGCTAGAAAGACAAAGGAGTATTGTTCCCGGAACATGGGAACTCACCAAAAATAGTCTTCAATGGAATATCAACTAGCCACGTGGAGGAGAACGAGGAGGAGCACCGATCCCTACATGGTGATATCATGTAGGCAAAAGAGTATGCGTTAGTACTTTGAATGTACTAAGTATGTAAGGATGCATGAACATTGAGAAAATATTATAACATTTATGTAATATGGAACATAATGTAATACATGCATAATAAATCATATGGATATCCTTTAAAACATTCATTTTGTGGGAAATTAACCATAATCGACATTTAAGACCATGCGAGCTATTACATGGAATCCAACATAACCCCCTACGTTGGCCGGGGAGACTACTTGCCAGGTAGAACTCCGTCAACTTCATTCATTTCTTTAACTTTAACTTTAAGGGCTATTTATGGATCCATTAGCCTAAGCCTACAAGGGCTCCTATGTTGGCACATAGTTAATGAGACAAGGGGTTGCTACTAGGATTCTCTTACCGAATCTCACCCCAATGCCTCATTCGGTGCTAAGTCAATCCCACGGAATAGTTTAATACTTCAAAATATTCATATCATATAACTTGAGAATTCAAACATCATATTCGGTAGAATAGCTCATTAAAACATTTGATAATTCAAATATGCAAGAATTTTCCTTATTGCATAAAGAATCCAATATTCATATCATTTCATCATTCTTTCATTTCATAAGACTCCCTTTTTTATCATAAATATTGCTTTCATAAATATTTATTTGGAGTCAAAACTTTCAAGTCAAACTTTATTAAAAACATAGTAAAACTAGGTGGGTTCAAATCACTTCAACTTAAAAACATGTATGTAAATAAATATTCATAAATACTTTGAAATCCATTAATTAAAAGTCATACTTTAGACAATCCACCATGAATTTCAAGAACCTTTAAAAATATAAATAAATAAATTACTTGCAATCCATCAATTCATACATATCAAATTATGTTGTATCAAAATAGACCAATAATCATTAGTTTAACCATGATTCATACTATTAAGTAAAAAATAAAAATTACCATAACAAAAATATTACTTGAAATCAAGATATTTAATTGAAAGAGTTTTTGGACTACATGGGTGGAAGAACCCATGGATAAACACCCACATAACTTAGAGTAAAGCTTAAAGAAAATAAACATAATTTATCATATAATCAAAATAATTTAGACATGAGAATGGAAGGAATACTCTCATTGAAACCTTACATACCTAGAGACCGAAGCTTTAGTTGGTACCGAAAGACTTAATGAACACTCTTGAGTCCTAGTTTCTCTCCTCGCCGGAACGTTTTGTGTACTACCCGGAGTATATGAATCACCGGAATTGTATTTCTTCACTACTAAGAACTAAAACTATATTTGAGAATGTGTAAAGAAGTGTATAGAGAGAAGATTTGCTTGAGAAAGTTTGATGAATAAAATGAGGAAATAAGGTGGGTATTTATAGGTGGAAAAGATGACCTAACAATAAATAAAATAATTATAAAGAAAAATCTGAAAATTTAGTGGAATATATTGATGTCATGGATGATGTTAAATCAAAGACAATTTATGTCATGAGTGATGTCAAATGTATCTAGATCTTTCTATGGTAGGTGAAATGAGTTATCTTTGACAGAATACTCTTTTTGGGAGCTGCGTTTGAATAAGATAAATTCCTTATTAGGATTCGGTGTCTTCATAAGAATTGTATATATGGAAGTCTAGTGTCATATCGTTCAAGAATCAACCAATTTGGATAAACCTATAGTGAGATATGATTTTACTTCTATAAACACTCATTTCCTTCACAACATCCTACCTTACAAAAATTAATTTATTTGACCTATGTAACCCTCGAAACTTAAAATATGGTCTTCATATAAGTTGTAGGTAATGATCTTGCGGTTACTCAGAAATTTGAATCACTCAATTTGGATATTCCTATGAAAAGTTATGCCCAAAATACAGAGGTTGTATCATGTTTAGGCAAAAATTAAAACATCGTATACAATGTTTTTAGGGGATGTTACATTATCTCCCCCTTGGGAAAATTCGTCCTCGAATGATAAAAGACTTAGCTTGAGTAGAGTAGAGTGTTAAAAAACAACCTATTATTAATACAACAATGTAATTTAAAATATCGTTTAAAACATATTTTATAATTTTGCAAGCATATGACAAAAAAGGTTGAGATGTAAAGATTTCAAGTAATTGAGCAAGGGCAACTTAATACCTTAGGTTTGGGTAGAGGGGAGAAGATGAGGGTATCTCTTAATCATATCCGCTTCCGCTTCCCATGTTGCACTTTCTATTTGTTGATTTCTCCAAAGGACTTTAACAGATGTAACTTCTTTGTTCCTCAATCTCTTAACTTGCTGGTCCAAAATTTCTAGAGGAACTTCTTCATAGGTCAAGTTTTCTTCAATATTCACTACTCCCATAGGTAGAATGGAACTAGGATCACCCATACGTTTTTTTCAACATAGACACGTGAAACACCGGATGAACCATGGCCATTTCCAATGGTAATTCCAACTCATATGCAATCTTACCAACACGTCTCACGATTCTATAAGGCCATACATATCTAGGGCTCAATTTCCCTTTCTTGCCAAATAGAACCACACCTTTCATGGGTGAAACCTTCAGATACACCCAATCATCCACATTAAACTCAAGATCCCTTCTTCTAGTGTCAGAATAGGACTTTTGATGACTTTGAGCTATTTTCAACCTTTTTGTAATGATCTTCACCTTCCTTAAAGCATCAAATACCAAATCGGGGCCCAACAAGGTCATCTCGCCTACTTTGAACCAACCAATTGGTGATCTACATCGTCTCCCATACAAAGCCTCAAATGGCGCCATCTCAATACTTGAGTGGTAACTATTATTATAGGCAAACTCGATGAGAGGTAGATGATCATACCAATTCCCTTTAAACTCCAACACATAAGCCTTTAACATATCCTCTAGTGTTTGAATCGTCCTTTCGGCTTGCCCATCCGTTTGAGGATGGAATGTTGTGCTCAACTTTACCTTAGTACCGAGGCCTTTTTGAAATGATCTCCAGAAGTGTGAAGTGAATTGGGTACCACGATCTGAAATAATGGATAATGGCACACCATGCAACCTCACCAACTCCCGAATATACAACTTGGCATAGTCTTCAACACTATAGGAAGTTTTAATCGGTAGGAAGTGAGCTGACTTAGTCATTCTATCAACAATTACCCAAATCGAGTCATGACGCTTCCGGGTATGAGTTAAACCCACTACAAAATCCATATTCACATCTTCCCACTTCCAAGTAGGGATTTTAATGTCTTGAGCTAGTCCACCCGGTCTTTGATGTTTGGCCTTTACTTGTTGGCAATTTGTACATTCGGACACAAACCTTGCTATGTCCTTCTTCATGCCACCCCACTGTCACGCCCCGAGAGGGTACCCTAGGCGTGGCCGGTACTCAGAAACTATCTCTGGCCTCTGAGAGAACCACTTGGTCTCATCACTTATTCATTCATCAGCGGAAGACTTAATAAGAATACTTATATGGGCTCTCCATTAACAACATCTAATGAAAGAAGAAATTTTTTTAGAAGAAGTAGTTTTAAAGAAGAACTACTCCAATTACATCATTAAACTCTATCTATGAAGCCTCTAATACTCTTAAATGGTGCCAATGACATATCCATGACTACCTTAAAAGAAACATAATACTCAACAATACTTAAAGGATAAAGAGTTCCTCCGAATATAAGAAGGACTCACCAAATAGCTGAAAAATAATGATCTTCAACGAAGCGCCTGTTGAGAATCTCTAACACCTGTATCTGCATCATAAAACGATGCAGGTCGAATGATGTCAGTACGTGGAATGTACGAGTATGTAAAATGGCAGGAAGGTAAGGACAAATATCAAGAAACTTCTCTCAAGAAAACTCAGCTCAGAACTCAACATCATCTCAACATCAATATGTAATGCAAGTTTAAAATATAATAATAAAAATAATAGTAACAAGCAATGCTTACTCAATTGGGAGTTTCTCTAACCGACAACCATCACTTATGAGCTAGCGATGATACAACGAAGCGATGTCGTTGCCACATCCATCCAATACCTTGCCAGGGTAAAGGACATCACCATCTTGGATCCACTCATCAAAGTCCTCTTTTTGAGACTTAAGAGGCATAGCCTCCATCCTACGCTGGCTACGTAGTTCTGGGGTTTGAGTCAATTAAACTCTTACCCAACTCGGTGCTCAATACTACTCCCAAAATATGTGCTCATATTAAACTCATCATCTAGTCTCATTGGAATTTAATTTAAATCATCAAACTCATCTCATTACCACTTCATCAATTATTATACTTCGAAAACATTATTTACATCTCATCAAAACATGTTGCTCAAAACATCATTTACTCAAAAAACATCATTTAAGCTCAATTATTTTGCTCTTTCAAAACTCAATAAAATACATATATAGTATTAATTTATATCACTCTTTTTATCAATGAAAATATTAAAAAGCCAACATCTTTACTCAAAATATGTTTAAAAATATTCATGAACATCAAATCAATTAGGATTCATGGGAAAGTAGCCATGAACAATAATTTCAATAATATGAGAGATAACAATAATAATAATAATAATATTAATGCATAAATATATCAAACTCAATAGAAGAAGAATTATTTCATTTAGAATTTAAGATTTGGATAAAACTCAACTATAACTCAATTATAATAAATTTAAATATTGGGCGCATGGACGAACTCAATCCAATGCTATGAAAGCCTTACATACCTTAAATCGGAAACTTTACTTCGAATTGGAACACTCTTGGACCTCTAGCCTTTTCTTCTCACCGATTTATTTTGTGTACTACCCGGAGTATAAGAATCACTAGAGTAGTATTTTTATACTACTAAAACTAAAACTATATTTGAGAAGGAGTAAAGAAGTATATAGAGAGAAGAGTTGCTTAAGAAAGATTGGTGAATAAAATGAGGAAATAAGGTGGGTATTTATAGGTGTGGAGGATGGACCTAACAATAAATAAACATAATCATAAAGGATGATCTTGAAAATTCAATGGAGAATTTTGATGTCATGGATGATGTCAAATGGTTCTAGATCTTTCTATGGTAGGTGAGATGAAATCTCTTTTAACGAAATATCCGTTTTCAAAGCTGCGTTTGAATAAAATAAATTCCTTATTAGGATTTGATGTCTTCATAAGAATTGTAGATATAGAAGTCTAGTTTCAGTTAGTTCAAGAATTATTCAATTTGGAGCATTCTACATCGAGATATGAATTTTATTCTACAAACACTCTATTCCGTCACAGCACTATGTCTTGCAAAGATCAATTTATTTGATCTACTTAAACTCCGAATCTTAAGATATGTTTTTCATGAAAGTTGTAGGTAATGATGTTGTGGTTACTCAGAAATTTGAATCACCTAATTTGGACCATCCTATGAAAAGTTATGCCCAAATTACTTTAGGCATAAGAGAACATAATCAAAATACTTTTAGAATATGATCAAAATACTTTAGAACATGATCAAAATTCTTTAGAACATGATCAAAATACTTTTAGAACATGATCAAAATACTTTAGAACATGATCAAAATCTTTAGGCATGAGAGAACATGATCAAAATACTTTTAGAACATGATCAAAATCTTTAGGCATGAAAGAACATGATCAAAATACTTTTAGAACATGATCAAAATACTTTAGAACATGATCAAAATACTTTAGAACATGATCAAAATACTTTAGAACATGATCAAAATACTTTAGAACATGATCAAAATCTTTTCATGCCTTCATATAAGTACTTTTGATAAATCAACAATTTAATGCATTTAAAAGCCAATATAAGTTAATATAAGATAGGTAATTAAATTTCATATATTTAATAATCTATGCATTTGGAATTATGATATGAAAAATCCATAAAGTTTCATGCTTGAATTAAATAGAAAACTTTGATAATTTATTTGGACTTCATGAAAGAAAGGATCCATGAATCAATAATATTTATGGGGTGTTACACCCACCAATACAACTCTTTTAAGTCTCGGTACATTTTTGTTGAACCGGAATGAATGGAGTATCTAGAATTATGAGCCTCCATCAAGATCAAACTCCTTAGGCCATCAACATCTGGAACACATATCCGACCTTGGTAGTATAGAACCCCATCTCCCCCTTGGAAAAAAGCCTCTATCTTCTTTTCCTTTACCAACTTCTTTAACTCGATAAACTTTGGGTCAAGATCCTGCTTTGATTTAACATCCACCACCAAAGAGGATTCAGACCTATTTTGAACAACCATACCCCCATCATTAGTACTACCCAAATTCACCCCTAATCTAGCCAATCGGTGAACATCTTTCACCAACTCCCTCTTCCGTTCATCCACATGGGCCACACTCCCCATAGACACTCTACTAAGTGCATCAGCAACCACATTGGCTTTACACGGATGATAGTGCATACTCATGTCATAGTCCTTAAGGAGTTCTAGCCACCTCATTTGCCTTAGATTAAGGTCCTTTTGGGTGAACACATATTGAAGACTCTTATGATCATTATACACATCCACATGCACCCCATAGAGGTAATACCTCCAAATCTTCAGAGCAAAAACAACGGCCGCCAATTCAAGGTCATGGGTAGGGTAGTTGCGCTCATGCACCTTTAGTTGCCTAGAAGTATAGGCTATTACCTTGCCTTTTTGCATTAAAATACAACCTAAACCAATCTTTGAAGCATCACAATAAACTACAAACCCTTCTAATCCTTCTAGGAGAGTCAAAATAGAAGCAGAGGTAAGTCGATCTTTTAAGGTCTGGAAACTCTTCTCACACTCATCTGTCCATATGAATTTGGATTTCTTTTGGGTCAATTTTGTCATAGGAGATGAAATGGAAGAAAAGCCTTTGACGAACCTTCTATAGTACCCAGCTAGACCTAAGAAGCTCCTAATGTCTGAAGGAGATAATGGTCTAGGCCAATTTTTGACTGCCTCTATTTTCTTAGGATCAACCTTGATTCCATCACCGGACACTACGTGACCAAGAAATGCTACCTCCTTTAACCAAAATTCACACTTACTAAATTTTGCAAATAATTGTTTATCCCTCAATGTTTGAAGAACAACTCTCAAGTAATTTTTATGTTCTTCCTCACCCCGAGAGTAAATTAAAATATCATCAATGAAGACCACTACAAAGGTATCAAGGTAAGGTTTGAACACCCTATTCATCAAGTCCATAAACACCGCCAGTGCATTCTTCAATCCAAAACTCATTACCACAAACTCATAGTGACCATACCTTGTTCGGAAGGCTGTTTTGGGAATGTCACACTCCCTTACCCGTAGTTGGTGATAGCCGGACCGAAGGTCGATCTTAGAGAAGTGACTTGCCCCTTGCAATTGATCAAACAAGTCATCTATTCTAGGGAGTGGGTACTTATTCTTAATGGTCATCTTATTTAATTGCCGATAGTCTATGAACATTCGAAGTGACCCATCCTTCTTTCTTACAAATAAAACGGGAGCACCCCATGGCGAAATACTTGGTCTTATGAACCCCTTCTCCAACAAGTTCTTTAATTGTTCCTTCAGCTTTTTTAATTCTGCTGGGGCCATGCGGTAAGGAAGAATAGAGATAGGTTGGGTATCGGGGAGGAGATCGATACCAAAATCAACTTCCCTTTCGGGAAGGACACTGGGAAGGTCATCGGGAAAGACATCGGGGAATTAATTGACTATAGGAACTGACTCAAGAGAAGGACTTTTGGAGTTGACATCCCTAACCCTCACAATGTGGTAAATACATCCCTTAGAAATCATTTTGCGAGCCTTAAGATAAGAAATAAACTGACCCTTTACCGCCGAATCATGACCCTGCTATTCGATAACTGGCTCATTTGGAAATTGGAACTTGACTCGACGATTTCTACAATCTATGGAAGCATAAGATGCATGTAACCAATCCATCCCAAGAATGACATCAAAATCTATCATGTCAAGCTCAATGAGATCATAAGGAATAACTTTATGCAAGATAGACACAAGGCAACCCCTATAGACCTTTCTAGCAATAACTAACTCACCAACGGGAGTAGACACCAAATAGGGCTCTAATAACATTTCAGGTAAAACATCAAATCTATTAGCAATGAATGGACTAACAAAAGATAAATTTGCACCCAGATCTAATAGTGCATACACATCAAAAGAAAAGACCTTTAACATACCGGTAATGACATTGGGTGCATCCTCAACCTCTTGTCTCCCATGTAAGGCGTAAAAGCGGTTGGTGCGTTGGACACCTCCTTGGACTTGTTGACCATGAGCAATTTGGCCTTGAGTCCTACCACCACCATCTCTATAATCCTTAGAATGGTGGCCCAGCTTGCCACACTTAAAGCATGCATTGGAGCCAGCTAAGCATTCCCCTTTGTGAGTCCTTCCACACTTCTTGCAAGCAGGGAAAGTTTGAGTAGTAACATTCTCTCTTGGAATTATTGGTTTACCACTCTTGTCCTTGTTGAACCTTGGAGGAGGAGTATTGGTGGAACCTTGTCCCACAAATTGTTGCTCTCCTTGGCCTTTACCATTGTTACCATGATCGGACCTTTGAGGGTTAAACCCTCCACCATCCATTCTAGCCTTTTTGAACCCTCTTGATCTCTCTCTAAGCTTCTCTTCTTCGATTTGTTCTGCGTAAGTCATTAACCGAGAGATGTCCATCTCCTTGACCAACATGGCTGTTTTGCACTCCTTGGACACCAAGCTTGAGACACCAGAAATAAACTTGCTCATCCTAGCTCTTGGGTCAGAGACCAAGAAGGGAGCATACTTTGACAACTTAGTGAATTTGAGAGCATACTCCCTCACTCTAATACTTCCTTGATGGAGGTTGATGAACTCTTGGATTTTGGCCTCCCTTAGCTCCAATGGGAAGAAGCGGTCTAGGAAGGCACCTTTGAACTCTTCCCATCCTATCGAACCTATTTCTTCATCCCTCTCAACAATCCATTGTTCGTACCACACTCAAGCCACACCTTTGAGTTGATAGGCCACTAGCTCAGCCTTCTTATTTGGTGGCACACCCATGATAGCCACAATCCGGTACACCTCATTAATGAACTCCATAGAGTCCTCATCTAGTTTAGAACCATCGAACTCGGGCGGATTCATCCTTTGGAAATCCCAAATCCTAGAGGTTTGTATTTGGGGAGGTGGAACACCTAGATTTCCTTGGTTAGCTACGACTTGGGCTAACAAAGTAATAACACTGCGAAACTCGGCATGGGTTACCCCGTCGTCATGATGTTGGGCATTAGGAATCGGAGGTGTTTGGTCCTCATCGTCAATCCTTTCTCTTCGAGGTGGTCTTACATGAGTCATTATCTAGAGAACATAAAATGGGTCATTAGTTAAAGGAAAACTTAAGACACTCTAAGGCACGACATGAATTTGAAAGAAGTGAAAATTTTCTTAAACGCCTCATAGTCTCTTATTCATAATTGTGGTGCGCTTTACAACCATGAACAAGAACCTATTCGACGCGGTATGTTGGACTTCCAAGGATCATTCAAAACCTCGAGCTCTGATACCAAGTTTTGTCACGACCCAAGCCTAGGGCCTAGACGTGACATGGCGAATGAGGATCCCGAAAGTACCTCAAACAAGCCTTTAAGCATTCGTTTAGCCTTTCATAGATAATGATGATAAATAGACAACCGGAAATCATAATAATAAATCTTCAACTTACATATGTCCAACAATACCTCTAACTATTAGATTTAATGGGGCTAAAACAAGATCCTAGCTCACCCTCAATCATAATAGAAGAAATGCCATAATAAAATATCTTAACATATCATAAGCTAGAAAGACAAAGGAGTATTGTTCCCGGAATATGGGAACTCACCAAAAATAGTCTTCAATGGAATATCAACTAGCCACGTGGAGGAGAACGAGGAGGAGCACCGATCCCTACATGGTGATATCATGTAGGCAAAAGAGTATGCGTTAGTACTTTGAATGTACTAAGTATGTAAGGATGCATGAACATTGAGAAAATATTATAACATTTATGTAATATGGAACATAATGTAATACATGCATAATAAATCATATGGATATCCTTTAAAACATTCATTTTGTGGGAAATTAACCATAATCGACATTTAAGACCATGCGAGCTATTACATGGAATCCAACATAACCCCCTACGTTGGCCGGGGAGACTACTTGCCAGGTAGAACTCCGTCAACTTCATTCATTTCTTTAACTTTAACTTTAAGGGCTATTTATGGATCCATTAGCCTAAGCCTACAAGGGCTCCTATGTTGGCACATAGTTAATGAGACAAGGGGTTGCTACTAGGATTCTCTTACCGAATCTCACCCCAATGCCTCATTCGGTGCTAAGTCAATCCCACGGAATAGTTTAATACTTCAAAATATTCATATCATATAACTTGAGAATTCAAACATCATATTCGGTAGAATAGCTCATTAAAACATTTGATAATTCAAATATGCAAGAATTTTCCTTATTGCATAAAGAATCCAATATTCATATCATTTCATCATTCTTTCATTTCATAAGACTCCCTTTTTTATCATAAATATTGCTTTCATAAATATTTATTTGGAATCAAAACTTTCAAGTCAAACTTTATTAAAAACATAGTAAAACTAGGTGGGTTCAAATCACTTCAACTTAAAAACATGTATGTAAATAAATATTCATAAATACTTTGAAATCCATTAATTAAAAGTCATACTTTAGACAATCCACCATGAATTTCAAGAACCTTTAAAAATATAAATAAATAAATTACTTGCAATCCATCAATTCATACATATCAAATTATGTTGTATCAAAATAGACCAATAATCATTAGTTTAACCATGATTCATACTATTAAGTAAAAAATAAAAATTACCATAACAAAAATATTACTTGAAATCAAGATATTTAATTGAAAGAGTTTTTGGACTACATGGGTGGAAGAACCCATGGATAAACACCCACATAACTTAGAGTAAAGCTTAAAGAAAATAAACATAATTTATCATATAATCAAAATAATTTAGACATGAGAATGGAAGGAATACTCTCATTGAAATCTTACATACCTGGAGACCGAAGCTTTAGTTGGTACCGAAAGACTTAATGAACACTCTTGAGTCCTAGTTTCTCTCCTCGCCGGAACGTTTTGTGTACTACCCGGAGTATATGAATCACCGGAATTGTATTTCTTCACTACTAAGAACTAAAACTATATTTGAGAATGTGTAAAGAAGTGTATAGAGAGAAGATTTGCTTGAGAAAGTTTGATGAATAAAATGAGGAAATAAGGTGGGTATTTATAGGTGGAAAATATGACCTAACAATAAATAAAATAATTATAAAGAAAAATCTGAAAATTTAGTGGAATATATTGATGTCATGGATGATGTTAAATGAAAGACAATTTATGTCATGAGTGATGTCAAATTTATCTAGATCTTTCTATGGTAGGTGAAATGAGTTATCTTTGACAGAATACTCTTTTTGGGAGCTGCGTTTGAATAAGATAAATTCCTTATTAGGATTTGGTGTCTTCATAAGAATTGTATATATGGAAGTCTAGTGTCATATTGTTCAAGAATCAACCAATTTGGATAAACCTATAGTGAGATATGATTTTACTTCTATAAACACTCATTTCCTTCACAGCATCCTACCTTACAAAAATTAATTTATTTGACCTATGTAACCTCCGAAACTTAAAATATGGTCTTCATATAAGTTGTAGGTAATGATCTTGCGGTTACTCAGAAATTTGAATCACTCAATTTGGATATTCCTATGAAAAGTTATGCCCAAAATACAGAGGTTGTATCATGTTTAGGCAAAAATTAAAACATCGTATACAATGTTTTTAGGGGATTTTACAGCTAATCACTGATGGAGGTGAACTCAAGTGTTATGAGGAGGCCATGGAAGATGAGAATAAGGATCAATGGATTGAAACCATACAAGATAAGATAAAATCTTTGCATGAGAACCACACTTATGAGTTGGTGAAATTGTTTAAGGGAATGAGAGCTTTGAAGAACAAGTGGGTGTTCAAAGTTAAAGTTGAAGAACATAGCTTGAAGTCCAGGTACAAAGATAGATTGGTTGTTAAGGTATTTGGTCAAAGAAAGGGTATTGACTTTAACGAAATATTTTCTCCTGTCGTGAAAATATCCTCTATTTGTACAGTTCTTAATTTAGTTGTTAGTCTTAATTTAGAAATTGAGTAGATGTATGTGAAGACGTCTTTTCTTTATGGTGACCTAGAAGAGGAGATTTATATGGAACAACCCGAGGGCTTCAAAATAAATGGTATAGAAAATTTTGTGTGCAAACTCAAAAAAAGTCTCTACAGGCTAAAACAAACTCCTAGACAGTGGAACAAGAAGTTTAAATTTGTTATGGGGGAGCAATACTACAAGAAGACTTCTTCAAATCATTATGTGTTTGTACAAAAATTGTTTGACAATGATTTTATCATCCTCTTACTCTATGTGGGTGATATGTTAATTATGGATAATAATATTTTCAAAATTGGCGAGTTAAATAAAGAGCTGTGTAAATCTTTTGTCATGAAAGATTTGAATCATGCCAAATAAATTTTAGGCTTGAGGATTACTCGTCTCAGAGATGAAAGAAAAATTTATCTGTCACAAGAGAGGTACATTGAACGTGTACTAGAGTGCTTCAACATGAATAATTCTAAGTCTGTTAGCACACCTCTTGCTGGTCATAAGAAGTTGAGCACAAAAATGTGTCCTACAGCTAGGGAGGAAAAAGAGAGCATGGCCAAAGTTCCATATTTTTCCATCGTTGAAAGTCTAATTTATGCAATAATATGCACTAGACCTGATATTGTTCACGCAGTTGGTGTTATCAATAGATTTCTCGACAATCCAGAAAAATAGCATTGAAAAATTGTAAAGTGGATGCTCAAGTATCTGAGAGAAAGCTCAGATAAATATTTGTATTTTGGACGATCAAATCTAATCTTGAAGAGCTATATAGATGCTGATATGACAGATGACCTTGATAATAGAAAATCCACTACTGGATATTTGTTTACTTTTGGGGGGGAGCTGTTGACACCCAATTTTGACCCTCCACAATGCAAATTAGCTATCGAGTTTTTTTAAATTTCTAACATTTTTAAAATAATTAGCTTTTTAAAAAAAATAAAGATATTTTCATGTTATTCTTAACTATTTTTTTTTAGAAATTTTGATATAATATACATATTTATATATATAACTATATCTTTAATTACTATTTATGTGGTTATTTGAAAATCATCTCAAAAAGATTTTATTTTAACTAAATACAATGTTAGTTAGGTTAGTTTAATTATAGTTTATATTTTTGAGATTTGTAGTTTTTTCTTTAAAAAAATAATCAAATCTCCCACATCGAAAATTGATGGGCAATTTAGAGTTTTTGGAGCCTATATAAAAGCTCATATTCTTATTAAGAAGGGGGAAGAGGTGGGAGATTCTTTAGCCACCCCAAAGTTAGAAATTTTCTTAACTTGGCTGGAATTTTGGACTCTTGTCCTCAGCCTAAAAGTTGTGAATTGTTTTAGCTTTCAATCTATATTTTTCTTCAAGAAAAATAGGAGATTGAAGTCAAAATTTAGGCTAAGAACAATGTTCTTATAACATCGAACCCACGAAGGTTCGAGTCTAAATTTTTAATTTTTTTTGTAGAATGGAGTTTCATCAAGCTCTTGGGTGGTGGTGAAGTTGTCTTTCTCTCATCGTCTTCAGTCTCGCTGCCTGGAAAGAGGTAAAATCTTTTCTCAGATTTATTTTATTTAATTATTTCATGTTTTATATTTAGTTGATTCATAGTCTTATTTTTTTTAGTTAGCATGTATTAAGAATAATTAGATTAATAATAGAAATTTCTTATAGTGAGCATGTGTTAGGATTAATTGTCTATCATGTGTTAGGCTTATTTAATGAAAGATCTTAGTTTTGTTCATTATTTTTCCAAATAATTTTCTTTGACAAGATAGATTTTTATGTTTTTAATTTCTTCTTTTATCATGATTTAGATAACAAAAATGTGCTTAAAGTTATTATTTAATTAAAACTTTCATGGTCTAATTGATTTAATTCTTTCTTTAAAATTTGATCTAGTATAACGTATATATTAAATCAGCGTTCTTTAGTTACTTGAATATATTTCTTCTTTCCTTTCCTTTTTCTACATATATGCATGTTGTTAGTCACTTCTAAGATGTCCATCAATTTGATAACTTAAAATATCATGATATATTCCTTGGTTTAACTTAAAGTAAGTAAATCCTTATGTAATTTTATTTTGGTGCATGTGATATCAATTCGAGTTCATCTTTGGACTCCATCCTTGCATATCATTGAGTTTTGAGTCTCTCATCATCTTTGCTCGAATTGCTGAAAAGTTGATAAATGAAAAGGAAGGTAATATTCATGATTTGAATATTGATATTAGGTTGTATACATGGAATGCAAGTGGAAAACAGTGTCGTATACAATGATATACGGTATCTATACAGTCTGATATGCAATAAAATAATGTTGTATACACTTATATACATTGTATATAGTTTGATATACAGTGATATACAGCAGATACGGGGAACAAATAGGTGATATATAGTTTGATATACAGAAATAATTTTATATACATTGTATACAGTGTATATATAGTTCAATATATAGTGTATATACAACTGTGATATACAGTGGAATTGTGTTTAAGACTCAAAATGCGGATGACCCAATAACTTAGTCCAGACGTACAAAAACTAAGTATCGGGCAATATTTTTATGTGTTATTTATTATTTATTTATATTGATTCGGGTTGTAATAATTTATTTACTTATGTTATTTATACTTGCTTAGATATTAATTTTAATTTATTTTAACATAATTAGATTCCCCTAAAGATAAACCAATTCATGTTAATTTACTCTTTAAATAATTTTTTATCTTTACTTAGTCATTTGATAAACTTTTTACTTTTTTATATACACATGCATATTATTTTCAAATGTTTAAGTTTGATCATTTTTCTAAAAAAAAAAATAATTTTAAATTAATATTTTCAAAAGTTAGTCAAATAATTTTTCAAATCGTAGAGTAACCGCGCGTTAGCAGTCACTTTGAATTCTTAACACCTTCTCAAAGTGGAAATACGAACCGCGAACCTTTTTCTCTCAATTTCTAAGACTTAAATCTGTTAGGGTCTTTTAAATTAAGTTTTCTTAGTTTCTTGAAAAAATTAAGTGGTGACTCTTCTTTTCTACATTTGATTTTTCTTTATAAAGTTGAAATTAATTTTAAATCGTCTTTTTCTGACATAACAGGAGTTATATCATAGCAGTTGAAATTGCAGAAGTATGTTGCACTGTCTACAATTGAAGCTGGATATATTGCAGCTACTGAAGCAGGCAAGGAAATGATATGGCTCAAGCAATTTCTTCAAGTGCTTGTCTTGCATCCGAAGAAGTATGTCGTCTGATGTGACAGTCAAAGTGCAATAGAATTGAGCAAGAGCACCATGTACCATGCAAGGATGAAACACATAGACGTGAGATATCATTAAATGCGAAAAGAGATAGAAGACGAATTTATGCAAGTTGAAAAGATCTCTACAAATGCGAATCCTCCAGATATGATGACCAAAGTAGTAATAAGGGACAAGTTTGAATTGTGCAAAGAACTTGTTGGCATGAGTTCTCTCTGAAAAGAAGAAGATACCTCATTTTAGTAAATGAGACTGGAGGGGGAAATTTGTAGAGGTTCATCCCATGCCACAAATGTTTTTTACTTTGTTACAGGGTTTAAAATTAGATAGTCAAAAATGTGAATTTGGTAGTTGACAAATTTAAACAATCAAAAGATCACCATTTTTGTCAAACCAAATTTCACCAATAAACCTACCAAAGTTTGAAATATTTGTTTCTTCATGACGTCACACACGAAATCATAGGGACAATTATTTTTTTATAAGTAGAGCACTCTAGCTCATTTGTTAAACACACTAAGATAGAGAGAAAAATATTACAGAGTAAAAGTGAGGTATATAATATTTTATTCAGATTAGTGTCAGATGTATAAAACAATATTGATATTTCTCTTCATTTACAACATGATATATTTTTTCATCTTTTTCAATATACAAAATAGATTTTTTTCCATCTTTTTAAATGAAACTATTCATATGTAAATAGTAAAACAAAATATTTATTGTTGTTTAAGTAAATGGAATTAGAGGTCATATTTGGGAATAACAATATACTCTTCGACATTAAAATATTTTTTATATTTTAATTTTCTCTATCTTTTATAGGAGTACTTAATTTTATATACAAATTCTAATTTCGTAAAGGAATTGAATTTATTCATTGTGTCTTTGTTATTACATGCATTTATAATAATTTTAAAAATACTTTTAAATACTATGAAAATAAAACTCACAAAAGTTATAAAAAAATATTTAAAAGTGGATGTTACAAGTAACATGAAGAGATATGAGTCATTAAATATATTACTAATTATGCATTGATTTTATTTGTAATAATAAATTAATGAATGTGAAAATAAGGGGGGTGGATAAAAAATGAACAAAAAAAATTAATGATCGGTGGTTATAAGAGATGTGTCACCTTATTATTTCAAAAACTCCAAATATATAATATATAGATGATATATTTTTTTTGTTATGTTATTAGACATAAAAAATATGTAAATAACTTACACTATTACATTGACAAAGTAACTAAAAATGAAAATATAAAATTATAAATACATTTCAAACAAAAAAGAATAGCAATGAAAATAGATTGTTACATACTCAAATCAAAAAATAAATCATAGAATTAGTATTTTATTTTATAATTTTTTTTGCGAGCATAATAAAAATGAAACTCCTGATCATTATAATTATTTTGATTGAAATGAATAATTATATAGATTGTGCTTCATAACAAAAAAAAGTAGAATAGTAAAAGACCAAATGAGTAGTATTTTCAATACATCCACCTAAGTTATTACTACAAATCAAAGTTAAAAAAAGTTCTAGAAAAAGTAGCTAAGTTACGAATATTATAAGTCAATGTAAATAAAAAATCTAGCAAAAGTAATTCCGAATTATGCTTCAAAAAAAGTTTTTCTTCTACCATCCTCCTTTACAAGTAGATTCGTCACCATATTCTGCTCCCTAACTATGCCAAACTCTTCATCATATGCTATAAATTGAATAATTTTTTTAACTTAATTATGTATAAATAAAATATTATATCAATTAAAAAATAATCATATCAAAAGAAAGAAGTCTACACTATACAATATATCTACAAATTAATTTTTCAATTGTGCTAACAGTAAACAATAATCATCTCTTGATATCTAACAAATATTGTAACCAAGTTACAGTATATAATTAGAATATTAGTGTCAACCGCAAACTCATTGTTAAAGAAAACAATCACTATCATATTTGCTTGGAGGATGATAATACATAAATTAATAAAATATTAAAAAAAACATGAAAGTACATAAAGATAAAAAGAAAGACTTAAGAATAAAATATTTCTTACCTTCATATACTTTTTTTTTGTTATATGTGAATTAAATGACAAACAAATATATTGAATAAGAGAAAATATAATCTTGAATGTGAATTCCATGAAACTAAATATGAATTTCAATAGGCAAAATAGAGAAAATGAAAAGAAAGACTTGAAAATAAAATATTTTTTACCTTCATATACTTTTTTTTTGTTATATGTTACTTCATTCACAAATCGATATGATGAAGAGGAGAAAGGATAATCTTAAATGTGAATGTTCATAAAACTAAATATAAAATTATATAGGCAAGTAGAGGAATACCACAAAACATCATAAACTTACAAATTAAAGTTTGGAGGTTGTGGATATGAAAATTATGGGGGGTTATGAATATTATTAAAAGTAAAAATTAAAGAGGTGTAAATCATGGGTAATTACTCCTTGTAAATAAATTAAATAAAAATAATATAAATTCTTAAAATATTATCTTTTTATGATTAAAAAAAGAAAAAGAAAAATGAATTAATTTAGAGTAGAAACTAAAGATATGTGAGTTATGAATAATTACTTCTTCTAAATTTGCATGTGAAGAGTCTTTGTTCTAAATGTTTCTCCATTACTAAAATATTTATTTGTAATAAATTAAGTAATTTATTTTTAAAATAGAATAATTAATTTTAAATAAGAAAAAAGTCAAAAAAGGGAGAAAAAGATAAATTCAATTGGGGGCAATAAGGAGGTGACACATCACCTTGTCCATGTTTCTCCTTTATATTATATATAGATTTTTGTTATGAAAGAAAAGTAATGGATGTTCCACTTTCTTTGTGGAACCTGCTTAAAAGAATATTGCTCTGTCCCTTATTCTCTTAAAGCGGAGGCTATGATTTTTCTTCGTCATTATCTAGATGAAAGCCTGAAGGTTGAATACTTAACAATATTGCCAAGGGTTCGTTATGAGTGGATGCATTTACCGTTTCAAGATTTTAAAATTGTAATTGACTATAATTCTGTTGTATTTAGAATAACTTCTCAATTAAAATTATATGGGAAAACTATAAATGATGAGGACATGTTGGAAAAGACACTAACTACTTTTTATGCCTTAATGTGATATTACAACAATAATACCGTGAAAAAAGATTTTAGAAATACTCTGAATTGATCTCATGTCTTTTGGTGGCTGAGCAACATAATGCTCTTTTAATGAAAAATCATGAAGCCCGTCCCACTGGAACTGCTCCATTAACGGGAGTAAATGTGGTAGAAGCACATGGCCAATCTGAAAGAAGACAAAATAAAAATCGAGGCCACAATAATATGCGTGGACATGACAATAGTATAAGACGATATAATAATCATCGTAGTGGTGGTCAACATAAAAGGGAGAACAATATGAGTTCTCAAAGCGGTCCTTCAAAAAGTAACTGTCATCATTGTGGCATGAAATGTCATTAAAAAAATGAATGTCGGACGCCTGAGCATTTTGTGGGGCTTTATCAAAATTCCTTCAAAAGAAAGGCAAATAGAGGTGGTGCCTCTTCTTCTAATGCTCGGATAGAGTCACACTTGACGTTTGAAAATAATGTTGAGAAAAGGCCTTCGCATAATGATAATATTGAAGCAAATTTGGCTTTAAAGGATGACGATTTTATTGACCTTAATGATATTACTCATTTGAAGGTTGAAGACTTCTTTAGGAATTGTAATTGATGTTTAATTTTATTGTATAATTTATAATATGTTGTCGTTTTTATGTATTTTTGATTATCATATTTTTACTTTTATCTATCTAAAAAAGAAAAGAAAAAAAGAGGACTTATGTTTTCTAACAATATTATTACTTATTTTATCTCTTATAATATATTTTTATTTTATGAAGATAAATAAATTTCTCAATCTTCAATTGGATTCAAGATGAGTAATAGAGATATGTGTCTTTTGGATAGTACTACAACACACACTATAGTAAAAGATAAAATATTTCTCTCATTTGGTTATGAAAGGGCCAATATTAATACAATATCCGGTAGTACAAAACTAATTGAGGGCTCTGGAAGAGCAGCCTTATCACTACCTGAGGGAAAATATTGGCTATTAATAAAGTCTCAAGGAAACTTATTAAGTTTCAAGGTTATTCGCCAAAATGGCTATCATATTGAGATTGCTAATGAAGAAAAGGTTGAGTACATTTATATCACTACAATAAAAGCAGAAAAAAAAATTGTGCATGAAAAATTACTTGCACTTTAATTTGGGTTATACCACACAAGTATTGATATGTTTGAATCACATGCCATGATAAATAAAAAATTTATTGATCATAATGGATTTATCATTTGGCATGATCGGTTGGGACATCCCGGTTATATTTATATTTGACCAAAATTCTTTTTTACTCATGATCTTCCAAAGAAGAGTGAAATAGATGTCCAACAAGTTCATTCAAGTGACAATTTAGTAGATATGTTTACCAAGGCATTATCGACTTCAACCTTTGAGAAAATGAGATACAAAATTGGAATGCATTATCTTCGAGATATTAAGTGATGTTCTCATTAGGAGAAGTAAAATATGCGATGTACTCTTTTTCTCTTAACCAAGGTTTTGTCCTCTTGAGTTTTCCTGATAAGGTTTTTAATGAGACAACATTCAAGGCGTATTACCAGATGTTTGTACTCTTTTTTCTTTACTAGACTTTTTTCCACTGATTTTTTCTATTAAGGTTTTAACGAGGCACAATATCTATGAGTGTTCAGAATAACTATGTATATTATTTTTTGTAAAGTTTTTAATAAGACACATTACACGTGGACATCCAAGAGGGAGTGTTATGAAAGAAAAGTAGTGGATGTTCTACTTGCTTTGTGGGATCCACTTAAAAGAATATTGCTCTCTCCCTTATCCTCTTAATTCATCAAGCAATAAATAGCCTCATTCAGTGTGTAATTCATACACACACTGCTATCTTCTCAACTCTCTCTTTCTCTTACTAACTCCCTTTCTTATTTTGCTAAATTAATTTATTTTATAACAATTTTAAGGAAGAGAAAATTAGCTAACTAGGCAAACTTTACAACTTATTCATTGAAAATAGCTACACTTTAAAAATATTAATAAAAAAGACAATATTTTAGTCAAGTAGCAAAATAATGGTATTCTTATTCCCTTCCTAAATTATCTGATTTTTATCTTACATTTTATGCACAATTTGATTTTTTTTCTTTTTTCTTTCAATTATTTCATACTCTCTCTCTCTTTAAATTCAAATTAACTAAAAGTTGAAATATTTTTCTCTCTCTATTTTCCCCCATTCTTCTCTTCTTCCAGCTTTTGTCACTTTTGTTCTTTCTTATTTCTTTCCAAATTTTGTAAGAATATACACAAAGATTATTCGACAGTCCCACTGATTCAGATATTCTTTTTTGATTTTTTTTATATTTTTATGATTTTGTTTCTTATATTTGGGGTTATCTCTTACAATTTTAATTTTTGGGTGTAGAATATTAGCGATTTCTCAATTTTGAATTAGAAATTTAGCTTGAGAAAACATTGTACATTCCCCCCTAATGTATGACTCAAAGAGGAAAACATTGTAGATTCCCCTCTAATAGCTTGGGAAAACATTGTATTCCTATCGAATGTGTATTCTTAGTAATTGGCGCCTGTCAATTAATTTTCTTCTCGACAAATAGTTGTATTTTTTAAAGAAAATTGCATTTCTTATTGGTTTGTATTTATTCCAGAAGGGTATGCCATCTAATTTTCTTTTTGTACCATTTTCAAATTTTTATTCTCTCACAGAGTAGTTGTATTTATTTATTTTAAAATAATTTATTTCTTTGTTTTAGTTTATATTCATTCTAATAGGTGTGCCATTGAATTTGTTTTATGTATCCTTTTCACTGAAAAGATAAGTGTGATTTGTATCCTAAATGATAATATATTCATTCGTGTATATAAGTTTTTTGTATAGTGTGGGATACCAATTACACTTACGATACAAATCACACTTAGAATATATCTAGTGTGATTTGTATTCTATCTGTTAATGTATTTTTAGTGTGATTTGTATGCTATATGTAGTGTGATACCAATCACACTTAGGATACAAAACTATAACACCCCTCAAAATTTTTCCAGAGATTCAGACCCTTTTTGTGTTCGGGAGGGGTCGAACCCGAGTATCTTAAAGTATATTCGTGAGTTAAGATGAGTCTCTAAGGGACTGAGCAGTGTTAGAGGTGACGTGGGGTCACCAAGGGCCCCTAGGATCGAGCTAAGTCCAAAAGATCTGTCGTGGCTAAGTTTAGGATGAGTTCGTATAAGGGTCAACTTTTAATGACCTTATCTTTTAAAGGATTTCAATCTGGGTGGCCCACGACCTATCAAATTAAAGATCGTCGAGTCTTCTTTCCAACGCCACCAAGAATGTAAATATTGGAGTTCGGAATCAAAAGATATGACGATCCTAATATGAACTAGCATGGCAGGAATTTCATTTTTGGCCTGGGTTGCAACTGCTGGGGAAATGGCCTTGGTGCTGTAAGGGCGCGATGCGCCACTATCGCGCCAGAAACATGCCTCAGTAGTTTGGTCCTTGGCGCAATGCGCCACTAAAAGTTGTGCAGGGTTTTTTAGGCCAAATTTCTAGAACCCAGAAAATATGGCCTTGGCGTTGTAAGGGCGCGACGCGCCACTATCGTACCAGAAACATGCCTCAGTAGTTTGGTCTTTGGCGTGGTGTGCTACTATGAGGTGTGCAGGTTTTAGGCGTATTCAGCCTGGTGCTGCAATGGCGCGACGCGCCACTATTGCGACTGGTGCGTTTTAGCCTATTTTCAGAACTTTTTAAGGAGAGGTAATTTGGGAACTTACCCAAGTTATATAGGTATTGCCCTTGGTCATTTTGGGATCAAAAATTTCCATCCCTCTCTCTCTCTCTAAAAGCCCTAGAAATTCCTCCCTCTCTCTCTTCTTCATCTCCTTCTTTTTCGCCATTCTTAAAAAAGATTTGTCCCAAGAGCTTCAAGATTTGAGTCCATTGAAGACCCAACATCAAAGTTTTCTCCAAGTCGTCACTAAGGTATGTAAGGCTATCCAAAACATGGGTTGAGTCCATCCATGTGCCCTATTCTTGCTTTGAGGTTAGATGTTCATGAAAATGGAGTTTTTTGGTATGGTTTAAGTTTAAATAAGTTTTATCCCCTATTTATTTGATTCTATATGTATTGATGTTGTTGAGTTAAGAAGTTCCCAAAATGAGCCTTTATCTGAGTATGAGTTGAATAAAATGAGTTGTTAAATATGTTCTATTGATGTTCTTGACTATGTAGATTTTGATGAAGGATGCTATTTATTTAAAAATATTGCTTATTATAAAAATGTAAATTTAAATTCTTGAAATTGTGATGAGTCTCAAAGATTTCTCATATGAATGGAGGAAATGATTGATTATATCTAGATGTTGCTACATATATGCATTTAAATTTACTTTTAAAGGATATGATTGAGATTGATCGGATAGTATGATTGAGAGAGATTTGATTGTGATAGAGTTGATGAGATGACAAGGTTGTAATGATACTTGTCGATGTGATTTGATTGAGTTGATTGGATGGAGTTTTATTAGCATTGAGTCTTGGAAGGAGTATCGAGCACCAAATTGGGCAAGAGTATAGTCCATACTCGAACCCAATAACTGCGTCGCCAAATGTAGGAGGGGATTGAACCATTAAAGTCGGATGTTTCCCCAAAATATTTGTCCTGACATTATAGGACCTGGTTAGATTGGATCCATGATTAGTTGATTCGTTCATACCTTGGCAAGGTATGAACGGACGCGGTAACAACATCGATTTGTTGTACTTTCACTGGATCATAAGTGATGGTTGTCGGGTAAAAGAAACTTCCAAATAGGTCTTGATAGTACTCTGAGGCGGATTGAGTTGAATTGTATGTGATTGGTCCTGTCTAAATGATATCCTTGTTTAGACTTAGGGCACTTGATTGAGTTGCTATTTCCCTTGAGTTGAGATTCTGGGTTGATTTGTTTTTACGTGATGTTCGTTGTATTCGGTCATTTTACATACTCGTACATTCTATGTACTGAAGCCATTTGGCCTTCATCGTTTCATGATGCAGAGACAGGTACTAGAGGTTATCAACTGGCGCTCCGTTGAAGATCCGCATATGCTCCCAGCTAGTTGGTGAGTCCTCTTAGTTCCCGGAGGATGTTGAGTCTTCTTGTACAGTTTTGTTGTCATTTCCTTGATTTTGATTATTGGTAGTCATGGACTTGTCATTGGCACATCTTGGACTTAGATAGAGGCTTCATAAACTGGAGTGTGGGGAGGTCGAATGGTTATTTTTGAGGAGTCTTATTTTATGTGTTTGTCGGGTTTATAAATATTTGGCCTTCGGCCCTCATATTATGAATAGTATTTCATTAATTGAGTTTCTGCTAAGAGAATGTGATTGAATGAATGTGTGAATGGACCAGGTGGTTCGTTCGGAGGTTAGAAATGGCCTTCGGGTGCCGGTTACGTCCAGGGTACCCTTCCAGGGTGTGACAAACATGGTATCAGAGCATAGAGTTCAAGTGTCCTAGGGAGTCTATGAAGCCGTGTCTAGTAGAGTCTTGCTTATGGGTGTGTTGTGCACCACACTTATAATTAGGAGTCTATAAGATATTAGGAATTGTTTCACCTCTTTCATACTATGAATTTGTGCGATAGAGTTAAACTCTATAAAACTCCTTTCTAATTCGTACTTTTATACGTTACAGATAATGCCTCATAAACATATGGCTAGCCTGAAAAACATTGACAACGCCAAGATGCCCCAGTCCGAGGCACGCCCAGCAAGGGCTAGAGGCCGACCTGCGAGATACTCGTGTCACGCCCCGAGAGGATACCCTAGGCGTGGATGGCACTCAGAAACCATCTCTGGCTTCCGAGAGAACCACTTGGTCTCATTACTCATTTTTTCATCAGCGGAAGACTTAAGAATACATATGTGGACTTGTCATAAACAAAGGAAAAATAGATAATTTAAAAAAAAAGTAGTTTCTAAGGAGAACTACTCCGATTACATCTTCAGACTCTGTCTATGAAGCCTCTAATACTCTTAGATGGTGCCAATGACATGTCCATGGCTACCTTAAAAGAAATATCACACTCAACAATAATAAAAGGATAAGGAGTTCCTTCGAATACAAGAAGGACTCATCAAATAGCCGAAAAGAAATGATCTTCAACGATGCGCCTGTTGAGGATCTCTAACACATGTATCTGCATCATAAAACGATGCAGGTCGAATGACGTCAGTACGTGAAATGTACGAGTATGTAAAATGGCAGGAAGGTAAGGACAGATATCAAGATACTCCTCTCAATAAAACTCATCTCAGAACTCAACATCAATATGTAATGCAAGTTTAAAATATAATAATAAAAATAATAGTAATAAGCAATGCTTACTCAGTTGGGAGTTTCTCTAACCGACAACCATCACTTATGAGCTAGTGATGATACAACGATATATGCTCATATTAAACTCTTACCCAACTCGGTGCTCAATACTACTCCCAAGATATATGCTCATATTAAACTCATCATCTAGTCTCATTGTAGTTTAATTTAAATCATCAAACTCATCTCATTTCATGTTCATCAATCATTATACTTCAAAAAAAAACATCATTTTTATCTCATCAAAACATCTTGCTCAAAATATCATTTGCTCAAATTCATTCAAACTCAACTCTTTTTCTCTTTTAAAACTCAATAAAATACATATATAGTATTAATTCATATAACTTTCTTTTTATCAAAAATAATAAAAAAGCCATCATCTTTACTCAAAACATATGTAAAAATTTCATGCACATCAAATCAATTAGGATTCATGGGAAAGTAGCCATAAACAATAATTCCAATAATATGAGACATAATAATAATAATATTAATGCATAAATATATCAAACTTAATAGAAGAAGAATTAATTTATCTAGAATTCAAGATTTGGATAAAACTCAACTATAACTCAATTATAATGAATTTAAATATTGGGCGCATGGATGAACTCAATCCAATGCTATGAAAGCCTTACATACCTTAAATCTGAAGGTTTACTCCGATTTGGAACACTCTTGGACCCCTAGCCTTTTCTTCTCGCCGGAGCATTTTGTGTACTACCCGGCGTATAATAATAACTAGAGTAGTATTTTTATACTACTAAAACTAAAACTATATTTGAGAAGAAGTATATATAGAGAAGAAATGCTTAAGAAAGCTTGATGAATAAAATGAGGAAATAAGGTGAGTATTTATAGATGGGAAAGAGGGACCTAACAATAAATAAAATAATTATAAAGAAAAATCTGAAATTTTAATGGAATATATTGATGTCATGGATGATGTTAAATGGAGGACAATTTATGTCATGAATGATGTCAAATGTATCTAGATGTTTCCATGGTAGGTAAGATGAGTTCTTTTTAACAAAATACTCTTTTTCGAAGCTGCGTTTGAATAAGATAAATTCCTTATTAGGATTTGGTCTTCATAAGAATTGTAGATATGGAAGTCTAGTTTCATATCGTTCAAGAATCAACCAATTTGGAGTAACCTATAGTGAGATATGAATTTTCTTCTATAAACACTCAACTCCGTCACAACACTATATCTTGCAAAGATTAATTTATTCGATCTACTTATACTCCAAATCTTAAGAGGTGTTCTTCATGAAAGTTGTAGGTAATGATGTTGTGGTTACGCAGAAATTTGAATCACCTAATTTGGACCAACCTATGAAAAGTTATACCCAAAATACAGAGACTATATTATTTTCGTCGAGAATTGAAATACCGACATACAATATTTTAGGGGTTGTTACAATATCTACCCGTAAGGATCATTCATCCTCGAATAAAGATGAAAATAGGAGACATAAAGAATGAATATCATCAATACATCAATTTCTCAAAAACTCTGATACTCAAATGGTCAATGACTCAAACTCAAGAATAAACATCGATTCAAAGGTAGAAATAAGGAATATTACCTTGAATATCATTATCAGAAGGCACAAATAGATGAGGATAGTTAGCCTTCATATCTTCTTCAGCTTCCCATGTAGCCTCTTCAATAAATTGATTTCGCCATAGGAATTTGATAGATGCTACTTCTTTAGTTCTTAATTTGCGAACCTGACGATCAAGAATTTGAACTGGAACCTCTTCATAACTCAAACTCTCTTTCACCCCAATGCTCTCAGCTGGGACAAGAAGTGAAGGATCTCCCAAACACTTCTTAAGCATAGAGATGTGAAACACAGGATGAATAGCAGCTAATTCTGGAGGCAACTCTATTTCATAGGCTACGTTACCTACCCTCCTCATAATCTGATAAGGACCAATGTAGCGGGGACTAAGCTTCCCTTTCTTTCCAAATCTCATCACACCCTTCATGGGTAAAACTTTTAAGTATACCCAATCGTATACTTCGAACTCCAAATCTCTTCTTCTAATATCAGTGTAGGATTTTTGGCGACTTTGAGCAGTCCTCAACCTCTCTTGTATGGTTTTCACCTTCTCTATAGCTTGGTGAACCAAGTCTAGTCCAATCAATTCAGCTTCACCAACTTCAAACCAACCAATTGGTGATCTACATCTCCTCCCATATAGAGCTTCATAAGGATCCATTTGAATACTCGAATGGAAACTATTATTGTATGCAAACTCAATAAGAGGTAAATGATCATCCCAATTACCTTTGAAGTCAATGACACAGGCTCTTAACATATCCTCCAAAGTCTGTATCGTACGCTCTGCCTGGCCATCTGTTTGCAGATGAAAAGCAGTACTAAGGTTTACTCTTGAACCCAAGCCCTTCTGAAATGACTTCCAAAATTGAGCAGTAAATTGAGCTCCCCTATCAAAGATGATAGACAAAGGAACTCCATGCAGTCTAACAATCTCTCTAAGATACAGTTTGGCATAATCCTCTGCAGTGTTCGTAGTCTTAACCGGCAAGAAATGGGCCGATTTGGTCATCCTATCCACAATCACCCAAATAGAGTCATGTTGTTTGCGGGTTCGTGGTAAACCGGTAATGAAGTCCATATTGATCATTTCCCACTTCCATTTCGGGATCTCTATATTCTGAGCCACTCCACAAGGCCTTTGGTTCTCAACTTTAACTTGTTGGCAATTCAGGCACTTGGACACAAACTCTGCTATATCTCTCTTCATTCCACTCCACAAGTATACTTTTCTCAAGTCATGATACATCATTTTTGAACCTGGATGGATGGAATACTTAGAATTATGGGCTTCTTTCATGATTCTCTCTCTAATACCATCAACACTTGGAACATATAATCTTTCTTGATATCTCAACACTCCATCTCCCTCTTTGGTAAAAGCCATTACCTTCTGCTTGTGAACCTCATCCTTCAGTTGAAGAAGAATGGGATCCTGATCTTGCTTTTCTTTCACCTCTACAACTAGAGATGATTCAGCTCCATTTCATACTATTGTACCACCCTCACTAGAGTTAATAAGTTGAACTCCCAAACGCGCAAGTCTATGCACTTCCTTTGCCAACTCCTTCTTTTCCTCTTCCACATGAGTTGTACTCCCCATAGATAACCTGCTAAGAGCATCAACAACTATATTTGCTTTACATGGGTGGTAGAGAATGCTCATGTCATAATCCTTGAGCAACTCTAGCCATCTCCTTTGCCTCAAATTCAGCTCCTTCTGGCTGAATACATATTGTAAGCTCTTATGGTCTGTGAACACATCCACATGTACACCATAAAGATAGTGACGCCAGATCTTAAGAGCAAATACCACAGCTACCAACTCAAGGTCATGAGTGGGGTAGTTCCTCTCATGAGTCTTAATCTACCTGGAGGCATAGGCAATGACCTTACCTTTCTGCATCAATACACATCCCAACCCAACTCTTGAAGCATCACAATAGATTACAAAACCATCTGTTCTTTCGGGTAGGGATAGTACTGGAGCAGTAGTCAATCTAGCTTTCAACTCTTGAAAACTTTTCTCACAAGCATCAAACCATTGAAACTTAGCTTTCTTCTGAGTCAGCTTAGTCAATAGTGAGGATATGGATGAAAATCCCTCAACAAACCTCCTGTAATAACTAGCCAAACCTAAGAAACTCTTTATATCGATTGGAGAGGTGGGTCGGGGCCAGTTCTTAATTGCCTCAATCTTTTGAGTATCAACTTGGATTTCATCCCCAGATATAATATGACCTAGGAATGCTACAGACTCAAGCTAAAACTCACACTTTGAAAACTTAGCATATAACTCCTCCTCCTTAAGAGTTTGAAGGACAATCCTAAGGTGATTAGCATGCTCACTCTTACTTATAGAGTAGACCAAAATATCATCGATGAAGACAATTACAAACGTATCTAGGTATGGCTTGAATACCCGGTTCATAAGGTCCATAAAAGCTGCTGGAGCATTTGTCAATCCAAAGGACATAACAAGAAACTCAAAATGACCATAGCGGGTTCAAAAAGTCACCTTCGGGATGTCACATTCTCTCACTTTCTATTGGTGATAGCCTAATCTGAGGTCTATCTTAGAGAAGCATGTGGCACCCTGAAGTTGGTCAAATAAATCATCTATTCTAGGGAGAGGGTACTTGTTTTTAATGGTGACCTTGTTTAGTTGTCGGTAATCAATGCACATTCTAAGGGACCCATCTTTCTTTCACACGAATAGGACAGGAGCGCCCTAAGGTGAGACACTTGGCCTAATAAACCCCTTATCTAGGAGGTCTTTAAATTGTTCTTTCAAATCTTTCAACTTAGTAGGAGCCATCCTATAAGGAGGAATGGAGATAAGTTGTGTATCAGGAAGAACATCAATACCAAAGTCTATCTCTCTATTAGGAGGGATTCCGGGTAGATTTTTAGGAAAGACTTCAGGAAACTCATTCACAATAGGAACTGACTCAAGAGATGGAGTCTGATCATTAATATTTTTGACTCGGACTATATGATATATACATCCCTTAGAGATTAATTTTCTAGTCTTAAGGTAGGAAATAAATTTACCCCTAGGCACTACAGAATTCCCCTTCCACTCTAAGATAGGGTCATTTGGAAATTGAAACTTGACAATTCGGGTCCTACAATCAACAGAAGTATAACAAAAATAAAGCAGTCCATGCCAAGAATCACATCAAAATCAACCATGTCCAACTCAACTAAGTCAGTCATGGTATCCCTATGATAGATTGATACAGTACAATTTCTATAGACCCTCTCAGCCAAGATAGACTCACCAACAGGAGTAGACACGCTGAAAGGCTCAAGAAGACACTCAGGAAAGATCTCAAATTTACTAGCCAAGTAAGGAGTCACAAAAGATAATGTAGCACCCAGATCAAGTAATGCATACACATCAAAAGAAAGGACTCAGAGAATACCAGTAACAACATCGGGTGCATTCTCTTGGTCTTGGCGACTACCCATAGCATACAGACGGTTGGTTCCCCCACCTGCACTTGAAGCTGCACCTCTATGATTACCTCTATTTTGTGGAGCTGCAGAAGAAAACTGAGCTCTACTACTTCCATCTCCTTGCCTCTTTGAAGGACACTCATTCTGGAAGTGACCTATCTTTCCACATCCGTAGCAAGCATTGGTGCCCACACGACACTCTCCCAAATGGAGCCTCCCACATCTAGCACATGGTGGTTTTCCTCTAGAACCTTGAGCCATACTTAATTGGGACTGAGAACCTTGAGATCGAAAGTTTTGGTGACTTAGCGATCTCTGATCATACCTGGTATTAGGTGTAAAAGCATTTATTGGGGAATGTACATAATTGGAAGACCTTTTCTGAAAGAAACACTTGTTATCCTTCCCTTGCTTTTGTTTATTCTCATGCCCAGCAAACTTAGCCTTCTTGCTTAGGTGTTCTTATCGGTCCTTTTTCTTGTCATCCTCAACCTGCTGAGCATACACCATAAATCTAGAAAAATCCATGTCAGAAATTATTAGCATTGCCTTACATTCTTTCTTTACATGTTTGCTAGGCCAGAGACAAACTTTCTCATCTTAGACCTCATATGAGGAATCATTTCTGGGGCATATTTGGACAATTGAATAAACTTCAAACTATACTCTTTTATAGTTATACTCTCTTGCTTGAGGTTCACAAACTCCTCAATTTTTGCTTCACGTAGCTCTTGGGGACAGAAGTTATCAAGAAATGCTCTTTCAAACTCATCCCAAAGAGAAGACTATGCATCCTTACCTCTACTTTCTTCCCACTGGTTATACCAGACATTTGCCACATCCTTGAGTTGATAATACACCAATTCAACCCCCTCTCTCTGTAGCATGCATCGCTTTTAGTATTTTCCACATCTCATCAATAAAATTTTGGGGGTCTTCATCAATGTTGGAGCCCATGAAGACCGGCGGATTCATTCTCCGAAAATCTCTGATCCTTGTGGCAGCAGTCGGCTCTTGATAACTAGAGCTAGGAGTTGGTGAACTCTGGCTACTATTTCGAGCAGCCACCAACTGGGTGAGCATAGCAATTGCTCCTCAAAAATCTTCCTCAGAAGTAGGAGTGGTCTGAACAGTAGGTACTTGGGGTACCTCAGTAGACCTTACAGGTCAGCCCCTAGTTCTCCGTGGAGGCATCACTGATTGTGGAACCTCAGTGCTGGAAGCGTTCCTCTGACTAGTTGAACGTTTAGGAGGCATGTCTGAAATGTTTAAACGCACGAATTAGAAAGAAAACTTTTATAGAGTTAAACTCTATCGCACAAACTCAGATTATGAAAGAAGTGAAATAATTCCTAATGTCCTATAGCTTTCTGATTATAAGTGTGGTGCACGACACACCCATAAACAAGACTCTACTAGACTCGGCTTCATAGATACCCTAGGACTCTTGAACTCTGTGCTCTGATACCAAGTTTGTCATGCCCCGAGGGGATATCCTAGGCGTGGCCGGCACTCAGAAACCATCTTTGGCTTCCGAGAGAACCACTTGGTCTCATTACTCATTTGTTCATCAGCGGAAGACATAAGAATACAAATGTGGACTTGTCATAATCAAAGGAAAAATTGATAATTTTTAAAAGAAGTAGTTTCTAAGGAGAATTACTCCGATTACATCTTCAGACTCTGTCTATGAAGCCTCTAATACTCTTAGATGGTGCCAATGACATGTCCATGGCTACCTTAAAAGAAATATCACACTAAAAAACAATAAAAGGATAAGGAGTTCCTTCGAATACAAGAAGGACTCACCAAATAACTGAAAAATAATGATCTTCAATGATGCGCCTGTTAAGGATCTCTAACACATGTATCTGCATCATAAAATGATGCAGGTCGAATGACGTCAGTACGCGGAATATACGAGTATGTAAAATGGCAGGAAGGTAAGTACATATATCAAGAAATTCCTCTCAGGAAAACTCAGCTCAGAACTCAACATCATCTCAACATTAATATGTAATGCAAATTTAAAATAATAATAAGAAATGCTTACTCAGTTGAGAGTTTTTCTAACCGACAACCATCACTTATGAGCTAGCGATGATACAATAAAACAATGTTGTTGCCACATCCATCCAATACCTTGCCAGGGTAAAAGACATCACTATCTTGGATCCACTCATCAGAGTCCTCTTTTTGGGACTTAAGAGGCATAGCCTCCATCCTACGCTGGCTATGTAGTTCTAGGGTTTGAGTCAATTAAACTCTTATCCAACTCGGTGCTCAATACTACTTCAAAAATATGTGCTCATATTAATCTCATCATCTAGTCTCATTGGACTTTAATTTAAATCATCAAACGCATCTCATTACCTCTTCATCAATCATTATACTTCAAAAAAACATCAAAACATCTTGCTCAAAATATCATTTACTCAAATTCATTTAAACTCAATTCTTTTGCCCTTTCAAAACTCAATAAAATACATATATAGTATAAATTCATATCACTCTTTTTATCAATAAAAATATTAAAAAGCCAACATCTTTACTCAAAACATGTGTAAAAATATTAATGAACATCAAATCAATTAGGATTCATGGGAAAGTAGTCATGAATAATAATTCTAATAATATGAGAGATAACAATAATAATAATATTAATGCATAAATATATCTAACTCAATAGAAGAAGAATTAATTCATTTAGAATTCAAGATTTGGATAAAAATCAACTAAAACTCAATTATAATGAATTTAAATATTGGGCGTATGGATGAACTCAATCCGATGCTATGAAAGCCTTACATACCTTAAATCCGAAGCTTTACTCCGAATTGGAACACTCTTAGGCCCCTAGCCTTTTTTTCTCGTCGGAGTGTTTTGTGTACTATCCGGAGTATAAGAATCACTGGAGTAGTATTTTTATACTACTAAAACTAAAACTATATTTGAGAATGAGTAAAGAAGTATATAGAGAGAAGAGTTGCGTAAGAAAGCTTGATGAATAAAATGAGGAAATAAGGTGGGTATTTATAAGTGTGGAGGAGGGACTTAACAATAAATAAACTTAATTACAAAGGGTGATATTGAAAATTCAATGGAGGATTTTGATGTCATGGATGATATCAAATGGTTCTAGATCTTTCTATGATAGGTGAGATGAGATCTCTTTTAATAGAATATCCATTTTTGAAACTGTATTTAAACAAGATAAATTCCTTATTAGGATTTGGTGTTTTTCATAAGAATTGTAGATATAGAAGTCTAGTTTCAGTTAGTTCAAGAATCATCCAATTTGGAG
Source organism: Solanum dulcamara (assembly GCF_947179165.1). Taxonomy (NCBI): domain Eukaryota; kingdom Viridiplantae; phylum Streptophyta; class Magnoliopsida; order Solanales; family Solanaceae; genus Solanum; species Solanum dulcamara. The sequence continues at coordinate 37,964,833 of NC_077247.1, forward strand.
CATGCTACATCGAGATATGAATTTTATTCTATAAATACTCCATTCCATCACAACACTATGTCTTACAAAAATTAATTTATTTGATCTACTTAAACTCCGAATCTTAAGATATATTCTCATAAAAGTTGTAGGTAATGATGTTGTGGTTACTCAGAAATTTGAATTACCTAATTTGGATTATGTTATGAAAAGTTATGCCTAAAATACAGAGATATTATCATTTTCGTCGAGAATTGAAATAGCGACATACAATGTTTTAAGGGGTGTTACAAATACAAAATTCAAAAGATATATACATACAAACTTGTATTCTCTAATTTTATTGATTTATGTCCAAAATGTGTATTCAAATTAAATACCCATATAACCTCTGGATCAAAGAACAAACAACCCAAATAAGAATTCGAATTTCATACATATAAGCATAAAACTTTGAATTTCAGTATCTAAAACATCATGAATTCAACAGAAAACTATTAATTAATTGGTGCTCGAATTCCATTAATTTCGAAACTAATCCAAAATAAATTTATAATTCATCATAATTTAATACAACTAAAATTCTGAAAACTTCGAAAATCAAATTGAAATACCTACAAAATATAGAGTAAGAGGAAGATGCCAAAATTTGTTACGGAGGAAGAGGAAGACACTTGTTGTGGACCAAGAGGAAGACGCCATAATAGACTACAGAGAAGTATTATAAGTAATTACTTTTTTTAACTGTATTTTCCTTTTTTGATTCTCTCCCATGATTTTCTCTTAGTTGTTAATTGTTGGTTGTATTCTATTAAATTAAATCAAAAAAAGAAATACATAAATCAACCTTATAGCAAGTAAAAATACAGCTATTTTCAATAAATATTGAAAGTGTAGCTAAGAAATCTTATTAAATGCTACAATATTCTTGTTTTGAAAAAAAAATCTCTTTAAGGAACACCAGCTGACAAACCATAATACTATTTTCTTGGCCCAACTTTACAAAATTACTCCAAATGGTCCAATTGTACAAAATGATCATGTTTGATGTAATAACAAATTTGCTTGTTAAACCATGGCTAAATAGCTTCTTTCTTTTTTACTTTTTTATGAGCCACAAATTAACTATTTTTTATTTTCTATTTTTTTTTGGTTGTGCTATTAAAAAAATATAAACTTTTTGTTGTTTGCATTTTTTGTGGCTCATTTTTTTAGAAACCTTTTTCCTTTCTTATTGTTTCACTTTTTTGTGGAAAAAGGAATATTGATGTCATTTTATTATTTTTATTTATTCTTTTACTTACTAAGGAGGGAATACATGATAGAAAAAATAAATACTAATATCAATATATTACATAATTATTTATATAATATCTATACATGATTATACATTATTTATGCAATATTGATATATTACATACTTATTTATACAATATTTATCTATTACATATACACTAAATAACTATTTTTCCATCATATATACATGTTAATACACTATTCATACAATATTGACACACGTTTATACACTATTTATACAATATCGATACACATACACTCTTTATATAATATTGGTAAATGTTTACACATCATTTATACAACATCAATACTTGTTTTTACACTATTTATGCATTATCGATATGACATATACACTATATAACTATATATACATCATATACACATAATTATACACTATTTATATATATATATTGATACATGAAAATAAAGTGCATGGAAAATGTTTTAGGAAATAAGGAATTGGGTATAGGAAAAAATGCAACAGTAGAAAAACAACAAAAAAAAATTCTGAAAAATAAGGGGAAATTACGCAGATTGACAAACATTACTACTAAAATTATGCGATAAGTTTATAATTTCAATTAATTACACGAATTGGATATAATTTACTGAAATTTTCTATCATACAAATTTGGGGGTTCATAGACAAATTTGAAAGCGAATATACAAATATAGAAGCGAATTTATAAATCTGGAAGCGAATATATTTGTATAATGCAGGGAGATATACAAACGGAAAAGCCTATTTTATATAATGTAACAAGATATACAAACGTTAATGACCATAGCAAATATAAATATAGCTATGGAGAATAATTAGGAAAACTATATTCATAGGGAGTTATTAAGCTTAATATGTTTGTCATTTCTGAAATCCCCCTCCCCCTCCCCAAAAAAAAGAAGCAAAAAATGGCCTTGGGACAGATTGAGCTTTGTTGAGCCCATCTTGGGAAAATTGTGCGAATAGTCAAACATATATTAGTTAATTAGCTAACATAACTATAGTTTGAATTAATTATGATCTGCGGCAAATATCTAGCTGTAATTATAGTTTGTAGTTTTGTATAATTAGTGCGATTATACAAATATTGTGCGCGATTATACAAATATTGTGAATTGTATACCGAAATATACAAACGCTATGAATTGTATAGCGAATTATACAAATATTGTACAAGAATTGTATAGCGAATTATACAAATATTATACAAAAACTACGAATTGTATAGAAAATTATACAAATGTTATACTAAAATGCGAATCGTATAGAGAATTAGCTATATTTACGAAATATAATTACCCAAACTATAGGTATGGAGCATAATTAAGGTATTTTTGAGTGGCTATAGGTGAAAATTCCTCTTTTTTCTCTCCCATTTACCCACGGTTCTCGCGTGACTAAATTTGTGTTTTTGGCTATTTTTTTAATGAAATTCTCCCATTGATAAAATTATGACATATATTTTTTCCTCGTTAATTTTATTTTAAAAATCGCTGAGATTAAAGTTCTTTTCATAAGAGTAATTTGAAGAAAAAACAGCGGGGCGAAAAAAACAAATGAAAAAATGATTAAGAATTTAATTTAATTGATGTATGAATTTTGTTAATATAAACCTAAGTTATTTACATAAAAAATGGGTCAGAGACCAAACCTGATAAATTTTTAAATTATTTAAAGGACTAAAACCGGTAAATGTATAGTTAAGGTACTAAAACTGAAAAGTGTATAGTTAAGGGATCAAATCTGATAAGTTTTTGAATGGTTAAAAGATAAAATTCGATAAGTGTATAGTTAAGAGATCATTTTAGTCCTACTCCTACAGTTAAGAGACTATTTATGATATTTTTTCTTGAGCCTTGCCATGCCGTGGATTACCTTAATCAACTTATGGGTGTACTTAAAGTCGGAAAGGTGTGCACTCTTTCACATTGAGTTTTATTTTCTGTATTTGACCTCTTGGGCTGCATTTATTGATCTTTAACCAAGACAACATTGATGAATGCCATGATCATATTCTAGAGCTAATGGTCATTCCTGGATCCAAAATTTGCCAAAACCACAAGCGTAAATGCCAATCTATTTCAGGCAGTTGTGATGGTGTTATTGATGCACATTTTAGCTGTGAAAGCTCTAATGATTCTTGGGTCGTGGCACCATCAGTTTCATCCTTGCCTTCTGTATAAGAGAAGTAGAACATAGGATCAACAAATTATATTGGATACTGTTAGAATGCATGCGTCCACTATCAGTCAAGGATCAGGTCCCTTGACAGAATAATAATGCAAAAAAGTAAATCAACACAAGATTTTACGTGGAAACGCTCTTGCTCAAGGGAGGTAAAAATCATGACCTGCCTCATAGGATTTCAACTCAACTCCATTATCATCAAAGGAGCAAAGGTTCAGATTACAAGCTCTTGCAATTTAGGAATTAAACTCTTCATTCCTTCCCCCACTGTAACACCTCAGTTACTCACAAACTCAAAGCAATAACTCTATTGCCCATTTAATCAACTGACTTCGTACCAGAACTTCTCATTCTTTGATAGGATCAAGTCCCTTATTATATCTCATAATTTATTAAATTATAAAAACTACGTAATAACAAATATATTAAGTTCTGTGTCTGGTTTTGGATCACAGTTCTTCGCTGAACTCACATCCTCCAGATTCTAGACTATCTAATTCGTGATGGTGAATATTTTATAAAATTTTATACACCTCTAAATTTCCATATATTAAAAGTAGTAGATTAGAAAAAAATTAATAGAGTTTCTCCTACTAGCAATATGAAAGGGAAAACAGAAAAATTAGGAAACAAATTTGTTATATATACTACACTAGAGCTGACAATTTTAGTCCTATTATAAAACAAACTAAATTAGCAAATTAAAAAAAAGAGACAGTAAGGGAAAGAGAGGATTGAGAAAGTTGTGTGTATTTATTTCTCGGAGGAAATGACTTTTTATAGCCAAATTTCCTTGTTTTGGCACAAAGGAAAAAGTGGGGGTGTGTCCCACTTGCAAGTGGAAAAAGCGGGTGGGTGGGGTGGGGGTGGGTGGGTGGGTGGGTCTCACTTGCACATGGGCATCCACCATCTCCATACTTTATAACACTTTCCCTTGGATGTCCATGCAAAAGAAAAATTTTAGTGAAAGAACAAATATCTATAGTTATTCCCAATATGCATTGATTATTGCCTCATTAAAAACCTTGCTAGGAAAATCGAGTGGGACAAAACCTAGTGTAAGAAAAAAGAGTGCAACCCGTATTCTACTCCCCTAATGAAGACCATATTTAATATCTCAAAAATGACGCATTTCAATCTTGTATCTAAATTTCTCAAAGGTTGAAGTTGGCAATGTCTTGGTGAACATATCTGCCAAAGTATCACTTGAACGAACTTGTTGAACATCTATTTCACCTTTCTTTTGAAGATCTTGAGTAAAGAAGAACTTTGATGAAATATGTTTTGTTCTATTTCCTTTGATGTATCCTCCCTTCAGTTGAGATATACATGCAACATTGTTTTCATAAATATTGTTGGAATGTCTCTTTTCAAAGAAATATTACATGTGTCTTGAATGTGTTGAGTTATTGATCTTAATCAAATGCTTTCTCGACTTGCTTCATGAATGACTATTATCTCTGCATGATTTGAAGAAGTGACAATCATAGTTTGCTTTGTCGAACGCCATGATATAGTTGTACCACCATATTTAAATAAGTAGCCTATCTACGATCGACCATTATGGGGATCATACAAATATCTTGCATCTGCATAACCAATCAACTCTGATGTGGATTCTTCTGAGTAAAACAATCCCATATCGATGGTCCCTCGGAGGTATATGAAATATATGCTTAGTTCTATTCTAGTGTCTTCGTGTTGGAGAAGAACTAAATCTTGCTAACAAGTTTACAGAGAAAGTTATATCTGGTGTAGAATTATTGGCAAGATACATTAATGCACCAACTTCACTAAAATATGGTATTTCAGCATTAACAAGTTTTTCATCATTTTCATAAGGCCGAAATGAATCTTTATTAATATCAAGAGATCTCACAACCATTGGGGTACTCAGTGGATGTGATTTATCAATGTAAAATCTCCTTAAAATATTTTCAGTAAATATTGATTGTGGGACAAATATCCCATTTGCAAAAGGTTCAATTTGTAGACCAAGATAAAATTTTGTTTTTCCGAGATCTGTCATTTCAAATTCTTTTTTCATACATTTTACTGCCTTCGAAATTTCCTCAAGAGTTCCAATGATATTCAAATCCTCAACATATACAACTACAATGATAAATTCAGATCTAGACCTTTTCATAAAGACACAAGAGCAAATTGGATCATTTTTAAATCATCTTTTAACAAATATTCGCTAAGACGACTGTACCAAATTCGTCCTGATTGTTTCAGAACGTATAAAGATTTTTGAAGTTTTATTAAACAAGTTTTCTGAGGATCTTTATATATATTAGACATTTTAAATTCTTTAGGAATTTTCATTAAAATATCGTTATCTAGAGAACCATACAAATAAGCTATACCGACATCCATTAGATGCATACCAAATTTTTCATGAACTGCCAGATTTATAAGATACTTGAAAGTAATTGCATCCACCACAGGAGAATATGTTTCCATATAATCAATGCAAGGTCTTTGCGAAAATTTTTGTGCCACAAGTCATGCCTTATATCTTACGACTTCATTTTTCTCATTTCGTTTTCGCACAAAAATCCATTTGTACCCCACTAAATTTATACCTTCAAGTATTCGGACTATCGATCCAAAAACTTTGCATTTTTTAAGAGAAGCTAATTCAACTTGGATTGCATCTTTCGATTTTGGCCAATCATTCCTTTGTCTACATTTTCCGACAAATTTTGGTTCAAGATTCTCATTTAGTTGCAGTATTTCAATATCAACATTATAAGCAAAACTATTGTCGACAATGACATTATTTTGATTTCATATTTTTTCTGATGAACATAATTTATTGAAATTTCTTCATTATTTTCAGTCTACTCAACCTCTTCCAAGGTTTTATCAATTTTTATGTCACCTCGCTCTTTTTGAGTTGATTTTTTCATATTATGACTGTAATAATTTAAAATTTATTAAATATAAATTTGTAGAATAGTTCAATTTATATTAAATTCAAGATATATTAGTCCAAATAAATATTTTAGATTAATACAATTGGGTTAATTATTTAAGTCCAATAAATATGGATTTAATTAAAAATCTAAATCCATTGATTTGGGCTATAAAGATGACCCAATTTGTTAAACCCAATATCATCTCATCCTAGAGGCCCATTTTCATGCCACATGTCAAAGTTATGTGGCAATCCAAGTCAAATTAAATAAGCTACTAGAATTATGTCATGTGTCAAAGTTAGGTGGCAAACCAAGTTAAATTAAATAAGCCACTAAAATGATGCCACATGTCAAAGTTAGGTGACAATCCAAGTCAAATTAGATAAGCCCCTAAAATCATGCCACATGTCAAAGTTATGTGGCAATCTATGTCAAATTAAATGAGCCACTAGAATAATGTCACGTGTCTATGTGACATGTTCTGACCAATCAAATTAAAACTCTTCAACAAAGAAATCTGATTGGTCAGTTCAAACTAACCAATCAAATCACACCCTCATACCACTCTCTACAACTATAAATAGGGGTCCTCATTATTCTTAAAGAGGGAGTTTCCAAAGAACAAGAAGAAAGAAGAAAGCTCGTGGATCAAAGACCGCAAATTCTCTACAAAGCTACAAAGTTCAAGTAATCAAATTCATGTTCAAGTTCAAGATCAACTTACTTGTTCATATTTACTATTCGCCATAACCATACAAGTATTCGTGACGAATAATTCAAATCCAAATTTGAAGACGAAAATTCAAGATCAAGCTATTCAAGCCCTTGACTCTAAATCAAATTCAATTTCAACGTGTTTCATATTATTTGAAGAATCAGAGGATTATTATAGAGATTGTAACCCACACTACATTTTGAAATCAAATATTACACTTTGTTACTCCAATTTTCTGGTCTTGATTATTTATTTTTCTCGGCTTGAAAATTTGTTGTTTACAAATTTTGGCACGCCCAGTAGGACCATCTCTACCTCTCATCTCCTTACATCGATCATCAAACTTGAAGTATACTTAAAATGACATCTAAGAAGTTTGAATCCAAGGCTATTATTGCTAAGGCTACTGATTCCAAGTTTTCCTCTGAGGTGGAGAACATACTGGATGCAACTATGGGAAGTTTGGGACCCATGACTAGGAACAGAGCAAACTTACTAGGACAACAATCACTCCAAGTGTCGTCCGCATCGGTTCCTATTTTTGATCCTTCATCTTCAAAGGGGGCAAGATTCTTTCCGAATAAATTAAAAGAAGGAGAGAATATAGCTAGTATTATTGAAAGGACGTTGGCTCGACTTAGTCCTTTTAACATAAGGAATTGCACTATTCAAGATGAAGATGATGTCCTAATCACTAGATCTGCCCCAATCACTCCACGTAACTTGTTTCAGACAAATTTCAGTTTGAGAGAAAATCCATGCTTTGTTACATCATCCATAACAACCATCCAAGCGATGATGACTAACATCTCAACTGGTAAAGAACAACTGGCAAGTTTGACAAAGGCAATTGAAGGTCTAACAAAATATGTGCAAGATCAAGATAATTAAATTGTTAAGTTGACGGACAGAGTTGAGAACGTTATGAAGGGGGACTCAAGTCATGCACCTGGAAAACATCTGATGATACAAGAAAAGGGAGATTCAGTTACAAAGCAAATAAATGTGGGTAATGAGCTACAAATATCTACTGAAGGAGGAATTCTCATTCATCAACTGAAGGACTTCATTATGAGAACCATCAAAGATAAGTATGATGTGTCTTCAAAGTCATCATTTAAGTATGCAACGACATACACTTCAAGAATCGATGTTTTGAAGATGCCTAGAGGTTATCAACCTCTAAAATTTCAACAATTTGATAGAAAGGGAAATCCAAAGCAACACATTGCCCATTTTGTTGAAACTTGCAATAATGCTGGAACATATGGAGATTATCTGGTCAAGCAATTTGTTTGCTTCTTACAAGAAAATGCCTTTGACTGGTATACGGATCTCGAGGCAGGCTCTATTGATAGTTGGGAACAACTTGAGCATGAATTTCTCAATCGTTTCTATAACACAAGACGTAATGTTAGCATGGTTGAACTCATAAATATACGTCATTGGATAGATGAACCTATCATTGAGTTTATCAACCGATGGAGAAATACAAGACTCAATTATAAGGATAGGCTTAGTGAAACTTCTAGAATAGAAATGTGTATTCAAGGAATGCGTTGGGGACTTAGTTATATCCTACAGGGTATTAAACCCAAATTATTTAAGGAACTAGCCACACGTGCTCATGATATGGATTTGAGCATGTCTGCAAACGGGATTGAAGGACCACTTATTTATGGGCCTCGTAAGGGAAAAGACAAAATGAAGGTAAAGAAAGGAGGAAAATTAGCACCTAAGTTTGGAAATAAGGAGTCGATGAATGTTAATGCCATACCTTTGAAAGTGGCTACAAATATAAGCAAGAATCAAAGGGTGAAGACCATGACTTTTCAGAATAACGCTGGTAGAAAGCTGACTTTTAAGGAAATGCAGGCAAAAGAGTATCCTTTCTTGGACTCAGATGTTCCAGTAATTTTTTAAGAGCTTCTGGCGTTAAAACTCTTTGAGCTACCTGAAATGAAGTGTCCAGATGAGGCTGGGAGGACTAATGATCCAAATTACTGCAAATATCACCATTTGATGGGCCATCTTATCGAAAAGTGTTTTATATTTAAGGAAAAGATCATGGACTTAGCCCGTGAAGGAAATATATTGCTTGAAGATAAGAAGGAGAGTTTAAATCAAGTCTCTGTCACTTTTGGTTTACTCGACCCTATAGTTCTTTGCAACTTTGTCTAAATACATGATAGTGGTGATGACCTAGCCACATCACCACCAAAGATGATTAAATTTGGTGACTTCAAACCAATAGATGTTAACGCATCATCGCTTGTTCCTTTGATGAATAAAGTAATAAGGAAAGATAAACCTCTAGAGGAAAACCAATCTTGCGGTGCTTATATTGATGATGAAGGGTGGATTTTAGTGACACGATGAAGACGTTATAAAACGAGCTTGCAAAGAGAACCAAGTAAGCAAGTGACTAGAGCAAAGATGAAGAAACTACCTAAAACTTAAAGGGTAACGAAGAATGTGAAGAAGTCAAGAGTTGGGGGAAATTACTATCAAAATCAACGTCCTCCGATGACATTAGAGGAATTCTTACCAAGTTGGTTACGTAAAAAGATTTCTCATCGTGACACTAAGGCCTCGTGTTATAACATTGATAAAGAAGAGATAATGGGAGAAAGCTCATCACCATCATTACCTCCATCACATGAAGGCCCTATAAAGCCTTACTCTAAAGAAGTGGACACTTGTGATGCGACGTTTACATTCACTAATGATGATCTTTTATTAGGTGAAGTATTATATAGTCATCCTTTATATATGGTAGGTTTTGTGCGTGGATATAAAGTAAATAGGATCATGGTGGATGATGGATTTGGGGTCAATATTCTCCCTATTTGTAAAATAGGATCATGGTGGATGATGGATCTGGGTCAATATTCTCCCTATTCGTACTGTGAAGGAACTTGGAATCCCGTTAAATGAACTTTCTGAAAGTCGTCTAATGATTCAAGGATTTAACCAAGGGGGGAAGAGAGCCATTGGTGCTGTCAAATTAGATATAACGATGGGAGATATGCGTTCGAGTGCATGGATGCATGTTATTGACTCAAAGACCTAGTATAATATCTTGTTAGGAAGGCCATAGATACATGAGAAAAAAGTGGTGTCGTCTACCTACCATCAATGTTTCAAATACTTTGAAGATGGGGTTCAAAAGAAGGTAGTTGCTGATAATGAACCTTTCATCGAGATAGAAGTGCACTTTGCTAATGAAAAATTCTACTTCAAGAATTATGCTTCAAAAGAAGTCAAAGTTGATAATGCGATACCTACTGACATTAAAAAAAAGGTTGATGTAGCACCTGATAATGTGAGAGTCATGATTGAAAAGAGTAAAACGCTTTCAGACATGAGTAAAGTACTTAAGATAAGTGAGCCATCTTCAAGTAAGAGAATGGTTCCTATTTCTCACTATGTCCCAAAGACAAACAAAGTCAAGATCCTACCCTCTGAGTTGCAGAGTAGCAAGTTGACATTCCCTATCAAGCAAATTGATGCAATCAAATCACCTTAAAAAATAATACAAGGATTTGTCAGACCATCGAATCATGATTCATATGAATCACTTCCTAAAAAGCGTACAAATGAGGGTTTTGACCCTAATACATATAAGTTGTTGGTGAAAGCGGGATACAATCCCAATGAAGCTGCTAAAGTAGGGAAGCTTCCAAATAAAGTTATTGAAAGGGCAAATCATGGCCTAAATCCAACTCAAATGATGATGATAGAGAAAGGGTATGATGTCAAGCAATCGCGCGAAGGCTTGGGTTACAAACAACCATCACCAGTCTGAATCTCTATAAAAAGGATGAGCATCAACTATATTACCCCTGTGGAAGAACCGATGATGTTCAACAAGAAGCCTTCTGTGTTTGATCGACTTAGTGGCATGACTCCTAACATTTCTGCATCTGATTAACTAATAGAATCAACTCCAAAAACTTCAGTATTTGATCGATTGGGACTAATGAAGAAGAAATACAAGTACCAAGGAAATTATAGAATAATGGAAGAACGGGTACATGCTCGGGAGCATAATTCACCCAAGAATTGGCCCAATTTGATCCGTTCTAGAATGAGGCGAGAAACAAAACTTGTAGTTTCATGTGGAAATATCCTGAGAGCAAGAACTCATACCATAGTTCACACTAGGGAGCGAGATGAAGATGAAGAAAGTGTGGGATCATCAAATCACATCACAATTTCTGACAAAGAAAGTACTCCATTATATGCAAAAATTGATGATGGGTTTGTTGATATTCATGCATGCCATCACATATCTTTTAATGATGGTGATCCTCAAGAAGATGAGGATGTTGAAGATGCGCCATCTGAACTCGAAGAAGGGATAAAGAATACTATTGATACATTGAAGAAAATAAATCTTGGGGTTGATGATGATATAAGGCCTACATATGTAAGTGCTTCACTGGACAACGATGAAGAGAAGAAATATATTGAGCTGCTTATGGAATTTAGGGATGTATTTGCTTGGAGTTACAAAGAAATGTCAGGATTAAACCCTAAAGTTGCAGTTCATCATCTTGCTGTGAAACGAGGTACTTGTCCTGTTAAACAAGCGCAACGTCGCTTTAGACCTGAACTGGTTCCTTTGGTCGAAACTGAAGTTAACAAGCTCATTGAAGTAGGTTTCATTCGTAAAGTCAAATATCCTATATGGATTTCAAGCATTGTACCTGTGAAAGAAGAATGTCCAAATACGAGTTTGTTTTGACTTTAGAGATCTTAATAATGCATGCCCAAAGGATGAACTTCCTCTTCAAATCCCTGAGCTTATGATTGATGCTACAACTGGATATGAGGCAATGTCTTTCATGGATGGTTCATCTGGATACAATCAAATTCGCATGGCACCAAGGGATGAAAAACTTACTGTATTTCGCTTCTAAAGGTATATATTGCTACAAAGTAATGCCTTTTGGTTTAAAAAATGTTGGAGCCACTTATCAACGAGCCATGCAAAATATTTTTGATGACATGCTTCATAAAAATGTTGAGTGTTATGTCAATGACTTAGTGGTGAAATCAAAGAAGAGTTATGACCACTTGCAAGATTTGAGAATCGTGTTTGAACGACTTTAAAGATATCAACTCAAAATGAACCCTTTAAAATGTACCTTTGGAGTTACTTTGGGAAAGTTTCTCGGTTTTATTATTCGACATCGAGGAATCGAGATTTACTAAGATAAGATAGATGCTATTTTGAAGATGCATGAGCCAAAAAAAAATATTCATGAGTTGAAAAGCTTACAAGGAAAATTAGCATATCTTAGGAGGTTTATCTCAAATCTGGCTAGGAGATGACAACCATACAGTCGCCTTATAAAGAAAGATGTTCCTTATGAATGGGACCAAGCTTGTGCCAATATTTTTGAGAACATAGAGTCTTATCTGATGAAACCTCCAGTACTTGTAGCTCCTATACCTGGAAAACCATTGATTTTATACATTGCAGCACAAGAAAGGTCAGTATGAGCACTTCTCGTACAAGAAAATAATGAAGAGAAAGAAAATGCCCTATATTACTTGAGTAGGATGATGACAAAAAATGAGATCAAGTATTCACCTATTGAGAAGTTATGTCTGGCACTCGTATTCTCGATTCAGAAGATGAAGCATTACTTCCAAGCTCATATTGTGCAACTTGTCTCTAAAGCGAATCTTATCAAGTTTGTCATGTCCAATCCTGTCTTAAGTGATAGACTAACAAGGTGGTATCTCTAGTTTCAACAATTTGAAATTATGTATATATATCTCAAAAGGCAGTAAAAGGACAAGTGCTAGCAGATTTTTTCACCAATCATCCAATTTCGAATGATTGGAAGTTATCTGATGAATTACCTGATGAAGACACAATGCTAGTGGAAATTCAGCCATCTTGGAAGATGTATTTTGATGGTGCTGCACATCGTGAAGGAGCTAGTGATGGAGTGGTATTTGTCACTTCCCATGGAGAAGTTTTGCCATACTCCTTCACTCTAACACAACACTGCTCGAATAATGTTGCTGAATATCAAGCACTCTTACTTGGGCTTGAGATGGCCATTGATATGAAACAATTACAACTATACATTTTTGGGGATTCCAAGTTGGTGATCAATCAAGTATTGGGTAATTATGAAGTAAAGAAGCCTGAGTTAATCCCATACTGTAATTACGCTCAAAAGATGATAGAGTGGCTTGGAGAGGTGACTATTCAACATGTCCCAAGAAAGGAAAATAAAAAGGCTGATACATTAGCAGCTTTAGCTTCTGCATTAGTATCCCCTGATGAAATGCAAGTTGTGGTTTGCCAAAGCTGTATAACTCCACCTCCAGATGAGCATGAAGAAGAATTTCAATAAGTTATCGCCACTTCGGAAGCTAAAATTAACGATTGGCAACAACCAATAATAGATTATTTATGTTATGGAATATTGCCAGAAAACCTTCGAAGAAGAATAGAAATCCGACGGCGAGCCCCTCATTTTCTTTATTATAAAAATACACTTTACAAGCGATCGTTCGATGGAGTTCTCTTATAATGTTTGGGGTAGATGAATCTACTTAAGCTATGTAAGAAGCACATTCTGAAATATGTGGAGCGCATCAATCTGGGCCAAAACTTCATTTTCACATAAAAAGGATGGGATATTATTGGCAAACCATGGTGAAAGATTGCTTAGATTACGTCTGAAGATGTAAAGCTTGCCAATTCCATGCGAATTTTATACATCAACCCCCAGAAGTATTGTACCCAACTATTGCCTCATGGCCATTTGAATCTTGGGGTTTGGATGTTGTTGGACCATTGCCTAAGTCCTCTGGTGGACATTTGTACATCCTGGCTGCAACTGACTACTTCTCAAAATAGGCAGAAGTTGTTTCTCTTAGAGAAGTAAAGAAAGAGAATGTCTCCAACTTCATTCGAGTCAATATTATCTATCGTTTTGGTATTCCTCGATACATATTGACAGATAATGGCAAGCCATTTGATAACAAGTTAATGACAAAAATATGTGATCTTTCTGGCTTCAATCAACGCAATTCCTCTATGTATTATGCGGCTGCTAATGGTCTCGCTGAAGCATTTAACAAGACACTCTGCAACTTGTTGAAAAACGTTATTTCCAAGTCTAAGAGAGATTGGCATGAAAGAATGGAAGATGCTCTTTGGGCATATAAGGCTACGTATTGTACGCCAATACTAGCAACTCCCTATTCTCTTATTTATGGAGTTGAAGCAGTTCTTCCACTTGAACATCAAATCCAGTCATTGCACCTTGCCATTCAAGAAGGGCTCACTAATTAAGAAAATGCTCGGTTACGCCTTGAAGAATTGGAGGATCTTGATGAAAAAAGAGTAGAGGCCCAACAAAGTCTGGAATGTTATTAAGCTCGTCTAGCTCGACCTTTTAATAAGAAGGTTCGGCTTAGATGCTTCCAAGTGGGTGATCAAGTCCTTATTGTAAAAAGTCCCATTATTACTTCTCGTTGGTCTAGAAGAAAGTTCTCCGCTAAATGGGATGGACCATATGTGGTACAAGAAGTATACTCAAGTGGCGTTTACAAACTGGTTGACTCAGAAGGATTGCGCATTGGCCCCATTAACAGAAAGTTCATAAAGAGATACTATCCCTAAAGAAAAGAAACACACTCCTTAAGGTACGAGTATAAACTGTATGTTAATCCTGGCCCACAAGAGTATAAACTGTGCACGGCATAATAAAACAATAAAAAAATGGTTCGCTAGGTTGAAAATCTCAAAAGAGACGGCCTAGGCAAAAATTAGGACACAAAAAAATAATTAAAAAATCACTCTTTCAGAACTACGTTATAACTTGATCACCTTCACTGAGGTACATAGGCGCTTAGAATTACATTTTGAGTTCAGTTGTAGGAGTATCCAAAGAACTCATAGTCTCTCTTGACCCTCTTTACCGTAATCCGTGAGTTACATCCTAAGTTTAGTCTCATAAGTTCAAAAGAAATGGGGCACGCCATTATTTGAGCATTACAATGTTCTCATAGATTATCATATAACATGTGAATTAGAGAAGGCAAATCAAGACAGAATTTTAATTGACTTTAAAGAAGTATTTATACAAATCCATAAAGCTATTTGCTGTGATTATTGTACACAGTATAGTTCTATGAACCTTCTTTTCAGCTTCTCTACGCTGAGATATGAGAGTGTTTTTAATAAGATCATGCGAATATGAATCTTTCAGCTTTCCTGCATGTAAAGTTTATTTTTGAAGTTTGTTTAGAACGATCCTGAGGGACTTGAGCTATACATTTTGGATATGTTTTAGATTAAGAAGGTTGGTTTATGATAAATTAAGTCTCTCCTGGCTTGGTGCTCTCATACAATGATATATCTCTTGTACTATCGAAACACAAAAGGTATCACAACTCTGAAGAAGAGGAAGTCAAATCTCTAAAGTAAATCATGATTCAATCTGTAAAAATTTTAAAAAAGGTGTTAGCGCTTAAATTAGTAATTCAATAATCATTGTAATGAATCTCAATAATGAACGATTATATTCTTTGAGCAAAACCTATGTCTGATCTAGATAGTGGAAACTCTTTACAAATCAGGTAAAGTCTTTGCCTTAGACGGTGTAAAGTCTTTGGCTTGGACTATAGGATGCCTTTGACTCAAACAGTATAAAGTCTTTGCCACAAATTATGTAAATTCTTTACCATAAATTATGTAAAGTCTTTGTCATAAATCATGTAAAGTCTTTGCCTTAGACGATGTAAAGTCTTTAGCTTGGACTGTGGAATGCCTTTGACTCAGACGGTGTAAAGTTTTTGCCACAAATCATTTAAAGTCTTCGCCTTAGATGGTGTAAAATCTTTAGCTCGGACTATGAAATGCCTTTGACTCAGACGGTGTAAAGTCTTTTCCACAAATCATGTAAAGTCTTTTCCTTAGACGGTGTAAATTCTTTAGCTCGTACTATGGAATGCCTTTGACTCAGACAGTGTAAAGTATTTGCTACAAATCATGTAAAGTCTTTAGCTTGGACTGTGGAATGCCTTTGACTCAGACGGTGTAAAGTCTTTTCCATAAATCATGTAAAGTCTTTTCCTTAGATGGTGTAAAGTCTTTAGCTTGGACTATGGAATGACTTTGACTCAGACGGTGTAAAGTCTTTGACATAAATCATGTAAAATCTTTGCCTTAGACGGTGTAAAGTCTTTAGCTTGGACTATGGAATGCCTTTGACTCAGACGGTGTAAAGTCTTTGCCACAAATCATGTAAAGGCTTTGCCTCAAACGGTGTAAAATCTTTACTACAAATCATGTAAAGTCTTTGCCTCATACAGTGTAAAGTCTTTGGCTTGGACTATGGGATACCTTTGACTCAGACGATGTAAAGTCTTTGCCACAAATCATGTAAAGTCTTTACCTCAGATGGTGTAAAGTTTTTGCCACAAATTATTTAAAGTATTTATATCAGACAGTGTAAAGACTTTGGCTTGAATACTGCGGTACCTTTGGGTCAAACGGTGTAAAGTATTTGCCAAGAATGATGGGAAATTATTTCCAACAATGCAACACATTTGGTTCAAATGATTAAAAAAAAGAAATAATAATAATAATGCATGGCTACAAAGTCAACAAAATGAGCTTCTTCAATAGTATGCTTGAAGTCTTTAAATCCTCCAAATATGCAAGTAGATAACATTAAAAAAACTCTATTACTTGTCAAGTCGAGGAAGTCACACTGGACTAACCAGGCTAGACTTGAGACAAGATTTTCTTGGTGATAATAATGCCATTGAAGTCTAGTTTCTAGAAATCCCAACCCTTTTCGGTAACGATGTTCCTACATCAAGATATAAAATATTTTGTGAGGAACCAAAAATCTGAAACTTTCAGCATGACAAAATTTGAAGTTAAACTTCAATTTATTTTTTATCTAGAACGATATTGAAGGAGTTTAAATCTAAATTTTGGATATGTTGTAGAACTTTGTGTCTAAATTCATAATAATCAAGCAACTTATGATTTTGAAGTTCCTATATTAAGATACAAGAGTTTTAGTAAATTCACGCAAATCTGAAACTTTCAGCATGACAAAATTTGAAGTTAAACTTCAAAAAATTATCTAGAACGATATTGAAGGAGTTTAAATCTAAATTTTGTATATGTTGTATAACTTTGTGTCTAAATTTAGAATAATCAAGCGGCTTGTGATTTTGAAGTTCCTACATGAAGATACAAAAGTTTTAATAAAATCACGCAAATCTGAAACCTTCAGCATGGCAAAATCTAGAGCTAACTTTAAAAAATTGTCTAGAACGGTCATGAAGGTATTAAATTCTCAATTTTGGATATATTGTAGATCGCGAAGTCTAGTTTCTAAAAAATTAAACTGTTCATGATTCCTACATATCTACAATAAGATATAAATTTTCTACGACAGACATGTCAAGATGTGGAAAAGGTTGTTGAAAATCAAAGAAAAGAGAAAAAGAAAGTACCACGACGCTGATCGTCAAGCCGCATTGCTGCAAAACAATGAAGGTTGGGCATCTATTTATAGAGGTTTATTAACATTTATTATAACTAGACTCAAACTTGAATTAGGCTTCTATAAAATTGACTCCTAAACGGATTCCAATTAGTGGTGGAATCTTGCATGACAAGTAAACACCTTAAAAAACGGCTAGAATGTAAAAAAACATCTGGAATATAAAAAAACATGCAAAAAAAATAATCAAAATCATTGTTTTTCTTTCTTTTTTCTCTTTCCTAATCTTTATTGGATATAACTAATTTGTTATATTCCTACTCCAACAATGATGAAGGGGTGCATCAATATAGTATGAATTCACGGTGCATCTCAAAATACATGGCATGTCATTATCCTACAATTAATACTTCAAGCCTAGTCTTAAAAAGATAAAATATCTCGACAAGACTTGAAGCAGGGGGCATTTATAATCATTTACAATTTATTAAATATAAATTTATAGAATGGTTCAATTTATATTAAATTCAAGATATATTAGTCCAAATAAATATTTTGGATTAATACAATTGGGTCAATTATTTAAGTCCAATAAATGTGGATTTAATTAAAAATTTAAATCCATTGATTTGGGCTATAAAGATTACCCCATTTTGTTAAGCCCAATATCATATCATCCTAGAGGCCCATTTTCATGCCACATGTCAAAATTATGTAGCAATTCAAGTCAAATTAAATAAGCCACTAGAATTATGTCATGTGCCAAAGTTAGGTGGCAATCCAAGTCAAATTAAATAAGCCATTAAAATTATGCCACATGTCAAAGTTAGGTGGAAATCCAAGTCAAATTAGATAAGCCCCTAAAATCATGTCACATGTCAAAGTTATGTGGCAATCTAAGTCAAATTAAATGAGCCACTAGAATAATGTCATGTGTCTATGTGACATGTTCTGATCAATCAAATCACACCCTCATACCACTCCCTACAACTATAAATAGGGGTCCTCATTATTCTAAAAGAGGAAGTTTACAAAGAACAAGAAGCAAGAAGAGAGATCGTGGATCAAAAACCGCAAATTCTCTACAAAGCTACAAAGTTCAAGTAATCAAATTCAAGTTCAAGTTCAAGATCAAGAACGAAGAAGAATATCAAGAATATCAAGATTAAGTTACTTGTTCATATTTACTGTTCACCATAACCATACAAGTGTTCTTTACGAATAATTCAAATCCAAATTTGAAGACGAAGATTCAAGATCAAGCTATTCAAGCACTTGACTCAAAATCAAATTCAAGTTCAACGTGTTTCATATTATTTGAAGAATCAGAGGATTATCATAGAGATTGTAACCCGTACTACATTTTGAAATCAAATATTACACTTTGTTACTCCAATTTTCTGGTCTTGATTATTTATTTTTCTCGACTCGAAAATTTGTTGTTTACAATGACCATCTTCATTGTTTGCGCCTTTTCTTTTTCAAAATTTTTTATCTTTGGAACCGATCAGTCTATCACGTTTTAAATGTAGCTTAGACTCATTTATATTTATTAATTATCCTACTAGGACATCGATTCGAATTAAAGCATTAACAACTGGAATATGAGATTTAGTAACTCTTGATAGGGCAGTGAATGCATCTGGCAGTTGATTTGCAATATTTTGCAAATGGATTATCTTTTGAACTTCCAGTTCACATTTATTTGTATGAGGATCTAAATGAGATAATGATAATATATTTCAATCTATTTCCCTTTTCAGCTACTTATTTTCTCTCCCTAATGCTGAGTATATTGATTAATCAAAATGACAATCAATAAATCTTGTAATAAATAAATCTCCAGTTATAGATTTCAAATATTTTATGATAGAAGGAAATTCATACCCAACATATATCCCAACCTTCTTTGGAGACCCATCTTTGTATGTTGTGGTGGAGCAATTGGAACATATACTGCACATCTAAATATTCTAAGATGAGAAATGTTTGGCTTGACCAAAATTCAATTGTAATGGGAAGACTTTATGATAACTTGTGAGTTTGATCCACACAAGACTTGCTTCATACAAAATAGCATGATCCCATAATAAAATGGGCAGTTTTGTTCTCATAAGAATTGGTCTAGCAATTAATTGGAGGCGTTTCTACTAGACCATTTTGAGTATGAACATGATCAATCAGATGCTTAATTGTTATCCCAATGGATAAATAATAATTATTAAATGCCTGAGATGTGAACTCACCAGCATTATCAAAATAAATTGTCTTTATTGCATAATCTGGAAATTGTGTTCTTAACTTAATTATTTGAGCAACTAATCTCACAAATGTCATATTATAAGTTGATAATAAACACATATGCGGCCATCTTATAGATTCATCTATTAAATCCATATAATATTTAAATGGTCCACATGATGGGTGAATGGACTCATATATATTACCTTGTACACGCTTTAGAAATGCTGAGAATTCAATTCCCACTTTGATTACTGATGGTCTAGTAATCAATTTGCCTTGAGAACATGCAGCAGCAGAGAATTTTTAAATTGAAGTATCTTTTGGTTCTTCAAAGAGTGTCCATGTGACCTCTCAATTATTGTGCATGTCATATTAGTACCGGGATTACCCAACCAGTCATACCAGATAATAAAATCATTTGAATTAATAGACCAAATGTTTATTATGGCATGTGTTTCAATCACACTAATACTTGTGAAATATAAGACGGGTGAAAGAGTGAGTAACTCTTCAAGTATAAACTTCTTGCCCGACATCATAGTAATAATATGAAGATATTCATTATTTTCATCATTTGTAGTCTTAATATGATATCCATTTTGAAGAATGTCTTTGAAACTTAATAAGTTTTTTTGAGACTTACTACCATATAATGCTTCATTAATTATCAAATTTATTCCTCTGATAAGTACAACTTTAGCTTTTCCGGATCCTTCAATTAATCTTAATCTTGTACTACAAATATTGTATTAACACTAGTTTCTTTCATAATCAAATAAGAGAAATATTTTTTATCTCTTAAAATAGTGTGTGTTGTAGTACTATTGATAAGATACATATCATCATAATTAATTTTGCATCCAACTGATGACTGAGGAATTTTCATATTCTTCATAAATAAAAAGATACATTATAAAAACGTGAAAATCTAATAATATAAGAAACCTCAAGAAATTGCACAAAAAATATAGAAATTTGTAAGACATAATGCCTTAAGAAAATCATTTAAGAAGAAAAACAAACTAACAAACATAATAAGAAAATAATAACTATTTTTTACAATTTTTTATCTCTAGTTAGATGATCAGTTCCTCGGTCAATATTCATATTCTCATAAAAGTCTTCAACTTCCAAATGAGTAATATTTGGGAGACATTCAAAATCATTATCTTTATAAGAATTATTCGCCTTAATATCTTCATATTTATTTGAGAGAGTTGCTTAATCATTATCATTCCAAAAATTCAAGCGTGCCTCCACATTATTATCTCTTATTTTGAGAGAGGCTTGATAATTTTTTACAAAATAATCAGGCGTACGATATCCACGTGCCCAATGACCCTTCATACCACACCGGTGACAAATATTGACTTTACCTCTTGAAGGATTATTTTGAGAAACTTTATTGTTCTCGTGTTTATTTCCACCATGATAATGATAATTATTTCGGCCTCTACCATGTTCTCACCCACGTCCACGACCACGGCCACATCCGCAGTCACGATAATTATTTTGTCTTGATTCAGGCTGATTATGTGATGATATAGCATTCGCTTCAGAGAATGGATCAGACCCAGTGGGACAAACTTCATGATTTTTTTATTAGCAAAGTATTATTTTGCTCAGCCACAAGTAGGCATGTAATTAATTCGAAATATTTCTTAAACCCCTTTTCACGATGTTGTTGTTATAGCAACACATTTGAAGCATGAAAAGTGGAAAAAGTTTTCTCAAGTAAGTCATTAACAGTGATAATATATCCACATAATTTTAATATGGAACTTACTTTATGAATAGCAGAATTATACTCTGTCACAATTTTAAAATCTTGAAATCGAAGATGTATCCACTCATATTGAGCTTTCGGTAACACCGTAAGTTTTAAGTGGTCATATCGATTCTTCAAATTAGTCCATAATTCAAGAGGGTCTTTCACAGTTAAATATTCAATTTTTAATACTTCATGATATGATGGCGGAGAAAAATCATGGCATTTGCTTTATCTTGACTTGATAGTTTATTTTTTTGTTTAATAGTATGACCAAGACCTTAGTGTTCAAGGTGAATTTCAGTATCAAGGATCCATGACAAATAATTTTTTTTGATAATGTCAAGTGCCTCAAACTCAAGTTTTGATAAATTTGTCATGATAAAAACTGAGATAGAAATTAATTTAAAAACAACAAAGACAACTAAAATTAAATTTCTTCAATACCTGAGATAGAAGTTAATTTATTCAGAGAAAAATTAGAGTTTCATGTTGATATAACGTATTATAAAACAAACTAAATTAGCAAATTAAGAAAAAGAGATAGTAAGGGAAAGAGAGAATTGAGAGAGTTTGTGTATTCATTTCTCAGAGAAAATGACTTTTTATATCCAAATTTCCTTGCTTTGGCACAAAGAAAAAGTGGAAGTGGGTCCCACTTGCACATGGACATCCACCATTTCCATACTTTACAACAAGTCCATATTTGTGAAATCGGTCTAATTTATTTACATTTCAATGAGTTGGATTGTTAACCTATAAGAATATGGGTAAAGTATGAGTATCTATATTTGACCATGGTAAGCCAACTCAAACTTAATATATTTCTATATTTGACAAGAATTTATTATACATTAACTTTAACTTGTTTTGCATTTTTGCGAGAAACTGTTTTCTCAGCTCGAATTTGTTACTCCCTAGACAAACTAAGTCTGAAATTGAATCTCATAATGGTGATGAATATATTTCTCATGTGTCTATATGATATTTGCTTTTAATTTTATTTTACGGGTTTATTTGACGATTTAAGTGCATAAATCTAATTATATATTTATAATAAATATACTTTAAAATATATTTTAATTACATGAAAAAAGAAATAGATAAGAAGAAGTAAAATAGAAAAAAGAAATGAAGAAGGTAAGAACTAAACAATTTTTTTCATAAAAGAATGACGAGGGGTAGAAATGAGTTAGAACCATTTTATCCCATTGATATTCGACCAAATCCATTTTTATTGAATTACTATTAGGTTCATTTTATCTCAATTTATTTTAATCCGATATATTTATCCAATAAATAAAATTCCAAAAGATAAGTTCATTTCAATTAGAATTGTCTTAGGATTTTAAATTAAGTAGTAATAGTTCTTCACTTGATTCGTTATTCAAGTGAACGAGTTAGAATTCAAGTTGTCCTTTTAATAAATCACAAGTTATATAAGTGCTTGTTATTTTATGGTAAATATTTTATTAAATTTTATACAGCTTTAAATTTTCATATAATAAGAGTAGTAAATTTAATAAAAATTCTTCTACTAGCACTATGAAAGGGAGAAACAGAAAAAATTAGGAAACAAATCTGCTATATACTACAGAGCTGATAATTTCAGTCCATATTTATAAAAATTAATATGTTTTATTCATATTTTAATGAGTTGAATCACTTGTATTTCAATTGGATAAATATCAATTTCAAATCTACTGTTAACCTATAGGAATATGGATAATAAGTATACTTTTTAAATATATTTTAAAGACATGAAAAAAGAAATAGATAAGAAGAACTAAAATAGTGGGAAAAAAAAGAAGAAATGAAGACTGGAAGAACTAAATAAAAGTCCATAAAAAAATAAAGAAGGGTAAAAATATGTTTAAACCATTTTATCCAATATAATTTATATTTGACCAAATTATTTTTACTCATTACAATTCAATTCATTTTAATTCGATCCAACCGCCCATTTATTACTTCTATACTACACTCAGAAAAGAGCTCATGATCCAAAAACAAAACTCTCAAATCATTCCAAGAAAAACAAAACACTCTGAAATTATTGTAATGGATTAAAGAGAAGAAGTGAAATTTATGTGGAAGAGAAGTAGATTATTGGGGAAAGGAAGCTTTGGTTTTGTTTCGTTGGCTTCGACTAATTCTGCTTCTCCTATCATTTCATCTATCATTGCGTTAAATCTTGATTGTTGATCCACTCTTAGTCTCTTCGAGATGAAAGGAAATTCCTAAGAATGTTTGAAGATTGTCCTCATGTTATTCGATGTTTCGGAGTTAAAGTCACCCAAGAAGATGACCTACTTTTTTATAATTTGCTCCTCGAATATGCCTCAGCCAGAAGCCGTGCTGATCCTCTTGATGAACTAGGATTGCCTGAGTTTCAAGTCTAAAAGCACACCAAAAATGTACTTTTAGGGCTCAGTTTCATTCACGGAAAAGGGATCATTCATTGCGACATAAAGCTCTACAACATTCTTCTTACTACAAATGATGATGGTACGGTCAAGGTGGCAAAGATCGCTGATTTCGGGCTTAACCTAACTTTGGAAGAGATTTGCACGCAGAAGCAGGGGCTCAGAGGAACTAAAAGGTACATGGCACCTAAATATCTGCTGAAGCAGGCGTACGGCCTAGGCATTGATATTTGGGCACTTGGATGCACTGTTTACGAGTTGATCACTAGGACACCCCTCTTGGAATCATCCAATTTAGATGCAAAGTTTGATCATGTGTTACATCGAATTAAGTATGAGGAACCAAATTTTGAGAATGTCAAACTGTTGAAAGAGGCAAAAGACATCTTGAATAATTGTCTAGTCAAGAATCCAAGCTCGCATTGGACTACAGAAATGCTCTTGAATCACTGTTTTCTGAAATCAGCCGACAATGTCCAACCTCCAAATACGAGGAAGGGGCAATGTGGTTACATGTATTTTTTAAGTAGACCTGCCAAAAGAGAGCATTCAGGACACAACTACACATTCGCGATTTGGTTATAGAAATTGATACAGATTCCGAAGGCAGAAACTCGTGCCCAAAGCTGCTAGTTTCTGGCTATAGATAGATTGACAATAGAGCATTGGTTTGTAATGTATATAAAGTAATAACTGTTGAGTTAAGAGATCAAGCTGATGTAACTACATATAGTTAGTTGTAACTAAGTTTGTTAGAGAGTTGTTGTAAGTTAGTTATGCAAATATAGTGACAACTAATATGAATGTGCAGTAAATTATTAGATTGATTGAGTGTATAAATATCTCTTATGGGAGATACTTCACATAATGAATGAAGCATTGAGATATTTTCAGAATCTCCTTCTTCTCTCAAACTTCCTTCTCTTAGCTAAAAGATCTCCAGCTATGGAGATCAACAGACTCCAATTAGAAGTTATCACTATCTAAGAAGTTGTAATCGTTGATCGAGCATCGATTCAACAAAATCCAGTGAGAAGAAGAAAACAACAGATGGATCATCAATGGCGATAGAAGATGACCTTGTAGCTCCAAATTCAGTTGCAATTGGTAGCACTGGTAGAATTGAGATAGATCTTTATCATCCATTGTATTTGCATCCAAATGATACTCTAGGTAGCTCTCTTATCTCTCTACAGCTCACTGGTTCTGAAAATCATGCACTGGAGTCGATCTATGGCACTAGGATTGCTAGCCAAGAGTAAATTAGGATTTGTTGATGGTAGGCATACTAAGGATAAGTTTGATGTATCAATGCAAGAGTAGTGGGAGAGGATAAATGATGTGGTGTATTCATGGATCATGAAAGTTGTTAGAAATAAGTTGTTAAGTAGATAATCTATACTTCGAATACTCACAAAGTATGGCTTGATCTGAAGGAAAAATTTGATACTATGAATGGATCAAGAGTATTCTATTTGAATAGAGAAATTGTTACTTTGTCTCAAGGAACTATGGTGGTCTTTTATTACTTCTCAAGGCTTAGAACTTTATGGGATGAGTTTGATGCAATCATGCCTTTCCTAGGGTGTAGCTGTCCTAAGTCATGCAATTACTCTCAACATTATGGATATCAAAGGCTTCTGCAGTTTCTAATAGGCCTAAATTGAACGTGTGCTCAGTATAGGAGTCAAATACTAATGATGTTTGTCATACAAACACTCAACAAAGCATACTCCATGGTCATAAATCATGAAAGCCAGATATCATTGGCTAGTTCTTCACAAGTAGGCAAAATTGTTGAAGCCTCAGAAGGAGTAGCTTTCTTCGGTCATAAGGGAGGTCTTAACTCTAATTTTAGAGGAAACAATAGGAAATGAGTGGTCATAGGATCTCGAAATACCTATGGTAGATGAGGCATAAATAGTGGAAGTAACTTCTCAAACTCTTCTGGTAGACAACCCTTTAATTGTAGTGTTAGACCACAGAAGAAGAGTTCATTAGTATGTGAATTTTGTAGCTACAATGGACATACCAAGGAGAACTGCTACAAGCTGATTGGGTATCCACCTGTGGTCAACAGATTCTATTAATGTTGAACAAAGAAAATGAAGAGAAAGCCTTCAATCCAACTTCTAATTCAGGTATTCTAACTAATCTACCTAATACTACTGCAAGTGCCAATTGGATAGTGGATTCAGATGCAAAAAATCATATAAATTCTAATCCTAAGATGTTGCATATTTGTCATGAGATCACTGACTCTGAGAAGAACAAAGTTCACTTGCCTACAGGTAGTGTGGTACTTGTAACTCATAAGGGAAGTTCCAATGTTCTAGTAAATCAAATTATATCTAATGTTCTATTTTTACCAGACTTAAAATTTAACCCGTTGTATGTCTCCAAAGTGACTAAGGAATTGCAATGCTCAGTGGGATTTCCTTATGACTTTTGCATATTCCAGGATCTCTACATTGGCATTGTGAAGGGGATTGGTAGATAGGATCAAGGTCTATACATCCTAAGAGGTAGCTTCTTGATTAAAAATTCCTACAGCTCACTAACTGAGTATGCAAACAAAGTTGAACAAGTTACTGATTATTCTAGTAGTCTCTGGCATAGAAGGTTGGGCCATGCTCCTCTAAAGATAATTAAGAAGCATGACAGTCTTAGACATTTACAACATGAAGAACCTATATTCACTATGTAACCTCTAGCAAAACACACTAAATTACCTTTTTCTCTTAGTTGTTCTAGCACTAAATCTGTATTTAATCTGTTGTGTTGTGATATCTGGGGTCCCTATAAAGTAACTAATCACAATAGCAAGAGGTTCTTTATTACAGTGGTAGATGATTTTACTAGATTTACTTGGTTGTTTCTGATTCAATTCAAGTCTGAAGTTCGAGCTGTAATGAAGAACTTTCTCACAAGAATAAAGAACTTGTTCTCTATATATGTCAGTATTAAGAACTGATAATGGTTGTGAGTTTTTTAGCAATGAATTTCAATCTCTTATGTCTACTCTTGGCATTTTACATCAAAGCTCTTATGTTTATACTCCCCAACAGAATGTAGTAGTAGAAAGGAAGCACAGAATAATTTTAGGCATAGCCAAATCTCTTA
This sequence comes from Solanum dulcamara, assembly GCF_947179165.1. NCBI lineage: Eukaryota > Viridiplantae > Streptophyta > Magnoliopsida > Solanales > Solanaceae > Solanum > Solanum dulcamara. The sequence continues at coordinate 37,991,998 of NC_077247.1, forward strand.
GATTTCAAGCTGGTGTTTCTTTAAAATTCTGGGGAGATATGTCACTACAGCTGTGTATCTTCTGGATAGAACACCTTCTAAGATATTGAATTTCAAGTCTCCATTTGAACTCTTGTATGGTCATCCTCCATCTTTTTCTCACTTCAGAGTTTTTGGCTTTCTGAGTTATGCCTCCACAACTAATTCTTCAGATAAGTTTGCAACTAGAGCTGTCCCAGGAGTCCTCATGGGGTAAGTTTTAACTCAAAAGGGTACATAATTTATGATCTTCACTTCAAAACTCTGTTTGTTAGTTGGAATGTATTGTTTCAAGAATCTATATTTTCCTTTCTTCATGCTAAGTCTTTTGGAACTCCACTATTTCCTGTCATAGAGCTTCCTCATTTCAACACAGTCTCACAGTCTATTCCTCATAATCTTGTCTCCCTGGATCTAGTCCAAGGGGAGTCTCCTTATGAGTCCCCTTCTCCCTCTAATTCTCCTATCCAACCACCTATTCCTGTTCAACCACCTACTCATGTCTTACCTTTACCTCATGCCCCTCCTGAACTCAGGAACTCCACCAGAGTCAAAAACTCACCAGCCTGGATAAATGATTTTGTGACTACTAGTTCCTCTACCTTAAAGTCCTATGCCTATCCCTTGTCTTCCTATGTTACTCACTCCAATTTATCTCCATCCTACCAACATGCTTTATCTTTTTATTCATCTATTCATGAGCCTACTCTATTTAAACATGCATCCAAAGACCCTTCCTAGATCAATGCAATAAAGTGGGAAATTGCTACTCTGAAGGACAACCACACCTAGTTTATTGTGGATCTCTCTTCTGGTAAAATACCTATTGGGTGAAAATGGACCTACAAAGTGAAATACAAGGTATTATGAGAAGTTAAAAGGTATAAACCAAGACTTATGGCAAAGGGGTAAAGTCAACAGACATGTTAGACTATTTTGAAACCTTTTTTCCTGTTGCTAAGATAGTCATTATCAGGTTATTTGTGGCTTTTGTTGCTTCTATTAATTGGTCTATCTTTCAAATGGATGTGCATAATGTATTCCTCAATGGTGATCTGTTAGAAGAAGTGTATATGCAGATTCCTGAAGTGTTTGATAGATAGGGGGAGTTTATGAAGGTCTGCAAACTCCAAAAATCTTTATATGGACTCAAACAGGCCCCAAGACATTGGAACAGAAAACTTACTAATGTTCTCATTCAGATGGTATTCACTCAAAGTCACTATGATTACTTCCTATTCACAAAAGGTCAGATGGACAGCTGGTGATCATCTTAGTATATGTTGATGATTTGTTAGTTACTAGTAATAATTAGGACATGATCATTCAAGCAAGGGAAGATTTGAAGAACAAATTCAAAATGAAAGATCTTGGAGAACTTAAGTTCTTTCTGGGAATTGAAGTGGCTAGATCACAAAAGGGAATAGTAGTGTGTCAGAAGAAGTATGCCTTAGAATTCGTTGCAAAAGCTGGGCTGAGTGATGCAAAACTAGCTAATACTCCACTTGAGGTGAATTAGAAACTAACCTCCGTGGAATATGACAAGCATATACCAAGTAGAGGAATAATTAATGATAATGTTCTAGAGGATCCAATAGCATATTAGAGGTTAGTGGAAAGACTATTGTATCTTACAAACTAGACCAGATATAACATTTGTAGTTCAAGTTCTCAGTCAATACATGTATTCTCCTAAGAAGTCTCATATGGAGTCTGCTCTTAGAGTGGTAAGATATATCAAGGGTACTCCTAGATTAAACTATTAATGCCAGCTAAAAAGACCAATCAACTATATGCATTTTATGACTCAAATTGGGGTGCTTGTCTTGAGACCAGAAGATTAGTTACTGGCTATCTAGTAAAGTTTGGTGGAGCCTTAGTATCCTAAAAATATAAGAACAAAGAGACTATGTCTAGAAGCTCAGCAGAAACTGAGTTCAAAAGCATGGCAGCTTGTACAACAGAACTTACATGGTTGATAGGGCTATTCAAAGAGTTGGGAGTTCAATTTCAACAACCTATAAAGCTATTGTGTGACAACAAGGCTGCTATTCAGATAGCTGCAAATTCCATATTCCATGAGAGAATTATGCATATTGACATTGATTTTCACTTTGTGAGAGAAAGAATCGATCAAGGAATTGTAGGACTAATCATGTGCCTATTGAAGAACAGTTAGCATGTATGCTCACAAAAGGATTACGAAGGCATCAACATGAATACTTGTTAAGTAAACTTGGACTTAAAGATCTATTCAAGCCATTAGCTTGAGGGGGAGTGTTGAGTTAAGAGATCAAGCTGATGTAACTACAGGTAGTTAGTTGTAACTAAGTTTGTTAGAGAATGGTTAAAAGTTAGTTATACAAGTGTAGTGACAGCTAATGTGAATGTGCAGTAAGTTGTTAGATTGATCGATCAAGTGTATAAATATCTCTTATGAGAGATACTTCACATAATGAATGAAGTACTGAGATAATTTTGAAAATCTCTTTCTTCTCTCAAACTTCATCTCTCGAACTTCCTTCTCTTAGCTAGAAGATCTCCAGCTATGGAGATCAACAAGAACTACATGTGTGCTTGATCCCCTCTTACGGATTTGTTGGTGGCAGTATGTCATTCTGTTATTTGGACTATAAGATATAAATTTGATCGGTTTGATATTTAGGTTCTTATTACTAAAATTTGGGCCAAAGATATTGTAACATCCCCTAAAAACGTTGTATACGATGTTTCAATTTTTGCCTAAACATGATACAACCTCTGTATTTTGGTCATACCGTTTCATAGGAATATCCAAATTGAGTGATTCAAATTTTTGCGTAACCACAAGATCATTACCTACAACTTTTATGAAGACCATACTTTAAGATTCAGAGGTTAAGTAGGTCAAATAAATTAATCTTTGTAAGGTAGGATGCTGTGACGGAAATGAGTGTTTATAGAAGCAAAATCATATCTCACTGTAGGTTCATCGAAATTGGTTGATTCTTGAACGATATGAAACTAGACTTCCATATCTACAATTCTTATGAAGACACCAAATCGTAATAAAGAATTTATCTTATTCAAACGTAGCTCCCAAAAAGAGTATTCTGTCAAAGATAACTCATTTCACCTACCATAGAAAGATCTATAAACATTTGACATCACTCATGACATAAATTGTCCTCCATTTAACATCATCCATGACATCAATATATTCCACTAAATTTTCAGATTTTTATTTATAATTATTTTATTTATTGTTAGGTCCTCTTTTCCACCTATAAATACCCACCTTATTTCCTCATTTTATTCATCAAGCTTTCTCAAGCAAATCTTTTCTCTATACACTTCTTTACACATTCTCAAATATAGTTTTAGTTCTTAGTAGTGAAGAAATACTATTCTGGTAATTCATATATTCCGGATAGTACACAAAACGTTCCGGCAAAGAGAAAAGCTAGGACTCAAGAGTGGTCATTAAGTCTTTCGGTACCAACTAAAGCTTCGGTTTCCAGGTATGTAAGGTTTCAATGAGAGTATTTCTTCCACTCTCATGCCTAAATTATTTTGATTATATGATAAATTATGTTTATTTTCTTTATGCTTTACTCTAAGTCATGTGGGTGTTAATCCATGGGTTCTTCCACCCATGTAGTACAAAAATCTTTCAATTAAGTCTCTTGATTTTAAGTAATATTTTCTTATGGTAATTTTTATTTTTACTTAATAGTATGAATCATGGTTAAACTAATGATTATTGGTCTATTTTGATACAACATAATTTTATATGTATGAATTGATGAAATTACAAGTAATTTATTTATTTATATCTTTAAAGGTTCTTGAAATTCATGGTGGGTTGTCTAAAGCATGACTTTTAATTAATGGATTTTAAAGTATTTATGTATATTTATTTACATACATGTTTTCAAGTTGAAGTGATTTGAACCCACCTAGTTTTACTATGTTTTTAATAAAGTTTGACTTGAAAGCTTTGACTCCAAATGAATGTTTATAAAAGAAATATCTATGATCAAAAGGAAGTCTTATGAAATAAAAGAATGATGAAATGATATGAATGATGGATTCTTTATGCAATAAGGAAAATTCTTGCATATTTGAATTACCAAATGTTTTAATGAGCTATTCTACCGAATATGATGTTTTGAATTCACAAGCTATATGTTATGACTATTTTAAAGTATTAAACTATTCCGTGGGATTGACTTAGAACCGAATGGGTCATTGAGGTGGGATTCGGTAAGGGAATCCTAGTAGCAACCCCTTGTCTCATTAACTATGTGCCAACATAGGAGCCCTTGTAGGCTTAGGTTAATGGATCCATAAATAGCCCTTAAAGTTAAAGTTAAAGAAATGAATGAAGTTGACGGAGTTCTACCTGGCAAGTAGTCTCCCCGGCCAACGTAGGGGGTTATGTTGGATTCCATGTAATAGCTCGCATGGTCTTAAATGTCGGTTATGGTTAATTTCCCACAAAATGAATGTTTTAAAGGATATCTATATGATTTATTATGCATGTATTACATTATGTTCCACATTACATAAATATTATAATATTTCCTCAATGTTCATGCATCCTTACATACTTAGTACATTCAAAGTACTAACGCATACTCTTTTGCCTACGTGATATCACCATGTAGGTATCGGTGCTCCTCCTCGTTCTCCTCCACGTGGCTAATTGATATTCCATTGAAGACTACTTTTGGTGAGTTCCCATGTTCCGGGAACAATACTCCTTTATCTTTCTAGTTTATGATATGTTAAGATATTTTACTATGACATTTCTTCTATTATGATTGAGGGTGAGCTAGGGACTTGTCTTAGCCCCGTTAAATCTAATAGTTAGAGGTATTGTTGGACATATGTAAGTTGAATATTTATTATGATTTATGCTTGTTTATTTATCATCATTACCTATGAAAGGCTAAAAGAATGCTAAGAGGCTTGTTTGAGGTACTTTCGGGTTCCTCATTCGCCATGTCACGTCTAGGTCCTAGGCTTTGGTCGTGACAGATATTGATCGAATTTGAAGTCCGATGTTTCCATTGAGTCCAAAACGTCAAAAATTAGTATGGTAGCATATAAAATTTGTGTACGAGGGATTTCGAGAACCCATTGATGGTATGTTATATCATCCATTACTACTAATTTTGATATACACATTTGATTTAATTATATAAAAACAATTACAGTGCTAAAAAATTTAGGAATTTCCAATATGACAAACTTGAAAATTTAAACGATTAAAGCTATATATATAAAGTGCTATCAGTAACCACTTACCCTATTTTAGAAAGAAAAATAAAACAAGATAGATAAAAGATTCAAATTGTTAATCTCACTTACATAGGTGTACCCAGTCATTACTATATTATTATGATATTTTGGGTGCGGATTCACACATCTATATATTTAAATATTTTATTTTAAAAATATAACACTAGTATATATAATTTCTGGAGGAAAGCATGAGTTCACGTGAATCTGGTGACCCTGTGCATGCGCCTACACTTTTTATTGACCATTATAGAAACAAATAAATCCAAACATCATTTTATGCCTTTCTTATATGTCCAGACCTGTCATCTGCTTAGAACCTGTTTGAATGAACTTATTTTAAGCACCTTATAAATTGAAAATTGCTTATAAGTTAAAAAAAAATAGGTACAATCCAACTTTTTTTTTGACTTATAGGTTGTTTTCAACTTATAAACTGCTTAAAATAAGTCTATCCAAACAAACTCAATAATTTTTTGGGGTTATTTTAAGCACAAAATGACTTTAAGTTGACAGTCAAATACTCAAAAAAATTAAAAACAACTTATACGTAACTTATAAGTCAAACCAAAGGGGCTCTTATTCATATGTTTTAACTCATAATAAATGATTTTTTCCTCTCTTTTATACGGAGTACTAGTTAACAAAGAGTCAATAAAAAAAGAGAGTTTAAATTTATCAAATGTAATAAAATTCCCGAAATTGTTCGATTTTGCTTTGTTACATTTTTTTTTTGTTTAACCCTACTTCTGAGTTCTGTCACTAGGTAAAAATCTCAATTTTTTCCCTTATCTGAGCTTTAAATTGTGAGCTCACATAAACTAATTTAATTTTTATCAAATTACGTATACATGGTAATTTTTAAGATGATATTCTGAATATACTAACTTCACGTTTAAATGGAAAAAAAGTCATGGAAGAGGAACGTGAAAGGAACAAACCTCCGCTCATAGTATGTTTAGAGTCTGTGAGTTGATTCATAATAAATAGGGTCTTATTATATAAATGTCCAAGGAATATTACATGTGGTGTCTAACATTTTAAGGGGTATTAATTAGTCTCAAAATTATTTTATTTCATATACACTCAACAAATAAATTATTTAAAGGCAATAATATAATTGTCAACACATAATATTTAGTCGCAATTATAAATATGGATATTTATAACTAACACTCTATATAAATGTCGTTAAAGGTTTTAGCAATTCTAGATGCAATCACATTACCTTAATTGCGGCAAAATATTTTTGTGACAATATTAAAAGAAATTTTATCGCCACTAAATGTCTTTTTTTTGTTGTAGTGATAGAAAATTAGAATTGGATAACTCATTTCATGAGATATTCCTGTCTATCACATCTCACCAATCAAACAACCCCCAATAATAGTAATTTATTTGGGTTTTCTCCTAGAGGTGGATCAAATAAGGGTAAAGGCATAAAATTCACGTTGAATTTTTCTAGAAAAATCAAATACACATTCAAATTATTATAATAATTTATTACACATCTTATCTTGTTTAAAGTGATATTAATACCTTTAAGGTGTGCGAGAAGGAAGAAAATATTATTAAAATGACAAATATGAGCATGTAATCATTATAAAATTAGTATTCTTTCTTTTTCTTAATATAAAGTAACTTATACATCATTAGGTTAATTTATATATATATATTATTTTTTTATGGACCCCGCTATCTTTAAACCTATTCCCTTTTGCTTCTCTTTGGATTCTTATTCAGCAATACGATACATTATAGCTTCTTCACTGAAAATGAAGAAGATGATTTGAAAATTTTCTGTGTATTCCTCAATGCTCTCTGTACAAGCTTTATACAAATTGTAAAAGACTAAAGTACAGTAAATAAAACTTGCTAACAAACTACCAGCTGTACAACTGAATTTCTACATCTATATATATATTCTAGAAGAATCTAAGAAAAAGAATACTATGTATTTCTCATGTATGTACAGAATTATTTTCTGGTGGCTTGGGCATGTGTCTAGCATTAATTCCTTGACCCAATATTAAAACCCCTTTACTTTCTCTAGCCCATTTTGAGTGGCTGAACTCAAAGTATCATTTTGATGAAGACTTTTATTTGGATGACCTCCGGGATATCTTTGTCTTAGACCTCTTCATTCCCTTCCTTTTTCGAAATCAAATTACTGTGATTTTTGATTCTATCAACTTCATCTCCATGGAAGCACCTCCAATTCTCTTCCCTTGAAACTTTGAAAGAGGAACTCTAAAAATAATAGAAAGGTGCGGAGAAGATGATGACTTTCATCAAAAAGTTAATAATTTTTCTACATAAACTTCATAATTTTTCTGCTCAAACTCATAGAAGGACACACCAAAGAAGATCAACGTAAAAACAATGAGGAAGATAATGACTTCTAATAAAAAAAGTTGTTATATTTATGCATAAAATTTATGACTATTTTGTCTAAACTTATCGAAACTACATCTAAGAAAATGATTACTTTCTCTTTCTCCGCTCTATTCCCACTGAAGCACCACCCACAGCCACCATAATGTCATTTCAGTCTTAAGTCATGAATAGCATATTTGATTATTTATTACAAATAGAAAATATTAATGAAATGTTTGGTGTTCATTCATAATTATCAATATTCTTTTGAGAGGGTCAGGCATGGGTTTAAATGGGATTGGGTTATTTAAGAGAAATCGGGTTAATTTTGATTGATTTGGGAATTTTTATCAACGCAGGGGTACGGGGTGTAAACTTATTAATGGTAAGAGTATTAATAACTTAAAAATCTAACTAAGGATAAAGTCAACTAATAAATAAAAGTTGAGGGGTATTTTTGTTCCTTTACCCTTATTACTACTACCAATATTTTTCAAACTCATATTTGTTTGATTGCCTTCCTTTCTAAAGTGATTCGATCGCATGGACAGAGCCACCTTAGGCAAGGGTGGTTCGGTGCACACCCTTCACTAGAAATTATGTGAAATACATAGGTTAAATGCTAACTTATGAGTGTATATTTAATTTTGCATATTCTTAACATAATTGAAAAGAAAATTTATACATTCTTTACAAAATTATTGGTTCGCCACTATTGATCGTCTGTGTTAAAATACAGATACGCTAGTCCCAGTCAATTATTCATCATGCATGCAAAACAGAAAGAAGAACAGAGTTCATGCTAGGAAAGTACCAAAGAAGCCAAACTCCGTCTTACGTAGCTAGAGTATGATTAATTTTTGAATTTGAAATCGCTGTTTATATATTCGGTATTGGCCATAATTCACGAGAATATTCTGTCAGAATATCCTTTCAATCACCTAGAATTCAATATTTGGACGGAATTAGATTTTGTGAAATTATTTTATTAAATATTTAACGAATATTATGTACCTTGCTAAAAAGCCATTTTGAATATTATAATTAATTTTCGATCGAATAAACTTAGTAACGAAGCACACTGTCAAATGCTATAACAACATTTTTCATAAAAGAAAGGCAAGTTTTAATCAAGGCTTCTTTTGGTTGGCGAATTAACATTCTAATATCATAAGAGTGGATTCATGATTTGAAGTTTATTGGTTTCTATAACAATCTCAAATAAAAATACTCTCTTTGCCCTCAATTTATGTAATAGTGTTTGATTGAGCACAAATTTAAAAAATAAAAGAAGACTTCTGAAACTTGTAATTTAAACTAATCATAAATATTTTTGTCACTATAAATCATCTCATTACAAGTAAAATAAATAATATATATAGAAAATATATATCATTCTTTTCTAGACTAGCTTAAAAAGAAAGAATATTGTATCATTTATCAAGGAGTATACTATAATAACTAAATTCACAATAAAAAATTTATAAATATTTTAATACGTATACAAGATATGAGATATAGTTGTTGAGTTGACATAATTAAATTGTATCTAGCTCTCTAGATTCGCCACCCTTGACAATATAAATATTTTTTTTACATCTATTAATATAATTTAACCTTTAAATTATATAAAAGAACCCTACAAGGATTTTACATAGTATAAAGGTTAAATTATATTAATTAGCTATATTCAATTGATTACAAAATTAATTGTTGAAATCGATTAGTGACACAAGTTAATATGAATATCGAATTTATGTCACTATGAGTATATATTCATCTTTTTCAATTTATGTGACATCAATAAAATACTTGACATCATTCGGGTAATTAAAATCTACATTTTGATATGTTATCGTTCTCCTCAATCTAGCTCTAACATTTTAATTAGTCCTTTATAATGTAGAATATAAATATTATCTTTAGCATAAAGAGAGTTAAATAGAAAAAGGGGTAGTTGAAGAAAATAAATGGATAGTAAAGTAGATGAAAGAAAAATGGGATTGAAAAGAAGATAGAGAAAATAAATATGGAAGAAGGTTGTTAATGATAAAAATGTCAAATACTAACGTTTTAAAAAAATTACTCACATATTTTAAAAGGCGAGTACTTCTATTAAACTATTCAGTCAATATCTTATGTTTAAATAATACATTAAAAGCTTGTTTGGATAAACTTTTTTTAAGTTGAAAATTTAGCTTTTCACTTTTAGCTTTTTTTTGGTTCAAAAGAACTTTCTTCATTTTATCCAAATATTATAAAAAAGCTTAAAAGCTATTTTAACTTAAAAAGTACTTAAAATAAGTCCATTTAAACAGGCTCTAAAAATAGAGTTAGAGAGTGAAAATGAAACAAAATTGAATTGGAATGTTAAAATAATTTTTTTTCTTTTTCTACCAACACCACTACTGTTCTTCTCCCACCCAATTCCCGTTTCTCTCTCTTTCTTCCTTTCCCCATTTTCATAATCTTTAATATGCTAGCAAAAAATTTAGAAATCCTTTTCTAGAGGCAATTGCTTTAGACTTTGTGATTTAAAAATGTATAGAGAAAAGCTATTGGGGTAACGGAGAGGGATAAATTACAGGCGATGAGGTGACACACTACAAAGTGCACTTAAAGCTACAAAACACATTGTAGCTAAATATAATTTTTTCGTAACTAAACACTTTAGCTACACTATTTTGTTTCATAACATTCGTAGCAAGATGTAGCGTGACTAAAAGTTAGCTACAAACTTTACATAGTCCGTGGCTAAGAATTTATACTTATAGCTACAAAATAAAAATTGTTTGTCGCTGCAATGGGAACAAGTTTTTGCCACAAAAATATACTTGTAGAAAGTTATTTTATTCTTGTGCCACGACAAATAAATTTTGTAGCTATCTTCGTATAGTAGCCACAAGGTGCCGTATTGTAGCAAAAGATCTATTTTATTTGCCACAAAAATTTAAGTTTTGTAGCTAGTTCTATGACTTTGCTCGTGGCAATAGTACTTTCACGACCCAACTCATAGGGCCGTGTGGGCACCTACTCTAACACCTAGATAGGAGAACTCTTACAAAAATATCATGCAAAAGTTTAATAATTATCAAATATCACCCTAAAAGTCAGAAATACACCATAATTAGATTTTTTTAAACTTTAAGATTTATTACCAAAAACATACTAACACCCCCAAGGTAACTAGTCTAAACAGGTGCAAGAGCTTCTAAAGATATAGAATATAAATAAAGTAATGACATAGCTCCCACTATAAGGAAGGAAGAGTAGAAGTTGTTGGAGAATCATCTTCGTCTTCACTTAAGAAACATCACTGACCCTGCAACCAGACTATGCCAAGTGGCATAGCAAGAGTAGTTACAGTACAAAAAACACGTATTGATAGGCATCATCAATTAACCTGATATCCACCGCATAATATAAAGAAATCAACGAGAAGAAAACACGCTCTTAAGAAATACACCGCCAAATATTTATGCACAACTCTTACTATTCTCGACAACCTCATTAAATTCGTTCAAGCCTAAATCTCATCCTTTCTAGTTGGTCCGTTGCTAACTCTAATACAAATCAAGGCCTAACCTTTCTATTACATAGAGGAGCTTTCAAACTACGGGCCACTACTAACTTTGTTCAACAAGTCTATTACTTTTAGCTTTCACACCAATACTTGGCCCTAGAATAATTAACATCTCACTTGAAAGAGGTAAATATTTAAGTGAACTACGACTTACCTCATAACCATACTAGCCCATTATTGTGGGACCTATCCCGCTCTATCAACCTCGCCACAACGGGATTCCTCCCGTCAGAGCGGCCTGGACTAAGACAATAACTCTGGCTTCTCCCCCAATCCCTTTTTTTTCACATATTCTAGTAGGACACCATCAATATATGACTATAAGTCACTAATCTTATTAAAATACACATCAATTTCTCTCTGCTTGTTTACCATGATCTCACACCTACGATACCGATGCATCTACCAATCATAACATAATATGAACATGCATATATATAGAAGCACGTTACCAATTTACCATTTTAAGAGCAATATACAGTTTAGCTGTGTAAATCTCAATTAAAACTGTTAACATGGTAACACTTGAACCTTTAGTCCTTCCATATCAATTATTACACAGAATAGGCATGCTCAATTTTCATCAAGTCAGTTTCTCTATCATCACACATATAGTCAAGATCAATTTACAGTTGCTAGCCACACAATGGTTCTCTCATGGAACCTATACCCAAACTATTAGTGTGTCGGCGTAACACCTAATCCAATATTTAGTAGGTGTCGGAACGTGACATCCGATCTAATATATGTGTCGGAACGCGACTGTCACGCTCCGAGAGGGTACCCTAGGTATGACCGGCATTCAAAAATCATCTCTAGCCTCCGAGAGAACCATTTGGTCTCATTACTCATTCATTCGTCAGCGGAAGACTTAAGTAAAAATAACAATACTTATGTGGGCTCGCCATCATCAACATCAAATTAAAGAAATAATCCTTAGAAGAAATAGTTTCAAAGGAGAACTACTTCAATTATATCATCAAACTTTGTCTATAAAGTCTCTAACACTATCAGACGGTGCCAATGACATGTCCATTGATACCTCAAAAGAAACATAATACTCAATAATAATAAAAGGATAAAGAGTTCTTCCAAATACAAAAAGGACTCACCAAATAGCTGAAAAGTAATGATCTTCAATGATGCGCCTGTTGAGGATCTCTAACACCTGTATCTACATCATAAAATGATGTAGGTCGAATGACGTCAGTACATGGAATGTACGAGTATGTAAAATGGCAGGAAAGTAAGGACGAATATCAAGAAACTTCTCTCAAGAAGACTCAGCTCAGAACTCAACATCATCTCAACATCAATATATAATGCAGGTTTAAAAATAATAATAATAATAATAATAAGTAATGTTTACTTAGTTGAGAGTTTCTCTAACCGAAAACCATACAAAAAAGCAATGTTGTTGCCACATCTATCCAATACCTTGTCAAGGTAAAGGACATCACCATCTTGGATCCAATCATCAAAGTCCTCTTTTTGGGACTTAAAAGGCATAGCCTCCATCCTACGCTAACTACGTAGTTCTGGAGTTTAAGTCAATCAAACTCTTAACCAACTTGGTGCTCAATACTACTCCCAAAATATGTGCTCATATTAACCTCATCATCTAGTCTTATTAGACTTTTATTTAAACATCAAACTCATCTCATTACCTCTTCATCAATCATTACACTTCAAAACATCATTTACATCTCATCAAAACATCTTGCTCAAAACATCATTTAATCCAAAGAATCAAATTCATTTAAACTTAACTCTTTTACTCTTTCAAAACACAATAAAATACATATATATTATTAATTCAAAACACTCTTTTTGTTAATGAATATTAAAGGCCAAAATCTTTACTCAAATACGCGTAAAAATATTTATGAACATCAAATCAACTAGGGTTCATGGGAAGGTAGACACGAACAATAATTCCAATAATATGAGAGATAAAAATAATAATAATAATCTCAATGCATAAATATATCTAACTCAATAGAAGAAGAATTAATTCATTTAGAATTCAAGATTAGGGTAAAACTCAATTATAACTCAATTACGATTAATTTAAATATTTAGTGCATGGACGAACTCAATCCAATGTTATATATAGCCTTACTGTAACAACCCCTAAAATGTTGTATGTCGGTATTTCAATTCTCGATGAAAATAATATAGCCTCTGTATTTTGGGCATAACTTTTCATAGGTTAGTCCAAATTAGGTGATTCAAATTTCTGGGTAATCACAACATCCTTACCTACAACTTTCATGAGAACATAACTTCAAATTCGGAGTATAAGTAGGTCAAATAAATTAATCTTTGCAAGATATAGTGCTGTGACGGAATTGAGTGTTGATAGAAGAAAATTCATATATCACTGTAGGTTGCTCCAAATTGGTTGATTCTTGAACGATATGAAATTAGACTTCCATATCTACAATTCTTATGAAGAAACCAAATCCTAATAAGGAATTTATCTTATTCAAACATAGCTTCGAAAAAGAGTATTCTGTTAAAAAGAACTCATCTTACCTACCATGAAAACATCTAGATACATTTGACATCATGCATGACATAAATTGTCCTCCATTTAACATCATCCATGACATCAATATATTCCATTAAATTTTCAGATTTTTCTTTATAATTATTTTATTTATTGTTAGGTCCCTCTTTCCCACCTATAAATACCCACCTTATTTCCTCATTTTATTCATCAAGCTTTCTTAAGCATTTCTTCTCTCTATATACTTCTTCTCAAATATAGTTTTAGTTTTAGTAGTATAAAAATACTACTCCGGTGATTCTTATACTCCGGGTAGTACACAAAACGCTCCGGCAAGAAGAAAAGGCTAGGGGTCCAAGAGTGTTCCAATTCGGAGTAAACCTTCGAATTTAAGGTATGTAATGCTTTCATAGCATTGGATTGAGTTCATCCATGCGCCCAATATTTAAATTCATTATAATTGAGTTATAGTTGACTTTTATCCAAATCTTGAATTCTAAATGAAATAATTCTTCTTCTATTGAGTTTGATATATTTATGCATTAATATTATTATTATTATCTCTCATATTATTAGAATTATTGTTCATGGCTACTTTACCATGAATCCTAATTAATTTGATGTTTATGATTATTTTTACACATGTTTTGAGTAAAGATGTTGGCTTTTTATTATTTTCATTGATAAAAAGAAAGTTATATGAATTAATACTATATATGTATTTTATTGAGTTTTGAAAGAGCAAAAGAGTTGAATTTAAATGAATTTGAGAAAATAATATTTTGAGCAAGATTTTTGATGAGATGTAAATGATGTTTTTGGAAGTATAATGATTGATGAACATGAAATGAGATGAGTTTGATGATTTAAATTAAAGTCCAATGAGACTAGATGATGAGTTTAATATGAGCACATATTTTGAGAGTAGTATTGAGCACCGAGTTGGGTAAGAGTTTAATTGACTCAAACCCCATAACTACGTAGCCAGCGTGGGATGGAGGTTATGCCTCTTAAGTCCCCAAAAGAGGACTTTGATGAGTGGATCCAAGATGGTGATGTCCTTTATCCTGGCAAGGTATTGGATGGATGTGGCAACGACATCGCTTCGTTGTATCATCGCTAGCTCATAAGTGATGGTTGTCGGTTAGAGAAACTCCCAACTGAGTAAGCATTGCTTATTACTATTATTTTTATTATTATATTTTAAACTTGCATTACATGTTCATGTTGAGATGATGTTGAGTTTTGAGCTGAGTTTTCTTGAGAGGAGTTTATTGATATCTATCCTTATCTTCCTGCCATTTTACATACTCGTACATTCCACGTACTGACGTCATTCGACCTGCATCGTTTTATGATGCAGATATAGGTGTTAGAGATCCTCAACAGGCGTTTCGTTGAAGATCATTTCTTTTCAGTTATTTGGTGAGTCCTTCTTGTATTCGGAGGAACTCTTTATCCTTTAATTATTGTTGAGTATTATATTTCTTTTAAGGTAGCCATGGACATGTCATTGGCACCATCTAAGAGTATTAGAGGCTTCATAGACAGAGTTTTATGATGTAATCGGAGTAGTTCTCCTTAGAAACTACTTCTTCTAAGAATTATCTATTTTTCCTTTGATTATGACAAGCTCACATTAGTATTATTAAGTCTTCCGCTAATGAACAAATGAGTAATGAGACCAAGTGGTTCTCTTGGAAGCCAGAGATGGTTTCTGAGTGTCGGCCACACCTAGGGTACCCTCTCGGGACGTGACAAACTTGGTATCAGAGCATAGAGTTCAAGAGTCCTAGGGTGTCTATAAAGCCGTGTCTAGTAGAGTCTTGTTTATGGGTGTGTCGTGCACCACACTTATAATCAGGAAGCTATAGGACATTAGGAATTATTTCACTTCTTTCATAATCTGAGTTCGTGCGATAGAGTTTAACTCTATAAAAGCTTTCTTTCTAATTCGTGCGTTTACACGTTTCAGACATGCCTCCTAAATGTTCAGCTAGTCAGAGAAACGCTATCAGTACTGAGGTTCCACAGTCAGTGATGCCTCCACGAAGAACTAGGGGCCGACCTGCAAGGTCTACTGAGGTACCCCAAGTACCTACTGTTCAGACCACTCCTACTTCTGAGGAAGATTTTCGAAGAGCGATTGCTATGCTCACCCAGTTGGTGGCTGCTCGAAATAGTAGCCAGAGTTCACCAACTCCTAGCTCTAGTTATCAAGAGTTGTCTGCTGCCACGAGGATCAGAGATTTTCTGAGAATGAATCCGCCGGTCTTCACGGGTTCTAACGTTGATGAAGACCCCCAAAATTTCATTGATGAGATGTGGAAGATACTAAAAGCGATGCATGCTACAGAGATCGAGGGAGTTGAGTTGGTGTCTTATCAACTCAAGGATGTGGCAAATGTCTGGTATAACCAGTGGGAAGAAAGTAGAGGTGAGGATGCAGAGCCTGCTCTTTGGGATGATTTTGAAAGAGCATTTCTTGATAACTTCTTTCTCCAAGAGCTACGTGAAGCAAAAATTGAGGAGTTTGTGAACCTCAAGCAAGAGAGTATGACTGTGAAAGAGTATAGTTTGAAGTTTATTCAATTGTCCAAATATGCCCCAGAAATGATTCCTCATATGAGGTCTAAGATGAGGAAGTATGTCTCCGGCCTAGGCAAACATGTAAAGAAAGAATATAAGGCAATGCTAATAATTTCTGACATAGACTTTTCTAGATTGATGGTGTATGCTCAGCAGGTTGAGGATGACAAGAAAAAGGACCGAGAAGAACACCTAAGCAAGAAGGCTAAGTCTGCTGGGCATGAGAATGAGTAGAAGCAAGGGAAGGGTAACAATTCTTTCTTTCAGAAAAGGTCTTCCAATTATGCACCTTCCCCAACAAATGCTTTTATACCTAATACCAGGTATGATCAGAGATCGCTAAGTCACCAAAACTTTCGATCTCAAGGTTCTCAGTCCCAATTAAGTATGGCTCAAGGTTCTAGAGGAAATCCACCATGTGCTAGATGTGGGAGGCTCCATTTGGAAGAGTGTTGTGTGGGCACCAATGCTTGCTATGGATGTGGAAAGATAGGTCACTTCCAGAATGAGTGTCCTTCAAAGAGGCAGGGAGATGGAAGTAGTAGAGCTCAGTTTTCTTCTGCAACTCCACAGAATAGAAGTAATCATAGAGGTGCATCTTCAAGTGCAGGTGGGGGAACCAACCGTCTGTATGCTATGGGTAGTCGTCAAGACCAAGAAAATGCACCCGATGTTGTTACTGGTATGCTCCGAGTCCTTTCTTTTGATGTGTATGTATTACTTGATCCGGGTGCTACATTATCTTTTGTGACTCCTTACTTGGCTAGTAAATTTGAGATCCTTCATGAGTGACTTCTTGAGCCTTTCAGTGTGTCTACTCCTGTTGGTGATTCTATCTTAGCTGAGAGGGTCTATAGAAATTGTACTGTGTCAATCTATTATAGGGATACCATGGCTGACTTAGTTGAGTTGGACATGGTTGATTTTGATGTGATTCTTGGCATGGACTGGCTTTATTCTTTTTATGCTTCAGTTGATTGTAGGACCCGAATTGTCAAGTTTTAATTTCCAAACGAGCCTATCTTAGAGTGGAAGGGGAATTCTGTAGTGCCTAGGGGTAAATTTATTTCCTACCTTAAGGCCAGAAAATTAATCTCTAAGGGATGTATATATCATATAGTCCAAGTCAAAAATATTAATGATCAGACTCCATCTCTTGAGTCAGTTCCCATTATGAATGAGTTTCCTGAAGTCTTTCTTGAGGATCTACCCGGAATCCCTCGTGATAGAGACATAGACTTTGGTATTGATGTCCTTCCTGATATACAACCTATCTCCATTCCTTCTTATAGGATGGCTCCTGCTGAGTTGAAAGAGTTGAAAGAACAACTGAAAGACCTCTTAGATAAGGGGTTTATTAGGCCAAGTGTCTCACCTTGGGGCACTCTTGTCCTATTCGTGCGAAAGAAAGATGGGTCCCTTAGAATGTGCATTGATTACCGACAACTAAACAAGGTCACCATTAAAAACAAGTACCCTCTTCCCAGAATAGATGATTTATTTGACCAACTTCAGGGTGCCACATGTTTCTCTAAGATAGACCTCAGATCAGGCTATCACCAGTTGAAAGTGAGAGAATGTGACATCCCGAATACTGCTTTTCGAACCCGCTATGGTCATTTTGAGTTTCTTGTTATGTCCTTTGGATTAACAAATGCTCCAGCAGCTTTTATAGACCTCATGAACCGAGTATTCAAGCCATACCTAGATATATTTGTAATTATCTCCATCGATGATATTTTGGTCTACTCTAGAAGTAAGAGTGAGCATGCTAATCACCTTAGGATTGTCCTTCAAACTCTTAAGGAGGAGGAGTTGTATGCTAAGTTTTCAAAGTGTGAGTTTTGGCTTGTGTCTGTAGCATTCCTAGGCCATATTATATCTGGGGATGGAATCTAAGTTGATACTCAAAAGATTGAGGCAGTTAAGAACTGGCCCCAACCCACCTCTCCAACCGATATAAGGAGTTTCTTAGGTTTGGCTGGTTACTACAGGAGGTTTGTTGAGGGATTTTCATCCATATCCTCACCATTGACTAAGTTGACTCAGAAGAAGGCTAAGTTTCAATGGTCTGATGCTTGTGAGAAAGGTTTTCAAGAGTTGAAAGCTAGATTGACTACTGCTCCAGTACTATCCCTACCCGAAGGAACAGATGGTTTTGTAATCTATTGTGATGCTTCAAGAGTTGGGTTAGGATGTGTATTGATGCAGAAAGGTAAGGTCATTGCCTATGCCTCCAGGCAGCTTAAGACTCATGAGAGGAACTACCCCACTCATGACCTTGAGTTGGCAGCTGTGGTATTTGCTCTTAAGATCTGGCGTCACTATCTTTATGGTGTACATGTGGATGTGTTCACAGACCATAAGAGCTTACAGTATGTATTCAGCCAGAAGGAGCTGAATTTGAGGCAGAGGAGATGGCTAGAGTTGCTCAAGGATTATGACATGAGCATTCTCTACCACCCAGGTAAAGCAAATGTAGTTGCTGATGCTATTAGCAGGTTATCTATGGGGAGTACAACCCATGTGGAAGAGGAAAAGAAGGAGTTGGCAAAGGAAGTGCATAGACTTGCACGTTTGGGAGTTCAACTTATTGACTCTAGTGAGGGTGGTATAATAGTACGAAATAGAGATGAATCATCTTTAGTTGCAGAGGTGAAAGAAAAGCAAGATCAGGATCCCATTCTTCTTCAACTGAAGGATGAGGTTCACAAGCAGAAGGTAATGGCTTTTACCAAAGGGGGAGATGGAGTGTTGAGATATCAAGAAAGATTATGTGTTCCAAGTGTTGATGGTGTTAGGGAGAGAATCATGAAAGAAGCCCATAATTCTAAGTATTCCATCCATCCAGGTTCAACAAAGATGTATCATGACTTGAGAGAAGTATACTGGTGGAGTGGAATGAAGAAAGATATAACAGAGTTTGTGTCCAAGTGCCCGAATTGCCAACAAGTTAAAGTTAAGCACCAAAGGCCTTGTGGAGTGGCTCAGAATATAGAGATCCCGGAATGGAAGTGGGAAATGATCAATATGGACTTCATTACCGGTTTACCACGAACCCGCAAACAACATGACTCTATTTGGGTGATTGTGGATAGGATGACTAAATCGGCCCATTTCTTGCCGGTTAAGACTACGAACACTGCAGAGGATTATGCCAAACTGTATCTTAGAGAGATTGTTAGACTGCATGGAGTTCCTTTGTCTATCATCTCTGATAGGGGAGCTCAATTTACTGCTCAATTTTGGAAGTCATTTCAGAAGGGCTTGGGTTCAAGAGTGAACCTTAGTACTGCTTTTCATCCGCAAACAGATGGTCAGGCAGAGCGTACGATACAGACTTTGGAGGATATGTTAAGAGCCTGTGTCATTGACTTCAAAGGTAATTGGGATGATCATTTACCTCTTATTGAGTTTGCATACAATAATAGTTTCCATTCGAGTATTCAAATGGCTCTTTATGAAGCTCTGTATGGGAGGAGATGTAGATCACCAATTAGTTGGTTTGAAGTTGGTGAAGCTGAGTTAATTAGACCAGACTTGGTTCACCAAGCTATGGAGAAGCTGAAAACCATACAAGAGAGGTTGAGGACTGCTCAAAGTCGCCAGAAATCCTACACTGATGTTAGAAGAAGAGATTTGGAGTTCGAAGTGTACGATTGGGTATACTTAAAAGTTTCACCCATGAAGGGTGTGATGAGATTTGTAAAGAAAGGGAAGCTTAGTCCCCGCTACATTGGTCCTTATCAGATTATGAGGAGGGTAGGTAATGTAGCCTATAAATTAGAGTTGCCCCCAGAATTAGCTGCTATTCATCCCGTGTTTCACATCTCTATGCTTAAGAAGTGTTTGGGAGATCCTTCACTTGCTGTCCCAGCTGAGAGCATTGGGGTGAAAGAGAGTTTGAGTTATGAAGAGGCTACATGGGAAGAGGCTACATGGGAAGCTGAAGAAGATATGAAGGCTAACTATCCTCATCTATTTGTGCCTTCTGATGACGATATTCAAGGTAATATTCCTTACTTCTACCTTTGAGTCGATGTTTATTCTTGAGTTTGAGTCATTGACCATTTGAGTATCGGAGTTGATGTATTGATGATATTCATTCTTTATGTCTCCTATTTTCATCTTCATTCGAGGATGAATGATCCCAAGGGGGAGATATTGTAACAACCCCTAAAATGTTGTATGTCGGTATTTCAATTCTCGACGAAAATAATACAGCCTCTATATTTTGGGCATAACTTTTCATAGTTTAGTCCAAATTAGGTGATTCAAATTTCTGGGTAATCACAACATCCTTACCTACAACTTTCATGAAGAACATAACTTCAAATTCGGAGTATAAGTAGGTCAAATAAATTATTCTTTGCAAGATATAGTGCTGTGACGGAATTGAGTGTTGATAGAAGAAAATTCATATCTCACTGTAGGTTTCTCTAAATTGGTTGATTCTTGAACTATATGAAACTAGACTTCCATATATACAATTCTTATGAAGAAACCAAATCCTAATAAGGAATTTATCTTATTCAAACGTAGCTTCGAAAAAACGTATTCTGTTAAAAAGAACTCATCTTACCTACCATGAAAACATCTAGATACATTTGACATCATGCATGACATAAATTGTCCTCCATTTAACATCATCCATGACATCAATATATTCCATTAAATTTTCAGATTTTTCTTTATAATTATTTTATTAATTGTTAAGTCCTTCTTTCCCACCTATAAATACCCACCTTATTTCCTTATTTTATTCATCAAGCTTTCTTAAGCATTTCTTCTCTCTATATACTTCTTCTCAAATATAGTTTTAGTTTTAGTAGTATAAAAATACTACTCCGGTGATTCTTATACTCCGGGTAGTACACAAAACGCTCCGGCGAGAAGAAAAGGCTAGGGGTCCAAGAGTGTTCCAATTCGGAGTAAACCTTCGAATTTAAGGTATGTAATGCTTTCATAGCATTGGATTGAGTTCGTCCATGCGCCCAATATTTAAATTCATTATAATTGAGTTATAGTTGACTTTTATCCAAATCTTGAATTCTAAATGAAATAATTCTTCTTCTATTGAGTTTGATATATTTATGCATTAATATTATTATTATTATTATTATCACTCATATTATTGGAATTATTGTTCATAGCTACTTTACCATGAATCCTAATTAATTTGATGTTCATGAATATTTTTACACATGTTTTGAGTAAAGATGTTGGCTTTTTATTATTTTCATTGATAAAAAGAAAGTTATATGAATTAATACTATATATGTATTTTATTGAGTTTTGAAAGAGCAAAAGAGTTGAATTTAAATGAATTTGAGAAAATAATATTTTGAGCAAGATTTTTGATGAGATGTAAATGATGTTTTTGGAAGTATAATGATTGATGAACATGAAATGAGATGAGTTTGATGATTTAAATTAAAGTCCAATGAGACTAGATGATGAGTTTAATATGAGCACATATTTTGAGAGTAGTATTGAGCACCGAGTTGGGTAAGAGTTTAATTGACTCAAACCCCATAACTACGTAGCCAGCGTTGGATGGAGGTTATGCCTCTTAAGTCCCCAAAAGAGGACTTTGATGAGTGGATCCAAGATGGTGATGTCCTTTATCCTGGCAAGGTATTGGATGGATGTGGCAACGACATCGCTTCGTTGTATCATCGCTAGCTCATAAGTGATGGTTGTCGGTTAGAGAAACTCCCAACTGAGTAAGCATTGCTTATTACTATTATTTTTATTATTATATTTTAAACTTGCATTACATGTTCATGTTGAGATGATGTTGAGTTTTGAGCTGAGTTTTCTTGAGAGGAGTTTATTGATATCTGTCCTTATCTTCCTGCCATTTTACATACTCGTACATTCCACGTACTGACGTCATTCGACCTGCATCGTTTTATGATGCAGATATAGGTGTTAGAGATCCTCAACAGGCGTTTCGTTGAAGATCATTTCTTTTCAGTTATTTGGTGAGTCCTTCTTTTATTCGGAGGAACTCTTTATCCTTTAATTATTGTTGAGTATTATATTTCTTTTAAGGTAGCCATGGACATGTCATTGGCACCATCTAAGAGTATTAGAGGCTTCATAGACAGAGTTTGATGATGTAATCGGAGTAGTTCTCCTTAGAAACTACTTCTTCTAAGAATTATTTATTTTTCCTTTGATTATGACATGCCCACATTAGTATTATTAAGTCTTCCGCTGATGAACAAATGAGTAATGAGACCAAGTGGTTCTCTCGAAAGTGAGAGATGGTTTCTGAGTGTCGGCCACACCTAGGGTACCCTCTCGGGGCGTGACACTTACATGCTTGGAATCCGAAGCTTTATGTCATGACCCAACCCCGTGGGCCGCGACTGGGGTCCGACCTGGACTCCCGTTTACATAACTGTCGACTATAGTCAAATTGGACAATGTATAACGTGATACTACTCACAAAAACCTTAATGGGTTAAAACTTTTTCATGTTCATATATCCTCCTAGATATAGGAATCAAATATATGAACCCAGTGGGTGATAAAATATTCATACACGTGTGGCCTATTTCATTTGCATCATGTCATGAAAGGGAAAGCCAGCTGATAAGGCTGCCACAACATAATAGCTTTTACAATATATTGCATAGGCATAACAGAAATAAACTCCTAAACAACCCACACACATATGTCTACAGACCTCTAAGAATAGAAACGACAACATATGGCGGGACAGGTCCCCCGCCGTACCCCTGCATAAATAAATATATACATCGCAGGAGTAGTACTCAAAACCTAGGCTCTGAAACAGTGAAACACTTCCAACATAGCTGAGCGAAAATCCTAAGCTGGCAGATCTCCGAAATGAACATCTGTACCTGCGGGCATGAAACGCAGCCCCCCCCCCCCCCCAAAGAAAGAAGGGTCAGTACGATATATGTACTGAGTATGTAAGCACAACATCACTGATATAACAACTGAACCAAGGATGCAGGAAACCAAGTATAACATTTAATTGGGTACTATACCTGCACCTCACAAAATAAAGTCATGTATACCACTATCACATACCATATCTGGCCCGCTCAGGGACTCGGTGTTACAAACATATCATCTATCATTCTAGGTATATATATGCCATTAACGCTGTGGGACATACAACCCGATCCCTGTATATAGAAAGTACATGCTGAGGAATGATGGCCCGATCCATGTATTAGATAATAATGCCGAGGAACGATGACCCAATCCGTATATCATATAACAATGTCGAGGTACGATGGCCCGATCCGTATAATGCATAATAATGTCGAGGTACGATGGCCCGATCCGTATAATGCATAATAATGCCGAGGTACGACGGCCTAATCCGTATAATGCATAATAATGCCGAGGAACGACGGCCCGATCCATATAAGGTAGAATCTATCGTGGAACGTACGACCCGATCCTTATATAGGTTATATCTTAGTTTTAATGGAATCTATTTCCTTAGTCGTTTCCCCGACTAGTTCTATTATTTGCTAAGGCGTCGACGAAAATTGGGCAGCACCTCCCCTATAATGTGCCCTATCCAAATTTCTAATTAGGTCCCTAAGACCTATAGACAACCAACAATAACAACCTGCAGCAATTCACACCAACAATATACAACATAAACTCCAAACGACTTATTCAAAAATGCGGTAGCACAATAGGGCGTCTAGCCTTTATTTTGTAACGCCTTTCATTATACGCAACGAGGGGTTGTGTGGCTGCAACCAGCAGAATCCACACACCTTTTAGAACGCTTTTAGGCCCTGCAACAATACATTACACCTCTGCAGCAACAACTTACAAGAACGACACTTTATTTCGATGACAATTCAGTTCTAGCGACTCCAATTTAGTTTATTTCAGGCGTCAAACATATTTATCATATTTTTACATTTCTAGCTACTTATACAACGTATAATACCCTTTATAACAACACCATAAACTCCAATTTAAAAGGAAAGTCCTTACCTTATGTTAAACTTGTCAAACTCGCCAAAACTATCAAAACGCGAAATCTGGACAACCCACTGTCTTATATTGTCGCTTAGTTTCGGAGGGGTAATTGAGGGAAACAGGATTTATGGACTAAATGAAATTTATATAAATATGTATCAAGGTCACAAAAAATTTTGAATTACTCCTACATCAATTTTGTACGAAAATATATGCCCAAAATACTCACAGTTGTCCGTGTAGGATTTCCAAAACAAATCTTGGGCAGCAGCTTCCCCATGCTTCACCACCATTGTTCGAGCAGAGAAAAGCAAAAATGGGTTGTAGAGTATAAATGAAAGTTGTAGAACTATAAAATATGCTTCCAAAACATATTGGATCACTCAAAAATAAGCCTTACACAAGGAGTTACACTTGTATTACCAACAGCAGTTTAATTCAAAAACAGGTCTCTTCCCTAGCATTTTCTCTTTACGTTTCTCTTAGTTTTCCAAGTGAAGAACTGAAAATATGGTTCCGTAGGCATCGTAATATACATATATACACCTCCAAGTAATTAAGAAATACCGTAGATAATTAATTGACGGAGGAAAAATGAAGAACTCACCTTTAATTCTTCTAAACCATGGCTGCCTCCTTCCCTTCTTCTTCTCAACGTTTTTCTCTCCATGTTTTGGAATGATTTTGGATAAATAATGACTTACGAGTCATTAGCATACATATATATGGTTCCTTAGGAAGTGCCACATGTCAGCCCCTAAGGGTGACACGTGTCAAGCCCTTATTGGGCCACGAATCCATACCTAGACTCCAAGGCTGCCATGTGGCGGTATGGGACCCACCTCAAGTAGGTGTGTCACCTACTTGGTCCAAGTAGGTACATCACCTACTTAGTCAAAGTAGGTGCATCACCTGCTTTCTTTCGAGTAGGTGCTAAGCCTCCTTCCGCCTCTCCTGTGGGTTTGTAATCTCGTCTTACTTTAGGATCCCATGTAATCCTTGCTACGTAAGCTCAACATGTACTCTAGTGGCTTAGTTATGTAAGTCGTCCAAGTTGGTAGCTTACGTAAGTAAGTATAGTCCTACGACTTGTTATTTTGGCCTCCAATTCATTTCAAATCCTTATAGACCTATTTCCAACCTTCACTCTTAAGGGGCGTCACGTCCTCCCTTTCTTAGGTTATTTGATAGTATTATAAACTATCCGACTCACATAATGACTTTTGAGAAACTTAAGAGCCTTCCCAGAAACTTGAGAAGCTTAAGAAGCATTCTAAGGTACCAAAGTACGGGGTGTAACATCCTTCCTGTTATATCCCGCACTTTTGGGCATGCAGAAAGAGGAAAAAATATTTTTGGCTTGCAAGGAGTAGAGTTGTGAATTATTTTATTCATTTTAATTAGTACCGGTGTGATGTTCATGGAAAAATTGGTGTGAAAATACGGAAGAAGGTCGAGGGCAAAATTGGAAATTTTGGAAACTAGTTGGTGAATTACTAATACGACTTATGGTTTTATTGGGCTCAAATAATGATAATAATAATAGGAACTAAGTGATTGGGCTTGGAAAACAAAAAGGAAAACAAGAGAGGCCCAACATAAGGAAAGGGCCCAAGTCTTGGAACTTAGCCCATTAATTAAGTGGCTTATATATATATATATATATGTTGATGACTTTTAAGTCATATTTATCCATTAAGTTTTCTTTATCAACAAGAGGATTCAAGAGAGTTTTAGAGAGAAAGGAAGAGAAGAAACTTGAAGCTAGAGGAAGAATGGGTTCGGCCAAAGGAAAAAAAAAGTAAGTCTCCGATTTTACTTCGTGAATTAATTATCTAGGGTGTACCAATATGTTATGAATGTATTGGTAACGTAAATATATGGTTTGTAGCATCCCAAAAACATTACCAAACAGCCCCAAAGTTTTAGCCGCGCTAGGAGAGCTTCCGAGGTAAGTTTTGGAGAGTTTCGGTAAAGGTAAGGTCTCTCCTTTCAAATTAGAGTTTATTATATTGTTATGAGGTGTATTACGTGTCCTAAATATGGCTGGAATCAGAGAAAATGTATAAGGAGGCATGATGTTGGAAACTACTAAATTAAAGTCGTAGTAGCTAAATCGAAGTCGCGTAGTGTATGGTCGTTGAGGCGCTGCGGGTGCAGCTGGTTGGATTGTATGTTGCAGGGCTTTAAAGTATTTTAAAAAGGGTGTGGTTTCTGCTGGTTGCAGCCACAGGACCCCCCATTTGGTATGGTTAAAGAATTTACGAAATAAAGGTTAAAAACTCTATTTTGGTATCGTAGTTTTATGCTAGTTGTTTGGAGCTTGTGTTGTGTAAAGTTGAGGTGATTTGATTGTATATATACTGCTGGTTGTTGTTGTTGATATGGTTGTTGATATGGTGGCTGAGTTGAAATCTCGGGGATGGTGTATTTATAGGGGAAATGCTGCCGAAATTTCGGCAGATTGGAAATTAATTTGTTTGAAAGATTGAGACAAGTATATGGTGATGAATCTAATGACTATGTCAACTCTCTTGAATGTAGAAAAACAAGTTGGACATAAGCGTAGCTAGTAAGGCGCGGCACAGGTACGTAAAGCGAACCTTTCTTTCTTTTGGCATGTCTTTGGCATAAGTATGTAAAGCTAATCGTTCCTTCTTTTGGCATGTCTTTGACATAAGTATGTAAGGCTTACCCTTTTTTTTCAAGGAATGATCCCGATGTTATGGTTTCATAAGTGCTTCCATATATTCTTTATTTTCAAAAGCTAGGTGTCAATGGTCTCAAGGAAATGACTACTTTTTCCTATAACCCATCAATGTTTTCCAAAATGTCTATAGTTTCCCAAAACAAAGGTTTACAGTATTACAAGCTTTTATGACAATGATGATGGATATGTTTTACAACGACATTGATGATGTCGAGGATGAGAATATGTCTATGATGGCTAAGATAAGAACGTCTTCATGTATGTAATGTTTACCCTTCTTTCTCTTGGCATGTTTTGACATAAGTATATAGAGCTACACTTTCTTTTGGAATGATTTTTATAAAATAAGTATATGATATTTTATACAATTTCAAGGAAGTCCTATTCGTAGAGCCACTAGGATGGCCCATTTTCTTGAGTTTTCAAAAGATATTTTTCTCATGCTTAAATACGTGTATATAATTCCAAAAGTTTTATGTTGATATAATCCATGGTAATTTTTGAAAGGTACTTGACATAACTCTTATCTTGTTTTGTTAATCATAGCTCATTCTGATTATTCTATGAGTCTTGAAAATTGGTCTTATGTACATATGTATACGATTTGGTGTCTTATGAGATTGTGACCTTATTCTACGTTCTCTTAATATTATCTTTCTTTGATAGTCTCATCCTATAATAATTGTTCCTTCAAGGTGATACAAAGCGACCATGGTTAGTCTATAATACAATCGGAGGTTACCGACCTTCCGTCACTCCGATAAGTATACGACTTTCGTTGGGATCTCGTGCATGCTGTCTATATGTATATGTATATGTATATGTATATGTATATGTATATGTATATGTATATGGGGGATATGGGGAGGTGTATATGCGGCGCTATTGATGCATTCCCACCTGATCAGTTGGAGTAATTTTCATCCTGGACGCGGGATGCCCGGACGCGGGAAATATGTGAGCACGCCGACGTTGTTCGGTGATATGACTTCTATTTTCTATGCATATGAAAAAGATATATTTTATATTATAAGACAAGCATGCATGGCATACGGCCTAAAAGGGCACTCATATGTACAGGTTACTCTCTTATCTCACTATATGTCTATGATTCTACGATATGGTTGTTCATACCTTATGTTCTTAGTTATGCTGATTTTCATGCCTTACATACTCAGTACATTACTCGTACTGACCCCCTTTTCTTTGGGGGCTGTGTTTTGTGCCACGCAGGTATACCCAGACAAGTAGAAGCTACTATAGAAGATGTTCCAGCGGGGTTGGCAACTCCACTTGTTCTAGAGTGCTGTCGAGTCAGAGTTTATGCGCTATGATATTTCGTTCGAAGTTAGAGACTTTGCAGATAGAGTTGTGGGTATAGAGTGTCATCTTTGTAAGCGGCGTCACCAGCCGATATGTTATTATGTCGTATGTTATGAGTTTTATGGGATGATAGATTTTGGAAAAAAATAATTCACGAAGCTTAGTTATGTTTTTCATTTCTTGTTGATGTAAAAGTCTAAGAGATTAAGTATGTACTATGAAGCAGCGGGTTCGCTCGGCTCCAAGCATGGGGTCGGGTGCCCATCACACCCTATTGAGATCGGGGTGTGACAAAGTGGTATCAGAGCAGGTTGGTCAAAGGGTTGTCTGCAAAGTCGTGTCTAGTAGAGTCTTGTTTATGGATGTGAAGCCGGCCACATTTATAAGCAGGAGGCTGCGGGGCATCTAGGAATTGTCGACCTTCTTTTCATCCTACTTTGTGCGATAGAGCCAAGTCATAGGAAAAGAGATTCCCTATATGAGCTTTATACGCGACTGAAGGAGGTGAGTGACGATATGACGAGTTATAGAGGTGAGTCTGGATATATCTGCATTGCTACCTGAAACCGGAAATACTGGATGGCTAGAATATGTCATATAGTTGTATGTTCTGTGAAGTACTGTTGATATTTTCTATGCACAGATTTTGAATAGTGGGCATGGTAAGAAGATCCTGCCAGACTGGGTACGTCTAACAGGAAGAAGCGTGGGAAGGAAATACAGTAAATAAACAATAAGTGAGATGCGTTGTTTCACAGAGGTTATGGCGATGAAAATGCAATCACTACCCTCGGGAATCTGGGAGTCAAGAACGAAAGATAGTCATGCACGAAAGCGAAAGGGGAAGATTGAGAATCAAAAAGGGCAAAATAATAATTGTAAAAGAAGGACGTGTTATGAAAGTATCTCAGAACCTGTAAGACCTTGACTCGCTCCCGATGATGTAATAAAGGTCATGCGAGGAAGTGGATGCGATTATATCGGCATTAATGCACCCGATTCCATCAAAGTTATGAGGTTAAGCGTGCTTGGGCAAGAGTTGTACTAGAATGGGTGACCCCCTGGGAAGTATGCAAGAATTCTATATATCCAGACGTAAGAGACAAATGAGAGGTTAGAGTAACCTAAGGAAAAACTAGAGTTTATGGAATGGCTGAAAACCTTAAGAGGTCGCGTAAGACGAGGTAGACTAGGCTAGTAAAGAGACAGAAAGTGCATCACAGCTCTGGAATAAGGATATGCTTAAATAGTGTTTGGAAGTATTTTGTGGGCTAGTCGATGGTAAATATATACATGTATATATGAATGTGTAGGATGTTCCACGTATGATTATATTGGTGGATATGTGAGTTCCAGCAACTGGTGTTATGGTAAGAAGGGCATTAATCATACAAGAGTACCGAAGATCGAGCGACAGTAAGAATAAGGGGTACAACTGTTGCAACGTACGCTGCTATTATTTGACCATAGGTTAGGATTGGAAATTCTCGTAAAACGATATTTGGAAAATAAAAAGAGTGAGTAGATGGAAAGCAAAGAGATCGGGGTGTGACAATGCACGAGACCATATTATATTAGGCCAAAAAGGGATCACAATATTCTCAAGTACCAGAAAAGGAAACCCATAACATGGAATGAGGACTCGTGTAAGACCTAGGAGTTCGAGTATAAGGAAAATGAAGTGAGGGATAAGGAATGGGCATGAAGAAAAGGACAACAATAAGAGGAACCCTTCCGAAGTATTAAGACATCCCATAAAGTCGGTTTAACATTCGAGGACGAATGTTCTAAAGAGGGGAAGGATGTTATATCCCGCACTTTTGGGCATGCAGAAAGAGGGGGAAAAAAATATTTTTGGCTTGCAAGGAGTAGAGTTGTGAATTATTTTATTCATTTTAATTAGTACCGGTGTGATGTTCATGGAAAAATTGGTGCGAAAATACGGAGGAAGGCTGAGGGCAAAATTGGAAATTTTGGAAACTAGTTGGTGAATTACTAATACGACTTATGGTTTTGTTGGGCTCAAATAATGATAATAATAATAGGAACTAAGTGATTGGGCTTGGAAAACAAAAAGGAAAACAAGAGAGGCCCAACACAAGGAAAGGGCCCAAGTCTTGGAACTTAGCCCATTAATTAAGTGGCTTATATATATATATATATATGTTGATGACTTTTAAGTCATATTTATCCATTAAGTTTTCTTTATCAACAAGAGGATTCAAGAGAGTTCTAGAGAGAAAGGAAGAGAAGAAACTTGAAGCTAGAGGAAGAATGGGTTCGGCCAAAGGAAAAAAAAAGTAAGTCTCCAATTTTGCTTCGTGAATTAATTATATAAGGTGTACCAAGATGTTATGAAGGTATTGGTAACATAAATTTATGGTTTGTAGCATCCCAAAAACGTTATCAAGCAGCCCCAAAGTTTTAGCCGCGCTAGGAGAGCTTCCGTGGCAAGTTTTGGAGAGTTTCGGTAAAGGTAAGGTCTCTCCTTTCAAATTAGAGTTTATGATGTTGTTATGAGGTGTATTACATGTCCTAAATATGGCTGGAATCAGAGAAAATGTATAAGGAGGCATGATGTTGGAAACTACTAAATTAAAGTCGTAGTAGCTAAATCGAAGTCGCGTAGTGTATGGTCGTTGAGGCGCTGCGGGTGAAGCTGGTTGGATTGTATGTTGCAGGGCTTTAAAGTATTTTAAATATGGTGTGGTTGCTTCTGGTTGCAGCCACACGACCCCCCGTTTGGTATGGTTAAAGATTTTACGAAATAAAGGTTAAAAACTCTATTTTGGTATCGTAGTTTTATGCTAGTTGTTTGGAGCTTGTGTTGTGTAAAGTTGAGGTGATTTGATTGTATATATACTGCTGGTTGTTGTTGTTGATATGTTTGTTGACATGGTGGCCGAGTTGAAATCTCGGGGATGGTGTATTTATAGGGGAGATGTTGCCAAAATTTCGGCAGATTGGAAATTAATTTGTTTGAAAGATTGAGACAAGTATATGGTGATGAATCTAATGACTATGTCAACTCTCTTGAATGTAGAAAAACAAGTTGGACATAAGCGTAGCTAGTAAGGCGCGGCACAGGTACGTAAAGCGAACCTTTCTTTCTTTTGGCATGTCTTTGGCATAAGTATGTAAAGCTAATCGTTCCTTCTTTTGGCATGTCTTTGACATAAGTATGTAAGGCTTACCCTTTTTTTTCAAGGAATGATCCCGATGTTATGGTTTCATAAGTGCTTCCATATATTCTTTGTTTTCAAAAGCTAGGTGTCAATGGTCTCAAGGAAATGACTACTTTTTCCTATAACCCATCAATGTTTTCCAAAATGTCTATAGTTTCCCAAAACAAAGGTTTACAGTATTACAAGCTTTTATGACAATGATGATGGATATGTTTTACAACGACATTGATGATGTCGAGGATGAGAATATGTCTATGATGGCTAAGATAAGAACGGCTTCATGTATGTAATGTTTACCCTTCTTTCTCTTGGCATGTTTTGACATAAGTATATAGAGCTACACTTTCTTTTGGCATTATTTTTAAAACAAGTATATGATATTTTATACAATTTCAAGGAAGTCCTATTAGTAGAGCCACTAGGATGGCCCATTTTCTTGAGTTTTCAAAAGATATTTTTCTCGTGCTTAAATACGTGTATATGATTCCAAAAGTTTTATGTTGATATAATCCATGGTAATTTTTGAAAGGTACTTGACATGACTCTTATCTTATTTTGTTAATCATAGCTCATTCCGATTATTCTATGAGTCTTGAAAATTGGTCCTTTGTACATATGTATACGATTTGGCATCTTATGGGATTGTGACCTTATTCTACGTTCTCTTAATATTATCTTTCATTGATAGTCTCATCCTATAATAATTGTTCCTTCAAGGTGATACAAAGCGACCATGGTTAGTCTATAATACAACCGGAAGTTATCGACCTTCCGTCACTCCGATAAGTATACAACTTTCATTGGGATCTCGTGCATGCTATCTATATGTATATGTATATGTATATGTATATGGGGGATATGGGGAGGTGTATATGTGGCGCTATTGACGCATTCCCACCTGATCAGTTGGAGTAATTTTCATCCTGGACGCGGGATGCCCGGACGCGGGAAATATGTGAGCACGCCGACGTTGTTCGGTGATATGACTTCTATTTTCTATGCATATGAAAAAGATATATTTTATATTATAAGACAAGCATGCATGGCATACGGCCTAAAAGGGCACTCATATGTACAGGTTATTCTCTTATCTCACTATATGTCTATGATTCTACGATATGGTTGTTCATACCTTATGTTCTTAGTTATGCTGATTTTCATGCCTTACATACTCAGTACATTACTCGTACTGACCCCCTTTTCTTTGGGGGCTGTGTTTTGTGCCACGCAGGTACACCCAGACAAGTAGAAGCTACTATAGAAGATGTTCCAGCGGGATTGGCAACTCCACTTGTTCTGGAGTGCTGCCGAGTCAGAGTTTATGCGCTATGATGTTTCATTTGAAGTTAGAGACTTTACAGACAGAGTTGTGGGTATAGAGTGTCATCTTTGTAAGCGGCGTCACCAGCCGATATGTTATTATGTCATATGTTATGAGTTTTATGGGATGATAGATTTTGGAAAAAAATAATTCACGAAGCTTAGTTATGTTTTTCATTTCTTGTTGATGTAAAAGTCTAAGAGATTAAGTATGTACTATGAAGCAGCGGGTTCGTTCGGCTCCAAGCATGGGGTCGGGTGCCCATCACACCCTGTTGAGATCGGGGTGTGACACTTCCCCCCTTTAGAACATTCGTCCTCGAATGTTAACTAGCCTCATAAGGTCTTACGAGTGCTTCAGGATTCTTCTGTACTGGCTGCCGTTCATAGGCCTTTTATCAACTCATATGGTCTATTTAAGAAGGTAGATTACCTGTAGGCATAGGGAATAGGTGATATTTCTTTTCTATTACTTCTTTCTAGTTTCATTACCATACATCATATTGCACCCTTTATACGAACATGTGTAGGAGCTTAAAATAGCCCAAAAGATGCTTTAGCATCACCATACTAGTCCGTACATAAACCTGTATTGTTTCTTACTTCCTTCCTCTACTTACCCTTGAGTTTCCTCATATTCCAGTATAGGAGAGATCTCTCATCCTTTCCTTGTTTTGCTGCTTGTACACCATAATATTAGTAGTCAGTAACTTTATTACCAACATCTTACCTTCAGTCGAGTATAGCCTGGCTATTCCTTACAGTATGTTTAAGTTCTCATCATAATTCTCTTGTTGTATTCATCCCCTTTGTATGCACCTATTCTTTGATATCATATTATTCAAGTCTTTATTATTAATTCTCCATATTGTCTCCGGTATCGTGGCTTTTATTCGTTTATTGCTGGCCTTTAGATCTTATTAACTCTTGCCAGTATGGGATCTCACTTGAATCCACTTCCCCCCTTTAGGTTGTACCCATGTCACTATCTGTTGTGTTCTACCTTACGCCCTTATTTCCAATTTTCCAATACGTATGATTCTTTTACAACACATTCGTTATACTGCACCATATCTATGCCTTTCTTTATATCTTCCATACCTTTGGTTGCCTAGGTACGACAACTTAACACAATTATGAGGTGCTAATCCAGTCTAATTATGGGTACTCGAGTCACGTAGCAATTTATTTGAAGCCACTTTCTCACAAGGCTTTACTTATTTTCATAGTTATCCTCATTATATTTACATCATATCCTGTTCGCATTCTACCCCATAGTATAACACTTCTTAACCTTTTTCACGATTCTTACTGTGGGTTACTTACCCTTCTTAGTTAGTCTTATCCTTAATATATCATTCTATCCAGAACTACCAGTCTTTCCTAAATCATTTTCCTTTAATTTCAAGGAAAATTTGGGCAGAGTTTCCTCTGTATTTCTTACTATCTCAACACATGCATGCAGAAAATGCCAACAATGCCTCACAGGGGTAACACGCATAAAGATACATATATACATATCATATCACGTCATATCGTAGCCTCACAGGGTGCCGAATATCAACAATAGTATAAACTGATGGACTTATCTCGTATGTCCAACTCGAACTACAGCTGTTTAGACTTTTCGTCTACTTTTCCTTTCAATTTTCAACTTTATATGTCAACCGTAATTCAATACCTTACCTGGCACCTACTACTCGTGTGTTACTTACCTGCGTGTTGTGTAACTTCCAATATCATCAGTAACCTTCTTATATTGATGTTGTCCTTCTACTGAAATCACAAGTTAGTATGAGGAATTTCATTCCCTATGACTCAGCTCTATCGCACGATCGTAGATATGAAAGAAAGGTAACATCCTAAATGTCCTGTAGCCTTTTGTCTATAGATGTGGTGCACAACACACCGATAAACAAGACTCTACTATACACGGTCTATAGACACTCCAAGGACGAACTGCTCTGATACCACTTCTGTCACGACCCAACCCCGTGGGCCGCGATTGGGGTCCAACCTGGACCCCCATTTACATAACTGTCGACTACAGTCAAATTGGACTATGTATAACATGATACTGCTCACAAAAACCTTAATGGGTTAAAACCTTTTCATGTTCATATTGCCTCCTAGATATAGGAACCAAACACATGAACCCAGTGGGTGATAAAATATTCATATACGTGTGGCCTCTTTCATTTGCATCATGTCATGAAAGGGAAAGTCAGCCGATAAGTCTGCCACAACATAATAGCTATTATAACTATCGCATAGGCATAACTAAAATAAACTCCTAAACAACCCACACACATATGTCTACAGACCTCTAAGAATAGGAACGACAACATATGGCGGGACAGGGCCCCCACTGTACCCCTGCATAAACAAATATATACATCACAAGAGCAATACTCAAAAGATAGGCTCTGAAACAGTGAAGCACTTCCAATATAGCTGAGCGGAAATCTTAAGCTGGCGGATCTCCAAAATGAACATCTGTACCTGTGGGCATGAAACACAGCCCCCCCCCCCCCCCCGAAGAAAGGAGGGTCAGTACGATATATGTACTGAGTATATAAGCACAACATCACTGAGATAACAACTGAACCAAGGATGCAGGAAACCAAGTATAACATTTAATAGGGTACTGAACCTGCACCTCATAAAATAAAGTCATGTATACCACTATCACATACTGTATCCGGCCCGCTCGGGGACTCGGTGTTACAAACATATCATCTATCATTCTAGGTATATATATGCCATTAATGTTGTGGGACATACAACCCGATCCCTATATATAGAAAGTACATGCCGAGGAATGACGGCCCGATCCATGTATTAGATAATAATGCTGAGGAACGACTGCCCGATCTGTATATTGTATAACAATGCCGAGGTACGACGGCCAGATAATAATGCCAAGGAACGTACGACCCGATCCTTACATAGCAAAATATGCTGAGGTACGTTCAGCCCGATCCATATATATATCATAATGGATATACATACATGTAGGACTCAGTAGCATATCAAATATCCCTCAACCATTATCGTAAAGTATGCCCAAGAACCCCCAGGTTTAGGAGCTTACATATCCAATCACTATTCAGCCTATAGAAGGCTCGAGGGTCGTAGTTTAACTACTTTAAGGCCCTTAGCATTTAGGAGTGAACTCAATTCACGAGTTATACTCGGAACTTACAACTGGAACTACCTCTACACTCAAATCATATCTTATTTCATTTATATTAAGACGTCCCATAAGAAATTAGTGATAGGCTCTACATATATTACCTTTTATCATATAGAATCCTTAAACAACAATAACTCAACTATTACAGGAGTTATACCATCACGAAGTCAATGAAACTCATGGCTCATGCTTGGAATTTATGAATGGAATTACCCCAAGCCAAATACATATCATTCATTACTAACGTCTAAGACATGCCAAAAAAAAGAGAAGAATAACTTTACATACTTATGCCAAAAGCATGCCAAAAGAAATCTTCACATACCTTGTCTGAATTATTCCTTATCCTGCTTGCCTCGCCGTCCTTTGAACCTATTCAACATGAAAGTAGTATGAATATCAAACCCTTTTACTTTCCATCACCCTAGGTTACATCTTAGTATTAATGGAATCTATTTCCTTAGTCGTTTCCCCAACTAGTTCTGTTATTCGCTAAGGCGTCGACGAAAATTAGGCAGCACCTCCCCTATAATGTGCCCTATCCAAATTTCCAATTAGGTCCCTAAGACCTACAGCCAACCAACAACAACAACCTGCAGCAATTCATACCAACAATATACAACATAAACTCCAAATGACTTATTCAAAAATGCGGTAGCACAATAGGGCGTCTAGCCTTTATTTTGTAACGCTTTCATTATACACAAAGAGGGGTCGTGTGGCTGCAACCAGCAGCATCCACACCCCTTTTAGAATGCTTTTAGGCCCTGCAACAATAAATTACACCCCTGCAGCAACAACTTACAAGAACGACACTTTATTTCGACGATAATTCACTTCTAGCGACTCCAATTTAGTTTATTTCGGGCGTCAAACATATTTATCATATTTTCACATTTCCAGCCACTTACACAATGTATAATACCCTCTATAACAATACTATAAACTCCAATTTAAAAGGAAAGTCCTTACCTTACATTAAACTTGTCAAACTCGCCAAAACTATCAAAACGCGAAATCTGGACAGCCCACTGTCTTATATTGTCGCTTAATTTCAGAGGGGTAATTGAGGAAAACAGGATTTGTGGACTCAATGAAATTTATAGACATGTGTATCAAGGTCACAAAAAATTTTGAATTACTCCTACATCAAATTTGTACGAAAATATATGCCCAAAATACTCACAGTTGTCCGTGTAGGATTTCCAAAACAAATCTTGGGCAACAGCTTCCCCATGCTTCACCACCATTTTTTCGAGCAGAGAAAAGCAAAACTGGGTTGTAGAGTCTAAATGAAAGTTGTATCCCTATGAAATAGCTTTCCAAAACATATTTAATCACTCAAAAATAAGCCTTACACAAGGAGTTATACTCGTATTACCAATAGCAGTTTAATTCAAAAATGGGTCTGTTCCCTAGCATATTCTCTTTACGTTTCTCTTAGTTTTCCAAGTGAAGAACTGAAAATATGGTTCCATAGGCATCGTAATATACATATATACACCTCCACGTAATTGAGGAACACCGTAGATAATTAATTGATGGAGGAAAAGTGAAGAACTCACCTTTAATTCTTCTAAACTATGGCTGCCTCCTTCCCTTCTTCTTCTCCACATTTTTCTCTCCATGTTTTGGGCTGATTTTGGATAAATAATGACTTAAGAGTCATTAGCATACATATATATGGTTCCTTAGGAAGTGCCACATGTCAGCCCCTAAGAGTGACACGTGTCAAGCCCTTATTGAGCCACGAATCCATACCTAGCCTCCAAGGCTGCCATGTGGCGGTGTGGGACCCACCTCAAGTAGTTGTGTCACCTACTTGGTCCAAGTAGGTGCATCACCTACTTAGTCAAAGTACGTGCACCACCTGCTTTCTTTTGAGTAGGTGTTACGCCTCCTTTCGCCTCTCCCGTGGGTTTGTAATCTCGTCTTACTTTAGGAGCTCATGTAATCCTTGCTATGTAAGCTTAACATGTACTCCAGTGGCTTAGTTATGTAAGTCGTCCAAGTTGGTAGCTTACGTAAGTATGTAGAGTCCTACGACTTGTTATTTTGGCCTCCAATTCGCTTCAAATCCTTATAGACCTATTTCCAACCTTCACTCTTAAGGGGCATCACGTCCTCCCTTCCTTAGAGTTATTTGATAGTATTATAAACTATCTGACTCACATAACGACTTTTGAGAAACTTAAGAGCCTTTCCAGAAACTTGAGAAGCTTAAGAAGCATTCTAAGGTACCAAAGTATGGGGTGTAACACTTTACTCCGAATTGAAGACTCAATGAACACTCTTGAATTCCTATCCTTTTCTCCTCGCCGAAGCGTTTTGGTGTACTACCCGGAGTGTAAGAATCACATGAGTAGTTTTTACACTACTAAAAACTAAAACTATATTTGAAATTGAGTAAAAAAGTGTATAGAGAGAAGAATTGCTTGAGAAAGCTTGATTAATAAAATGAGGAAATAAGGTGGGTATTTATAGATGTGGAGGAGGGACCTCACAATAAATAAAAATAATTAAAAAGAATGATCTTGAAAATTCAATGGAGAATTGTGATGTCATGAGTGATGTTAAATGGAGGACTATTGATGTCATGGGTGATGTCAAATGGATCTATATATTTCCATGGTTGGTGAGATGAACCTTCTTTTAATGGAATATCCTTTTTTGGAGCTGCGTTTGAACAAGATAACTTCCTAATTAGGATTTGATGTCTTCGTATTAATTGTAGATATAGAAGTATACTTTCATTTCGTTCAAGAATCAACCGATTTGGAGTATCCTACCGTGATATATGATTTTTCTTCTATAAATACTCTATTTCATTACAACGCCATATCTTGCAAAAATTAATTTATTTAACATATGTATCCTCCGAATCTTAAGATATGGTCTCATAAAAGTTGTAGATAATGCCGTTGTGGTTATTCAAAAATTTGAATCACCCAATTTGGAATAATCTATGAAAAGTTATGCCTAAAATACAGAAGCAATATTATTTTCGTCGAGAATTGAAACACTACATACAACGTTTTAAGTGGTGTTATATTTTCTTTTTGTCTTACATCGACCTTGTAGGAGTATTTTTTAAAAACTTCTTTCAACATTTTTTTTTGAAAGTCGTCTTTGCTTTCTTGACTTTGGAGACTTTACGTCTTTTGTCTTTAGAAATTTCAAAGTTGGATCTTCTTCTATAATCTGCACGTCTTTGGTGTGCTCAAGGAGGTTGGGCCAAGAGAGAGATAGTGAATGTAAGCACTCAGAAAGAAAAGGGCTAAGAAGTGGTTGTCCAAAGAAAGGGATTTAGTCTCAAAGGGGGGGAAACTAGGGAATAATGTTATTTGATAGGCTTTGAAAGGCAAACTCGGGTCAAAAAAGACCTACAATCCTTTCTTAAATCAAACACTACTCAGGGTTTCGCCTCAACAAACATTTAGGCCAAGTTCTAGATCAACAGTGCGATGCAATTGAATTTTTATTTAAATATCACCACACAATGCACTTGAATTCATGAGGTTGGTTTTATTCTTACCTTGAATATCTACAAGAGAATTTTCAAGCATCACAAAAGTACAAATGAAAGGTACTAAAAAAGAATCTATGGTTTACCACAAAGCTAATTCTTTTCATCATACCGAATATTTCATATTTCCCGAACTGTATTCTTCCTAATCAAGAAGATATAACTCTTAAAATATGTACATAATTTATATATATATTTTTATTTAATTTTTTGTTAGAAAAAGAATACCTAATCCAAGAAGGGCTGCCTACGTATCTCACTGAGATGAGAATCAGGTGTGCGTAGTTCTTGCAGATATGATATATAAAATAATTTAAACATTTAAAAAACTCGGAGTGACATCTCATAAGTCTAGTGCTCGTTGACATCTTCAATTGGGGAGTGTCTTTTTCCTATTTGCACCAATACGTTTCGTCTCCTCTTAATCAATGGTTAGGACACCTATTGTTGTATTATTTTCCAAGTATTCCTCAGAGATTATACATTGGTGTGTTCTTCCAATTTTCTGCAGAAATCACTTGTTATTGTGTTCTTTTTGGGGATTATCTCTTATGACTTGAATTCTTCCAACTATTTACGAGAATCATACATTGTTATGGTCAAGCCTCAGCGACGGCGCCAGAGCGGGAATATGGCCGCCAGAGCGGGAGGTCATGGAACAGAACTTAAGTCGCAAAATTCTTATTTTCCCTACTTCTCCCAAGTAGAAGTTAGAGGCGAGGGTTTCTGCAAAACCCTCCAAAAGGGTTTCTTTTGACATGCGGAGAAGAGGGGAGGGAATCTCAACATTTGGAAGGCTTCAACCGGTGGAATTCAATCCGGTCTTGCCTGTAGAATATTGGGAATCAATGGTTTCAACAGTACTATCCCTCCACGGTTTCTTGGTGCCTACTTCTCTTTTCTGAGTAGTAAATCTATACCTATTGTGTAATATAGAAGGAAACTTAATGAGAAATCATATAACTAAGGGTTTGGTAGTGTGGGTGTTGGCTTGGTTCCCAAAATTGTCTTAAGGGGTAATTGAGTTACTTATGATATGCCT
The DNA here is from genome assembly GCF_947179165.1 of Solanum dulcamara. Taxonomy (NCBI): domain Eukaryota; kingdom Viridiplantae; phylum Streptophyta; class Magnoliopsida; order Solanales; family Solanaceae; genus Solanum; species Solanum dulcamara. Next base: position 38,032,650 of record NC_077247.1, read on the forward strand.
AAAGGGGTATCAATAAGGGAAACAAGTTAGTTTCTATATAAATGATTACTTGCTGGTTTTCCTTGTGATGAGCCTATTTTGTTGATATATTGTGATCTGCCATTGGTATTTTATGATTGGTTTGTATAACCGGATCAAGTATCATGTTCTAACACACATGTGGATTAGAAGTCACTTTTTGATATATATTTAGATCGGGTGTCACGTTCTGACACATTCTTGAATCAAGTGTCACGTTCCGACATAAATATGACTGAATTGGATCCCATGAGAGGACCAAGTAGGTGCGTATGGATAGTCCCGTGACAGGACCTGATGATATCTATATTTTCATGTAACAATAAGGTTAGTGGTAAATGAGTCATGGACTAAGGACCTATAAATGAACTCTTGAGTTGAGGTGTGTTAGTTATAAAGAATTGTGATCATGAATAAACTCATTGGTGGGTAGGAGGATGGACCCTATTATGTCTTGCTGTGACATATATGTTATAAACGTATTCTATATTTATAGACTTAGAGGTGGGGGTTGCTTTTTGATAGGTAATTTTATCATTGAAGTCCCCACGAGTAACTGTGGGAGTAGTACTAGTTGTCTAAACCGGGTTTAGTTAGTAAGTGTAGTTGTGACATAGATAGGCTCTTATGTTGTGAGACAATTAGATTAAACCAATGAAGGTTTGGTGAACTCATTGAGTGGTTAAGATTGCTAGGCGGAGACTGTTAGATGAATGAACAGTAGTGAGGTGGGCCCACAACCCACAAGTCTTAATTGTAACTAGAGTGGGTAGTGAATCCATAGAGTGTAGAGTGGTAAAGACCTTAAGGGTGAGGTAAGGAATGTACCTATTGATTAGGGGTGGACAAGTAATAAAATTTAATTATTATAATTTATCTTATTTTTCTGTTCATATACTATGCGGTAGGTATCAGATTGAATGATGATGTCTACCAATACGTGTTGTTAGAACTGATACTACTCTTGCTATGCCACTCGGCATAATCTTGTTGTAGGATCGGTGGAGTTTCGTAGGTGAAGGCGAAGACGATCTTCCGACAGCTCCTACTTTTCCTTTCCTGTGGTTGGAGTTGTGTCTTTCATTTGTATTATATCTTGTACCTGTTTTAGACTATTATCCATAGGGGTTTTATGTGTCATTTTTGTACAAGTGTATTAATTACAGATTTCTATAATCGTCTGGTTTATTTACTCAAGTTTGATTTAAATTCTGCAATGCTTTTTATATAAAGGCTTAAGGGTTCTCCTACTTAAGTCATAGAGTGGGTGCCCGCACGGTCCGGTGGGTTGCGTCGTAACAAATAACAATTTTTCAGGTAGTACTTATTTAAGATGAAGGTTGAACAACCCTATTTATTAGTGAATTTTTTAAATTATTTTTGAAACTTATTAATATAACAACGATAATAATGATATATTTAGTATAATTTTAAAGTGAAATTTGGGAAGGTGACGCATACATATACCTTATCCGTAATGGCAGAGAAAATATTTCTGAAAGATTCTTAGCTCAAGTAAAATAATTGAACACGGGTCTTAAAAAAGAAATACCACAATGAAAAAGTCACATTGAGAATAATAAAGAAAAGAACAAAGTTATTAATGCAACTTTTATTTAAATTATATATGAAATTTAAAATTGAATCGAATTGAATGATGAACACCTATTATTACACCAAAATATATTATTTCGAGAAAATAAGTCCGAATCAAATATAACAATTCTCAAAGCACTTGATCAAGATAAAGTTTGAGGTGGATTAGCAAAGTTAATTTTATTTAAATTTGATATAATGAATCAACCAAAGTTAATTAAACATAACTCCTATTATTTAAATTGTATTTAAAATTTATTTATTAAGATCTTGTAGGATAAAATTATTAACATCTCTAAGTAAGCTAGTTAGATAAGTGTATTGTTTGATATAAGAGGTCCGAGTCAAATAACAAATTCTCAACACAACATGAAGAACCTCAAGGCTTATGTTTCACCCGTATCAAATGAAACGTCTCATCTTAATTGTGCTCATGCTTTTAAAAAAAACATCATTTAAATTCATAATAAATTATATTGTATTTATCATTTTTTTGTCAATTGATAAATTATTTAATTAATTTGGTAATTATGAAATTTGAACAAAAGAAAATTACATTTATTACTCTCTCATTGACTTTTATTTGTCCACTTTCACATCTATTAAAAAACATTGATTGATATGAGTATTTACCATATACCCATAATAATTGTTATTTATATATTGAATTAATTTGAAAAATAAGTGATTAATAGCTTTTAACGTGATTTGTTTCATCAAATTATTGGCATCCATTGTTTGGTGCAAAACTTGTTTCCTTCCCTCTTTAATTCTTTATGTTACGATACTCTTCATAACTTGTGTTTCTCATGTTTATGATATTTTATTATGACAAATAATTTTAGCTATTAAAGTATATATTGCCACAATTTTTGGTACTCGAAAAAATATATTTATTTAGTTATAATATTTTATTTTAAAGTATATTTTATCGTTAAAGGTTATTATTGCTCCAACTGGTTTCAACACGACCGCGACAAATAATTAACTATAAATTTTATAATAGCAAAAAATCGATGGCTATATCTTTTAATATGCCACAACTTTTATAACTTGCAAAAACAATTATTTATTTAGCTACATTTTTTTCTAAAAATAATTTATTCTAGCTAAAAGCTTATTATTACTATGGTAAATTTAAATTCGTGGAAAAAATAAATAATTAGTTATGAAATTTTACTCTGGCAAAAAATCGGTGGCTATTTCATTTAATTATTGCCACAATTTCTTTTAGCTTAAATGTAATGATCCTGAAAGTCATTTTCGACATTTTCGAAAAAAATTACCGTTTTACTCCTCTCGTCAGTTGTCTCAAGTCATTTTAAATTGGGTTTGAAAGTTGTTTTTGGAATTCTCATAAAAAGTTGAGATTTTGCTAGAGAAATGAGTTTTAAAGGCTTAAGTTGTCAAATTTTGAGTTTCTGAGTCATTTGGAGTTTTCAGCCTCGGAATGAAATTCCGTCGATTCCGGAATGTGGAAATTGGTCTAGAAAAATTGTTGAAATCAGATTTGGAGTTTAAACGTGGAATTTAGTTTCGAAGTTAGAAATTGAGTTAAAGTTTGATCCAAGTTTGACTTTGGTCAACATTTGGGATTCGGGTGCTCAAATTGAATTTCTAATGGTTCCAATGATTTCGGAAGGTGATTCTAACACTATAAAGGGCTTCGTTGTAATTTTTGAAAAGTTTGGTGCATTTTCACTTAGCCGAGATTGAACTTTTATCACAAAATAAGAAATAATTATTTATCGAGCAGAATTGATATTTGACTGGACAAACGAGTTCAAAAATTGAGTTTCGATTGAATGAGCAGGTCTGTATAATTATTTAAGACATTTAGTAAAAAGAAATGGATCATTTCGCTATCGTATGAGGAAGTTAAAGGCTTTTTAGTAAATGTGTGAAAACACTACTATTCTGATATTTAAAATTTTAGACTGTGTTCATTTGGTATTTTGAGCATATCGGGAGTTCTAGAGCTCAGAATAGAGTGATTCTTGCGTATTTCTTCTCGATATAGTATGGGGGTGAGTAGACAATCCTTAATTTGACATTTTTCTCATGATTTCTTCATCTGATTTTCTTTCCCTATTCGTAAATTTCTTGGGGAAATTTGGGATTTTATCAATTTGGACTCCGTTTTTGATGAAAAAGATATATTTAGGATCATTTTGTTATGGGTAACCTGATTTGGCATAAATTTGTTCATTCATCGATTATTTTCATCATATTAACAACATATAAATTGGATTTTTTCAGTAAAGTTAAAGTTTGCTAAATTGAAGATTTCAAGGTCGATTTTAACTCCATTTTTGATAAAATTTCATAGTTGAACTTTTCTAAATATGGGTAAGATATTTTTCAAGAAATATTTTAGATTCGAGTCGGGATTTCGGATTCGGATATTGAGGGTTTTCTCAAGAAAATAGATTTTAGTAAAATTGGTGTTTGAGGACTGATTTCAACTCAAATTCAAATCAGTTTTCAACTTTAGTTTCTAAATATATCAATGATTGTTTTCATGTAAAAAAATTTAAATTTTCTTTTTATTTTCAAAATCGGATTTTTCAGGTATTTCGGACCAGTTTCGGTCCAATTTTTAAAAATGTTGATTTGAATATTGTTAGACTTGTGTTCTTATTGGGATTGATTATTTAAATAGATTTTATTGATTCGAAGTGCCAAAGTAAGGGCAAGACTCAAGTTTTGGACTAGTGGAATCGAATTTGAGGCAAGTGAATTTATAAACTTATTCTTAAGTTTGTAGAATCATGTATTCGTGTCTTATGTGTTGAGGATTGATAGATAGTGATTTTAAGAACTATTGATATTCAAATGAACTTGATGATAAAGAGTGGGGTAATAAATGAAAAATTGAGATGAGATAACATGTTGTATTCGATGTGATATTTCTTGGGCTTGTTGTGGATATTTGGATATATTTATATGTTGTTGTTATGATATTGACTAGTTGGGTGATTGTTGACTATATGTCATTATATGTGAATATTCATTTTGTATTCACTCATTAGTTGTGCATAATTATACTTATCTATGATGGCTGAGAAAGTGATATAAGTGAGATACTGAATATTAGAATCGAGGTTTCTACCGGTCGAGATGATTTGCTGAGATCTTTACTGGTGGTAGGGGCCTTTTTCGGTGGATATTATGGCCGAGGTATTTTCCGATGGCCGAGTTATTTTTCGGTGAATGTTATAGCCGAGGTCTCTTCCGGCGGATACATGGTCTTTGTAAGGTCCCCATGAGTTCTGGTTGAGGTGATCAGCGGATGTGTATCATTAGGGCAGGCATGCATCACGATATGTGACATTGCATTGTATTTCGTTGCATTATACATCTTTTACTATTGTGGATGGTTTTACCCCTGATATTTCCCTGATCTATATTATTGATTGTGCTGAATTGCTTGCGAATTGAATTGTACTATTGTTAAGGTATATGAATATTGTGTTGTTAGAACTATTACACTGGGCTGATTTCTATGTAGGTTATACTCTGGGGGTTGGATGGTGTGGCAGGAGCACGTGTATTTTACTATCCTTGCTTAGTTTTAGTTGTTTACTTGCTAGGTATCGCGTTGTTGGTACTCACTCCTTGCTAAATACACTTGTGTAGGTTTTGATCCCGAACAGTGACCCAATTTTTTTTATTTTCATCCGAGGCTTTATGAGGTGATTCAGGAGGTAGTTGTTGACGCCGGCATCTTTTCTACTCCTCTTTACTTATTACTTTGTTCTATTCGAGAGACAAAGATTGACACTTATATTTATTTCATATCTTGTAATTAGAAGGCTTGTACATGTGACAATCAATTCGTGGGGGATTTTGTAGTTTATTAAGTTACCACTTTATCTATACTTATTTATCTAAACTATCTTCCGCTTTTACCTTCCGTATTTATTGGGTTTAGGCTGACTTGTCCGGTGGGAAAGGAAAAATGCCATCACTCCCGATTTTCGGATTATGACATTAAAGCAAAACTATTTATTTGGCTACAAATTTTTCTTGAAATAATTTATAGTTGCTAAAAATAATAATTAGGTACGAAATTTAATTATAGTAAATAATCTATGGCTATTTCATTTAACTGTTGCCACAATTTTTTTATAACTTGAAGCAAATGTATTTATTTAGCTACAATATTTTATTTCAAATAACTTCTTGTGGCTAAAGGTTACTATTGCTGCAATTACTTTTATCTCATGGTAAAAAATTATCATTAGCTACAGAATTTTATTGTAGCAGTAAAATTGTGGCTATTTAGATAATTATTGCCACGATTACAACAACAACAAGCCCAGTGTATTCCCACCATGTGGGTCTGGGGAGGATAGAGTGTAAGCAGACCTAACCCCCACCTTAAAAGGTAGGGCGGCTGTTTCCGAAAGACCCTCGGCTTAAGAGAAAAGAACAAGGGAGGAGAAACGAGGAAAACAAGATATAGGTCAGTAAAGCCAGGCATATAGCAGACAATATAAAGATATGAATAATGAGCAGGTTAGGAAAGATCGGGTATAAAGGAGCATTAGCTACTATAGATAAAATAGGATACCCAAAGTAAACTGGGCCAACTAATATAAGCAGTAATCCCATGCAAAATCATATGTTAAGACAAATGAGCGCGACTACGACTACTATGGAGAACAGATAGGTCACCTAGCCCACTATCTTAGTCTGAGTTCTTCATAGCCTCTTATCTAAGGTCATGTCCTCGGTGAGCTGCAACTGTGTCATATCATGTCTAATGACCTCTTCCCAATATTTCTTCGGCCTCCCTTTGCTAAGAAATTTGATAAGTTTTTAGATAGCCACAAAATTTGAAAATTTGTGGTTATTACTAAATAATAGCTACGATTTTCAAATTCATAACTTAGATTTCGTAGCTATAAATATATTTTCTTGTAGTGACACATATCTGATTATTTTGGAGAGTGAAGAATGATTGTTGTATGTCTTTGTGAAATTAGGTGGAATGTATACATATATTAGAACGTATTAAGATATTTTAGTGTGGTTCGTTGGCATTAATGGAGAAAATGGGTTCACAGTAGTTCAAGTGGTGGATGAAGACCTTAGTAAAAAAAATATGGCGAAAAATTGTGAACGATGAAAACGTGGAGAACAATGATAATTTTTAGTTATTTAAAGTAGTGGTTACCGGCATGGATGTAAGATTTCAATGGAGTCTTTGGTGTACAAAATGGAGGGAGGGATAGAGTGAAAAAGGAAAAATAATTGACAATTTTAAAATAAAGTAAAAAATAAGTGATGTGTCACTTAAAATTTGACGTGTATCATGACATGTCATTTTCACTATGTGTTTGAAGTGCACGTGAAGTCAAAAGGGGTTAAAAATTTGTGTTTTGTTGAGTTTAAGTGTTCAATTGGCAAAGTAGTGAGTAGAATGATCCAATTGACAATTCGAGTCAATTATAAGGATCTCTAAGAGGATATATATATATATATATATATATATATATATATATATATATATATATATATATATATATATATATATATATATATATATATGGGGGGCTAGTTTAAAAGTTAAAGTCAAACTTTAGTAATCAATGCTTAATTACTCCCAATATACAACATATACAATGCATGCATGCATGCAGCAGCAGCAATACCAACCAAATCTTTCTTTTCACTTTTTTCGTTTTATTTTTTCTGGTGAATGATCATATACCTTCAGAATTCAGCCTTTCTCCTATTCTTATCTTTGAATTATAATCTGCCAATAATTATTTATCCTTCTGCTATATATGTTCACTTGCAAAAGTAGATTTTGTCATGCAATGGGAGATATGATTTTGCAAACGAGGACTTTGTGGATATGGAAGTTGCACCATGCCTAAACAAATTAAAGTTTTTTCTATAATTGTGTAAATATAATAGACTTCTAACATGTAACTATTTACATTTTATGGGTATTGACATATTTAAGAAGGTGAAGAATAAGATCTCCACTAAAACCCCTTTGACTTGATTGTGCCATGAAATTCTTAGCATTGACATGGCATCAAGGAAAAAACCCCAAATCAAATGTGGTATTTATAAAATGAATGGAGAACCCCCGGTAGTAGGATACAAACTAATGTGATGATCTGAAAGTGTTGGTAAGAGAGGTATAGGTGGTGTGATACGAGATATTTCAGGACAATGGATTGTGGGCTTTATGGAAAATCTATATGAATTAACATTTTAAAATATGAATTGTTGGCCTTACTACGGGATTTAAAGCATGCAGTTAAGTTTGGACTAACCCCTTCGGAGATAAATGTAGATTGTAAAGACCTCATAAATTATATTGCACATGATGAACCAACTTTCACTAATATTTTATCTGATTTTAGGGAAATGTTCCACCAGCATACAACATAATTTTAGAGAGGAGGACCAAGTGACAGATGTGTTAGTCGAAGAAGGCTTTAAAATATAACGTTGCTAACTCTTTTGTGCACTAGACTGTTCCACATTATTTGTTTTGAGTAAATAGAAACAGACAAAAGATAACAGCTGAATGTTTCGATCTGATTCGGTATTCAATATGAATAGAAGCAGATAAAAGATAACAGCTGAATATTTCGATCTGGTTCGATTCTTTTTCCGGCAGTAGAATAGGGTGAGCTCTTTTTGCTAGGCTAAAAAAGTCATATGGTATAACCTCTGCCCAAACTTTATTAGCAAATGCAGCACTCTATGCCCTTCTTCTTTTTTCGTAATGATGCAAATTAAATAATATAAATATATTATCTTGTTTTTTTAAAAAAGAAAGATACGATTCTCACTGAGGGAAAAATGTCAAAAGCAGATCAGTCTAGCTAATACCATTTCTAATAATGATATCATCATTTAAGCTAAAAAAGTTCACTTGCATTCAAAAGAAAGTACGTGCAATTTCTGTAAATATTTATTTTTATACTAGGACTAGATTTTATATTATATATATGAATTATTTTTATATAACTAAATACGTTGGTATAATATTTGGTATTTTAATTATAAATATCAAATAACATATCAAATATCAAAATAATTTAAAATATATATCATATCAAATATCATAATACCAAAATCACACAAATATCAAAAAATTTGATTCAATGTGATAATTTGATATTTACCGTATCATGTCGATCCCTAAATACAATTTGTTATCTAGCTTAACTCTTCCCAGGTCAATTTGCATAATATCGTCTCTCAATTTATATTACAGTACTATCTTTTGAAATGCCCCAAAAAATAAGAATTCAAATTCATTTTAAGTATTTAAATTGTGATGCTATCATTTGTAGTTTGAGCTTTCTTTCATTGATTATCAAGTCGTGTACATAAAATGCAAAGTAATATTGTGTACAATAGATGGCTCTTACAACTAGCTAATTGATCTTATACAAAAAACAATTATACATAACTGTGAATACATGGCCTAGACTTCATTTTAAGGATAGTCAAATGCTGTAACTCCTACTATGCACATATAAGTATCAAAATTCCAATCATAAAAAATATGGAGCCTTGGATTAGCTATAAAGGAACAAAAGCCTGTTATTTTCCCTTTTATGTAACTCCTACTGTGCACATACAAGTATCACATGGATTTTGTCAAATGTCCAGAAAACATAATGCAACATCATATAATTGTGCATTGTATTTTAAGAGGGCATACCAATACTGTGCCATACATCATCACTGCAAATTAGATAATCTAGAGGATGTGAGTTCCGTGAAGAATTGCCATCCAAAACCAAACACTTCTACTTAGTGGAGCCAATATAATTTGTTGATCCTATTGTTCTACTTCTCTTATACTGTGGTTCTGGGAAGGATGAAACTGGTGATGTCACGACCAAAGAATCGTCAGAGTTTTCACAGCTAAAATATGCATCAATAACACCATCAGGAGTGCATAACATAGATTGGCATTTGCGCTTGTGGGTTTGGCAAATTTTGGATCCAGGAATGCCCATTAGCTCTAGAATAAGATCATAACATTTATCAATGCTGTCCTGTTTGAATATCAAGAACTTCAGTTACACAAAAAACAAATAGGCATAGTGATTGTGCTAATCAAATAGTATAAGGTATTACTAAGAAGCCTAAAGAGGTTGAATATAGAAAATAAAACTCAATGTGAAAGAGTGCAGACCTTTGTGACTTTAAGTACACCCATAAGTTGATCAAGGTAGTCCACTGCATTGCAAGGCTTAATCTCATTGATGACATAACACATTGTTGCAGTTGCAATTATAGATGGTGGATAATGCAGAAGCCTAGAATCTGCATTCAGAATGATCGAATAATCGATAAACTACCAGCATCCAAAAGACTCAAACAAACTTTCCAGATAGATATCTCACCAGTGATAATACCAAGAATGAGGTTTTCACATTTCATCTGGAATTCTATGTGTAGGTTGGCCATCAATCCAAATCTCCTGATGATATGGTCTATGAATGAAAGTGGTGTCACTGGATTCATTTTCCATTTGAGAGTGGACAATACCAGAAGTTCTATTCTCTTTATAGTCTTTGCCTTAAACTTATACTGCGACTTTGCTACCTAATCAACAAATACATCCATCATTAATACAACGACAACAACAACTATAACTATTATGATCACCAACAATAATATACCCAATGTAATCCCACAAGTAGGGTATGGAAAGGATAGAATATACGTACACCTTAACCCTATCTTGGGAGATGAAGAGGCATTTTCTTATAGACCCTCGGCTCAAGAAAAAAGAATCAATAGGTGTAAAGAAGTCATGTCAAAACCCAAACTATGTATGATCAGTTATATCAATTCTTGTAGGAAATAAACCAAGAGTTGGAATTCTAAGTTGTTTAGGATTTGATATTTCTAGTTAGGATTTATTTGTTATAGTTCATATTGGAATATGTTTTTTAGTCCTAGTTTACTTTGATTTCTTAATATTATAAATAGGTGGTCTTGCCACATATTTTCTTGTAGTGAGATACAACGGCTTTTGAGTTATTGAATAAAGTCTTCTACCACTTTTCTCTTAACTTAATAAATTTCTTCTATCTAACCAATTTTTCACTTATGCATATAGTATTCCTTTGAATACTTTTATTTACTTCAAATTGATATCAAAGCTTGTGTGAGATACTATTAAAACCTCGTACGAGATTCTACACATATAAAAAAAATACGGATATTCATACTTATTCAATTGTCCCATTTTGTATTTAATGACAAAAATAATTTTGAGAGTTGGTATAAACAGATGCGGAATTTTTTCAATGTTATTGGATTATGGTCCATTATTAATCATGGGTTAATGAAAATTTCAGAAGACACTACATTGACCGGTGAAGCAACTACATAATTGAAGAAAAATAAAGAATTAAATTATAAGGCGCACTTCCACCTTGAAAACAAGGTCAAATTGAAAGTATATTACAAATATTTGCATGCAAAATAAACAAAGGAGGCTTGAAAATTTTTAGTAAAATCACATCGACGTACTACAGATGTGAAGAGAGAGAAACTTCAAAAGTTTTGAAGAAAATATGAGTTGGCTCAGATAAAACTAACAAAATCAATCTAAGATTTTTTACAAGAATTACAGAAATTGTCAACGATGTAAAGACCAATAAAGAGATATTAGAAGAAGTTAAAGTTGTTGAAAAGATATTGAAATCTCTAAGTTTAGAGTTTCATATCAAGAGATAATTTTTGATTCTACCAAAAAATTGAATACCTTGAGACTTTATGATATAGAAGTTGAATTTGTGACATATGAGATATCTCTGAATCAACAAACAAATGAAATGGCGAAGAAAGTATTGCAAAGAAAGGATGATCAAACAAAGAAAAAAAGAAGAGTCATCAAATCTGGCAGAAATATATGAAGAGGAACAAAATTTAGAAATTATGAAGAAAAGAAATGAAAGTAAAAGTATTTTTTTGTTGTGGTATAAATGTTTTTGATTGCAAAAAAGAATTTGGAATGACTAAAAAGGATAATTCGATTGAAAGTAATGTCCTTTCGATAGAGGCTAGTACTTTAAGTTATGAAATATATAGTAGACATGACTGGTTTATACAAGGTGAAGCTATTGAAAAAGAAATAGAAATACTCACTATTATCTCACAAAAAATATTGTTTGAAGCTTTTATAGATAAAGCTAATAACCAAGAAAGCAAAAGTGTTCACCAACAACAATTTTTTATGATCTATTCGAAATTGAATTAAAAAAAAATTGAAGGTCTAGATTTGTGATTCAAGAGCATCCGTGGATACTAAAAATATAACCAACCTTGAGTCATTATTACTCAAAATTGCAAATTTTAAGGAATATTAAAAAATTATGTTAACGATCCTACTCTACCATATACACAATCAATTGAAGTCGAATGCATATACAATATCAAGTACAAACTAATTGAAAAAGCAGATAAGTTTTAGACAGAAGAAATAGTTATTCAAGAATAGAAGAAAATTAAAAAACTTGATGATGATATTTTTAAAATGTTTAATATGAAAAAAGTTAAATAGACTTTGGATTCTATTGAAGAGAAATTGAAGTTGACTAAAGATGACAAACACGATTTTGTTGATGTTATATATTTTAGAAAATTGGTATTAAGCCTAAGATATTTGACTTGTACAAGGCCTTATTGCTTATGGAGTTGGATTAATTAGTAGATTTATAGAGAAACCACGGCAATCTCACTTGCAAGCAGCGAAGAGAATTTTGAAAAATATTCAAGGTACACACTTTGATGGCATATGTTATTCAAAGACTAATGATAGTAGTCTTGTTGTCACTAATAGTGATTGGGTTGGTGATAAGATGCAAAGAATAAATTTGGGATCCGATGGTTTTTCTTGTACTTCAAAAAAGTAACAAGTTGTTGCTTTGCCAATTGCGGAAGCAGAGTATATGGATGCAACAAGTAGTGCTACACAAACATTATGGTTAAAAATGATGCTTGGATTTCTTATACAAAAGCAAAACAATCCTATAAAAATATTTTGAGATAACATGTCTGCAATTGAGTTAAAAAAAAAAAACTCAATTTTTTATGACTACAACAAACACATTGACATCAAATGACACCGCGTTCGAGATTTGATTCAAGATAAAGAAATAGTGATTGAATATTGTAAGACTGAAGAACAAATTGCTGATATTTTGACAAAATCATTTGAAATTGGAATTGTTCATAAAATTGAATCAAATACTAGACATGATAATGTTTGAAGATCTTTAAGGGAGACTATATAAAAAATAAATCAAGTCATGTATAGTTAAATTTATTTGTCCTATAAAATAAGTTTTCTAGCCTTAATTTAATTTAATTTCTTAATATTATAAATAAAAATATCTTATCACATATTTTTCTATATGTAGTATCATACTAAAATTTTAAAATTATTGAATAAAGTCTTCTCTAGCTTAATAAATATCTTCTAGGTTAAATCTTTCACTTTTCACCTATACATATATTATTCTTTTATTTCCTTTCAATTTTCAATGTCCATTTTACTTTATTTGGACCAGTTTCAAATCCAGCACTCGATACTCGAGAAATGACGACGGGCACAGCCATTAAGATATTTATACAAACACCAGCATTACGATATCTTAATCAACAAAATATAGCTACATACTTGAAGGTCTAACAGAAGGGGCACTTGAATCTCCTCAACTTTGGCAGCAATGGAAAGACAAGCAACAGCCACAACCGGACTCATCCATGGATTATCCTTCTCAAAACAAACTCCAGATATAAATCTATCAAAATAATTCACAGCTAACACAGCAGTCAAAGCATTGAAATCATAGTAGTCAATGACAGTCAACATCCATTCCAAAGACTCTTTTCTTACCCCCAATAAAAACTCATCTGAAACTAAACTAGTACAATCAAAAAGGTTCTCTTTTTCCTTTGATAACAGAGTTTTAACCTCATCATCTTCCCAAAACATGTCACATTCTAATAAAGGTGGAATCTTGATGATCTGATTCAGATTTCTTTCATCTGAATTGTACCCTCCTCCCAAATCTTCCTCATCCAATCCATCTTCCTCACATAAGAGGGAATCAAGATTCCAGATTGGGTTTTGGGGCTGTTTGTTTTGTTCTTGTAAATGTAAAACCATTTTTCTTCTTCTTTTTCTTAGCACATAGATTGTCTTTGACCCCAAACTCAATCTTGGACACAAAAGGGAAAGAGAGAGAATGGGAAGATTAAATAGCAGGGCTTTAGCTAAGATTGCTTTCAATAATATTTTGTTTTTTTTAGCCAAAATTTTCTCTATTTTCTTGTAGAGATATTCTTCGATTATTTGGCGCGCAGGGTAAGGGGAAAAGCAATAGATTCTGCCAAAATTATATATATATGTCTAGGAAAATAGTCAAATTACTTTAATACATTAACTCCATGTTTGGATGGTTGCATTAACGATATTAATAATTGAGATTGCTCTGGTTGAATAATTTACCAAATGTTTGACCAAATTAGGAGGATATAAGTTGAGTTAATTAAGTGAGAGAGAGATACTTAGAATATTGTATTTTTTTTTATTTTAAGTAGTATGATTATTCATATTTTTCATCGACTTTTCTTCCCCTCCATCTTTAACCCAATAAGGGCCCACATGAACATGATTTCAAAAAATTAATTTGGAATTAAAATTTTATTTGAATGTATATTTTGACTAAAGTGGTTAGTAATAATAACAAGTCATAATAAATGAGTTTTTCCTCTCTTTTATAGTATTTAACAAAAAGTCACTTAATTATAAAAAGAGAAAAAAAAAAAATTCTATGTAATTCCCGAAATTGTTTAATTTTTCACTCGTTATATTTTATTTTGTCTAACCTCACTTCTATCACTAGGTTAAAATTTCAATCTTGCCATTGATCCCTGACGGAGTTTTTTATTGTAAGTTCAACTGAACTAATTTAATTTTTATCAAATTATGTATACATGACAATTTTTTAAATATTACGCATTTTGAATCCGCTAACTTCACACTTATATGAAAAAAACGTTATGCAATATAAATGTGAAAGGAACAAAACCTCCGCTGATAGTATGTCAGAGTCTATGAGTTAAGTTGATAATAAACGTTAACTTATGATCAAATGTGAAAGGAAGATTCCATGTTGTGTCTACCAGGGGTGTTAATTCGTCTCGGAATTATTTTATTTCATATAGAAGAGTGGAATTGGATAAATAATTTCAAGAGATATTTTAATCCATATATGAAATATACTTATTTATCACATCTCACCGACCAATCAACCTTCAATAGTAGTAACTCATTTAGTTTTTCTCCTAGGGGCAGATCCAACATTATGATATCATTTATGTGTAAATATTCACTAAAATCATAGTAACAAATAGAATATATGAATGCACTACTTTGAAAATATAATAATTTAATTTTAAAAACCTCAAAGAGTTAAGTCCATAAAATTTAAATCTTGAATTCGTCTTTATTTTTTTTCCATATCTGTTTAAACGTATTGTATACTTATAATGAAATAGACCATTTCTCAATTTGTGTATGTCATCCTTATGTAGGGATCATGTTAATCTTCGGATATCCTTAAAGAGACACATATAATGAAGTGAGCTTCTAATTAATAATGCATTGTTATAATAGGGAGAAGAGATAAGACTTCTTATTTCTGTTGTAAATATAATAACAACAACAACAATAATAATAATAGGGAGAAGTGATAAGATTTTTTATTTTTGTTGAGTGATTACTTACAATGAAGAGAACCCCTTTATTTATAAGAAAAAACTAACTTGGTCTCTAAGTTAGGGTTCCTAACTTTTCTCCAAAAAATACAAACATATAGGCATTCAATATAATATAAATATATTTATAACACTCCTTCTTGGATGTCTGTTAGATTAAATTAAACATAAACAAACAAATTTTATCAATGGATTGCTCAATTATATGAAAAAATTACCTAATTATACTTCTTTAAGGACAGATCCGCTTAGTCTTTGAGATGACAAAGCTCCCCACTAGAGGCAAATTGTCGAATCAACACTAGACAATGTAAGAGTGCTTTCTCTGATCGGCGTTCCCCAGACCAGAACTGAAAGGACATACCATCCCCGAAGGATATCGGCTCGCCGAAGACTCATTCTTTCCTCATGGATGTATTTACCATATTTTTCATTACTCCCATTCATTTCAAAAAATTTCAAAAATATTTTCTTTTCATCCGGATACATTAATCTGGATACATTAATTCAATAATCTAGATGCATTAATTCTAATTCATAAATTATCTTTATATTTAATGTATCATGCTTTAAATATTACTTGCTGATACATAAAATTCTAATTAATGTATCTGAATTATTGAATTAATGTATCTGAATTATCATATTTTTAAGGAATTTCTATAAATTAAAAAGGATTTAAAAAATGATAATTAAGCCTTGTGATTCCTAAAAAAATCTACCAATTATATTATGGTCCTCCCTTCGACTAGAGTCTAGAAGTGCTTTAAAGATTAACAAACAAAATGTGGACTTGTATAGTGACTGCTTGTGTATTGGTCCAAATGTGTGAAATCCTTCCTAATACTAATTGGGCTTGTACAGTAACTGTGCTGATTGTGGCAAGAACCAGCTCGTACTTAAAGGAGTGTATTTAGTTTCAATAGAAAAAAGTTTGATTCTGTGAACGTGTGATATGGAAGGACACCTTAATATGTAAATTGAAAAGAATGAACTTGATGTGCATAAATCAGGCAAATAAGATTTGTTAGGATCGAATAATGATGTGTCATGCGAAAGTTAGCAAAACAAACCTCGAAAGATCATGAGTAAGAAGACAAACGAGAAATATACCATAAGAGACACAATAATTAAACGTGGTTTGGTCAATCGGCCTACATATACGAGAGAAGATGAGCAATCCACTATATAAAAAAGAGTACACAATATTGAGAGAAAGAACCTCACTAAATTCACTCTGAATAAAAAGAGGCTCACACAAATGTTAATGTAACACTTGTGGCTCACAAATTCTCCCCCTAAACAAAACTATCAAAGTTCATATGACTACATTGTGAATGTTATCAAGTTAGAAGGAATGCTCTAATTATAGAGTCACAAACTTTTTCTATGAGAGAAAGGGCCGACCAAATATTGGGATTTTGTATTTTCTTTTTAGGAAAATAAAAACTCAATTATGCTAGAAAAAATCAGGGCCACACACAACAAATAAGACAAGCTAGCTTTTGCCAAGTTCAAGCAATTATTTGGTCACTGACTTAATTTGAGTGTCTATATTACAAAATATATCAAGTTTTATCAAGGGGCTATCTAAATACAAAGTGTTTATACTTACAAACAAGATTTATCCTTTTCTCTCCGTTTTTTTTCTCAACAGCGTAATTTTACGCATGAATAAAAGCAAAAAATAATTAATATACTCTCAATTATTTTAGTGGTCTTATAATCGAGTCGGTCCTGCTGTATATGTGCATATGTTAGCTAACTTATCATGCTCTGAAATATTGAAAGAATAAGTAACTAGTTGCTATTTTATAGTATGATAACGAGATACATAATTCAGTAACTATTATTGTCAAGATCCATTTTTTTAAAAATCGTGATGGTACCTAACGATTTACTCTTCAAGCAAACCATAGTTCAATAAACAAATAAGACAACAATTCAAGGCGAGTTATAAAAGTCTAACAGAAATCATAGCATAAATAAATAAATTAAAATGTTAAGAACATAGAGAAAGGTCTAATCCTAAATCAAGATCGGTTTTACAAGTCACGAGCAACTAAAGATAAGATACAACTTTTCTCATAAAAATACATCTAGGTCTGAAATATAAAAATTAAAATGTTGTTTGAAGGAAAAGAACAATAAAATAGGTAAATAAGAAACCTCCTTGCGCGCTACTGCGAACAAAGCTAGAATATACTTACCATATATAACTTTAGTTTTAGTTGATTAATTAGAAGGTAGATTACATATTAATAATCTAAAATCTGTTTTAATTGTTTTATTACCATGTATAACGTTCATAATATATAATTTTCTTTATAACCTTATCTTTATTCTAAAGATATAAAAAATCAAGGTTTTTATATTGGGAAAAATGACACGAATAAGCAAACACATACTAGTTAATTAATATACATAACTATAGTTTAAGTTAATTCTCACTTGGGACAAACCTTTTCCAATAATTAATATGCATAACTATAGTTATCCAGAATTTGTATAATTAATCTCTCAATTGTATAAATTCAGAATTTCCTAATTGAATAAATTCAGAATTTGTATATGCATACCCTACCATGTATATAATTATAATATTGATAAATTTGAATTTTTATAAGTTTTGAAAAATTTCTAAAATATATAAATACAAAATTTGTATATACTTACCCTGTTTGTATATTGCCAGCGAATTATACAAATGGATTTGTATATTTGCAGCGAATTATACAAAGGGATGTGCGAATTATACAAATAGCTATTACATCTATAGTTACAGAATATAATTACCTAAACTATAGCTATTTCGGCCTATTAAAATTTTTATAGTAGCTATTTGTAAAATTTTCACTTTTATATTCGGTTGTTAATAAGCCACTAGGGCTGTACAAGACAAACCGATAAACCGCACCAAACCGACAAACCGAACCAAACCAGAAAAAAAACCCGACTAGTGGTTTGGTTTGACTTGGTTTGGTGTTTGAAAAAAAAAACGACCATTATAGGGTTGGTTTGGTTTTAACTAAAAAAAGTCAAACCGAACCCAAACCGACCCGATTATAGATATACTACTTTTAAATTATGTTATACATAAAAATATTTATTAAAATGTAATTTATAAATATTTTTTAAAATTGTTTCGTAATTTTTGTTTTCTTTCTTACATTTAGATTTGGATTTGAGTAGCCCATCTAAATAATATACAAAAAAAACTTATCTTATAAAGTTATATGTTTATATTTTGTACTAGAACTCTTTTTAAGAAGCACTGCTCTGTGCTTTTTATTAGATACTATGAGAAACCCAAAAAAATCCGAAAAAACTCAAAAAACCCGAAAAAACCCCGAAAAACCCGAGAAAAATTGATATCAAAAAACCCGACTTTTATTGGTTTGGTTTGGTTTATGGATTTAATAACCCGACACAAATGGTTTGGTTTGATTTGTAAAAAATCTGAACCAACTCGGTCCATGTACACCCCTATAAGCCACATTACATATTGTGAACCTGGATAGCCCAGTGGCTGGCCAAGCTGTTGGGCCTGGAGCTAATCCACGAAGAGGCCTAAAAGTAAGACAGCCCAACAATAGATTTGTTTAGGATTCAGGTTGAGTAGAAATAAAAGGGCTGTCTCTGTTGTTTTGGAAATTCATGGATATTGAAGAAAACGGTTGTTCCTCTCTTTTCTTCTAAAGTCTAAAATTCTCATCCCCATTCTTTTTTCTATACTTAATTACTTATCATTTCAGTATTTTCCGTTGTAATATCATAGTTTAAGTATTGATGTGATCAAATGCATATTCAGGATTTCGAGAGGATGGGTGCACTATTACGAAAGGTGGATCTAAAATATAAATTTGATCGATTTGACATTTAGGTTCTTATCACTAAAAATCGGTTAAATTTTAAAATTATAGGTCCAAAACTAATTCTTATCTATTTCAAATAGTAATTTTTTTTATATATAGTTATATTCCATGCCGAAGGTATTGAGATCAGTTCAACCCATATAGTATTGCTAGTTTTAATGTATACATTTGGTTTAATTATACACAAATTAAAAAGTGCTAAAAAATTAGTAATTTCTAATGTGATAAACCTGAAAATTTTGAAAGATTAAAGCAAAATAAAAAAAATATTTGTTAAAACACAAAAAGTGCTACCAATAACCACTTAGAGAGGTGCTACCTAATTTTAATAAGAAAAATAAAACAAGATAGGTATAAGATTCAAATTTCTAACCACATTTAGAGAGATGCACCCAATCTTACATTATATGATACTGAGTGTGGATTCACAAATCTATATTTAAATATCTTTTTAATATAACACGAATATATATGATCTTGAGAGGGGAGCATGGGTTCACGTGAACGGGGTTGTTCAGAACAGAACTGAAACCGATAAACCAAATAGAAAAAAATTATTGATTTATCGGTAATGGGTTACTGGTTTAGCGGTTTCAGTAACGGTTTTAATTATTTTTAGTTCAAGCCTTGGAAACAGCCTCTGGCAGAAATGCAAGGTAAGGCTGCGTACAATAGACCCCTTGTGGTCGGGCCCTTCCCCGAACCCTGCGCATAGCGGGAGCTTAAGTACATCGAGCTGCCTTTTTATTATCGAATTATCAGTTCTTAACGATTTAAAGTTTTATCTTAACGGGTTAACCGATAATTCGATAGTAACTTAATAATTTATATTTATTACCATTCGGTATATAAAATCCTTCACTTAGGGTTTAATTTTCATACTTTTATTTCTTGTTGTCTCAAACACTTGGTTATTATACAATGTTTTACATTTACTTTTGAGCAAGACGTAATTTATCAACTCATGTGCATGGTTCATTTGGTTTGTCACCTTATTTCTAAGTAATTTTCAATGGTTTTCTTTTGTATCAAATCTTAACGGTTAAATCGATAATCAAATTGATAAGAATTAATAACCAATAAACCGATAACCTATAAGCCAATACATAATAGTTTGGCATGTCTATAAACCGATAATTATTGATAAACTTCAAAATCAAACCAAACCAATTGATACACAACCCTACGTAAACCCGGTAACCCCCTTCTCCATACGCCCCTAGCTGTGATAATTTGGTTGTTAAAAAACTATATAATACTTGAGTATTTGCGGTGAGAATTCGGGATTGTTACATTAAAGATGTGCAGCAAGAAGAAAAGTCTCACTTGTATGCTGATACAAATCAATTCAATGTTAGGAGTCGAATTAGACAAATGGAAAACATTCTAGCCAGCAGTGGAAGTCATTTGACAAATCAAATGTAATGAATAATATAAACAAGACAAACTGAAATTGAAATTGAAGACTAGTGCTAATTAAAAGAAAAAAATAGAAATAAAAGGAGATTGGAGTAATGTTAATTGGGACATGCAACATGCAAAGTGGGGACAGCTGACTCAAAAGATACTCCTGAAGTCAAACTAAGTAGCAGTAGTATAAAACAGTAAATGACACCCTAATCCTCCAAACTTACATCGTGAATCATGGAGTTGGACACTTGTTTGACCTTTCTAGAATTTAAATGATGTGAATTTTAAAATTTGTAGTTCTGAAATTTATACTATTTAATTACGTATGTAATTATTCTTTGTACACTCTATCTAGTTTGCAAACTCATGATTAGATTCAGTTAGTATATATTGCTTTCAATATAAGACGAAATCAGAAATTTCATAAATTTTTATGTATATGTGTATATTTTTTTGAATAATCAATGTTCAATTGACTCGCTTTCATTCTAGGTATGTACCCCGTTGGCCCTATTATCCCAAGGAGTCTGTTAAAGCAAAGAACATGAACTCAAAGTGAACCTATTCCCTCCATTAATGGAGGTTAAGGTTCTCAATGGAGAGCAACAACTTTTAGAGAGAGGAATTTGTGTTCATTGTACTTTTTGTATTGAATTGAATGAATGAACCTTACAAGGTAATGTGTATATATACACAAAAGGTAAACGTAACAACCTAACTAACTTGATTCCAATGTGTATAACAACTTAACTAACTTCCAACCTCCTAACTAACTTCTAACTAAGTGCAACTAACAACCAATTATTTACATATAATCTCATCAGCCCCCTTCAAGTTGGAGGTGAGGTGAGCACAGACAATTTGCTCAAAATTGTAGTGTGTTTGACTCCAATTAATGCCTTGAGGAAGATGTCTGCTAATTACGAATTAGTTGAGATGTGTTGGAGTGTAACAAATCCTTGTTGAAGTTTGTCCCTAACAAAATGGAAATCTACTTCTATGTGCTTTGTTCTTTCATGAAAAACTGGATTCTTTGCAATGTGGACTGCTGCTTGGCTATCACAGTACACATAAATAGGCAAAGGACATTACAGTGTCAATTCATCAAGTAATCTCTCAAACCACACTAGTTCTCCCACCACTTGTCTCACAACTCTATATTCTGCCTTAGCAGATGACAAAGATACTGTGGCTTGTCTCTTGGACTTCCAACTAATGGAACTATCACCTATAAGAATCACGTATCCACTGACAGACTTCCTTGAATCAGGACAAGATGGCTAATCTGAGTCACAATAAACACTTACAGCAAACTCAGGCTTGTTTGAGATGAAAATCCCCAATGGAGAGTCTTGTTTCAGATATCAAAGGACATGGTAGGCAGCTTTCAAATGGGGCTGTCTAGGTGATTACATGAACTGGATCAGATGTTAAACATTATATGCTATATCCATCCTTGTGTTTGTGAGAAAATTAAGTTTTCCAACTAGCTTTCTATAGTGAGTGGGCTCTGGCAGCAGTTTGCCATCTATAGCTTTGAGCTTTTCAGAAGAATCGAGTGGTGATGTAGTGGCCTTGTAATTCATGAGATCTAACTCTTTTAAGAGATCAGTAGTGAATTTCCTATGAGAGATAAGAACATCATCCTATTTGTATAATATTTCCAGTCCAAAAAATAGTACAACTTTCCAAGATCTTTTATCTTAAACTGATCATGAAGAAAAGACTTTAGGGAAGTGATTTCCTCTAAGTCAGTACCATTCACGATCACATCATCAATATATATGGCAACAAATACCAGGAAGTATCCTTTCTTATTGTAGAACAATGAGTAATTATTGTTGGAGTGTGTGTATTCTTTTGAGCAAAGGTTGTTGGCCAGCTTATCATACCATTGTTTGTTGGCTTGTTTTAATCCATAAATTGACTTTTTGAGTTTGCAAAACATGTTGCTACCATCCACCATAAATCCTTGTGGCAATGCCATGTACATCTACTCATGCAAATCATCATGGAAAAAAGCATTATTCACATCCAGTTGGAACATGCTCCATCCCTTCTTCACATCAAAGGAAATTAAGGCTCTAACAATAATCATTTTAACTACAGGTGAGAATGTCTCAGTAGAGTCTATCCCAACCTGTTGAGTATACCCCTTTACAATCAGCCTAGCTTTAAATCTTCATACACTTCCATTTGTTTTGTGCTTAATCTTGTACACCTACTTACATCCAATTGCATTCTTGCCTATAGGTAGAGAGACCAGGTCCCATATATCATTTGCATACAGAACTTCAAACTTCTGTGTCATTGCCACTTGCCAAGCAGGATTCAGGATTGCTTCTTCATAAGATGAGGGTTCACATTTATGTGAAATGGACTTTACCAACTACTGACTATCAGAACATAAAGAGGTAAACAAATATGGTCGTGGTTTGATATGAATGAAGTAAGGGAATGTTATAGATTAGAATTGCCAGGTGCAGGTGTGAAGGTAGGTGTAGAAGATTGTAATTTAGGTAAGGTGTAGTTGTATTTCTTAAGATAGTTAGGAGTATGAAGAGGTCTAGTTTACCTCCTAGGTGCTGGTGTTGGTGTTGGTGCTGGTGGAGCATCACTAGAATAATGAGAATTAGAACAAGATAAGGGTGGTGCATGTTTGGATGGTTGTGGTTGTGTGTTTAAATTCAGTGTGGGTTCACTAACATTGTTGGTCACTTGATTAGTAGTAACTCCATGTGATGTGTTTGTTTGCAGTAATTCATCATCAACAAAAGTACTAATTGTACCAGGTATATAAAGGAATTTATGAAAAAGTAATTTCAAGATAGAATCAAAACTGAAACCATCAGGAGCAGTAACAAAAGGAAAAACATTTTCATGAAAAAGAACGTCCCTAGATACATGAACTCTTTTAGTAGTTAAGTCTAGGACCTTGTAGCCTTTTGTATTGAAAGGGTATCCAACAAAGATGTGAGGTGTTGCCCTTGGTTCAAATTTGTCTTTATGAATTTTCAGAATAATGGGAAAACAAAGGCATCCAAGATGAGAATATGTAGGCTTTCTTTGGTACAATAATTCATAAGGGGATTTGTTTTGCAGCAATTTAACGGGTAATCTGTTAATGAGATAGGTAACAGTTAAAACACATTCTCTTCAATATCTCATAGGTAACTTAGACCGAAAAAGAAGTGCCCTTGCTATTTCTAAAAGGTATTTATGCTTTCTTTCAACCACACCATTCTGTTAAGGTATGTAAGGGCATGACTTTTGGTGTATTATTCTTTTCTCTTGGAAGAAATTGATTGCTTCAACACTTGTGAATTTCAGACCATTATCAGATTTGATGGTTTTTTAACTTGGCTTGAAATTAATTTTCAATGAGGAATATGAAGGCTTTTATTACTTGCAGTACATTACTTTTGCATCTGATCAACTATGTTCAGGTTGACCTACTGTGGTCATCTGCCATGGTCAAGAAATAATTGTAACCATCATAAGTAAGTATGTGATATAGTCCCCATAGGTCAATGTGTAGTAATTCAAAAATCTTACGGGTAGTATTTGTGCTTTCTTGGAAGGGCATTCTGATTTGTCTTGCCATAGGGTATAGGCACAAGTGAAAGGCTATTTGGGAGAAAAGTTTATAGATATGATAAAAATACTCTTCATCTTTACAAAAGGCACATGTACTAATCTAGCATGCCATAAAAGTTCAGTATCATAAATGTAAAATGCAAAAATAGATTCAGCATAAAAAAAAGGAATAAACAACAGAACAAGCTTCTTTATTAAATGTTTGAGAGTATTTTACAGTAGGTGATGGTGAATCTTGACATTTACTTTCAATCAAGACCTTTCCACAATTGACTAAAGAAGGGACAAACTGAGCATTTGAAGTATGATAGATAACATGAGGTAAAACAATTCCACGAGAAGATGCACAACAATTGTGGCACTTGGGACAAAGAAAGTATAGACCATTCTTGGCTCTACCAAGCTCCAGAGGAATCTTCAGAGAAGGGCCCTGCAGCAAATAAGAAATACTATTAAAACTAATAATACCTTTGAGTTGCAGGGATAAATAATGGACTGATATTAAATTGAACTTGAAATTAGGTACAAATAACACTTTGTATAGAGTCAAAGCTGAATTCAAACAAGCATCACCAATTTCAGTTACTTTAACCTTGTAGCCATTAGGTAAAGTCACTAAGAAAGGATATGGTAGTGTCCTAATGCTCTTAACGTTAGTTTTGGTATAGGTCCTATGGTGTGATGCTCCTGAGTCTATGATCCAAGAACCAGAAGTTAGTCTAGCATATTTATATGATATATCACATATTTCAGTCATTGAAGAGTAGCAAGCAAGTATACCTGTCAGGTTCACAGCTCCACTGAGTGAGGTGCCTGAGTTGGCAACACTATTTCTAACCTGTAGAGTTCCCAAAAGATTGAGCAGTCGCTCATATTGATCTTTGATCAAGTTCACTGGCATTTGTCCTCCTTGCTCAGAAGTCTCATCACACTGGTTGTTCTCCAGCTGTGATGTATATCTATTTGCTGCAGATCCTAAACCTTTTCCTTTGAGAAATTTAGAATTCGTTAGATAGCCATGAAGCTTGTAATATTTGTCTTTGGTGTGTCTAGATCTTTTGTAGTAGTCACAGAATAAGTTAGACCTGATTTGTGAATAGGAGTTACCAATGTTAGAACTGCCAGAACCATGTTGCCTTTCCTATAGAAAGTGTAATTTGTTTGGAATCTTTTTCCATTATGAGCTGAAATAGAAGCATTGAGGGATATAGAAGCTAAGACAGAGTGATTAAGAGGTTTCACCTCCCTTTGGTTCTCTTCTTGTGACAAGATAGCAAAAGCTTGTGCCATGCTAGGCAGGACACTCATCACGAGGATGTTGCCTCTCACTACAATATACATCTCATTCAATCCTATTAAAATGTGTATGAGTCTTCTATCTTGTTCAGCTTTGTGCATTTTGGTCTTTCCACCACAGGTAAATGCATAAGTACACTGAGTGTTCACATCAATGGTATTTATTTCTTCCTACAAATTCTTCATTTTGGTGTAGTAACTAGTGATATCTAGGCTTCCCTACACCATATCATTAATCTCCTTTTGAAGTTGATACAACCTACATCTATTTTTTTAGTCATATTGATCCTCTAATTCCTCCTAAATCTCCTTAGCATTGTTCACATATTGTAGGCTATATCGTAGATCTAGGGAAAGGGAGTTAAGGATCCATGAGGTCACCATATCATCACATCTTTCCCATTGTAACAAAGTGGGATCCTCTAGAGCTGGTTTCATAGATTTTCCATTGATGAATTCTGTCTTACACTTGATAGAAAGAGCTCGACAAACGGCTCATCTCCAAGATCTATAACTAGTTCCATCGAAGACTACAGGTAGAGTGGACTAGTGATGTCCATCCTTGTTCCTGAATTCTAAGTAGCTTGAGGTTCTTCCATAGTAATCCAAACAATCTCGAAGAGAAACAATTATGAATGTGAAAATAACTAAGATCACAATTCCAATCATGTCAATTAACAGGGGCAACAATCAATCAACAACAAAAGTTGAAAAAAATTCAAACGAAACAGTAACAAATATGAGGAGCAGGGAAATCGATAGAAGAAAAAAAGGAGAGCAACCTCGCAAAAAGGAGAACCTAGCAATTAGGTCACACAACAAAAACGATCGATTGAAAAAAAAACACTCGAAATCTAGAGTGGAAAGGGAAATGGTTCTGATACCATGTTATAGCTAAGAGCATGAACTCAAAGTGAACTTGTTCCCTCCATTAATGGAGGTTAAGGTTCTCGATGGAGAGCAACAACTTCTAGAGAGAGAAATTTGTATGCATTGCACTTTTTGTATTGAATTGAATGAATGAACCTTAGAGGTGATGTGTATATAGACACAAAAGGTAAACATAACAACCTAACTAACTTGATTCCAATGTGTATAACTAACTTCTAACTCCTAACTAACTTCTAACTAACCGCAATTAACAACTCATTATTTACATATAATCTCATCAGAGTCTATATCCCTAACATCTCGTTTGAGGAGGATAAGAATATATGCAGACTTAATTATCTTTTTACTTTGTGAAGTAGAGAAATTATTTCTGATAGACCTGGCTCTAAAACAAAATTACTAAGAGCAAATATATACTCTTCTTTCCCGACACTCAAGAAATTAAACAGGAATACTCTGTAATAATTGGGGGCATGAGTTTTGGGTTTTCAAGTCCAGAATTCAACCCTATCCTAAGGGACAAAATCATGTATTTGGTTTGAAAGTTACGTTATATTAATACAATAATTATACAGAAATGATGATAACCAAACAAAAGGCAAATAGTAGCAAACTTCTATTGTATGATCATTTTATATATGACATTGTTTAACAAATATAATTTTCTTTGTTACATACAAAAAGACCCTTAGAATTTCTAGTCTGACATTTCTATAACTGCTATAGGATCAAGTCATTAATAATAAAATGAAATATGTAAAATTAAATAATTTCCAACAATTTAAATATTCTTCCTTTATACTATAACAGATAGAAAAAGAATGTCATACAAAATATATATATATACCACATAGGACTATAGGAGTACTAGATTTTATAAAGGAAATCCTTTCTTCTAATTTTCCAACCCAATAATAAGGGGTGAGATAGCTGATTAGAGATAGGTAGCTATTAGTAATATAAAAATTAGTTATAAAAAAATTATGAGAGTTTGAGCTCCTTTGTTTTATTTTTTTTATTTTTTTTTGCTAAAGGAAAGAAAGACATCAGGTTCCGTACGCATTTTCTCTTCAATCGATTTTTGAATTTCACTCTCGTTTCTCAACTAAGTTCATCTCGATTTTAAATCTTTTTTCACCTATTCGAATTGGGTTTTCTTCTGATAATTCATTGACCCTTTAAATGTGCATGGAAAGTTTTTTTTTTTTCCTTTCTGTTTTATTGGTCCTTATGAGAGAAAAATGAATTTTCCAGCGGGTGAAGTTTGCAGAAACTTCGTAGACGATCATTACTGTAGCTTAACTTTTAAAATTTTAAAATTCATTTTTTTTTCAAACAACCTTCCTTTCGATCGAGTGGGTATTCCTACGAATGATTTATATATAAAGGAAATTAAATATGAGATTTAGAGTGATTTGGTATAATTTTTGAAATGTTTTGAATGAATTTGATGCTTGGACTTTATGAAAAAAGACGAAGTCACTTTTTGTATAGTAATATATAATATTATATAGTATTTTATGTGAATATATAAATATCTTTTATTATTTTACATAATATTAAATATTGAGTGTATAATATTGCATATCAAATTTTTAAATATTATTATAAAAAATTAATAATCAAAGTTTTATATAGTGTTATATACCAAAAAATTTAAATATGGCTATAAGAAAATAGTGGCTATGCGACCGAAAACTTAAAAACTTGGATATATAAATAGCGAGAAAAACATTTTTCTTATCAAGAATGGGTCATTGTATTTTGAGCTAAAGATTTGCGATGTAAGTTAATCTTTCTAGTTTATATTAAGTGAATTTTTGAAATTTTTTTATAATCTAAAATAAATGAATTATTCAAAATTTAAGAAAATTGTTGAGATTTTTCATATTTATCCTTAATTTAATGAGGTTCTTAATTACTTTATATTTTTTAAAACAATAGTTTGAAAATAATAATAATGGAATATAGTCTTTTATTTGTGTCCTAAAATATTTCTAGAGTGTGTCATATCCTAACAATTTAGTTACTTATATTTTTTGAAATTTTTCCTTAACTTTATACCACATAAATACCTAACTTCCAATGAACTATCAAATATGATACTTCTTCCATTTCAATTTGTGACCTACTTTATTTTTTAATTTATTTTAAAAATAATGATCATTTTTCTTTTTTAATAATATTTTAATTTTAATTTTTTACCTGATAAATTTAAGATTATAAAAATTAACTAATATTTTAATATATTTAACATATTTTTAATTTAAAATTTTTATTTATTTTTTAATAAAAAAATAGATCGAATAAATTAAAATAAAGAATTTAATATACCTAAATAATTCACCCCAAACTAGCTGAGGAGACCGACAGGTCAGTGACCTACTGTTTGCTTTATATTCAGTTCACCTCTTTCTTTTCCCTTTTTCCTTTAATAACCTCGCCAATGTCATCTATTTGACCATTTATCAACAATCTCCTCTTCTATCACTTAACAATAATATTATCTCTCTCTCATCTGATTGATGCTTTCTTAGGCCAAAATTTCTGTAGAAAAACCCCCTTCTCAACCAACGCAAAGTAGTCATGGCTGTAGAGCTCATGATGAATTACATAAACACAACTAGTAAAACTAGCAATAGCTTCATGATGAATTTAGAAGAAAATCCAGTTGTACAAGAAGCTGCCTCTGGCTTTGAGAGTGTAGAAAAACTCATCAAATTGTTATCGCAGAGGCAATCCCAACAGCAGCAAAAACAGGGGAATTTTACTTCTTTCCTAAATCAGGAAAAATCTTCCCCCATGGAGATTGAAATTGTGACTGATGCCGCTGTTACCAAGTTTAAGAAAGTAATTTCTCTTTTGGGTCGATCAAGAACTGGCCATGCTCGATTCAGAAGAGCGCCTATTGATTCTTCTCCTTCTCCAGATCATTTCAAGAAAGACTATGCTGACACCAAAGTTTATTGTCCTACTCCAATTCAACAACTCCCTCCAACTACCTATGACTTTTGCCAAAATCCGAAAGATGGGATTGTTGAAAAACAGGAATTGATTACAAAAACGATTAATTTTTCGTATGCTCCTGAAATTTGTCGCTCAAATTCGTTCAATATCTCAACGTTAACAGGGGAAACAGAGAGTAAACATATTTCAAATCTTTCTCAGGTCTCTTCATCTGTAAAGCCTCCTTTGTCTTCCTCTTCTTCGTTTAAAATTAGAAAGTGCACTTCGTCGAAGAATGGACTTTCCGGCATGTGCAGTGGCTCCTCCGGTCGATGCCATTGCTCAAAGAGAAGGTATAAAAATTCAACCTTTAATTTTCTTCTCCTTAATGGTAATTTATTTCAGCTATGTGTAATCATAGTGAAGAGTAATTATTTTCTTGATCTATCTTAACAGGAAATTAAGACTTAAAAGGGTAGTTAGAGTTCCAGCAATAAGCATGAAGTTGTCAGATATCCCACCTGATGATTATTCATGGAGGAAATATGGACAAAAGCCAATTAAAGGATCTCCACATCCAAGGTACATGAAAAAAATCTGTGAATTCTTTTAAGGATTTAGCTTATATAGTAAAGAATTTTTACACCTGTAATTTTACCAATCATAATGGTTACTTGCATCATTTCTAAAGTTAGAACACGTATTATGAGTATTCCATAACTATAAATTAAGAGCTCTTTTTTGGTCGTTGATTAGAGTTACGTTGATATTACTAGTCCATGAATTAATTCTGCAGATATTAATAACGTAGAGATCAATTATATATATCATATTAGTAATTAATACATATATATTAGTTATGCAAGATTTATAAGTTGTTCATGTATTAATTATTTTATTTTCTATTCTTCATAAAAAATAATATATAAATTCTTTCATATATTATACATGTATTATTTATGCGAACAATGCTATGTTTTATGTGGAAATATAGGGAGGAAAAAAACTAACCAAATGTTATATAGTATAACTTATAATGCTAGATTTTATGTAGGGATTATTTTTCTCATTTTTGTAACCATATAATATATAAAGTTATGCTAAGTTTTAATTCATGCATAATTCCGATCTCTGAGTAGCTAGATATTTTATACGGACCGTGTAAGTTAAACATTTTTGTTTTGTACTTCCCAAAAAGTGCTTGTGCAATTTTTCAAAACAAAAAAATTATTGTTTGTTGCTAAATTATTACAGGGCATATTACAAATGTAGTAGTGTGAGAGGTTGTCCAGCACGTAAACATGTAGAAAGAGCTTTGGATGAACCAACAATGCTAATTGTCACGTACGAAGGCGAGCATAACCATTCCCTTTCTGTTGCAGAAACAAGTTGTGTCATTTTAGAGTCTTCCTAATTATATAATCAAATATTGGGCAACACCATGGTCAGTCAAAAAGGCCTAGCAGGGCAAAAGTGTGACAATTGTAAACTAGTACTTGTAGGACTAGCTATATGCATGACATTAATGATAATTATCATAAATATTTTTAATATGCATAATATATTTCTTACAAAATATTTGAGTATAACTATTATAGAGTGGTAATTTTACCAAAAAAAAGTATACTATAATGAATGACATTGCTATTATAAGTAGAATATTATTGTGGAGAAATAAAATATAATATGAAAAATTAAATCGGGAGAGATTTGATCGCATTATGTAGGCCGATAGTAATGAGTTCGGTTAAAAAGGAACATATGTTCATTCATATCTTGCAAAGTGGAGAAAAGAATGGCATCTTTGCAAAATGAATTATAATCACAATATTTTTTATATCAAAATCTTGATTATTTTTTTTAATCCAATCAATCGTCTTCATATGAATTTCAAACAGAGAGTTATAAATTTTATTAACCAGTAGAGAAAAGAAAAAAGAAAAATTAAAATTATGGTATGGAATTTATTGCAAAAACTGTTGGTTGTGTGGTAGACTAGTAGTCGAGAAAAGTAGAAAACTAGTAAAATTGTTTGTGCGGAATGGACCCAAGGGGAAAAATTGATGTTTCGGTGCACAAGTCAAAATTAGAAGATGGGTGTTATTAAATGGAAGTTATTAAAAGGTTCAATTTTCAAAGGATGGGGGACTAACATTAACTCTTTCTTTGTCTGCTGCCTCTTTTTTCTCTGCTTAACGTCAACCTACTCATACTGTTAAGCATGCATAGAATTCAAGATTGTGGATAACAGTTGGAGGGCGAATTTAAAATTTAAATTTTATGAATTTAATTATTAATTTTTTTTATTTTTGATGAACCCGATAAGTCGATAACATTAAGCTACATCCGCTCCTAGACATAGATGGCAGGCAGATGGAGTCGTGCAATTACAGAACGAGTTCAACCCTAATTCGAAAGGATTTGAGTTCGCACTGTTCCGTCTCACATAGAAATTTTCATAAATCAAGTTCCCATTTTGGAAAAGAATCATATTTGCACTTGTAATTTCACAAATAACGTTATATTTTTCATTCATTATACTTTTTTAATATATTTATCATTTTCAGCCAAATTAACGAACATATGTTCTTGTAAAAAAAATCATATTTATTCCTATTGCGTTAAATTTCTGTATCCCGCCTTAATTTCTTTATGTAGCGCCTACATGACATATTTTCTTCCCCAATTAAATCTACTAACACATTTAAACTCTTTTAACTCGCCCACCGCCCGCCCCACTAATAAATTAAAACCCAAAAACTTCATTATTCATATTCATGATGGATAGGATTTCGCTTCTCAAATCTCGTCTATATTAAAACCCAACTTCTATTATTAAACTGTTAAATCTAAAAGTAACCAACATTAACAACTTTTCCCTCGTCCATGTCTCATGATAGGTCATATACAAAATTTGCGGAATATTGAAAGTGATTTGACATAATTTCAAATTCAAAAAAAAAACAGACCTAAAAAAAGCCTCGACATGTGTATAGCACATTTTATGTCGTGTATATTCATGCAAATTTTTATAAATATACACAGATATACGTGAGATAAGTGTATATACACTATGGACTCTTTAGACACGGACTTGCTTAGAGATGCCATAGAGCAGGTTCGGATGATCCAGGGTAGGCTCTTGACAACCCAGAGTAGGCACAAGAGTTATGCGGATAGGAGAGTTCGACCATTGGAGTTCATGAAAGGTGACCATGCTTGGCTCCGAGTGTCGCCCATGAAGGGCGTGACACATTTTGGCAAGAAGGGCAAGCTTAGCCCTCGGTTTATTGGCTCATTTGAGATTTTGAGGAGAGGGGGAAAGGTGACTTACAGATTGGCCTTGCCACCTAGCTTATCAGCGGTACATCCTGTATTTAATGTTTTCATGCTCCAAAAGTATGTGTCGGACGAGTCTTAGGTGTTATCTCTTGACATAGTAGAGTTGGGTTCAGATTTGATCTTTGAGGAGGAGCCCATAACCATTCTTGATAGACAAGTTCGTAAGCTTAGAACCAAGGAGATAGTTTTAGTAAAGGTACAGTGGAGGCACCGCTCAATCAGAGAAGTGACTTGGTAGTCAGAGGACGACATGCTGGCCCGATATCCACAGTTTTTCGAGGTTTCAGGTACTTTCTTTTACTTTAAGTTCGAGGACGAATATGGTTTTAGTGGTGGATAGTGTAATGACCCTGAAGGTCATTTTTGTAAATTTTTGTAAAAAGATCATTTTACTCCTCTCAGTAGTTTTTCTAAGTCATATGTGATTGATATCTGATGTCAGTTCCGTAATTTTCTTGAAAACTGAGATTTTTGGTAAGCTTTGAGTTTTAGAGGTTTAGAATGACTCAAAAGTGGCATTTGAGGTTATTTAGAGTGTTGAGTCTTGGAATAGAATTTCATCGATTTCATCAATTTCAAAACATTGAAATTGGTCTAGGAGAGTTGACAAAACCAAATTTGGGATCATATAATAGATTTGAGGTATTGAGTTGGAAATAGTTGAGTTTTTGACAATAGGTTTGACTTTAATCAACATTTGGGGATCGAATGCTCGAAATTGAATTTCGATGACTCCGTTGGATTCGGAGGGCGGTTTTAGGCCTAGGGAGAGTTCCTATGTATTTTTCGAAAGCTCCGAGAGAGTTTTAGTCCTTTGAGGCATAATATTGATTTCGTTGCGACTTTTTAGTTTTTAGATCAATGAGGCCTCAAAAATGAACTTTGATGGTACCGTTGAGTCCGGAATGTCGAGCTTATCAGGGTTGCACATATGGTTTATCTACACGGGATCCCGAATGAATTTCGATGGTCAATTCAAAACTTTGAAACTTGGAGCATTTTGCTGTTTTTTGGCACTGATGCAGACCTCGCGATTGCGACGGGTAGGTCGTTTTCGCGACACTCGCTTAAGAGAGGACCCCTTTGCGAATTCGAAGGTGATGTGCGGGAGTCGCGAAAGCTACTCATGTGGTCGTTTTAGCGAAGAGACGGAGGTCGCAAAAGCGACCCAATTCTCGCGAAAGCGAGGGTCCGCTTAAGCGACAATTGAAAGGGATTTTGGCCGGCGTTTATGCTATTTTCTCCATTTTTGAACTTTAGAGCTCGGTAGGGGCGATTTGGAGAAGGACTTTTCATAGAATTTCATTGGATAAGTTATTTTGACACTACTTCATCATTTTCCAAAGATTTTAAAATGATTTGGGGATTTCAATGGGTGAAAATGACCATTTTCAAGAACTTTGAGCATTTCTTAAAATGGTGAATGTGGCTTTATTTGGGTTGGATTTTTTAAATGGTTTTCACTACTAAGATCCTAAGACTAAGAGGAACAATTTCATCTAAAAATTCCCGGAATTAAACCCCCAATTTCAAATTCAAATTTTGAGCCTTCAACCCCCCTTTTTCGTCGAATTTCGTGTTCTTAGTATCGTTGGACTTGGTTTCTGATTGTGATACAATATTTGAATAGATTGTGACAATTCGGAGTATAATCCGAAGGGCAAAGCTCACGTGGATTGATTGGTCACGTCTTGGTTAAGGCAAGTGGACTCTTAAAACTACATGAATCTCTTAGAAATCCCAAATATCCCGTTGTAAATATGTGTTGGGACGTAACGGAGATGAGGTTATGGGTTTAATTATGATATGAGTTAATCTAACATGAATCAACGGGATTAATAAAAGACGATGTGTGATATTGTTGAATATTGAATATTACATGCCGCAATCTAGATATCTATGTGCATTTGATGAGATACTTGATAGTCTAATTTTGATTACGGTTTGTCTGAATTGATTATTTCTCATTACTTGTGTGAGCATGTTGTTTGCATTAGTTTTGAGACACTGTGATGAGAAGTATGTGATTGTGAGACTGAGGTCATTTCCTGACAAAGGTATGATATGGCCGAGGTCATTTTCGGCGAGAGATTGATAGGCCGAAGTCATTTTTGATAGGATTAGATTGCCGATGTCATTTTTGGTGGGATTATATTTTCGTGGTCATTTTCGACGGGATTATATTGTCAAAGTCATTTCCAGCGAGATAATATGGTCGAGGTCATTTCCGGCAAAGTTGTGGGGCCAAGGTCATTTTCGATCAGGGATTATGAGACTGATATCATTTTTTGTTAGAGTTTATTATGTCGAGGTCTTTCCCGATAATTGCACTCATGCATGATCAATGAGTGTATTCTTTTTGGTGATTGTCTCTTATGACTTGAATTCTTCCAATTATTCATGAGAATCATACATTATTATAACCATACCGACTATTGTCGGGGATAATTTTCTTGCAAAGATATGAGAAAAGTGTGAAAGCAGAGCCATTATAAAAAAAATAAGTAACAAGATATAGCAGTAAGACTTCATAGTTAAAGATTCCCTCGATTTATCTTTTAGGTTGTGTATTGGTGTCTTGGTGTCTTGTGTAATTTAAGGTCATCGTTATTTTCCATGAACTCTTTGTCCCTGCAAGGTCCATATGAGAAAGGGTTATGATCTTTCTTAGATTAAAGAATTGAAAGAGATTAGGGTTAAAATTTGTGGTTGAATATTGCAGTAGATTTGGAATTGTCGTGATTCCCTCTCTTGAAATAATGTTGTCTCTCCTGTGTACAAAGAAAACTTCTTAGTTAGGAAAAGAATGTTGACCTCTCAAAATTGAGATCCAATTATTTATCGCATGATGTTTTTGATAACAGCCTTTACAAAAGAAAAAAGAATCAACTTTGTTGAACCCTCGATTTTTGAGAAGTAAGCAAATTTGATTTCCGACATAAATCAATCTCTCCGTAAAAAAAAGAATAATACAAAAGTCAAAGCATTAGTTTATTTTTATAACAATTAATGCAAATATCACACAATGAACTAAACATATAAATGTTGCTTTGTATGAAGACAAACTAATTTATGTGTGAAAAAAGACAAAATAGACAGAAATTGACCCATTTTAATTTTACGATTGATTTTTGAGAAAGGTTGACTTGCGTTGACTCACAAATTTCTTGTGCTTCAACTTTTGTACCTTCATTTTTCTTAAATGCAGAAGAAGTTCTCAATTTCTTTGAAAGAATGAGGAAAATTGAAAACTTTAAATACAGGACCGAGCCTTGAAAGGCTGCCTACGTATTTCACAAAGGAAAATTCAGGTACTACGTAGTTCGACCAACTTGATTTTTTTAATGGAACATCAACCCTTTTTTGGGAGATGAGAGAGCAAGGTTTATGATTTGAGAGTAAAGTTTGAATTTTGTTGGAAAACTAAAGACTCATTGAGTATATGGACGCACTGTCGATAGTGACTCGATATTTATGCCTATGAGGCTCCAGAAAAGATTCTAAAAGAGTGCACTAGCATGTCTCCAAATGAAGCAACATATTCACAAAAACAGTTATAGCATATAACACATAAACAGTTATTGCGCATCCTAAACAGATATGTGACCTTTTTGCGCCAAGGATAGGCTTAACGATTTGAATGATGTATCATGTCATTTGAAATGTTCCATTTCCCCCAAACTTATATTTATACAAATATTATGAATAAACTGAATGAGATACATAATGAGGAGAAAGAGATACAAATAATCAGTCTCACGCAGGCGTACAATCCTAACTAAACCTTCGTGGAAAATCCTTCATTCTTGACTTCTTGACATCAACCTCTTTTGGATAGAATAGTAACTTGCGAAGATCATTTTTTGACTAGAATAAGCTACTAAAATGAACTTCCAACCCCGAGGGACAATGGTTTGTCAAACAACGCATACAACCTTCAAATTTAAACATATAGGTATGATCATTCATTTAGGCTGAGGGTTGTTTTGCACTCAAGGTGGTCTTTAATTGGCCCAATACTCCTTGGGTATTGGGTCGTCTTAGGCCAATATGCTAAATCTGGGATTTGTTTTTGCTCTACGCTAGGTTGACTAAGAGTGCGCTATATTTTAAAGTGTACCGGTGACCCAAACAGACAACTCAGACTGGGGGAAGTTAGCGACTGTTGACCCCCTAGAAACATTTTGGATTCAACGGTTGCGACCCGCATAACCGTCATTTAAGTAAGAAAATAAAATGTCAAGTGGCGAAAAATATATTATGCATGCAATGACAATTTAATATTCGAAATTTAAACACATAAAATGCAAATAAAAAATAAATTACTAATTATTACAATCTCAAATAGTTAGTCAAATAAATCAAAAAAATCTAATAGTTAGAACCTAATTAATTTCCCAGCGGAGTCGCCATTTCTGTTATGTCAGAAAAAAATAGTTTAAAATTAATTTCAACTTTATAGAGAAAAAATCAATTTTAGAAAAAGAGGAGTCGCCACTTAATTTTTTTATAGAAATTAAGAAAACTTAATTTAAAAGACCCTAACAGATTTAAGTTTTAAAAATTCAGAGTAAAAGGTACGAGGTTCTTATTTCCACTTTAATAAGGTGTTCAACATTCAAAGTGGCCGCTAATGCGCGGTTGTCCAACGATTTGAAAATTAGTTGACTAACTTTTAAAAATGTTAATTTAAAAGAAAACGAAGACTTTAAAATTATTTTTTTGAAAAAAATGATCAAACTTAAACATTGAAAATAATATATATGTATAAAAAAAGTAAAGTTTACCAAATGCCTAAGTAAAGGTAGAAAATCATCTAAAGAGTAAATTAACATGAATTGGTTTATCTTTAGGGAAATCTAATTAAGTTAAAGCAAAATTAAATTAATATCTAAGCAAGCATAAATAACATGAGTAAATAAATTATTACAACCCAAATTAATAACAACAACAACCCAGTGAAATCCTACATCGTGGGGTCTGGGGAGGGTAAAGTGTACGCAGACCTGACTCCTACCAATGTAGGACGGTTGTTTCCGAAAGACCCTCGGCTCAATAAAAACATAGGAAAAAGGTGAGACAAGAATATTAATAGTAGGAAAGTAGATAACGGAAGAGTTTCAAACAATAGTATAGTCAAAGCATAAAAAAATAGTAGATATAGTCAAATAATAGCATAAATACCATAAATAACATAAGATAACATAAAAACCCGAATTAATATAAATAAATAATAAATAACACATGAAAATATTGCCCGACACTTAATTTTTGTACGTCTGAACTAAGTTGTTGGTCCATCTGCGTTTTGGGCTTAAGCACAATTCTACTGTATATCGCAGTTGTATACAAACTGTATATCGGAATGTATATACACTATATATAGTGTATACAACTTTATTTCTGTATATCAAACTGTGTACACACAAAATAACACTTGTTTGTTCCCTGTATCTATTGTATATCACTATATATCAAATTATATATATATTGTATATCAGTGTATACAATATTATTTTCTTGCATATCAGACTATATAGATACTGTATATCAGTGTATATGACACTATTTTCACCTGTATTCTGTGTATACATCCCAATATCAATATATAAATATGAATATTACTTTCTTTTCCATTTATCAACTTTCCACCAATTCAAACAAGATGATGGAAGACTCAAAACTCAACGATATGCAACGATAGGGTCCAAAGATAGACTCGAATTGATATCACATGCACCAAGAAACATATGCATGATATTTTAAGTTATCAAATTGATGAACATCCTAGATTGACTAACAACATGCATATATGTGGACAAAAGAACACAAATTTAATATATACGCTATATTAACTCAAATTTTAAAGAAAGAATTAAATCAATTAGGCCATGAAAGTTCTGATTAAATAATAACTTTAAGCATATTTTTGTTATCTAAATCATGTTAAAAGAAGAAATTAAAAATATGAAAATCTATATTGTCAAAGATAACTATTTAGAAAAATAATAAACAAAACTAAGATCTTTTATGAAATAATCCTAACACATGATAGCTAATTAATTCTAACACATGCTAACTATAAAAAAAATTCTATCATTAATCTAATTATTCTTAATACATGCTAACTAAAAAAAACCAAGACTACGAATCAACTAAATATAAAATATGAAATAATTAAATAAAATAAACTTGAAAAAAGATTTTACCTCTTTTCAGGCAGCAAGATTGAAGACGATGAGCGAAAGACAACTTCACCACCACCCAAGAGTTTGATGGAACTCCAATCTACAAAAAAAAGATTAAAAATTTAGACTCGAACCTTCGTGGGTTCGACGTTATAAGAACACTGTTCTTAGCCTAAATTTTGACTTCAATCTCCTATTTTTCTTGAAGAAAAATATAGATTGAAAGCTAAAAATTTTACAATTTTTAGTACAATTTTTAGGCTGGAGACAAGAGTCCAAAATACTAGCCAAGTTAATAAAATTTTTAACTTTGGGGTGGCTAAAAAATCTCCCACTTCTTGTCCCTTCTTAATAAGAATATGAGCCTTTATATAAGCTTCAAAAACTTTAAATTTTCATACAATTTTCGATGTGGAGATTGAGGATTTTTTATTATTTTTTTTAGAAAAAACTAAAATTTTCAAAAATGCAAACTATAATTAAATTAACCTAACAAACATTGTATTTAGTGAAAAATGAAATCTTTTTAAAATAATTTTTGAATAATTACATAAATAGTAATCAAAGATATAGTTTATAGAAATATGTATATTATACTAAAATTTATAAAAAAAAATAAAAATAGTTAAGAATAACATGAAAATATCTTTTTCTTTATAAAAGCTAATTATTTCAAAAATGTTTGAAATTCAAAGAAATTCGATAGCTAATTTGCGTTGTGGAGGGTCAAAATTGGGTGTCAACAGAAGACATATTGAAACTGCATTTTATTTTAGTTTTGTTTTCTTTAGCGGTTTATACATGTGACAACTCATCTTTGGGGGTAAATTAAGTTGAAAGACTTTTGCTTTTTTATTATTATTTACCTATTTAGACTGTTTTCACTTTATTTATCGAAGTATAAGGTTTTAGGCTGACTTGTCCGATGGAAAAGGACAGACATCATCACACCTGGATTCAGGTCGTGACAGACATTTATAATACATTTATATTGCATGCAAAATAACTTTTATACGTAGTGTATTGTATCCATATTACATACATAATTCATTTTTAATACACAGTACAGTTTTTTTTTTTACCTATAATACATTTAAGGAAACATTACACCATCCATGTATTTAGGAGTCAATATTTCAATTTTTAAATACAAGTTTAAGTATGTTCAACTTATAACATTTTATTTTCAGATCTTAACATATCTCTATTTATTTAAGATTAGTTTAAATTAAATCCTTTATAATTTTTTTATTTATATCATAATTAATAAGAGATAATTATGTGGAGAGAGATGAATAAAATCTGATAAAATATTAATGGGATCAAATCAAATCACTATAATCTCGAGTTATCACCCACACACGCCTAAATTTTTTACCCTTTTCGTGTGCTTTCAGTTTTGTTTCTCTTTCTACTTCACCTTCTCTCTTCAACTTAATTCAAAACACTTTCTAATTCAAATCTTACAACAAATCATTGTTCTGTCACATGGATTGCTTCACTCGTGGAATTGCTTCTTGTGTTTCCAATGACTTTGATTGATCCACCAAAACAATTGATTGTGTGACCAATGAGAATTATGTGTTCATCCCAGGTCATCAATTGACCTTCACCCGTAGTGCCACCAACAATCACATCCTCAACGCCATTTTTGATTTACAAATTTACTAAGGCGATTTTAAAAAATTATGTTCCTTTACATAATTTATATAAAAATAAATTAATTTAAAATTATAAATAAAAACACAAAATTTGTATTGAAGATAAATAGGGAAGAAAAAGAAAAAAATGTGCTTGAAAATGTTAAAGAAAAAATAACTTATGTGGGTATATTAAGGGAGAAAATTGTGTGAGAATATTAAGGAGAGATTAAAAAAATAAAAGAAATTTAAGAAATAAGAATACTACATTAAAAATATGATTTTCGAATAAAAAAACAATATCAATTTTTAAAACAATAAAAAAATATCGTAGAAAGGAGGAGGAAAGAAAAACTAAAACAAGAGATTGATACCATTAATTAGGAGATTGATAACAACCAAAATAAAGTCCAACTAAATGGAGAAAATCAAGGATTAATATATCTAGCTATTTATAAAACTCTATATTTAAGGAAAAATATATTGCTATTTAATTACTTAATAAAATATAGTCAATTAATTTATAAATTAAAACTAGAGTCATGATTGAATGATAATTCGGTATTACCATTAATACATTTATTACCTTTTTCTTTAATGTGTTTATTAATAAATTAATTAATGTATTATATTTTAAAATTTGTTACAACTTGATAGAGTTTACTGCTACAACTTGAAAGTTATAAAATTTTGTTATAACTCGAAATATAATATCTTAATAATGACATTTTAAAAAATTTCACTACATTTTAATACATTTATAATACATATATATTACATATATACTTCACTTTTAATACATAGTATACGCGCTATAGATGATAAATAATTTTTAAATATAGTATATCTAGGTAATAAATAAAAAATATGTTTAAAAGCAGTAAATATTTTATAAAAAACTCAAAAAGATA
The DNA here is from genome assembly GCF_947179165.1 of Solanum dulcamara. Classification (NCBI taxonomy): domain Eukaryota; kingdom Viridiplantae; phylum Streptophyta; class Magnoliopsida; order Solanales; family Solanaceae; genus Solanum; species Solanum dulcamara. The sequence continues at coordinate 38,074,148 of NC_077247.1, forward strand.
ATTATTCCAAATAAAAAGGGCTAGTTTTAAATATATATAATAAAGTAATTAGCTTACAATAAATATAACCATGTTTTATTCACATAAAAAACAACCAAAATTATAGGAAGTATACATTGGCTATACAATATAGCTTGTCAAAAGTCATAGAAAGTATAAACTGATTATACAATATAGCTTACCTATATAAGACTATACACTAACTATACATTATGATACAATCAAAAGTTGAAAAATGACTTAATTGTACATGAAGTATATATTAACTATTCAATTTTTATCAACTCAAAATCACATCTCAACCGTCCCAAATTTTAAATATGAAATCTTTTTGATGTTTTGTGTATTTTGATATAGGCATAATAAATAAATATGACCCTTAACTCGACTTCATCTGAAAAATATGACCTCTACTTTTTACTAGTGCACAAGTAGATACTTTAACTATTCAAAAGTTGAATAAATAGACACATTAGTCTTACATGACAATTTTGTTTCCTGCATGGCATCCCACGTGCATTCTGCCACAAATGACACGTCTCTACTTGTTCGATTTTATACAAGTTTAAGTGTCTACTTGTGCACACTCAAAGTTGGAGGGCATAAATGTAAAATGAGTCCAAGTTAAAGGGCATGTTTATGTATTATGCCTTCGATATATAATTCGTTCAAAACAGACTTACATTTTCAATACGTCGAATTATAAATTAAAAAAAGGAGAAGAAGTAGACAACCAAGAAGAATGACAAAGAAGGAGGAGGAGGAGGGGGGTAGGAGGAAGGAAGAAGAAGAAGGAAACCATTAATGGCAAAATTAAAAGGAAGAAGAAGAAGTGTATGGCCAATGGCCAATTCGACCATTTTTTTTTTTGCAAAGAAGATGACCGACCATCCCTTTTGTATAACTTATACAAATATTCGAATAGTGTGTTGCATACTCATTTAAGAAAAGATATGTATAAAATTGTCAACTAATATATACGTTGTATATCTTTGACTTATTAATTCACATATTATGTATCTTAATTAGTTGGGAAAACGATACAATTTGGATTCATTAATGAAACTATTTATTCAAATTAGACCCAACTTAAATTATTTATCCTTAATAGATCCATGATCAAAATTATTTACGCGTCTACTGAACTTTCTCTTTTCTCATTTCGCACATAATGTCAATATCACAACTATGAATTAATACTCTGTGATACTCCATTGATATACTGATACCATATCAGTATCATATAGGATTAGACTCTTTTTTTAAGAAATAAATAAGAATCAATTAAAAGAAAATTATAAAAGTCACAATCTTATTTATTAAACTCTAAATTAGTAGAAAATATATTTTTATAATTTTTTCTCTTTTTGTAAATTTTTTTAAAAATTGAATCTGAATTAGACTCTTCTTTTAACATTAAAATTATAATATTAAAGAATTGAAAATAAATCAATGATATCATGACAATATATAGATATACTATCACGATTTCGACCCACCGTGACTGACATCTACTCTAATTCTCTGGTGGGAGAACTATTCTAGCAACCCAATAATAAAAATCGAAATATGTACACAAGTTTAGATATGTGAAAGCATGATATAAACTAGAATAATGACTAAGTCCCCATAAACTCAGCCACAACAAAGATCACATATCAAGAAGTGTGGAAACACACTAGAAAACTGAAAATCGTCTGTATCAAAACTCTAACAATGTCTGAAAAGGAAAGGGAAATACTCTCACAAGAAAATATAATAATACAACAGTGTCTAAAATCTTAGTCCTGAAAAAGGAGACTAGAACATGGAAGAGTCCGTGGCAACTTGAAACAAACAACTCACCATTGAACTCAAACAAGCTTAATCTTCTAATCGAGATTTCTTCGCAGTTGGATAAATATGCCCTGTACTCAACAAAAAGGCAAAGTAAGAGTAATATAAATACACAAAAATAATGGTGTAATAGTAGGATCACGCGGTTAGCCAGTAAGCGAATCATAAATAAGTAATTCAACACACTAGAGATATACATATATAGAATAAGTCAACAATATCTCAATATCACAACTCAATGACTTCCACATGCTATAATTTTACACAAACGTCCTCTCAAAGGACCTGCAAATAATCAACTTTGTGTCAAAACGTGACATCCGATCAAAGTATGTGTTAGAATGTGACACCCGATTCAAATACGCATCGAATGTGACACCCATTCAAATTATGTGTCGAAAAGTGACACCCGATCAAAAAATATCACAATAACAAAACATTCAATGTTTACAACATTTATACTACCTAGAATAGGTTCATCACAATAACAGACCAACAAGTGATCATTTCATCCATAATCTAGGATGGTTCCCTATTATTATACACATGCATATCATAAAGCAATTTAACAAGTATATGAAATACATACGAAAAACCAGACCATCATCTACCTCAAATTCAAGCTTTCACAGCCTTACAATGCAAAAACCTTCCCTTTCTGGGTTCATTCTTCTCTTTCTTGGTTTAGAAAATATTAAATACATATCAAGAATCAATACAATGGCCTAACTATCAGGAAATATAACACAATTTCACTCCTTGGGCCAAAACATGATCCTAACCTTACCCTAGGGCTATTTTCCACCATAGATTTTCAGTTCAAACCCTCCCCCAATGATTATCATCCATACTTCTAGTTTCTAGGAATCAAAGTATGAATCTAGGGAGTAAAAACCTTACCTTAAGCGTGAAAATATGTGGAAAATTAATGAAAATCGCCCTAGGTCGCCTCTTGGGGTTTTATAAACTAATTGTTGCAGAAAAGATCATTTCTAGTCTTTTTCACGACTTAAGTCGCGACTGTCCTACTATGACGGGACAGATCCCGCTCTGGTGAGAATAATTCCGCTTTTGCAGGATATACAGAAATAGTGAGTTCGGAGTTTGTTCTCCAAGCCCCCATTTTCAACATACCTCTTTCAAAGATGCATTAAAATTATACCCTTCACGCCAAATTCAATTTCGAGAATTTTACTTGCTCGAATGCGATTTTGCGAAGACGTAAATGCTCTGTATCGTCTTGGATATCAGCCTATCCAATCAAATTATATATTTGACCTCCCATCATTCACATGATCACCTAGCTTATAATTCGTTCATGTTTGGCCTAGGCTCAAATTTTTTGAAGTCACTATCCGAACTTTTCTGGCCCGAAATCCTTCCCTATTGGTCTATCCCTAATAACGGAAATAAGTCATTACAATATAGGAAACAAACTATCACCTACCTCGAAGTCAAGTTTTGATAACTCTAAAGTGCTGGAGCTTTTCCCTTCCGGGTTCGTTTAACTTGTTCTTGGTCTAAAGCAGTAATAACATACGAAGGATCAATACAAGGGTCTAATTTACATGATTTATAACATAATTCCCTTCTTAGGCCAAACTTATTATCCTAACCCCCATTGTAGGGCTATTTTCCACCATTAATTTCAGTTCAAAACCCTCCCCAATGATCACCCGCCATAGATTATGGATTCTAGAAACTAATTTACAAATTTAGGGAGTAAATTACTTACCCTTGGCACAAATTATGGTGGAAACCAACAAGAATTCGCTCTAGGTCGCTTTTGGTCTTTGAAAAACAAAGTTGGAATGACTAAAACTATTTTTTGGACTTTTTCCCGACTTTAAGTCGCGTCTGTCTCACCACAGCGGGACCCATCCTGGCGGCAGTAATTCTTCTCTGTCGGAATAGGCGGAGACAGAGAGCTCGTAAAGAATCTCAAGTCTTCTATTTCACAACATACCCTCATCCCAAGACGTCTTAATTTATATCTTTCATGCCAAGTCTAATTTCGGAAGTTTTACTCGCCTGAATGCGATTCTGTTAAGCCGTACAAACTTTTATCATCTTGGCTATCAGCTAACCCAATCAAATTAAAGATTCAACCCCCTATCCAATTCCGAATCACCCTAGACTTCCCCAGACTCAGGATTCGTCCAAGTCTGGCCTGAACTCAAATTTTCTGAAGTCACTACCCAAGCTTTTCTAGTTCGAATTTCTTTCCTATTGACTTATTCGTAATGAAGGGAATATGTCGTTACATATACCGTAATGGTATCATGGATGATTGAGTAATCTCATCGAAGGACAGAAGCAAACCTCAATGAAAACACTGCCCAGTTACTCTTTGATACTATCAGAGTATATTATACTTTGATGGTATCAAAGAGGAAGAAAAAGTGCTTCAATGAAGACACTTTTCAGTTATTTTTTGATACTATCAAAGTATATTCATACACTGTAATATATTGTGATGGTGGAGCTGATGTCAGCACACGAATTTAAAATAAAAATAAGGTATAAAATTAATGAGATATTTAAGGATAAATATTTTATTTTTTTAAAGGATATACGTGTTCTTTTCCTTAATTAATTCGTTATTAATTGGTCGTTTAAGAAGTTGTTGTCACTTTAATATCCAAGCCCACCACCTTGTTCCTATAGGCTATAAGTCATCATCTGATGCCGCATCATTTTCCGGAATCTTATTAATATTTTAACTCATGACATTACCTCTTTTGCTTGAAATATAGGTTGAACTCATTAGTAGTCTTTTAAAGTTGACTGAAATTTTTATTTAGATATTTTAATTAGATTTTATTTATTTTAGATATCTTATGTGGAGATTTGTTATGTCATTTTAACACCATTTATATATTTTTAGAACTAGCTTAAGTGTGTAAAAGGACTTGGAGTGTAATAGCTTGTTTCTATCATAAATTTCGTTGTTTAGGACCCAAAAAATTAGGGCAATTTGCATCAAGAAAAACTGAAAATAAAGAGAGTTTTTTTATTATTCTTGAGGGTAAACGTTTTTTATTCAATTATTGTAGAAGACAATATTGATGTAGTAGAACTTAAAATTTATTTTTTGATTTGATTTTAAAAAGAAACAAATATCATAAATTCTTAGAGAATGTTGGTGGTCTTATTTTTTTCAGTAAAGAAATTGACTTTTTTTGCTGAAGAAATTGGATTCTAATGTAACCCAACAAAATTTTGTAGGATTTTTTTCAAAAAGTTGTGTGGTGATGGAGGATGGTGGAAGGTGAAGAAGTTGGAAAAAAAGAGTGAGGAAGAAGAAGAAAGAGAGAAGAATATTTTCCAGAAAAAAGAAGCTATTTACGCACTGAAAATTCGTGTAACACACTTATTGTGCTGAGTCAGTGAATAGTGTCAAAAGAACACAACGGACCTCCACATGAGGTGTCTAAAATGAACAAAGATAAATTGAGGTGTCTAAGTGAAAATTGATACCAATTTTAGGAGGCTACCAATGGATTCAGCCTGAAATATATATCATGTTAAAATTCAGATCTCTTTGTTTTTGTTCTATAATTTGTCAAAGAATAAAACATTTTAACATAATAAGTGAAATAATTCAAGACCATTATATAAACGCTTTTAATTAGAGATCTCTGTTTAGGTTTGCGTTCATTTTTTTTAGCTTATTAGGATTTCCTTATCACACAATTGTGTTTTACTTATAAAATGAAAAGGGATACTTTCGTTAGAGGATAAAGCTTTGTAATTCTACAAATTGAGGATCTTTTTTTTTATACAACTACAAATTATTATTATAAAAAATATATAATCTAGAGAAGATTATTTTCTCGGTAATTTTAATAGTTTCTTAATTTAGGTATAAGTTTTCTCATATGTAACAATTGACAAAACCACATTATAATATTCTTTTTGTTTTTGATTTATCATCGTTCAAGGTTAGCTTTGGCATTATGCCTTGTCATTTCGATTTCAACACTTTGCACAACCAATGAGGACAAGTGCGCTCTCTCTAATACGATTTTGATATGTGATCACGAGGGGACTCAAGCACGTTAGTTAGTGGTCTGAAGCAAAAATCGAGTGGAGACCTTAAATTAAATTAATATATTATTTTATGAAATTTATTCTTCTATATCTTCGGAGTGGAATTGATAATTTTTCTTATTATCAATTTATTTTAATAATATTTTTTAATTAAAAATATAATTAATCAATTTAATCTTTACTCAAGATATGTAAAACCTTTTCTAATAATTCTTTTTTGTATGAATTTTTTTTCTATAAATAGTACTTACTCAATAAATTATTTTTAAAAAAAATATAACCTGTTATTACTATTAGAAATAAAAAATAAATGAGGCCCCTCACAAGTCACAACTATCATAATTTTTTCCCGAAAAAGTCTTACACAAGCAACAAATGACAAGTGTATATTTTGACATAATTGTCATATTTGTATAGTATTTGCAGCTTCTTTTTTCTTTTGGGTTACAAGTTGAAGAAATATCCTCCATGTTTCAATTGTGTGGTACAATTTAAAATTTGAGAGTCAATTTTTTTATTTTTTATTACGAGTAAGGACATGATTTTTTAAGGTTTTCTGAATAAAATTAATTGCATATTTACAAACTTACTTAAAAATATATTATAAGTCATAAAAAAATATAATTCTACATATTTAAAAGTCATAAATTATAATCAAAGAAAAATTTATTCGTCTTTCAAATTGATTCCCTAAGCCGTCGTTCGGTAAGTGGCTAAAAAATAATTTGTTGATGTATTAATTTTTATATAACTTATACCATATTTGATAGGTAGAAAGGAAATATGTTAATTCTTGTATAAAATTAATGACGTTTGATTGACAATTTAGAAATTCCATAACTAATTCATGTATAAGTTATGAAAAAATTTATGTATTATTTTATGTATGATAGAAAATAAAATAACTAATACATATATAACTAATCTTTGTATAATTAATACATACATAAAATAATACTTAAATTTATTTATAATTAACTCTACATTACTAATATTTGTATAATTGTATTAAGCTACCAACCCCTAAATGATCATTCAATTACCCACTAAAAAGTTAGATGAGCTGGAATTGAATATGAGATCTAATGAGCAAACAGTAGCTGACTAGTCAACCTGTAGTCTCCGAGGATCGATGGAGAGTTTTGTATTCTGCATGTACAATGACATCTCTTGGGGATCCAGTAAAGCCAATGCCTTTAACCAGTGGGAAGCTTTTTATCCAACCGGTGACAGGTACTTAGGGGTCGTTCGATTGACAAGAAATTATCACGGAATTAATTATTACTGAATAAGTTATACTAGAATTAGGGGTGGATTTATGTAATTGGAACGGGGTGTCACACCATTCCATGATCTCGATTGAAAATTTATATATACATGTATATTTGTATATATATCTATAAGAAAAATAAAATATTATACATGACATCTTTAGAAATAATGAGTCTTGTGATGCCCGTAGTTAAAACTCAGGTTTACCACGGCAGGGATGTAGGTTCGAGCCCTCTAAATTTTGTATGCAAATGTGCTAATAAATATTGATTATTATCTTACTTTACATTGGAGATTTTGTCATATGTTACTATTCAAAGTAGTGTGACACCCAGAGATTCAAAATCCCGAATCTGCTTTTGACTGGGATAAGTTATTCCACTATATATGTAGGATGATTTATTCATTACTAAAATATAAATAATGTGATACATAATCTCAAAATTATCAAATACCTCAAACTAAATACATAATAAAATAGTCTTATATTTTATCATTGAAATTATTATAACTTATCCTGGCACCAAACGACTCCTTAAAGATTAAACTTACTGCATCCACTGCAATAAGTACTGCCGACATTTTACAACATTATTGTTTACAATATGTCAAAATACTTGGGACCATACAATAATTGTTGATCCTCTACCTCCAACGCAAATAATAAATAAAAAATGAGTACTATTAACAAGGCCCACCCAACGAGTTATCTTGGTCGAAAAACTAGATTATATATATATATATATGTATTAGTAAAGGAGAAACATCGTGGAGTGTCAATCAAAAATAACTTTTCTAGCTCATAATGATAGGAATATTTTTTTTGGTAAAGAGCACTTAAGAGTCCTAAATATGAATTAGCCGAATTGATGAATTCAATATAAACTAAAGGGTTAAAAGAAAAGGACTAGTACTATTGTCACGATCCGAATTCGGATGTAATGACACTCATATCAATCCATCGAGACAAGTCAACCTAAAAGTCAACGGAAAGTAAATGCGGAAGTAATTGAGATAAAGCAAGGTTTAATTTAGTCAAAAACAAATAAATAATCTCAAAATCCCCCAAGACTGATTGTCATGTGTACAAGCCACTAATACATTACCGAAATACGAAAGAAAATACAGTCACAATGTCTTCGTCTCTAGAATAGGACTAAAACATAATAAAAGAGTAAGAGGTGTCCGCTAGATGGATGTAATAGCTACCTCAACACTCGAGATGATAGCCTCGAAAGTGGTAGAAAAGACTAAGAGATCAAGCAGATCCGGGCTCACAACCTACACAAGTGTAGAAGTAAGGGGTGAGTACCGAACAACACGGTACTTAGCAAGTGGATAACTAAAACTAATCAAAGCTTAATAGATATAAGTACTCCTGTCATCCCAACCGAACTTCCTTAATTACAACCTGCATAAAATTAGCCCAACTCTACACTCTACACGATAATAATAATAATACAGTCCGTAAATACTCATTAGTAGCCTCATCAAGTGAATCATATCAAGTCAAGTTCAACATATACAGAGCAGTAAGTGGTAAACACGAATTCACAATTATTAACAAAATGCGATGCAATGAAATGAGATGATGCGTGCCTGTTCTATCGGTACACATCCGCTGAATTACAGTTCGAAACCCATGGAGGACATTTTTGTCCATGTTACCTGCCACGGAGCGTGTGACCCATCCCCTCAATATACATATCCTACTACGGAGCGTGTGGCCCGACCCCTTTGCTTCATATTATTTTCAGTCTCAGCACAGTATGTCAGACCCAACGTAATCAATTCAAGTTCATATGATTCACAATAATAACATGAGAACGGCAATAATTTTTTCTATCTCCTATCAACATAGTCATTTCACATGTCTAAAATAAATTCATAATTTCATCACATCAATTCCATCAATACATGTCATTAAATCGCCATTTTATACCTCCCATCTCCATTTTTAAGGCCAATCATACAGTCAATAACCCAGTCCAATCCTCATTACTCCCCAATGCACATAACAAGGAAATACAAACATCTACAAGTTAAACTGAGGTTTAGAAATTCACTTGCCTCAAATAATTAAACAACCACTCTGGACTTGAGACTTCCTCTTTCGTTGAGCTTCCAAATCAATGTAATCTAGTCAATAAACAATCACAATAAGACTTCAAAACTAACAACACTCATATTACTATATGTCTAGTCTAAACCCAAAAAATATCACAAATCTATACTCAGGTCTTAAATATCAAATCTAGGGTTAGGTCTCAATTCCTCTAAACTTTATAAATTTGATGGTATTCTACAAAACACCTATTAATTAATTACCTATCAAAACTTAAATCATAATGTACTAACTATAAGAAAACCTGAAATTGAACTCAATTTATGCAAATCCGTATGAAGTTCAGAATTACCTATGAAATATTCCTATGCAGAATGCTACTTATATACCTATTATATAATAATTATAACTTTTCTTTCAGTGATTGATTTATCATTGCCAGTCATTGGCCATAAATACTTTATGGTTGACCACTAATCCTTATCAACAATAACCCATAGAAACAAATTAAACGTGCCCATCAATTTGTAAAAACCAACCTTAAGACAAATTGAAATCTAATTTCTTCCCCAGACATATTATAATAATATTATCATATATGAGTAATCAATGCATGCATACACACGGACTTTAAACTTGATTGAAATTCACTTACCTCTCTTCGTGCTCATGTGCCGTCGTTGCAGAGTGAGTTTCTTGTTTCTTTTTTTTTTCCCTTTTTAAAACTAATCATGTACTAAAGTAACAAATTCTACTAATCTATTTTATTAAATATAAGAAAAGTGGTATAGATATTAAATAAATAAATATTTTAGCCCATCAATTAAATTAATTATTTAAAATCACCCATCAATTAATTAATTGAAGTTATCGAATAGTCCACAATTTTCAATTTAAATCTTTGAAATGGATCTTTTATAAAAAAGAAAGCCTTATTCTCAAAATGACTTAACGGATCATTACAGCTACTTGCCTGCAAAAAGACATGATGTTACATCAACAAAAAATATCAACACCATTGGATATAATTTCAATAATATCCACCACATAAATAGCAGGGGATGATCGTAGCAGTCACAGTAGGAGCGACGTCATGCAAGTAATTAGTAAAGCAATATCGACTTAATGGACACGTTCCAACTAATTAAATAACTCGAGGAAATTGGATTTATGGAAGAATTTTAGATAAGGGCACATTTTGATGGATTTGAGATAAAAATGTGTTGTAATTTAATTTTGTATGGTGTAATGCAAAGTTGTAGTAAGAGGATGATTCTATGTGGTTGTTTTAATTTATTAAGCTCATTAAAGTTCTTAGATTCGATACCAGATAAGTAACAATTTTAATTTAAGTAGGTGTTCGATACCTGATTTCAAATCAATGTTTATTTATGAAATTTGCATAAAAATTTCAATTTCCAATCATGATTTTAAATTACAATTTCAATTTCTTTCAAATATAAACATGACACATAATTTATATTTTTTAAAAACATAATAAATTTTTCTAAAAATTACTCATGCTCAAGGTGAAGAGATAGTTCGTATCATATGACAGGATTTTATCAAAGAATAATTAGTTACTATTATTATTGATTTATTGAATCGGTGAATCTTTGTAAAATCATGTATATTTAAAAGTTTGTAATAACATGTAATCACAAATATTTATTTATAAAAGGAACATGAAGATATATGATTTAGTAGTTCGATATTCGAATACCTTGTTTATGAGTTATGATTTGTTCATTTGGTAAGATTGTTTAAGAGATGAGACAATTTTGATATAAGTTTTCACAAATTAAAAAGTTTTATAATTAAAAAGAATACAACTTAAAAATTTAAATTGCACGTTGAAATAACATTTCAACTTTAAATCAACCATCAAACAAGAAAGTTTTTTCCCTGGCATATAGTTAATTATCATGTTTTCCAATTGCTTAGTGCATTTACATTAATATATAACCATTACTAGGCATAAACAAAGAAACTTTTGACTAGATTTCTAGGTCTTTTTTTTTGTTACCAACGAGAGTTACCCAACTTAAAAATGATCAAGATTATGTTGCTTGGACTTTTTAAAAACGCGATACAACTTACAAGCCGTGATTCATGAACCATGAGACAAATAACCTTCCTTTGCAACTTTGTTGTCTTGTATTTTTTTTTGTTGATTCATTTTCAGTTTTAGTAAAGGTCTGGTCTCCCTCGATCAGCAATAATTGACACTCTGGTCTTTCTAATTTGCTCTGCTTGCATTACCTTCGTTTTCTATCGTAAGGTAAATGTGAGTTCAAAATAATCAGAATCAAAAGAGTCTTTACTAACTTTGTAACCCTTCGACACAATTGTTCGAGATTGTCGGGGTCGGGGGCTTGGTCGTGCTCTAGCTCCCTAATAAGTACTCTTCCGTCTCAAATCTCAATTTATGTGCAACTTTCAAATTTCGAGATTTAAACAAGTTCTTATGATCGAAATGGTTTATATATATTTTAAATATCTTGAATTATCAATTGTTGTAACTTATAGTACTATTTAGAAAGTTTTCAAATCTGTAAATTTTATTTCTAAAAATTTTAAAGATTTCATCCTCGAATATACGATCAAAATTAACTTGTTTGACTTTTGAAATTTGAATTGTGCCACCTAAATTGAATCATGAGGAGTGTTTCTTATGTCATCATTCGGATATCATAGTTGAATTCTGAATTCACATATAAAATCTTTTTAAAAAAATTAATATACTTGCAAACTACGTAAGAAATACTAAAAATCACAATAATTAACAATTTAAAAAACATAAAAAAAATTGCATTCAAATAAAAACTTGTTTGACTTTGTAAATTCAAATGATACGTGAAGCATCAGTAATTATTAAAATTAGAAGTTTGCAATTGTAAAAATTACTAGTAAATTGGTAGCAGTGAAATAATATGGTATGAATATAGTGTAGCTTAAATTAAAAAATGCTTCTGATACCCTCTCATCTCTTACACAGTACTCCCTCCATTCGGTGTCATATATGGCTATATAAGCTAGTAACATCTTCCCCTGACCTTCTAAGGAAAAGTAGCAAAAGATGAAGGCAAAAAACATATTTGGCAGCCACTTTATTTCAACAGCTCAATTATTAGTACTACTCATCTTCTTTGTTTCCTCATTCTTCCATGCAAATACCTTAACTTCATCTGGCAAAAATGGCAGAGAAGCAATAGAAATCATAATTGGAGGAGGAGATGTCCCTCCCATTGCTCCTGCTTATCCTCCTTCTAATGGAGATGAACCAATATGCCCTCTTCCTCCTCCTCCTCCAGAGCCACTTTGTCCCCCTCCAATGCCCCCACCCTCACCCAAACCCCCAAAGACTCCACTTCCTCCCAAACCCAGAGTATCCCCACCCCCACCCCCACCCTCTCCCAAACCCAGAGTATCCCCACCCCCCTCCAATGATCTACTAGCATCAGCCATAGGTGTCATTCAAAGATTTAAAAGGACAATAACTAAAGACCCTTTTAACGTTACAGGAACATGGGAAGGCAAAGACATTTGCAAAGACAAAACCAAGTATAAAGGTTTCATTTGCAACAACAACAAAGTTGTTGCTGTCGATTTCAATGGTTTTCGCTTAGAGGGAAAGCCTCTGTCCCTGAAGGATTTCCTTAATGGAATCAAGACTCTGGAAATTTTCCATTCCAACTCCAACAACTTTACTGGAGAATTACCCAATGATATATCAACCCAGAAGATCCAAAATCTTTTCGAGCTAGATTTGAGCAATAACAAATTTATGGGTACTTTTCCAAAAGCTGTTCTTAGTGCCACCAGGTTAACTTATTTGGATATCAGATTCAACCAGATAAAAGGTCTAGTCGATCCTCAAGTATTCACACTAGACCTTGATATTCTTTTTCTTAACGACAATTATTTTTCCGGGAAAATCCCGGAAAATTTAGGCCGTACTCCTGCCCTGTTTCTTACACTAGCCAACAACCAATTTACTGGTGAAATCCCCAAAAGCATTGGCCAGGCCAAGGGAAACCTCTTGGAGGTTGTCATGTTTAATAATCAACTTACTGGTTGCTTGCCTTACGAGATAGGCATGTTGAAATTGGCATCTGTATTTGATGCTAGTAAGAACAAATTAACAGGTCCAATCCCGCAATCTTTCGGTTGCCTTGAGCAAATGGAATTGATGAATCTGTCTTACAATCAATTGTATGGCGAAGTACCGGAAACGTTGTGCAAGATCAGCTGCTTGGATAAACTCACTTTGAAATACAACTATTTCACACAGGTTGGACCAGAATGTCGGAAACTGATAGAGGAGAATGTACTTGATGTTGGCATGAATTGCATTATTGATCTTGAGAACCAGAGAAAACCAGAGGAATGCGAAGCTTTCTTTTTGCAAAACAAGAAATGCCGGGATATGAAATCACTAAGCTACGTGCCTTGTAATATTCATGAGCTCTCTTCTAGGAAGAATTCTGCATGTCCAGCTAAACGTGGCGATGCAATGGCTCGTTCTACTACTTATGCTGCCATCAATAAACCTCACCTCTGATTTATCTACCATTTGTAATTCTCTAGTGTAATTTTTATAATTATCTATGTGGATTCTTGACTTATATTTACTTGTTTTATGTATTGAATTTGTAAGTACTGAGTATAAGCTTTTGGTCTTTTGGAGCAAACTGTTGCGTCAATTATTAGATTAAAAAGCATCCACTTGGGATTCTACTTTTCAACTATTTGAAACGAATAAAAATCTTCATTTATAGTTTGGTTTATAAATCCCTTGCTATCAATACTTTGATCCAAAAATGTCCTTATTGTTAAAAAATTTAATGCTTCAATTTATCATCATCCATACTTTGTGTTCAACTTCTATCTACTTCTCTGTGAATGAATTTTCAAACCTTGCTGATACGTGTACCAGATGAGGAAATGGCTAATGAGAGGCGTTGGTTTGGCCTTTCATAAATGGAAACAGAATAAATCTTCTATAGTAAAGATATTTACTCTTTATTCTTGATTCTGACACACTTTTGTTGTAGATACTGTTACTTCCTCTCAAACCATAATACTATTATTTGATTAGATCATCGAATCCATAGCCATACTTGGCTAGTTGAATCCTACTTTGTAAATACGAGCTACCAGTTAATAAATTATTACTAATACTAAGCACATAATTTAACCTCATACAAGTAACACACACAAGTTCATTTCTTCGGACAGTTGTGTTATACATGACAAAATGTAACATTTCATAAAATCCATTCGATATAAAATAGCTAAGTATTCAATTTGCCGCAGGAAATGTGCAGACTTTGACAGAACTAGTTGCATTTTCATTTATAGGAGAATTCATTAAAAGCAACACCAACAGAGGGTTGGAGTATTTAATTTTTGCACCTGTCTACTGAACACTGGACCCTCCCTCCTTTTCCTTAGCATAATAATAAATCTAAAATTTCACACTTGTTTAAATTATGAAATTCACCTTATGATACAATACATTGAACTTGTATGGTGCCAAATTATATATGGTTGCGACAGAACTTGTAGCTGTTGGGAGCCATTCTTCCTATGACAAAATGTCCCAACATATCCTTGGAATTCACCAAATTCTCTTTACATAAGAACTCTTCACTTGTGATTCTGTCCACTTTTTGATTAAAATCATGCACAAAAACATGTGTCTTCGGATTGCCACTCTTGTTGCTCCGTGCCAATACTCCAGCAGTGAAAATAGCAGACATTCGACCGGGTGCCTCTGGCCAGTACCCTCTTGGTCCATCAACCAAAATAACATCCCAATTCACCTCATAGAATTGATTAGGAAGGTCATTTATCCCGAGTTTACACTCCGAAAACAACAAATTCTGCACTGGCTTACATTCGTTTCGTATTTGTTCCTTCACTGCAGCAATCAACTCTTTCATTTCGCTCAATTTGGTTGTATACTGCACGTCGTAAGCTTCAATTTCAGGGTATTTCTCCTCAATGTAAGCAGCATAATATCTATTTTCGTCGATGAAAACTGTTCTGCCATTGTGATTTAAGGCTTTCCATAGAAGTGTCTCGTGGGTAAGGCCGAAAACGAGGAGATTACAAGGTTGTTGACATTGTCGAAGGACATCAGCAATTTGTTTGATATCTGTATACGACATACGTTCGGTGTTGTTGGAATTTGAAGCATAATGTGTAAGGGCCCTTACAACTGCTTTTGACAAGGGAGGATTAGCTGAACCAGTTATGGCAGAGACAGCGGCGACAGAGGAAGTGGTGAGGGATTCTCTTGTGTAAATAAGAGTAAGGAGGAATGCAAGAGTGAAAAATGAAATAAAAGCAAGAACCCATAAACGATTGGAGGTGCCCTGTTTCTGTATATAAGGATGTAAGAGTATGAGTTTTGTGTTACTGCCAATGTTGTTCTTCATCTTTGTGTCCTAGGTAGGGTGATCAAAAGGGGTGGAAGGGTGTAAAGAGATTGATTCAGAAATCTCTGCAAAGTAGAATGGGCTTTTGAGAGGGAAGGGGGCTGAGCTTTAAAGAAACATGGACATGATGAGGATTGGCATGATAGTATTAGTGTATATGATTAACAAAATTTGAACAACAGTTATACTTTTAAGGAGTTGCATTACATGTATGGTGATACAGCGGATAATATTCAATCATCATCCACGGGAAATAATATTTTTAGATGAAGCAATAATATTTGAGAGCTTCTAACTTAAAATTGGATAGAGCAGACGTAAAGCAAGCTCTTAATGGCAAAGAGAATTTGACTTGTTTCATTTTTCCTATTTGACTTTAAAGGCCAGTATATGATTTTGACATATTACATAAATGGGACATTGTTTAACTTGACTGATATATGTACTCTACAATTTTGAGTGTACACAAGTAGACAACGGCGAAACGAGAATTTTCACTAAGGGAGTTCAAATTAAAATATGAAAAGTAAACACACGAAGAAGCCAAAGGGGATTCAATATCTAGTATATGTACAATCACAACAACAACAACATACCAAGTGAAATTCCACAAGTAAAGTTTAGGAGGATAGAATGTACGCAGACCTTACCACTACCTCGTGGAGGTACAAACACTATTTCTGAAAGATCCTCAGCTCAAGAGATGAAGAAGGAAATAGTGAAGAAAATATAATAAGTAATAGAAGACGGTGCAAAGTCTAACAGAAGGGAGCAAAGACAACAACAAAATAGTACGTAATCAATAAACAACATACTAGGATGGATTTTTGAAAACAAGAACTGCAATAATGCAACTAATACAATGGCAAATACCAATCACCCTGAGCAAGACAACACTATATTACATACTAACCTGCTATGATAATACGCGTCCTCCACATCTTCCTATATAAGGTCATGTCTTCAGTAACCTGAAGTCGCATCATATCTTATTTTATCACGTCTCCCGATACTTCTCTGGCCTACTTATGACTCTCCTTGTACTCTCTATAACCAACATCTTGCACCTCCTCACTGATCTATCTATGCATCTCTTCATCACATATCCAAATCATCTTAGTCACATTTCCCTCATATTATCCACCATGGAGGTTACTTCCACCTCATCCCGAATATTCTTATTTCTAATCTTATCACTTCTAGTATGGCCACACATCCACCTCAACATCCACATCTTCGCAACATGCATCTTCTGGACATAGAAATTTTTGACTAGCCAACACTCTGCTCTATATAACAATGTTGGTCTAACACAACTCTACAGAACTTATTTTTGAGTTTTGGTGGTACCTTTTTATCACACAAGACTCCAGAAGCAAGCCTCCACTTCATTCATGCCACACTAATACGATGTGTTATCATTGTCGATGTACTCATTTCCATGGATTATAGACCAAGATACTATATATACATAAAATATAATTTTAACTACGTATAAATAGTATAATTTTCTACCGAAGGAGGTTCAAATGAATTTCCTCGATCCTACCAAGCCCCTCCGCTCCAAGTAGGCACTTAAACTAATTATATAAAGTTGAATAAGTAAACACTCGAATCCTACGTGGCGTCTTATGTGTCAATTTGAATGTCATACGCTCGAACTGATTTTTTTCATGCCACATAAAGCGTGTGTCTCTACTTGTTCAATTTTATACAAATTTAAGCATCTACTTGTCCAAGTCTAAAATTGTAAATACCAGCTAAAGGTAAGTTAAAGCACATTTATATATTATATGATTTTCTAATCAAGTTTCCTTCTTCAACCACATTGGTTTTTCTTATTTTCCCTGCTAAATCAAAAGAAAGAAAAAAATATACTTTATCATGTATGGATAATAAAAAGAGTAGTTGGAAGACAGAGAAAGGAGGTGAGGACAGAAGGAGAAAGGTATTGGGTAACTAATTTACAAGCAGCAAGTCGCTTTGCCTTGTGCATTCCATCTCTAATTCTCACGTTACCTCTATTTAAAAAATGAATAAACTCACAGGTTTTACCTTTGAAGGAGACGAATCAACTGCCTACTGATTCCATTTTGAGCCAAATAATTGTAAAAATACTCACAACTTACCTTGTATTTAAAAACCTAAGGTGATCGATTGGCTGATAAGCTTACTCCATCTGGTCAAATGTTAGTCCTTTTGACGAATTAAACTTGTCTAAAAATATTCCATGTTTTGTAAAATAAGGTATTTATCACGATAAATATTTTGTGAAATTAATCTAGATACGCATAAGCCGGTGTGAAACAGCATGATTAAGTACACTAGTAATTTGGATAAACACTTTTATGATTAATAAGTTTATCAAATAGTATCTAATAAATTATAGGAATAACTTAATAAATAATACTTTATATTTTTTATTTTTCTTAATATATAGACCCTTGTAGTCGGGTCCTTTTCCAAATCCTGCGTATAGCGAAAGCTTTAGTGCACCGGACTGCCTTTTTATAGAGAAAGAGACAAATAGTTAAAAGCACTAATAAAATGAAATAGGAAAGGTAGGTAATATGTGCAAGTTTTTCAAAGTCAAAAAGAAGAAAGTAAAAAGAAAGAAAGGAAAAAAAAAAGTATGCAACTGTTGTAAAAATAAACTAAATACAATAAAATAAAGCGGAGAGAGTAAGGAAAAGAAAAGGAAAACAGAATAGAGAAAGAAAGAGTTTTCCGTGTATGTATTACTCTACTTCAGCAATTGCCAAAATGTGGCAATTTATAGAGAAAGAATGAGAACAAATGTGGGCAACTTGCCCACTATAGTGGCCCCAATATCCATAAAATAAATTAAAATTTACAGCCACTAATCAAGTGGACAATCCACTTGTTTTGTAACACTCCCCCTTGGATGTCCACGGGTAATGTGTCGTAAGAAATACTTTACAAGAAATAATATACACAGGTATTCTGATGTTGTGCCTCGTTAAAAATTTTACTAGGAAAAACTCAGTGGGAAAAAGTCTAGTGAAAGAAAAAGAGTACACATCATTGGTAATACGCCTTGAATATTGCCTTATTAAAAACCTTATCAGGAAAATCCAGTGGGACAAAACCTTGATTAAGGAAAAAAGAGTGCAGTGCGTATTTTACTCCCCCTGATGAAAGCTTCATTTGATATTTTGGAGATGAAGCATTCCAACCTTATATCTTAATTTCTCAAAAGTTGATGTTGGTAATGCCTTTGTGAATAAATCTGCAAGATTATCACTTGAACGAACTTGTTGTACATCAATATCACTATTCTTCTGTAGATCATGTGTGAAAAATAATTTTGGTGAAATATATTTCATTTTGTCTCCTTTTATGAAGCCACATTTCAACTGAGCTATGCACGCGATATTATCTTCGAATATAACTGTGGGTACTTTAACATCATTTTCCAGACCACATCTTTCTTTGATGAACTGTATCATCGATCTCAACTACACACATTCTCTACTTGCTTCATAAATTACTATTATTTTAGCATGAGTTAAAAAAGTAGCAATAATGGACTGTTTTGTAGATCGCCATGATATAGCAGTTCCTCCATGTGTAAACAGATAGCCTGTCTGAGATCGAGATTTATGTGGGTCTGATAAATAACCTACATCTGCATAACCAATAAGGTCTACGCAACCTTTGTTAGTATAAAACAAACCCATATCAATAGTACCCTTCAGATATCGCAAAATATGTTTGATACCGTTCTAATGCCTTCGCGTTGGGGATGAACTATACCTTGCTATCAAATTAACAAAAAATGTTATATCAGGTCTAGTTGCATTAGCAAGATACATAAGTGCACCAATAGCACTGAAATATGGTACTTCAGGACCAAAAATTTCTTCATCCTCTTCTAGAGGTCAAAATTGATCTTTTTCCACAAAGTGATCGAACAATCATTGGAGTACTTAATGGATGTGCTTTGTCCATGTAAAATCTTTTTAAGATTTTCTCAGTGTAGGCAGATTGGTGGACAAAAACTCCGTCTGTTAAATGTTCAATTTGCAGACCTAAACAAAGTTTTGTCTTTCCAAGGTCTTTCATCTCAAATTCTTTTTTTAGATACTCAATCTCCTTTTGGATCTCTTCAGGGGTTCCAATGAGATTTATGTCATCAACATAAACAGCGAGTATAACAAACTCCAATTCTGTTTTCTTAATAAAAACACATGGACAAATAACATCATTTATATAGCCTTCATTTATTAAGTACTCACTAAGGCGATTATATCATATACGCTTTGATTGTTTCAGACCATATAATGATCTTTGCAGTTTTATTGAATACATTTCCCGAGACTTTTTACATGCTTCAGACAATTTTAATCCTTCTGGGATTTTCATGTAAATTTCATTATCAAGTGAACCATAAAGGTAAGCTGTAACTACATCCATTAGATGTATATTAAGATTTTTATGTACAGCTAAACTGATGAGATATCGAAATGTTATTTCATCCATAATAGGTGAATATGTTTCTTCATAATTAACCCCAAGTCTTTGAGAGAATCCTTGTGCAACAAGGTGTGTCTTGTATCTTACAATTTCATTTCTCTCATTTCATTTTCGTATAAAAATCCATTTATAGCCAACTGGTTTTACACCTTCAGGGGTTTGGACTACGGGTCCAAAGACCTCACGTTTAGCAAGTGAGTCTAATTTTGATTGAATTGTCTTTTGTCATTCTGGCCAATCACATCTACGTCGACAATCTTTGACGGATTTAGTCTCAAGATTTTCACTATCTTGCATTAGGTTAATAATGTAAAAATATTATCCACCATAATTTTTGATCGATCTAGATTTATCTCATCACCGGTATAACTTATTAAAAGTTCTTCATTCACTTGAGTCTCGGGTTCACTGATTTCATCAGAAATATCAAGATTACTCAAATGTTGACATTCTTCAGAAAGTTCTTATGTAGTATCATCTTTATTATTTTTCAGCTTCTCTTTCTAGGATTTTTATTCTTTGAATCCAGTGATCTACCACACTTCTAGCGTGTTTGGAATTCAGAAGCTATGATACTTGTATATGGTCCTTTTGGAACATCAATCCGGATAGGCACATTAATTGTAGAGATATGTGACTTAGTTATCCATTTCAAATCAGTAAATGCATCTGACATTTGATTTGCTATTTTCTGTAAGCGGATGATCTTCTGGACCTCCTGCTCACATGTGCGGGTACGTGAATTAAAATGTGATAGTGATGAAACTTTCCACGCAATTTCTTTTTCTTTTTTGGGTTCCTTTTTCTCTCCCCCTAATGGCGGGAAAAGTATTTCATCAAACTGACAATCTGCAAATCGAGCTGTGAATAAATTTCAGTCAACGATTTAAGATATCGAATTATGGAGGGTGAGTCAAACTCAATATATATGCCCAATCTTCGTTAAGGGCCCATTTTTGTACATTGTGGTGGTTCTACAGGCACGCATACCGCACAATCAAAAAATCTTAAATGGGCTATATTTGGTTAATGACCAAATACTAATTGTGATGGAGAATATTTATTATAATGTGTCGGTCTGAGACGTAGAACTCCTCCCTGTCTCAATTCTGATTGATTAGCTTCTTCCTTCGCGCAAGCTACGGTCTAACGACCCCCTTGTTGTGTTGCAGTGCTGTTGTATGTAAGATAGCATGACCCCAAACAGTAATTGACAATTTTGTTTTCATTAGTAGAGGTCTTGCTATCAATTATAAGCGTTTTATAAATGACTCTGCAAGACCATTTTAAGTATGAACATGAGCAACAAGATATTCAGTTTTTATCCCAATTGATAAGCAATAATCATTAAAAGCTTGAGATGTAAATTCTCCAGCATTATCAAAGCGAATGGTCTTAATTGGATAATCTGAGAATTGCGCTCTCAATCTTATTATTTGTGGTAACAATTTTGCAAACTCCAGGTTGCGAGATGATAATAAGCACACATGAGACCATCTCGATGATGCATCTATTATGACCATAAAATATCTAAACAATCCACTAGGTGGATGAATAGGTCCACATATATCTCCATGAATACGCTCTAAAAAGTCAGGAGATTCGATGCCAACCTTCAGGATCGATGGTCTAGCAATTAATTTGCCTTGATAACAAGCAGCACATGAAAAATCATCATTTGTAAGAATCTTCTGGTTCTTTAACGGATGTCTAGTTGAATTTTCAAGAATTCGTCTTATCATTATTGATCCAAAATGACCTATTCGATCATGCCATAACAAAAATGTATTTGGATCGGTAAATTTCTGATTTATGATTATATGTGCTTCAATTGCACTAAATTTTGCATAATATAGGCCAGAAGACAAAGTTGATAATTTTTCCAAAATATATTTTTGGCGTGAGACACTCTTGATTATACCAAGATATTCAATATTCATTTCATTTAGTATCTCAACATGATATTCATTTCTGCGGATATTTTTAAAACTTAACAAGTTTCTTGGGGATTTAGAAGAAAATAGTGCATTTTCTATAACAATTTTTGTCCCCTTAGGCAGAATTATAGTAGCTCTTTCAGAGCCTTCTATCATTTTTGAATTACCAGATATTGTAGTAACATTAGCTTTTCTTTTAAGCAAATTGGAAAAATATTTCTCGTCTTTAAAAATAGCATGAGTTGTTCCACTATCAATTACACAAATATCCTGTTGATTTATCATTGATCCAAACAAGATTTGAGGCATTTCCATTTTTTCTTCAATAAAAAATAAAATAAGTATTAACACATGGTATATTACACAAATTTTATTTATTTACATTGACTAGGAAAATACAAACATCATATTTAATACAGATAAAAAAAATATTTATATATTATTAGTCTTGTCAATATTCATATTTTTGTCTGGAAAATTAAAGAAATCAGCTACATCCAAATGCATAGGCTCAATATTATCTTCAGAGATAAAATTTGTCTCTGGATTATTTTCTACCCTTTTTAATGATGCCTGATATAGCTGAATCAGACGTTTTAATTACCGACAAGTTCGCGACCAGTGCCCCACACCTCCACATTTATGGCATACACTTTTTGAATTATTCTTTGATAAAGCTTCTGGCATTTTACCCTGCCTTTTATATTGCTAGTCATTTCTCGGTGTCAGCCGAGTATCATAATTAAAATTTCTTCTTTGACCACGACCACGACTAGGGGCATGACCTCTTTCTCGTTGGTTATAATTTGCCTAATTCACTTCAGGGAGTGGCAAAGAACCAACGGGCCAACTATCATAATTTTTCATTAATAGTTCATTGTGGAGTTCATTGTGGCGTTCATCAATCAGAAGGTGAGAAAGTAATTCAGAATATTTTTTAAATTCTTTTTCGCAATATTGCTACTGTAGGAGCATATTTGCGGGTGGAAATGTAGAGTATGTCTTTTCAAGTTTATCTTGCTCAGAGATCTCTTCTTCGCATAAATTTAACTGAGCTATAATTCTAAATAGAGCAAAATAATATTCAGTTATATTTTTGAAATCCATTAATCTCAAATTTAGCCAATCATGACGAGTTTGTGAAAGCATGACCAACTTCAGGTGGTCATATCTTTCTTTTAAATTTTTCCACAATTTAAGGGGTCTTTTAATGTGAGATATTGTAATTTTACGCCCTCGTTAAGATGGTGACGGAGTAATATCATGGCTTTAACACGGTCTTGATTGGATATCATATTGTCATTTTTAATGGTGTCTGCCAAACTCATTGATTCTAAATGAATTTCGGTATCAAGTGTCCATGATGAGTAGCCTTTTCTAGAGATATCAAGAGCAGTAAATTTAATTTTTGAAATATTTGCCATTTTATGAAAATAAATTTAAATAAAACTCTTACCACTTTTTGTTACCTTCTAAAAATAGCTGGAGTTTCGTGCTGATAACGTGTTGTAAAAATAAACTAAATACAATAAAATAAAGCTAAGAAAGTAAGGAAAAAAAAGGAGAACAAAATAAAGAAAGAAAGAGTTTTCCGTGTATGTATTACTCTACTTCAGCAATTGCCAAAATGTGGCAATTTATAGAGAAAGAATGAGAACAAATGTGGGCAACTTGCCCACTATAATGGGGCCCATATCCATAAAATAAATTAAAATTTAAAGCCACTAATCAAGTGGACAATCCACTTATTTTGTAACAAGTTTTTTCAAAGCAACTTTTGAAAAAGTTGACAGAATTAACGTGTACTTGTTTTGACAGAAAACTAACATATAAAGTTTTACGCATTTTCATCATCCTATAAATAGAGGGTCTCTGACCTCATTTAATTCATTCAAAAAAAAGAGTAAAAATACAAAGAGAGTTATACAGCAAGATAAATATTGTACTCTTGAGTGTCCTCTTTAGTAGTTGTTCCTTTTACAAGAGAGAAGTGTAAATTATTATTTTCTCCTTGTATTTGAGAGCAGTGTACTCTCATATTATCATAGTAAGATCCTTTTACTCCGTGGTTTTTCCCCTCTATCTGTTTGAGGGGTTTCCACGTAAAATTCTCGTATCCAACTTATTTTCATTATTTATTATCATATCAAATTTTAGTTGTGGTGCTTTCTCCCCTCAATAGTGGTATCAGAGCTCTCGATTGTTTAGTCTATTTTATGCGAATGTACTATCTATGAATAGTAAATTTTTTGTGAACAGTAAAATTCAATGAAAAGTACTATTCATGTGAATAGTAATTTTGGTGGCGGTATATTTTGTCACGATTATTTATAAAAATATTCATAAATGATCTAGAAGAGTGTGAAGTAAATAACAATGTTGAATACTATAAAGTTTGACGTTGAGAAATTCAATGAGACTAATTTTTCATTATGGAAAATGAAAATAGAAGCGATATTGAGAAATGACGATTGCTTAGCTGTAATTGAAGGCAGGCCCACAGACTTCACTAATGATAGCAAGTGGAATGACATAGATAACAATGCAGTTGTTGATCTACACTTGGCACTAGCTGATCAAGTGTTATCTAGTGTGTCTGAAAAATGGACTACAAAGAAAATATGGGATACTTTTATGGAATTGTATGAGGACAAGTCTTTGCATAATAAAATCTTCTTAAAAAGAAGATTGTATACTTTTCAAATGGCAGAGTCCATATCAGTTACTGAACACATCAATACTTTGAATACTCTATTTTTGCAACTTATAATAATGGGTTACAAAATAGAAGGGACTGAACGTGCGAAGCTTCTACTTCAAAGTCTACCTGACTGGTATGATCAACTCATTATCAATCTGACAAAAAATACGGACAGTCTAGTTTTCGATAAAATTATAGTCGTTGTCTTAGAAGAAGAAAGTCGACATAAAAATAAGAAAGACAGATAAACAAGTTCGCAACAAGCTGAAACTTTGATGATGGTGAGAGGAAGACCAATGGAACGTGGCTCTAGTGGGAGTCACAATCATGGTAGATCTCAATCAAGAAGTAAGAAAAATATCAAGTGTTATAACTGTGGCAAGAAATGACACTTCAAGAAAGATTGTCGGTTCAAGAAGAAGAGTGAACACCTTGATTCATTATATGCTCAAGGGAATGTTGCATGTACCTCGGATGATGGCAATTTTTTTATGTAGTGAAGCAATATCAAATAATAAAGGTAGAAAATGTTTCATTGATGTCTTGATCATGGACATAGGAGAAACATGGCACATGACTTTTCGGAGAGAATAGTTCCATCAATATAATCCTATCTCAGGAGGGTCTGTATTCATGGGAGACGATTATGCTTTGGATGTTATTGATATGATATCCATCAAAATAAAAATGTATGATGGCACGATACGCACCATCCAAGAGGTATGACATGTAAAAGACTTGAGGAAGAATCTATTGTCTTTGGGACAATTAGATGATAATGGATATTCATATAAGACTCATGGTGGAGTCATGAAAATATCCAAAGAAGCGCTTTTAGTTCAGATGTTGGTATAAGAAATTTGATTCCTTCATTATAAGCCTTGGATACAACAGACATAGTTCAGATCCTTGTGTTTATTACAAGAGATTTGGTGATGAAGACTTTGTTATTTTGTTGTTGTATGTTGACGACATGTTGGTAGCAGGCCCCAACAAAGATCGTCTCACAAATTTAAAGGCACAGTTGGCTAGGGAGTTTCAAATCTCTTATACCAACATCTCGTCACCTGTTTGAGACCGTATAGAGATTTGTTCAACCTGCAAACCAAGTTCTTTTTTCCGTGTTCTTCAAAATCTTCTGGTTGGAGCATATAAATTTCTTCTTCAAGTTCTCCATGAAGAAATGCAGTTTTGACATCTAACTGCTCCAAGTACAAGTCAAATGTAGCACACATTATCAGGACCACTCAAATTGTTGTGAGTCGAACCACTGGAGAAAATATCTCATTGAAGTCGATACCTTCTTTCTGAGCGAATTCTTTCACCACCAATCTCGCACGATACCTCTCCACTTGATCATTACCATTGCGTTTGATCTTGTAGACCCATTTGTTTCCAATGGCCTTCCTTCCTTGTGGTAATTGAACAAGATCCCATGTTTTATTTTTATGAAGAGCTTTAATTTCTTCTTGCATTGCTGCCACCCACAGAGATGATTCTTGGCCTTTCATAGCTTCTTGAAAAGTTGAAGGCTCTCCATCTTCTGTTAATAGACAGTATGCAATATTACTCTCCATAGAATAATCTGAGTGCCAAGTTGGTTCTCTTCTCTCCCTAGTTGACCGTCGAACTCCTGGAGTTTCGATCTCAGCTTGCTCTTATTCTTCTTGCTCTAGTGCTGCTTCAGAAGAAACTGGAACTTCTTCTATTTCTTCAACTTCAACTGTAGTAGTTTTTGATTTTTATTTTGAAGTGCTACCTTCTTTTGCTTGTATCTTGTTTTCAATAAATACAACATTCCTGCTGATTACCACCTTGCGGGCAGTGGGATCCCACAAGCGATACCCCTTGACTCCATCAGCATATCCTAAGAAAATGCATTTCTTGGATTTTGGATCCAACTTTGATTTTTTTTGGGTATTGTATGTAACATAAGCAGGACTTCCGAATATATGTAAGCGAGAATAATCAGCCAATTTTTCTGTCCACATCTCCATTGGCTTTTTCAGATCAATTGTTGTTGATGGTGACCGATTGATCACATAACAGACGGTTTTGACTGCTTCTGCCCAGAATGGTTTTTTCAACCCTGCAGTTGCCAACATAGCTCTTGTCCGTTCCAACAAGGTTCTTCCATCCGCTCTGCTACTCCATTTTGTTGTGGAGTATATGCCACCGTGAACTGCCGTTTAATACCTTCTTATTTACAGAAGTTATTAAATTCATCACCAGTGTATTCTCCTCTATTATCTGTCCTCAAACACTTGATCTTTTTCTCAGATTCAAGTTTCACTCGCGCTTTGAATTCTTTGAAAACTGAAAAAACATCTGCCTTCCTCTTGATTGGATACACCCAACTTCTCCTGGAGTAATTATCGATAAATGACACGAAATATTTCGCTCCTCCTAGAGACTCCACCGGTGCTTGCCAGACATCATAGTGAACCAGATCTAGTATTTCCTTGCTTTTAGCAGAGGAACTGCTAAACTTCAGTCTATTTTGCTTACTGGTAACACAATGCTCACAAAAGGGTAGTGAAACCTTTTTGAGCCCTGGAAGAAGTTTTTGCTCAGCAAAAATCTTCAAACCTCATTCCGACATATGGCCAAGTTTACGATGCCACATCATCGTTGATTCTTCAAATGAACTTGCTGACGCGGTTGATGCTTCTCCTTCTTGGTGTGTTTCACCTTTAAGCACATATAGATTTGCAGCAAGTTTTTCTGCTTTCATCACTACAAGCGCTCCTTTGGATATTCGCATGACTCCACCATGAGTCTTATATGAACATCCATTATCATCTAGTTGTCCTAAATACAATAGATTCTTCTTCAAGTCTTTTACATGTCGTACCTCCTGGATGGTGCAAACCGTGCCATCATACATCTTTATTTTGATGGACCCAATACCAATAACATCCAAAGCATGATCGTTTCCCATGAACACAGACCCTCCTGAGATAGGATTATATTGATGGAACCATTCTCTCTTGGAATTCATGTGCCATGTTGCTCCTATGTTCATGATCCAGACATCAGTGAAACGTTTTCTGCCTTCATTATTTGATATTGCCTCACTACATAAAATATCGCCATCATCCGAGGTACATGCAATATTCCCTTGAGCATTTGATGGCTCAGGATTTTCACTCTTCTTCTTGAACCGACAATCTTTCTTGAAGTGCCCTTTCTTGCCACAGTTGTAGCACTTGATATTCTTCTTACTTCTTGATTGAGATCTTTCATGATTGTGACTTCCACTGGGGCCACGTTCCGTTGATCTTCCTCTCACCATCATCAAAGCTTCAGCTTGCTGCGAACTTGCTTGTCTGTCTTCCTTATTTTTGCGTCTATTTTCTTCTTCCAAGACAGCGACTGCAATTTCATCGAAAACTAGACTGTCTGTATTATTCGTCAGGTTGATGATGAGTTGATCATACGAGTCAGGCAGACTTTGAAGTAGAAGCTTCGCATGTTCAGTACCTTCTATTTTGCAACCCATTGTTGTGAGTTGCGAAAATAGAGTATTCAAAGTATTGATGTGTTCAGTAACTGACATGGACTCTGCCATTCGAAGAGTATACAATCTTCTTTTTAAGAAGATTTTATTATGCAAAGACTTGGCCTCATATAACCCTGTAAGGGTATCCCATATTTCCTTCGCCGTCCGCTTTTCCGCTACACTAGACAACACTTGATCAGCTAGTGCCAAGTATAGATCAGCAACTGCGTTGCTGTCTATGTCGTTCCACTTGCTGTCATCAACAAAGTCTGTGGGCCTGCCATCAATTGCAGCTAAGCAATTGTCTTTTCTCAATATTGCTTTTATTTTCATTTTCCACAATGAGAAATTAGTCCCATTGAATTTTTCAACATCAAACTTTGTTGTACTCGACATTGTTATTTGCTTCACACCCTTCTAGATCGTTTCTGAATATTTTTGCGAACAGTCGTGACAAACTGTACCGTCACCGAAATTTACTATTCACGTGAATAGTACTATTCACCGAATTTTACTATTCACGAAAAGTTACTATTCACAGATAGTATCTTCGCATAAAATAGACAAAATAACCGAGGACTCTGATACCACTATTGGGGTGAGGAAGCACCACAATTAAAGTTTGATATGATGAAATTATTGAAAATAAATTGGACACGAGAATTTTACGTGGAAACCCCTCTAAATGATAGAAGGGAAAAACCACGGGGTAGAAGGATCTCACTATAATTTTATGGAGTACACAGCTCTCAAATACAAGGAGAAAACAACAATTAACATTTCTCTCTTGTAAAAGGAACAACTACTAGAGAGGACACTCAAGACTACAATATTTATCTTGGTGTAAAACTCTCTTTGTATTTTTACTTTCTCTTTCTGGGATAATTTCAAATGAGGGCAAGAGACCCTATTTATAAGAGAAAGAAAACGCGTATACACATTTTCTTACCGTGTAAATTTGCAGGCAACTTTTCCCAAATCTGCAGCCAACTTTGTCAAACAAAGTTGCTGCCAATCTTGGCCCCTTTTTTTGACACTTGACCTTGGCCCCTTTTTTTGACACGTGACCTTGGCCCCCTTTTTTGATTTTTACACTTCCTCCCCCAACAATATGGATCGGAAATAGTATTAATTTGGAAGAGGCTCTCTAATATGATGCAACTACACTTATAAGGCATCAAAAATTTGGACAAATTAACAAACTGGAAACAATCATTCCGCACGAATCATTAACATTAATCTTTTCCTTATGCAAAGTATTTGGAAGGTTTAATTACTTCAGTCATTGTTACATATCATGAGGATGGAAATTTTATTCCACAAGAAAATACTACTAAAAATGCGCGGGAAAACCGACAAACAAATATCGACGGACACCATAAGAAAATCAATGATTTTTTTTAAAAAAAAAATCAACGGAAGTCCATCAATTATTTTTACGCAAAAATTCCTAAAAACTATAATATTTTTTTAATTTTTTTTTTAAAAAAAATGCCTTTGTTTTTTTAAGACTTGACGGGCGCTGATTTTAAACGTGCAAAACTGCAATTGAAGATAGAGCATCAATGATCAAAGTGAGAATTGTTCAATGCTATTATACAAGCTTGGGTTTGATTCCTAATTACGTTACTACATTAGTTTTTTTGTGAATTTTCCTTCTTGGACATAAAGCATGTTATAGAGTGTTGCGCTTGTCCACATGTGCTCTTGAACCCAAAAATAAAATAAATTTTAGTACTACTAAAGTTGTGGGGTTCTCAATTCTGATATCAAAAATTCTAATGGTGCAAATCTTTTTTCAGACCTCATTGTCTTGTTATTTTCCCTTCAAAGTATGTCTATGTGGGCTCTAACTTTTTTGTCCCGTTCAATCTATGAGATTTTTACATAGTATATCATATTTATTAGAGGAAACTTTACAAATAGCTATTATAATTATTTTAATTATATTTTTTAGTTATAGTTTGTGTATTTATGAGTTGTAATTATAATTTAAGTTGTCTTGTTTATATAATTTGCGAGTTTGTATAATTCACGAGTTTGTATAATTCGCGGATGAGTTTGTATAATTGAGCTATTTTTGTATAAATTCGAAATAACGAATTTATACAAATATAAAACATCTGAACTTTGAACAATTATACAAATTATATTATATAAAATTACATTATACAAAAGTTACATAAATTATATTACACAAATTTTGAATTATACTGCAAATTATACTAATTCGAATCGTAATTAATGTTATATGTTTGTTTCTTGGCGTAATTTTCCTTATTGATGATTTCTCTCGCAAAGTTTGGGTTTATTTCTTGAGGCATAAGAATGAAGCTTTTCTTAAGTTCAATAACTTCAAGGCTCTTGTTGAGAACCAGACTAGAAGGAAGATAAAAAAAAAAACTTCAGACTGATAATGATTTGGAGTTTTGTGAGTCAGATTTCAATGAGACAAGACTAGACACAAGACTCTTGTTGGAAAGCCCTATTAAAACGGAGTTGCGAAACGTATTAATCACTCTTCTTGAGAGAGCTCGTTGTATGCTCTCAAATGCTGGACTGTGGCATCGTCATGATTTTTCGGCTGAGGCTATTTCCACAGCTTGTTATCTTGTAAACCGATCTCTACACTCATCCATTAACTTCGAAATTCCAGAAGAAGTTTAGTCAAGTAATCCTATGGATTTCTCTAATTTAAAAGTATTTGGATGTCCTGCTTTTGCCCATGTTAATAATGGAAAGTTAGCTTCCAGGGCTGTTCAATGTTTATTTCTTAGTTATGTTTCTGAGTCAAAAGGGTATCGTTTGTGGTGCCCTGATTTGAGAAAAAATATTTTGAGTAGAGACATTACTTTTAATGAACATGCACTGTTGTGCTCCGGAAAAGAGCCTTCTGTATTATCTCCTGGTATAGGTGATCAACGAGATACCAATGAGAAGGTGGAGTTAGAAGTGAGAACTAAATCTCAAAAGGTTAACCCTATCTCTTCTACAGTTCCACAGTCTAGCAGTGATGTTTATGTTGATGAAGAAGATTCCAGTACCACCCATCTCGTTGAGCCATAATCCATTGATGATACTTCTATTGCTCATAATAGATCAAGGAGAGTTATTAGAAAACCTAACAAATATGGTGATAATGATGGCCTGTTCGCCTATGCACCAACTGTTGCACAAAAGATTTCTGAAGAAGTTGAACCTATTTCATATTCAGATGCAATTACTAGTTCTAATTCATCCCGGTGGTTGATAGCAATGCAAGAAGAAATTAAAAGTTTGCATAAGAATAGAACATGAGATTTATGTGAGCTTCCTAAAGGTCGTCGTGTATTAAGCTGCAAATGGATCTACAAACGGAAAGATGGAATTCCTGGGGTTGAACATACAAGATGGAAAGCTCGTCTAGTTGTTCGAGGCTTTGATCAAAAGGAGGGTATTGACTTTAATGAAATTTTCTCTCCAGTTGTTCGTCATTCTTACATTAGAGTGCTTCTTGCTTTTGTTGCACTATTTGATTTGGAATTGGAGCAGTTAGATGTTAAAACAGCTTTTCTACATAGAGAATTGGAGGAAGAAATTTACATAAAGCAACCCGAGAGGTTTGTTGTTCCTGGAAATGAACAATGTGTTTGTCAATTGAAAAGGTCCTTGTATTGGCTTAAACAAGCACCCAGGCAGTGGTACAAGCAATTTGATGCATTTATGGTTGGTCAAGGCTACACACGAAGTCTGTATGATAATTGCGTGTACTTTCAACTGTCTTCAAATGGTTCCTTCAATTACTTGTTATTATATGTGGATGACAGGTTGATTCCTTCAAAAGACATGTCTTTGATCAACAAGCTGAAGACTCAATTTAGTAATGAGTTTGAGATGAAGAAACTTGGTGCAGCAAAGAAGATTCTAGGAATGGAGATTCACAGAGAACGACAAGCTGGAAAGCTATACTTGTCTCAGAAAAATTACATTGAGAAGATCCTTGACAAGTTCAATATGAGTAAGAACAAGCCTGTCACAACTCCCCTAGTAGCCCACTTCAAGATATCTTCTGAATTTTGTCCGAAAACAGATGAAGAGGTTGTAATGATATCTAACATTCCCTACTCTAGTGCAGTTGGTAGTCTTATGTATGCCATAGTCTACACTATACCCGATCTTGCATACGTTGTGAGTATGGTAAGTCGGTATATGCACAATTCTGGAAAGTATCATTGGGATGTGGTGAAGTGGATTTTTCGATATTTGAAAGTTACAGTCAATCTAGGCTTGGTTTTTGACAGGAACAAGGTGATATCTAATGATATTGTTGGGTTTGTTGATTCTGATTACGGTGGTGATCTTGATAAGCGCAGATCTTTGTCTGGATACATCTTCACTTTATGTTCTGGTTCTCAGTTGGAAAGTATCTTTGCAATCCATTGCTACTCTATCCACTACAGAAGCAGAGTATGTTGTAGCAACTGAAGGTGTGAAGGAGGCTACATGGTTATGCGGTCTTATTCTTGAGCTTGGTGTTTCACAAGATACTACTGTTGTGTTTTCAGATAGTCAGAGTGCAATACATCTGACAAAGAATGATGCTTATCATTCCAAGACTAAGCATATTAGTGTGAAATGCCATTATATAAGAGATACAATGATTACGGGAGAGATTGTAGTTAAGAAAGTTCACACTTCGGAGAATCCTGCAAATATGCTTACTAAGCCACTTCCTGTTTCTAAGTTCAAACATTTTTTGAACTTAGCTGGTGTTTACAACACTTGATTGCCCTTTGGGGCTTTTATGGTAATGACGAGCATCTATTAACTTTACCAGTTACTCCAAGGCTCCCCTTCTCTTTTTACATATATACATATATGTATATATTTTTTTACTGCTGTAGGGAGAACATAGAGTATTGTACTGAGGTTTTCTTTATTCTTGTCCTCATTGTTGCATTTGAAGTTCTTGAGGACTTGTTGTACTCTACCTCTTACATAGTGGAATTTGCTCGTCCGTGTTTTTTTCCGGTTTTCTACGTTAAAAATTGTGTGTCTAACGTTTTGTTTCCAGATTTCTTTCTTGGTTATTTACATCTGTCTTTTGTCTTCATAAACTAATTCCTAACAGAATGTATATCTATTCTTACGCAACATAATTGAATGTATACCTGTTAATTCACAAGATGTGTATCTGAAAGTATATCTATTAATATTATAAAAATATATAACAGAATGTATACATTATACTTTACAATATGACGAGCAGATTCTTCAAAATCGGAGTCATTAACAACAATGGGTATAAGTAATTTTTACAACCTTCTTTCCCATTGAATTCCAAAAATGTAAACATGCTCAAACTTCTTTTAAAACATTAATTCACAAAATAATTCTCTTTCCCATCGAGTTTCAGAATGTATACTATCTCAAACTACTTTCAAAACATTAAATTGACAAAATATCATTCTTCCTCATGATCGAATTCAGAATAAATACATGGTACTTCACAACATGACATAGATTCTTCAAAATTCGAGTCGTTGACAACAAGGATAGAACTATTCACATTTATTTTGTTTTCACCAAGATAGAGAGCATAGGCACATATAGGGATTTAATAAGAACTCACACAATACAACGAGTCCGATAAGCATAATCATGTATTTATTGATTTGATTATAAACTTACTGCCTGTGTTTCTACTCATCATAACTTCTTTTTTTTGGTCCAGTCTGCTCTAGATACTCTTGTCGTAAACAAACTTAATAGTAATGAGTTTTGAATAGGCGGATCAGAAACTGTTTATCTACATTTGATGTAATTGCTACATTAATTTTAAGTTCCATGTAATGATGGTATAAAATAATATTTGGCACAATCAGTTCACTTTTTAAGTAATTACAGAGGAAATCTCTTGATAAACATTAATGGGGTTTGATGTAAGCAGCAATTAACCTGCTATCAAAGGTATACTGATATTGTAAAAACAAATGTTTACACTAATCCCAAGTAATTGTATAAGAAAGTTACAGTCAGATAGAGATAATACAAACCAAAACACTGCTAAATTATGTAACGAAAAGACACCATCATAACGGTAAACATCCTACCTAACTATTAAATTATGTAGATGTATAACATAATAATGTCTCGTACTCACATATCAGAGAATGGAAACTAAGCCTCCGCTGTAGAAATAAAACAAAAGGGAAACAGGGACATATATTAAATACCAAGCTCTGCAAATTGCTGTATTAGATTACAAAAAATGAAGGGAAGAATAGACGGAAGATGTATAATATGTGCATAACTAGTGTATAATGTATGTATACTCGGAAGATGTATAATATGTGTATAACTAGTGTATAATGTATGCAGATTGGCCAGCGGCTGTAAATATTTTTATTTGGCCATCGTCCCCAAAAATGAAAATGCAATCAAAATATTTTATCCAATCAAGAAGTGTTTAGCTCTGTACCTCGAAGAAGCCTCCTTTTCAATGTGCACCTCAAATAAAATTCCTTCCAATTACAAATGATATGTTCTTCTGTGGCACATACCTGTGAGGAGTTTTGACTCGCAAATATTTCTCATGGAGCCATGGAACTGTATTATCTACAAACTAAACTCTGTATATCTTGCACATTGCAGAATGTTCGTTTTCATCTTCTAAAAACTTACATAAATATCCTAGATTCAACCGGTTGGCAAATCCTACTAATGTAAATTTGACTGCCGTATGTCACCTCTCCTCTACGGGAAAAGGAGAACATATGATTCTACGTTTCTCGAACTGAACTGCATCCATGCATGTTTACTGCTGAATCCAATTGATCACTGTTGGCCTTCCATTTCCATGATCCGTTTTATACGAAGGGCAGCTCGCACAACATTTCCCCTAGTTATTATTCCCACCTTCATTATAGGACAACTGATTAATTAGAGTATCGCAAGGTAGAGAATTACTGATGCACAAAAGCAAGGTCTCAGAATCTTACCAACTTTCCATCACTATCTACAACAGGAAGACGACGATATTTTGTTTTGAGCAGAAGTCTGACAAATTAGACAAGTACAAATGAGACACACTGTTTGCTGCCTCTTCCTACTATGTAATAGAAACATAAAATTGGCTAAAGGAAGTTAAGCTGATACTACCTTGCTGCATCCTCAAGATTGGTAGACTCCCGAACTACTAGTGGAGCAGGTGTCATCAAATCACCAACCACTTTCCCCTTGGTCTTACTAATCAACTTTTGAACCTCATTGAATGTCTGCATTTACAAGTCAAATTGGATGCGTCAGAACTTTAATAGCTTTGTTTGTGAGGTCAGAACAACTTTGGTTTTCGACATATTATTAAGTGCATTTCCATAGCTCCTCCATACAGCCAAGCAAATGTCCTCAAGTTGAGGAAGGTAATCAGGCAACGTGTGTGTGCAAGTATTAGAGTAATGCCAAGAATAATTAATACCAACACAGCCACCTGCACTAGTTCAGCCTGGAAAAAGTAAATGTATTCAACTGTTCCACAAGTTGAATAAAGTAACTTGGAAATAAGAAGTCTACTATTGGATAAGAAAACAAATTTTGGGACAAGAAATGACAGATGGTTCAACATTGGGGGAAGTATCTGGTTAGAAACATCCCATGCTGAGTAAGATGAAACCAAAACCATATCACTTAACACAAGATGCTAACAAGATACTTCCGAGTAAATCACTAACCACTAGATGTTTATAAGATGCTGTTGGTTAGTGATTGGGCTGTAGCAGGTTAGAAAAAGCAATCAATGGATTAGCACCTCAACATCCATATATCCGTTAGCAAGAATGAACTATGACGAGCATGTTTTGTAGTTCAGAATGTGCTCAAACAATGCACTGTACAGACTCACACAAGCTGTCTGTGTTGCCTGTTTTTGCAGGATGCATTCCTATGTTCTTTTCTTGATCAATTAATCAAGGGTTTGTTTTTGAGTAGCTTGTGCAATCAGACTATAATAGAACGTCAGTAAGCTTTGTGCCGTAGTGTAGTCTCCAATGCAACTTTCACTTGTTGATAAGTAAATGAGAATGCCAGAAATTGTTCGAGTACATGGTTTTCATTTGACCTTTTTTTCCTCTCTTTTCAATGGTCTTTCATCTCTGAACTATTAAATAATTTCTCTGGATGCTTTCTTTGAGAAGGAAAAAAATGTAACTTGTTATAAATTCGTGTTAAAAGATCAGATTGGATGAATTTGGGTATTGTGAAAGTATGGTTTGAATTTGATTAGTAGCTCAAACCAAATAATCATTGACCTAGCATTTTTATTCCCGAGTATAGGAACAGATCTGATTATCAGATGTTGCTTAACCCATGTACTTTTGTCCATATGAAGTTTCCTGGAAGAGTAAAGGTCTAAACTCTTTAAGTCCTGTTTATAAATAGAACCACTACAAATAGTGCAGCAGATTACATGCAGAGGCGAACATTGTAAGTAAAACAATCATGAGGTTGTCCACAATCTCAGTCATCAATCACTTTCTTTTGAGTTCCATACATATTGGAAGCTAGATCCTCTTTAGGGGACAACTGTACCACTTATGATATTTAACCAACTTGCTACATGTCAATAATTAAGCTTATCAAAGATTTGACGATAAAATTTGTTCTCTCCCAGTTAATTTGTTCTCAGGGTCTTCATAATTATTAGATGAAGTATCCTCTTCTCTAAAAACAACTACAAGGCTAATGTTAATAGCTTTCTATGCAGAAATAAAGACTATTTATACCTTCCAATAAGTAGAAATATTTTTAATTTGGAGTTTCACACTGAAAAAAAAATGTTTGTGGGGAACTAGTAAATTAGATGATCAACAAGCATCCAAGAGACAATCTAGCAATGAAGCATAATATGCTTACTTTCCAGTTGCTGTCCACTTCGGGGAACATGTTTGCATCAGCTCCTCCTGTACCTAAGAAAAAGAGCAAGAGATGCACTTATTCTCCTCTGAAAATAATGCTTTGGCAGGAGTACGAGGACTCCCAAATAATGGACAACTTTAAAATCAAACTCAAAACATTATGATAGTCTTCAGAAGGATATAATATGCTATAGGTAATCATTTCCAATTTTCCTTATAGCAGAAAAAAGTGAACACAGATACCAAAAGGTTCCATGTCTTGTTGAAAGGGATCCTACTAAAATATGGGCCTAAAGCCAATGGATCTTTTCTAACTCCAAACGGTGTCGCTCTCACATCAGAACTAAAAGCTATACCTGATACAGAGTCCAGAGCCAAAAGATCATAATCAGAAACAAGACCAACCTGCAGCAGAAGAGAACGTCAAGTTCCGGTGTGAAATATCATAATACTTGACAAACATATTATTACGAAATATCTTTGAATTTGATATCTGAATCTAATGTATATGATTATATCCTTGGGGGCAACATAAGCACTCTTAATTTCATATTTGTCGTACCGCCAGCTACATGTTCTATTAACTAAATATTTTTAAAAAAAAATTGATGAGCACTCAAAATAGTTGAGTCCAGTACATACTTGGAATATACCAAAAACTCAGTCACTAGAAAGTAAAATTACTAAAAGTGAGAGATAAAGAAGATATTCCTATTCATGTACCATCAAATAATTTAGAAATCAACGATGAAAAAAGAAGAGTGCAAAATTCTATTGCCTTATATTACCAGGAGAATATTACTACTTATACTTCATGTTTGTTGACAAAAGAATTCCAATTTATGTACGATCAAAGAGTTTGAAGAACTGCAAAAGATTCAAAAATAACATCCAAACTTCTATAGCAAAAAGAAATATTTTATGGGAAATGAAAAGAATTTTACAAACTTCTGTGTTCCTGGACTAATTAATTTGAATAGACATCATGACTATTGACCAAGAAAAACTATAATGCAACACTGACAAATAAATGAAAGTAAACGACAAAGATGGAATCATTAATGTCATTACTTTCAGAAGATCGTTGGAAATCAAAACCAAAGAACAGAAAATTCTTTGATCAAGTCTACCAAGTTCCAATAGAAATACAGAAAGAAAAGAAAACATAAAACAGGAATGAAGATCATTTATCATGGTGGTAAGATAAGTAGCTCTTCAACACTATTTGAGATGGTGGTATGCTACAATATAAACAACATCTACTAGCAAAAAGCTGTAAATTGTAACACACACACAAAAATATCAAGGTATCAGAATGAAGATCACTTAGCTTTAACCAGTATGTCATCATATCACCAACTATGAGAAATTTCCGATAGACATATGAAGCAAATAACATTCTCTTCATTGTTCATATGCAATGCTCTGTTTTAAGCTTTTGCCTAAAGGCCCCCATCTGAGTAAAGAATGAGTTCTTAAATGACAAAGACTATGACCTATATCATCGTTTCTACAACAACAAATCCAGTGTAATCCCTCAGGTGGGGTCTTGGGAGAGTGATGTGTATGCAACCTTAACCCTACCTTGTGACGGTAGAGAGATTGTTTCTGATAGACTCCCAAGTATAACATATCAAAAATAGTATGAAAGGGAATATAGTAGTAAAGAAGCCAATTAGAAAATAATGAAGAAAAGAACAGTAGCAACAATAAATAATACAGTAATTGACGCAAAGGTACGGAGCGAAGGAAACAACATGTAATAATAAATCGAAGACTAAGATTGTGAAAGAGTAATAATAACAATATTAAAAAGAGACATTATACAACCCTCGACTACCTATTAACATTCTACCCTAATCCTCAACCTTCACATCTTCCTATATAGAGTCATGTCTTCGGTAAGTTGCAGGTGTGTCATGTCATGTCTAATCACCTCTCCTTAATACGTCTTCGGCTTACCTCTACCACTCCTCATACCCACAATAGCAACCTCTTACACCTTATCACTAGGACTCCTTATTGGGACATATGTGCATCTCCTTTTCACATGCCCGAACCATCTCAACCTCACCTCTCGCATCTTGTCCACCACGGAGGCCACTCCCACCTTGTCCTGAATATCTTCATTCTTAATCTTATCTCTTCTATATGCCCGCACATCCATCTCAACATTCTCTTTTGGATGTGCGAGTTCTTGACCCGCATGTATCATTAGAGACCTCTATCATTGTATTCTATCTAACTTTAATGTTCCACATGTATCATTAGCGACCTTTATTTTCTACAAGATAGATTTTGTAGAGTACTAAAATTGTTCCTAACACTTTGATATGATAATATTTATCTTTATGAACTTGAATGAGAAATCATGAATAATTCTTGAAACAGTCCTCAATCACTTCCTTTTAGTACTCTTTTTATTACATTTCCTTTTTTTTAGAAAGATCTCCCTTTTAATTGTTGTTGTTATTGTTGTTCCCTTTTAACTGTTGTGAATTCAAAAGTGATTTTCCTATGTCACGTGAAAATCACTCGACAAAGCCCAAAGAAACAAGAAAATACAAGAATGAGAAGAAAAATTTAAAAATCATGTCACAAAAAGAACGCGGGGAAGGGGGGGGACCCTAACATGGAGACTAGTCCCAACTACCATCCCCTTCCAGCAGCATAGAACTCCCTAAAACCGACTTTTTTCTAATCATGCAGAGTCACCTCCCCCACAGCTTTTCTCCAGCCAACCCCAACAAACCTCCAACCCATTGCCCACATATCTTCCCCTTCCTTGCCAACCATAACCACATCCCTAGCATCTGCCCAACATCCCTACATAAGCCCTTCCCTTCACCCTCCATGAAAAAGAAGCTAAGCTGTTTTCTCTCCTTTTTGTTTTTGACAAGTTTATTTTTATTTTTTATCTTCTATTCTATGTAACTGTTCCAAGGTTTTGTTTTAGTTCTGTTTTATACCCTTCCCAGGTGTCAAGTGCTTTACACACAGTGCAGCAAAAGAACCCTAAATTTTACATACATAAGACCAGGGGCGGAACCAAAATATTTGATAAGGGGGTTCAAGAAAATTAAAAAATAAGGGACTGGATGAAAAAAGTAAAAAAATGTGTCATTGCCGAGAATCGAACCCGCGACCACGGGCTCAATCACAGGCGCCTTATCCACTGATCCACAATCTCCATTTGTTAAGGGGATGCAAAAAATATATTTGTACATGAATAAAAAAATTCGCAGTATATATAGTGCAATTTTCCGACGAAGGGGGTTCGGTTGCCACCCCTCGCACCCCTGTAGCTCCGCCCCTGCATATGACCTTTCAAAATGAAATGTTATAAAGTGAGAAACAATTCAAAGGTTGAGAATGAAATCAACACCAAACTTATAGTTTGGAACCATTTCAGAATTTTATTTAAGGAATTAGCTTTCACGTAAGATTAAGTTTAAAACATATCGAAAGGGAATATTACATAAGCAGGGAACTTAACCACCGTGCAGTGTTGTGAAAAAACGCTAAAGCGCTCGCTTTAAGCGTGAAGCGAAGCGAGGCGAGGCACTAGCGCTTCAATACCGTGAAGCGAAGCGAAAATAGAAAAGCGTGCGCTTCATGGAAGAAGCGAGAAGCGCGCTTCATGTTGAAGCAAGAAAAAAGCGCGCTTATTTGTTAAAAGCGGCACTAGGGTTTATTTTAAAAGAACAAATCTGTAAACTTACAATTAATTATTCGCTGCTGTGACTTCTTCGAGACTTCGTCAGTTCAAACTTCAACCAGGTTAGTTTTTCTTCTCTTCTTCTTCTCTTCTTCTCTTCTTCTCTTTCTCTTTCTATTTTTATTTCTATTCAGCTTCTGCCGCTGTGATGTTCTTCTCTTTTTCTCTTCATCACTTCTTCTCATCTTCTTTTTCTGTTTCTATCCAGCCAATAAATTAATTATTGGCCGTTTTTTTTTTTTTGATTTGGGTTCTCAGTGAACTCTGTTTTGTTAAGCTATGCTCTGTTTTTTTCTATCTGTATCATGATTTTCTTTTTCTCATAAATCATTTTATCATATAATATTAATTAATTTGTTGAGCTGAAAAATTTGGTTGAATTTTTTATAGTGATTTTATTACACAAAACAAGGGCTGCTTTATTACACAAAACAAGGGCTGCTTTATTACCCACTGCAGCTGCTTTATTTTTTTTTAATACTGCTGCAGCTGTTTTATTAGGCTAGTGGGCTGGT
Organism: Solanum dulcamara; assembly: GCF_947179165.1. Lineage (NCBI taxonomy): Eukaryota > Viridiplantae > Streptophyta > Magnoliopsida > Solanales > Solanaceae > Solanum > Solanum dulcamara. Next base: position 38,115,581 of record NC_077247.1, read on the forward strand.
GATATGAAGTGGAGAATGGTTATTGGATGTTTAATTAACTGCATAAAGGGAATTTATCAAAAAGTGGAGCCCATAGACCACTTTCATGGCCAATTTTTGATTATTTGTCTATGCATATTTTATATTTTATATTTTATATTTTTATACTAAATAGCGCTTTTTCTGAAAAAAGCATGCGCTTCGCTTCACGCTTCTCGCTTCTGTGAAGCGAGCCCCCGTCGCTTTTTTCCGCTTCTCGCTTCTCAAAACACTGCCACCGTGTAAGTGATACTTCCATCTAATACAACAAGATCTGCAATGAATTATGCAGCTTACATTAGAAAACAGAACTTACCAATTTCCAGCCATTATCAACCACAGGGAAACCAGTGATTCTGCGTTCTACCAAAATTTCCAAGGCTGTTGCAGCAATAATCATGTATCAGGAATTAACAAGAGGGTGAGTAGCTATTATTTAAGTGGGTAATAAAATACCTTCATCTACAGATGTTGATGGTTTTACCACATGTAGATCATCTTTTCTTGTCATGAAATCACCTACTGTATATACACCATTTCTTGGCTGCCACAAGTATATATAAGCTTATCATTTGGTGGACATTCATGAGGAAGAGGAACTTCTTGATAAAAAGAAGAATGCAATTACAGTTCAATTAAGATCAAATGAAAAAAAGGAAAGGAAAACCTATTGAAAGGAAACACATATAAAATGTATTTGAAAACTGACGTGAAAACTGCCACAAAAATTCAATCAAGCAGCAACTTGTGAGCAAGGTGTTTGTGTGAAGGAACCAAAAAGTATTACAATTTACTTAAGTGAAAATTATCTGTTGATTTACTTGGGTTAGATTGAAACCTCAAGTTGACTGCTTCTATCACCAATTGATCAAGGATTAAATTATCTAGCTCACACAAATAACTTATAAGAAAAAGTGCACATGAGAGATATCTATGTTTCATTGCAGTGAAGATGATCGCGAAAGAGCCACATGTATTCCCACATCTACGGAACACATCCAGATCTATAGCACATCTTCTAACTAAGTCATATTTGCACACCCTTTGTTTCAATTTGTATGGCTTGATTTGGAGTATGAGGGTTAAAACTAACTATTATTCAGTGTGAATTCGGACATAGAATCATCAATTTTTTGAATTAAACGTTGCATATTTAGAAACTACAAAAAATGTACTATAAGTCAAATTAGTTAACAATTTAAAATATTTAGAAAGTATTGAAAAAACTGGTATAAAAATATCTTTTTGATTGTCCAAATAGTAACTAACGACAAACAAATTGAAATGGAGAGAGTAACTGTAACAAACGACTGGCTAAAAATCCTGTCTTGGGAAGGCCTTCTTTCAATGATTGTGGAATTTACCCATCCTATTAGAAATTTGGAAAATTGTCTGTATAAAGGTTAAGCATTTAGTTCAACCGGTATATAAGATTTGGATATGAAGGTATACCTCTACAGAATTGGCCGTCAAAGTGTTGCTGGCGGTCACGGAGAAATGCTTGCGCGAATTCCAAAGGCGTAGGGAGAGGAAACATTTAGCGAAAGTAGTAACTTTCCGGCATGAGGGAGATAAGAGTAAGCAAGGCAGCTGGTGGTGGAAAGCGGCGGAGGAGCGGCGGAGGGAGAGTCCCGACGGTGAGATAGATGACATCGTCAGATTTTGGAAGAAGAGAATTCAGAAGAATGGGAAGTGAAGGTGCTACAGCAATGGCTTTTTACAGAAATTTCGAAGCTAGAGCCACAAGACCCTGTTGATTAGTTATCTTTTGTTGGCTCTGCTCTTATCAAATTGGTGAAGTACTACTGTATTTGTTAGATTTTTTTAACATCACTTTTTAACTTGGCCTTATCCTCCAATTTTTTTTGGACATATACAAATAAATATTTAAATTTATATAGAATTGAATAAATATACATGTCTTATTTAATATTCTATGTATATTATGTGATATAAAAAAATATATATCTATTTATTCAATTTTATATAAGTTTAAGTATCTATTTATTAACAATCAAAATTAAAAAATATAAATATCCGTTGAGGAAAAGCTAACCAAAAAAAAATTATTTCACCAAACATATATTTGTTCTTATTAAAAGAAAATGTTTGTATTCCGTATATAAAATATGATTATAGTGGTTGTGCCCTACTAAAATATCTCATCAGAAAATTGACAATGGAAATAATATTAGTCTCAGAGATTCATTGGCAGATATTTTAATGTGCAAGTTTTTTTTTTTTTTTGTTAACCAATGGAGTATTTTCAACTAGGCTCAGCAGATATTCCTTTTCTTGTTTAGTGCAAACTACAAGTGGGTTTTTAAGTTTATAATTCTTCATTGAATGCGATAGAATTCATTTCTTTATCTTTTTCCGCTTTTGTTTTTCATCCTTTTTTGCAATTCCTCGACACTTTTCCCATTAATCCCTCCATTCCATATTAAGTAAATTTTTGAGGAATTTTTTCTTGTTCAAAATAATTAATTATTCAAAGTTCAAGATAGATGTTTAAAACTTTTTTCATATTTGCACATTTATTTATTGAAGTTTTATATTTTCTAGGAGATAAATTACACTACTTGCAAAGTTATATTTATGATTTTACAAAGGGAAATAGTGGAAAGTATGATTCAAATTATGTCTTTAAATATTTTTCTTAATATGTGTGCATTGCCTCACAAATTCACTTAATATGAAATGAAGGGAGTATTATTCTCTATCCTTTTTATAATCAATCTATTTTTTTGGGTACAAATTTAAATTTTAAGGTACTATCGAATTTAGAGATTTGGGTTAAAATTATGTCAATAAATTTATTTTAGTCCTCTTATATAATGTCACGACCCAACTCACCGGATCGTGCGAGCACCTACTCTAATACCTAGATAGGAGAACCCTAAAAAATATCATGCGGAAGTTTAACAATTATCAATAATAGGCCAAAAGAGTTTCCACCATAAGGAAGGAAGCTTTTTTATCAACTTAAAAAAACTCCGATGGTTTATTATAAGGAACAATCTAACACCCTCAAGGATACTAGTCTAAACAAGTACAAGAGCTTCTAAACATATAAAGTATAAATAAGGTAATGACACAACTCCCACCATAAGGAAGGAAGAGTAGAAGCTATTGGAGAATCATCTTCGTATTCACCTAAGAAACATCACTGACCCTGCAACCAAACTATGTCAAATGGCATAGCAAGAGTAGTATCAATACAAACAACACGTACTGATAGGCATCATCGATCAACTCGATACTCACTGCATAATATAAAGAAATTAACAAGAAGAAGACATGCTCTTAAGAAAATATACTCGTCAAACCTTTATGCACAAACTATTATCATTCCCATTAACCTCATTAAAGTAGTTCAAGCCTAACTTGTCATCCCTTTTAGTTGGTCCGCTGCCAACTCTAATATAGATCAAGGCGTAGCCCTTCTATCACATAGATGGGTTTCCAAACTACGGGTCACTACTAACTCTGTCTAGCTCGTCTACTATGTTTAGTTTTCACACTAACACATGGACCTAAAATAATTAACATCTCACTTGAAAGAGGTAAACATTTAGGGGAACTAAGGCTCACCTTCTAACCGTGTTGGCCCGCCATGGTGGAACTTATTCCGCTCTGGCGGCCTCGTCACAACGGAATTCCTCCCGCCAAGGTGACCTGTCCGGAGACAGAAACTCTAAATAACCTCCCAATCCCCATTTTAACTCATGGGACCATAGGACATCAACAACACCTGACTGTTAAGTCATTAATCTCACTTCACAATGCATTGACTGCTTTCCACTTGCTTACCGACAACCTCATAACTACTATGCAGACGCATCTAGCACTAATAACATAATCTGAATATGCATACACAGAAACACATTATGAATTTATCATTTCAGGAGAAATACACAGCTTTACAAAGTAAATCTCAATTACAACAGTCAACATAACTATACTTGGATCTTCGGTCCTTTCTTATCAACTACTATACAAGATGGGCTTGTTCAATTATGTTTGGGTCAGTTTCTCTATAGATCAATTCACGATGATAGTCACACAATGGTTCTCTCATGGAACCCATATCCAAGCCATATATGTATCAAAATATGACACCCAATTCAATATATGTGTCGGAATGTGACATCCGATCTTATATATGTGTCAAAATATGACATCCGGTCTTATATATGTATTGGAATGTGACATCCGATCCAATATATGTGTCGGTACGCGATATCTAATCTAATACCACAATCACAACCACCATCACATGTCCATAATAAATATTTCACATACTTGTACAATCAAATAACAGGTTTATTGCATGCAATTATTCATAATTAGTCATTTTATTAGTTTTATTTTATCTTCCCTTCATTAATAACCTTTTTTATTCAAGGTATTACTTTGGATAGAACAGGTTCAAGATTATAGATTTCATGGTCTTGAGATTATAGACCAATCATAACAATATATCATTCACCCAACCATAAAAATTATATGCATGGTAAATATTACAATATTACTCAATCATTATTAAGAGTCTCTCTATGATATAGTCTAAACCATAACTTACAACTACAGGCCATCAAATAGGTTCATGGCATGAGATCTATCAACACTAAGTCATTTACTTTTATCCTTTATTTCATGACTCGCATTACTCAAGTAATTCACAGAGAATAATCAGCATTAAACTGTCATGACCCAACCCCGTAGGCCGCGATTGGGGTCCAACCTGGACCCCCTTATATGTATCTATCAGCTATAGTCAAGTTGAACTGTGTGTGATGTGATACTGTACACAAAAACCCCAATGGGTCAAAACTTTTTCAGGTACATGTAGCCCCTTTTATTCGTACCATATCATGAAAGGGCACGCAAGCTGACAAGGCTGTTGTAACATAAAAACATTTACAGCGCGACATACAGGCATAGCTCAAACAAACTTATAAACAACCCACATACACATGTCTATAGACCTCTAAGAGTTATGAACGGTAACATATGGCGGGAAAGGGCCCCACCGTACCCCCGAATAAATAAATGTTGACATCAAATGACCAGCACCAAGAGCTAGTCCCCAAAACAGTGGAGCCCTTCCAACATAGTGAGTGGAAATCCTAAGCTAGAGAATCTCTAAAATGAATATCTATACCTGCGGGCATAAAATGCAGCCCCCCGAAGAAAGGGGGGTCAGTACGATATATGTACTGAGTATATGAAGCATAACACAACATAAGTGAGATTATAACAGAATTAGGGATGCAGAAAACAAATATAACATTTAACAACTCACTGTACCTGCATCTTAGGACATGTAGTCATATACATTCTCATACACTTTACCCGGCCCTCTAGTGAACTCGGTGTCATAATCGTTTCATCATCTTAACATGTCATCATATCATCAATACTATACATAAAAACCCCAATGGATCAAAAATAATTCAGGTACATGTAGCCCTTTTCATTCGTACCATATCATGAAAGAGCACGTAAGCCGACAAAGCTGCTGTAACATAAAAACATTTACAGTGCGACATACAGGCATAGCTAAAACAAACTTATAAACAACCCACATACACATGTCTACAGACCTCTAAGAGTTATGAATGGTAACATATGGTAGGACAGGGCCCCCGCCGTACCCCCGAATAAATAAATTCCGACATCAAATGACCAGCACCAAGAGCTAGGCTCCAAAATAGTGGAGCCCTTCCAACATAGCTGAGCGGAAATCCTAAGCTAGAGGATCTCTGAAATGAACATTTGTACCTACGGGCATGAAACACAGCCCTCCGAAGAAAAGGGGTCAGTACGATATATGTACTGAGTATATAAAGCATAACACAACATAAGTGAGATTATAACAAAATTAGGGATGCAGGAAACAAATATAACATTAACAACTCACTGTACCTGCATCTTAGGACATGTAGTCATATATATTCTCATACACTGTACCCGGCCCTCTAATGAACTCGGTGTCATAATCATTTCATCATCTTAACATGTCATCATATCATTATATATTTTACTTTATCATATTATCATATACGGCATCATTTAATCGTATACGGTATAATCTTATCATATATGTCATCACATTACCTCCGGTTCATTATGGAGCTCGGGGTCACAAATATATCACTATATTTTCATATGCATGCCTACATAAGGTATCCATTCCTTTAGTGAGGGACTCGGTGAACAATCATACCATCATAATAATCATACCATCGTATATCATACCCGACCCTTTATGGGACTCGATCATACCCAGCCCTTTATGGGACTCGGTCATACCCGGTCCTTTATAGGACTCAATCGTACTCAATCCTTTATGGGACTCGATGAATAATCATGTCATCGTATATTATACCCGGCTCTTTATGGGACTCGGCCATATTCGGCCCTTTATGGAACTCGGTCATACCTGATCTTTTATGGGACTCAGTGAAAGATGTATTAGCAACATGCACAAGTAGAGTAGTGAGTAACCACATGCAATTAAATCATTATTTGAGACTCGATATAACAATCGTCATGAACTATCATTTAAGGCTCAAAATGATCATCATCTCAAGTCTCCTCTAAAGGCCATTTGGGGCCATATCAAACGGAGTCTCAAGAATCATAGACTTGCATCAAGATAATGCTACACAGCTTATACAATCAGAGACATTTATCATCACAGAGTCTTTAGAAATAGGAGCTTACATACTCAGTCACTACTCAACATATAAAAGGCTCAAGGGTAGTAGTTCAACTACTTTAGGACTTCTAGCATTCAGGTTAGGACTTCTAGCATTCAGGAGTGAACACGAGTCATGAGTTAGGTCTGAAACTTATGGATGGAACTCCTTCCAAACTCATATCATATATCAATTTACTTAGATTTAAGACATTCCAAAAAAAGGAGAGATAGGTTTTACGTATACAACTTCTCAACACGTAGAAAACTTGAAAGACAACAACTCAACTATTGTAGGAGTTAGTGGATAAGAATTATGAATCATACTAGTGGTTATATGAATGGAATTACCTCTACATTTCATATATCCATCACTTATGGCTAAGACATGCCAAAAGAAAAGAAGGATAGCTTTGTATACCTGTTATGGGTTAATCGCATCTAGACTCGCTTCATTACTCCATTAACTTATTTAACACAAAAGTAATACTAAAGTTAGTGACCTTCGACCTTCCAGCTTATAATTCTACCACCAATTACCCATAGGAACTAATTCCTTATTCGCATTTCTTAACGAGTCTCGACTAGTCTATTCGTTAGTTAGAAGTTAACGGAATTCGGGCAACATCTCCTTTATAACTTGCCCTATCCGAACTTTCAATTTAACCCCCAAACCTTAGAAGCCAACCAACAACAACAATTAGCAGCATATATACAAGTAAACCACTTCAACATTATACAACACAAACTCCAAACAACTCACTTAAAACTATGATACCAAAATAGGGTTTTTAATCTCTATTTCGTAAAACCTTTAACCACACGAGCCGGGGTGTCATGTGGATGCAAACAAAAACATATACAACCATTTTTAGTCATGTTCCAGCCCTGAAACACTATAAAATAACACCCAAGACAACACCATAATAACAACTACTCTAGCCAAACTCTAACTCGTTAAAATCGCATCAAATCAGCCCCTGCATGACCTGCAACGTTCTTTAGTCATAACATGTATATTTTCATTTTTCCAACCCATATTTATACCTTCATAACATGTACAAACCCTTACCAAAATGTGAAAGAAGAGAACCAAGCCATACCTTGCTAAAACTCGCTAAAACTTTCCTCAAAAGTTCTCTTAACATGCTAAAAATTGACGGGTTGTTCGCATTCCTTCTTCACTGCCTTAAATAGTAATTTTATGCTATTAAACACCATCATGTATCCATGGTATACCTTAAATAATTAATTCACGGAATGAAAGTCCGAGAGCTTATCTTGGTAGCCATGGCCGTAGTTTCCTCTCCTCTTCTCCAACGTTTTCTCTCAATTCTTTTAAGGCTAAGATGCTAAAAAGTGATGTTGATCCAGCAACACACATGTATATATATATGTGTCCTTAAGAGGGGACACGTGGCATCCCCTAGGGGTGACACATGGCATTCTCCTAGGGCGCCACCTCATGCCATGCCTCCAATCCTTGACTACCACATGGAAGCGTGGGGTCCACCCAAGTACGTGAGTCACCTACTTCATCCAAGTAGGTGCATCACCTACTTGTCATCTACTTGTCACCTGCTTGCTTCTTTTTTGTGGATTCATAATCTCGTTTCACTTCAAGAGCCTATGTATTCCTTGCTACTTAAGCTCGACATGTACCCAAGTAGCTTAGTTATGTAAGACATCTAAGTTGGTAGCTTACGCAAGTAAATCGATTCCTACGACTCATTACTCAACCTCCAACTCCTTTCGGATTCTCAAAACTCTATTTCCAACCTTCACTATTATGGGGCATCACATCCTTCCTTTCTTAGAGTTATTTGGTAATGTTATAAATAATGTGGATCACATGATAGCTTTAGAGAAGCTAGATAAGTGTTCCCATGTACCAAAATTATGGGGCATAACATAAACACATATAATTATTGTATAAACATATCCTTATATGCATCAATATCCCTTAATCCCCAAGTTTCAGGATTCTATTATGACTCAGCTATTGTCTATACTTAATCTCACAAGAATCATTTGCCTTCTAATAGGAACCTTAAATTTGAGAAAGAGAGCCACAGATTTGGAGCCAAAAAGGTAAGTTCTCCGATTTTGTTCTGTAAATTAATTATATAGGGTATACCACGATGTTATGAAGATGTTAGTAATGTAAATTTATGGTTTGTAGAAGCACCAACACGTTATCAAGCAGTCATAAAGTTTTTGTCGCGCTAAAGGAACTTTCGAGGCAAATTTTGGCGAGTTTCAGGCAAGGTAAGATTTTTCCTTTCAAATTGTAGTTTATGATGATGTTATAAGGTATATTAAATGTATTAAATAAGGTTGGAAGTGGAAAAATTGCATAAGGATGCTTGACGTTAGAAACAAACTAAATTAAAGTCGTCATAGCTAAATCGAAGTCGCGTAGGGTGTTGTGATTTTGGGCCTCGGTTGTAGATGGTGTGGTTGTGTTGCAGGGCTGTAAAGCATTATAAAAAAGGTGTGGGTTCTTCTGGTTGCATCAATACGACCCCCCATTTAGTATAGTTAAAGGTTTTACAAAATAAAGGTTAAAAACTCTATTTTGGTATCGTAGTTTTGAGCTAGTTGTTTGGAGTTGTATTGGGTAATGTTGAAATGATTTATCTATATATATGCTTCTGGTTTTTGTTGTTGATATGGTTGTTGATATTTTGGCCGAGTGAAATCTCGGGGATGTTGAAGTTATAGGGGAGATGTTGTCCGATTTTTGGTAACTTTGGAACTAGTAACAAACTAATCGAGGGTATTGGATAAGGAAATGATTCTTATGGGTAGTTGGTTATAGAGTTGAAAATTGAAAAGCGAAAGGTCATTAACCTCAGTATTACTCTCATGTTATTAGGTCAAGGAGGTAACGAGGCGAGCTAGATTACAGTTAATCCACAAAAGGTATGTGAAGCTTACCCTTTCTTTCTTTTGGCATGTCTTAGCCTTAAGTTATATATATACGAAACTTGGGAGTCATTCCATTCATAAATCTTTGAGTATGAGTCAATACCCTTGTTTACTTCTGGATGTTAAAACTCCTGCACTAAGTGGACTCATCGCCTTTAAGGTCTTCTGTAGGATGATAAGTAGTACATATAAGGCTTGCCTATTTCTCTTGCTACTTGAGTACATACCAAGCTTACGTAGCAAGGATTACATAGGTTCGTAAAGTAAGACGAGATTACGAATCCATGAGGAGGAAAATAGAGTGACACGTGGAAGCATGAGAGAGTGCCGTATGGAAGCATGAAAGAGTGCCACATGGCAGCAGCTAGAGCAAGGGTGGTGGACCCCACCTGCCATGTGGTAGCAATAAGGGCTTGACATGTGTCACTCCCCCATAAGGTGGCTTTAACGGTTCAATCCTCTCCTATGTTTGGCGACGTAGTTATTGGGTTCAGTTATTACTTACTCTTAGATAATTTGGTGCTTGGTACTCCTCCCAAGACTCAAGCTTATAAGATAATCAATCTAAATCAAACCAAATTAGTAATTATCTTTTGGACTCTTTCCAACTCATTCGTTCTATCAAATCATCTTTTCAACCAATCAATTTCCCAATCATTTGGTTAAGAGAGGTTTTAGACAATCATTTATGACAACGTTCAAGACTATCAATTTATCGTTACTATCAATACTATCATCACACTCACATTCCAATCATAATTGTACATTCACAATTCAAGGCTCTAGACTCAATCTTAAGATATATACCATTCAATATCAAGTAACATGCTACTAGGGTTTAAGTAAACAAGGAATCCAAATCCTGTGTTCAAGGAATTAATTTGTAGAAAATCAATATTTCATCAATGATCAGTAAGAAAAAACATGTATATTTTTAAGATAAGAATTTCTCAAAAATACAATCATGGGGACTCAATCCGTACATAATCAATCTATAACTATCATGGGCACATGGAGGAACAAAATCCATATTTTAATTCAGCCTTACATACTTGAAATGAAGAACAATCAAGAATTCGAAGACCTCGCTCGAAGAACTTGAACCCTAGTCTTTCTCCTCTTCTCAAATCCTTGCTCTCAAATAATCTAAGTGTTAATGAGAGTATTATGGGTACTAGGTACTGATAAGGGACTTAATTTAGTTCTAAAACACCAGGGTTTTAGTTGGAGAAGAGTGGAAAAAGACACGAATACCCTTTATAAAAATCAAATCTAGACGTCTACGGATCAGTTCTACGACTCGTAGACACTTCTACGGGTCATAGAAGACTAGTCGTAGAACAGGGTTGAAGTCTATAAACGTCTCTACAAGTCAAGTCTACGACTCGTGGACTCTTTGATGAGTCGTCGACTTCACTTGTAGAAGTGACTTAGAGTCTTGAATTTTAGGCTAAGTGTCAAGGGTCTGTACAAGTTGTTTCTAAGAATCGTGATCTTTTCTACGGATTTTCCTGTCAACTAATAGTCAAATTACTGAGGCTTATTTTTTTTTTAGAAGTTAGACCTCGACCACACGTCTCATTCTTATTGGTTGTTGTTATGCCCTATTTTTACCGAAATTAGATAAAACACAACTTATAGACTCTAAAAGGATTAATTATTGTATAGAGTCGCCACCTAATTTATAAAGGAAAATAAGAAAATATATTTGATGCATGATATGTATGACTCACGTTTCAATCTGCGAAACACCAGTTTAGATTCTAGGTAAGAGTTTAGATTATTCCGAAAGGAAGGTGTTAGGCCTCCTTCAGAATCTACAAAATGTGGTACCCGACTAGACTTAATTTATCAAAAGGGAGGGGATAAAATCATTATTTGCAACTATAACACACACATATATAAAGAAATATGTACTAAAATTGTATAAAATATATGTATAAAAGAATATGTATCAAGTAAATAATCTATATTATTGTCAACTATGTGTATGAAAATATGAGAAAGATGATATAAATGTATATAAGAAAAAAATAGTTTTTATGCAATATAAAAAGATTTGCTCTTTATTAGTATAAAAATAAAAAGAACTCTTTTACCATATGAAAAGAAAAACACTTTTGAATATCATTTTTCAGAAGATATCTCCGAATACCTATACAAACGCTTGATAAAATATTAGTAAAGAATAAATAATTATCAAAATAATTTAAAAATATATGTGTCCGTATATCTACTATAAAAAATAAAATTATATTATAATGTGGGCTCGGATGTTTTACTCTAATAAGTGTTACATCCCAATTTTATTTTATTTTTGCAAATAAGAAGCAGCATCGTGGTGACTCAATTCAATTGTTTAAAAAATATTTTAAAAGAAAATATTTTAATTTAATGAGTCACCATAATTTTAGGATAATTAGAAACCAATTAATTATTTTAAATAAATGTCTACGAAATCAATAGATTCTAAGTACGGATTCAAGTGATTCCGAAGGAAAGGTATTAGCCCCTTCGGAATCCACAATTGTGAATCACGAATGAACTCATTTTTTAAATTGAGGATATAAAAATATTACACAAATATATAATGAAATATATACAAAGAGTAAACTAAATCAATAATATAAGAAATGACCTAATGTTTGTCTAACATCAATAATATACACAATAATAAATTAAAAATATTATTCGAGCTTATTTCGAATAGCTTTCTTGGAAAACAACTTTGCGTACCTGTAAAGGCACTTAATAAAAGTGTTAGTAAGGATAAATAATAATAATAATAATAATAAATAATAATAATAATAACTAAAATAAAATCCGTCTAATAAACATGGGAGGCCTTGAAAATCGATGGTAAATTCTTCATCAGGCAGTTTTGATATAAAGTGCATATGTCGAATACAAAATCATATAAGACTAATATTAGATAATGTAAAACAGTAGCAGCAACCAACAAATAAAAAAAAATTATACGAAGCTAACCGGGACAATATAAAGTAACATGCAACATTTAAATACTAATCAACATAACAAGGTAAATAAATAAATAAAAAGTAATTAAATGGTAACGACCTGCAACCTAACTTGTTGAAACTTTTAGAAAAAAGAAAAAGTAAATAAATAAATAAAAAGTAATCACATGATGACGACCAGCAACCTAACTTGTTGAAAATTTTAGAAAGAAGCGTTTAATTATATGAAGTTAAAAATAGCTAAAACAAAGAAAATTACTCTGAAAAAAATAAAAATATATATAATCAACTATGGGGAAGCAACCCAAATAGTAATAACGATGAACAAGAAATTAGCAAAATGAATAGTGTAAAATAAATAAAATAAGCTATGACCAAAATAATATAAAACTCATTTGAAATAATTTTCTGCCAAAATAATTAGAGGTTAATAGTTAAATGCAATAAAATAATCATAAAGTCAACAATAATAAAAGTCATCATTTCAACCCATAGAAAATGATAATAAAATGACAAAATAGGAACATTAAAAATGACAGTTAATAAACCAAAAAATATATAAGTGCAACTAAAATTTTTGTCTTTTAAAATGAAGAGACCTCAAAAATTTAGGAAGAGATTTTTTCATCGACCAATTAAACTTAGCATTTTTCAAACATAAAAGCACATAAAACTACCAAAAAAGAAAGCAAAAAGACAATATTATGTAATTAGTAATAACCTGAAAACAGTGACTAAATTATAACAATATAACTCACTAAAAATTCTTATAAAAATACATGCCATCAATTCTAACAAAAATAACAATAGCCAGACATGAATGAAAGTAAAACAACAATAAATAGACAAAGCAAACACATGATGAAATATTATGGAGAAGATGGATTCCAACAGAAAAATACCACAATCTCATGAACAAAATCAAGTCAACCCACAAACATATAATAAATTTATAAGCTAAAATACGAAATGGCAATAATCATTAAAGACCAAAACATCACAAAATCAATTTAAAATGTAAAACAATGGCCACAACGTGCATAATTCAATATAAATAATATAATAATAGTTCAACATAGAGGGTAATATGATAAATCATAACATGGCAATAGTCAATCACTTTAACACAAAAAAAATAGGACAAAATTGTGAAAATAGTAGAACAAAAAATAAAAAGGAATTAAAACAACCCACAACTACTATAACCATGATAAAATGGAGCAAATACATGCTATCATAGTTTGACTAGGAATAAATTCCAACAATATCAGTGACTAGATAAAATATAAACAAGAAAAAATGAGAGTTTGAGAAGAGTGTACAGTGGTGTCGTTGGCCGTTGTTTCACCGGAGTTCGGAGGTTCAGGTTGTTGGTTCATCAGAGCTTCTTACTCGTTGGTTCGTCGTTGATTTGGAGTATTATCAGATCTGTGTACTCTTTTTCCTTCATTAGGCTTTTCCCACTGGGTTTTTTTCTAGTAAGGTTTTAACGAGGCACAACATCAGAATAACTTAGTATATTATTTCTTGTAAAGTATTTTTATGTAGCCACATTACACGTGGACATCCAAGGGGAGTGTTAGAAAGCCTATGGTGGTGTGTCCATTAGTAAGTATTTTAATCACGTGGGGCCCACTGCAAGTGGGCAACCACTTGACATTTGCCTATATAAATTGTCATATTATGGCAATCAGAAGGCAGAAAAAATAGAAAAGGACGACTGTCTTCTCTTCCTTTGTTCTCTCATACTCTCTCCGCTTTATGTTGCTAAATCTTGTCTATTTTACAACACGTTATCAGCACGAGATTGCGGCTATTTGTTTTTTAAGGTAACAAAAAGCAGTAAGAAGTATAACCATGATCAAGACGTATTACCAGATCTGTGTACTCTTTTTCCTTCATTAGGCTTTTTCCATTGGGTTTTTTTCTAGTAAGGTTTTAACGAGGCACAACATCAGAATAACTTAGTATATTATTTCTTGTAAAGTATTTTTATGTAGCCACATTCCACATGGACATCCAAGGGGGAGTGTTAGAAAGTCTATGGTGGTGTGTCCACTAGTAAGGTGGTGTGTCCATTAGTAAGTATTTTAATCACGTGGGGCCCACTGCAAGTGGGCAACCACTTGACATTTGCCTATATAAATTGCCATCTTATGGCAATCAGAAGGCAGAAAAATAGAAAAGGACGACTGTCTTCTCTCCCTTTGTTCTCTCATACTCTCTCCGTTTTATGTTGCTAAATCTTGTTTATTTTACAACACGTTATCAGTACGAGACTGCGGCTATTTGTTTTTTAAGGTAACAAAAAACGGTAAGAAGTATATTTATGTTAAGTGGACTGTCCACTAGACATATATAATTGTCCACTAGGTTTATAGTTAAATAAAATGGGGCCCACTGAAAGTAGGCAGCCCACTTATTATCTTCTATATATATTGCTAATTGGCAATGCAAAATAGACGAACAGATTGAGAACAAACGTTTACTGCAAAATTTATTCTTTTATTTCCCTTGTTATTTCTTATTTTCTCCGCTTTATTTCGATAAATCTTATTTATTTTACAACACGTTATCAGCACGAGGCTGCGGCTATTTATTTTTGAAGGTAACAAAAAGCGGTAAGAATTTTATTTAATTTTCTTTTCATAAAATGGCAAACATTTCAAAACTTGAATTTGTTGCTTTGGATATCTTTGGAAAGGATTACTCCTCATGGGCATTAGATGCCGAAATTCATCTTGAATCGATGGGTATGGCAGACACCATCAAAGATAATAACACGGCATCTAGTCAAGATCATGCAAAAGCTATAATTTTCCTCCGCCACCATCTTGACGAGGGTCTTAAATTACAATATCTTACATTAAAAGATCCCTTGAAATTATGAAAAATTTAAAAGAAAGATATGACCACCTGAAGTTGGTCATGCTTCCACAAGCACGTCATGACTGGTTAAATCTGAGACTAATGGACTTTAAAAATATAACTGAATATAATTCTGCTTTATTTCGAATTATAGCTCAGTTAACTTTATGCGAAGATGAAATCACAGAACAAGATAAACTTGAAAAAACATACTCCACATTTCCACCCGCGAATATGCTCCTACAGCAGCAATATCAAGAAAAAGGTTTTACAAAATATTCTGAATTATTATCTCACTTACTTATTGCTGAACGCCATAATAAATTATTAATGAAAAATCATGATAGTCGATCCGTTGTTTCTTTGTCGCTCCTTAAGTAAATCAGACAAATTATAACCAACGAAAAAGAGGTCATGGCCCCAGTCATGGTCGTGGTCGTGGTCATGGGTGACAAAGATATTATAATCATGATGCTCGGCTAGCACCGAGAAATGATCAGCAATATAAAAGGCAGAGTAAAAAGCCAGAAGCTTTACCCAAAAAAAATTCAGAAAGTGTATGCCATAGATGTAGAGGTGTGGGCACTGATCGCGGACTTGCCGGTCGTCAAAATGTTTGGTTCAGCTATATCAGGCATCGTTAAAGAGGGCAGAAAATAATCCAGAGATAAATTTTATCTCTGAAGACAATATTGAGCCCATGCATCTGGATGTAGCTGATTTCTTTAATTTTTCAGAAGTAAATATGAATGTTGATAAGCCCGATAATATTTAAACAATTCTCTTTGTTGTTGTATGTATTAAATATTATATTTGTATTTTTCTAGATCCATGTAATAAAATAAAATTTTGTATAATAAATTATGTATTAATTATAATATTTACTTTCTTTCTTTGTGAAGAAAATATGGAAATGCCTCAAATTTTATTTGGATCAATGATCAATCAAGAAGATATTTGTGTAATTGATAGTGGAACAACTCATGCTATTTTTAAAGACGAGAAATATTTTTCCAACTTGCATAGAAGAACAACTAATATTACTACTATATCTGGCAATTCCAAAATGATTGAAGGCTCCGGAAGAGCTACTATAATTCTGCCTAAGGGGACAAAAATTATTATAAAAGATGCACTATTCTCTTCTAAATCCCCAAGAAATTTGTTAAGTTTTAAAGATATCCGCATGAATGGATATCATGTTGAGACAATAACTGAAATAAATACTGAATATCTTGGTATAACCAAAAGTGTCTCAGGCCAGAAATATATTTTGGAAAAATTACCAACTTTATCCTCTGGCCTATATTATGCAAAAATTAGTGCAATTGAAGCACATATGATCGTAAACCAGAAGTTTACTGATTCAAATACATTTGTGCTATGGCATGATCGAATAGGTCATCCTGGATCAATAATGATGAGATGAATTCTTGAAAATTCAACTGGACATCCATTAAAGAACCAGAAGATTCTTACAAATGATGAATTTTCATGTGCTGCTTGTTATCAAGGCAAACTAATTGCCAGACCATCGACCCTTAAGGTTGGCATCGAATCTCCTGGCTTTTTAGAGCATATACATGGAGATATATGTGGACCTATTCATCCACCTAGTGGATTGTTTAGATATTTTATGGTCCTAATAGATGCATCATCTAGATGGTCTCATGTGTGCTTATTATCATCTCGCAACCTGGCGTTTGCGAAGTTGTTAGCACAAATAATAAGATTAAGGGCGCAATTCCCAGATTATCCAATTAAGGCCATTCGCCTTGATAATGCTGGAAAATTTACATCCCAAGCTTTTAATGATTATTTCTTATCAATTGGGATAAAAATTGAACATCTTGTTGCTCATGTTCATACTCAAAATGGCCTTGCAGAGTCATTTATAAAGCGCCTACAATTGATAGCAAGACATTTACTAATGAAAACAAAATTTCCAATTACTATTTAGGGTCATGCTATCTTACATGCAGCAACACTTGTACGTCTCAGACCGACACATTATAATAAATATTCTCCATCACAATTAGTATTTGGTCATGAACCAAATATAGCCCATTTAAGAATTTTTGGTTGTGCGGTATACATGCCTGTAGCACCACCACAACATACAAAAATGGGCCCTCAACGAAGGTTGGGCATATATGTTGGTTTGACTCACCCTCCATAATTCGATACCTTGAACCATTGACTGGAGACTTATTCACTGCTCGATTTGCAGATTGTCGGTTTGATGAACACTTTTCCCGCCATTAGAGGGAGAGAAAAAGGAACCCAAAAAAGAAAAAGAAATTGCGTGGAAAGTTTCATCACTATCATATTTTGATCCACGCACCCGCACAGGTGAGCAGGAGGTCCAAAAGATCATCCACTTACAGAAAATAGCAAACCAAATGCCAGATGCATTTACTGATTTGAAACGGATAACAAAGTCACATATCCCAGCAGTGAATGTACCTATCCGTATTGATGTCCTAAAAGGACCATCTACTAGTATTATAACTTCTGAATCCCAAACACGCCAGAAGCGTGGTAGACCATTGGGATCAAAGGATAAAAATCCTAGAAAGAGAAGTGTAAAAAATAATCAAAATAATACTATACAAAAACCTCCCGGAGAAGGTCAAGATTTGAATACTCCTGATATTCCTGAAGAAATCAGTGAGCCCGAGACTCAAGTGAATGTAGAACTTTCAATAAGTTCTACAGGTGATGAGATAAATCTAGATCGATCAAAAATTATGGTGGATTATGTTTTTGCATATAATGTTGCAATTAACTTCATGCAAGATAGTGAAAGTCTTGAGCCTAAATCCATTGAAGAATGTCGACGTAGATGTGATTGACCAGAATGGCAAAAGGCAATTCAATCAGAATTGGACTCACTTGCTAAACTTGAGGTTTTGGACCTGTAGTCCAAACCCCTGAAGGTGTAAAACCAGTTGGCTATAAATGGGTATTTGTACGAACACGAAATGAGAGAAATGAAATTATAAGATACAAGGCGCGCCTTGTTGCACAAGGATTCTCTTAAAGACCCGGGGTCAACTATGAAGAAACATATTCACCCGTTATGGATGGAATAACATTTCGATATCTCATCAGTCTAGCTGTTCATAAAATCCTTGATATACATCTAATGGATGTAGTTACAGCCTACCTTTATGGTTCACTTGATAATGAAATTTACATGAAAATCCCAAAAGGATTAAAATTGCCTGAAGCATGTAATAAGTCTCGGGAGATGTACTCAATAAAATTGCAAAGATCATTATATGGTTTAAAACAATCAGGGCATATGTGGTATAATCGCTTTAGTGAGTACTTAATAAATGAAGAATATATAAATGATGTCATTTGTCCATGTGTTTTTATTAAGAAAGCAGAATCAGAATTTGTTATACTCGCCATTTATGTTGATGACATAAATCTTATTGGAACCCCTGAAGAGGTCCAAAAGGCGATTGAGTATCTAAAAAAAGAATTTGAGATGAAAGACCTTGGAAAGACAAAACTTTGTTTAGGTCTGCAAATTGAACATTTAGCAAACGGGGTTTTTGTCCACCAATCTGCCTACACTGAGAAAATCTTAAAAAGATTTTACATGGACAAAGCACATCCATTAAGTACTCCAATGGTTGTTCGATCACTTGAAGTGGAAAAAAATCAATTTCGACCTCCAGAAGAGGATGAAGAAATTTTTGGTCCTGAAGTACCATATCTTAGTACTATTGGTGCACTTATGTATCTTGCTAATGCAACTAGGACTGATATAATATTTTCTGTTAATTTGCTAGCAAGGTATAGTTCTTCCCCAACGCGAAGGCATTGGAACGGTATCAAACACATTTTGTGATACCTGAAGGGTACGATTGATATGGGTTTGTTTTATACTAACAAAGGTTGTGCAGACCTTATTGGTTATGCAGATGCAGGTTATATATCGGACCCACATAAAGACCGATCTCAAACAGGCTATCTATTTACACACGGAGGAACTGCTATATAATGTTGATCTACAAAGCAGTCCATAGTTGTTACTTCTTCAAATTATGCTGAAATAATAGCAATTCACGAAGTAAGTAGAGAATGTGTGTGGTTGAGATCGATGATACAGTTCATCAAAGAAAGATGTGGCCTGGAAAATGATGTCAAAGTACCCATAATTATATTCGAATATAATGCCGCGTGCATAGCTCAATTGAAAGGTGGCTTCATAAAAGGAGACAAAACGAAACATATTTCACCAAAATTATTCTTCACACATGATCTCCAGAAGAATGGTGATATTGATGTACAACAAGTTCGTTCAAGTGATAATCTTGCAGACTTATTCACAAAGGCATTACCAACATCAACTTTTGAGAAATTGAGATATAAGGTTGGAATGCGTCGTCTCCAAAATATCAAATGAAGTTTTCATCAGGGGGAGTAAAATATGCGCTACACTCTTCTTTCCTTAATCAAGGTTTTGTCCCACTGGTTTTCCTAGTAAGGTTTTTAATGAGGCAGCACTCAATGCGTATTACCAGATATGTATATTATTGTAAAGTGTTTTTATAGAAGCACATTACACGTGGACATTCAAGGGGGAGTGTTAAGTGGACTGTCCACTAGACATATATAATTATCCACTAGGTTTATAGTTTAATAAAATGGGGCCCACTGAAAGTAGGCAGCCCACTTATTATCTTCTATATATATTGCTAATTGGCAATGCAAAATAGACGAACAGATTGAGAATAAACGTTTACTGCAAAATTTATTCTTTTGTTTCCCTTATTATTTCTTATTTTCTCTGCTTTATTTTGATAAATCTTGTTTATTTTACAATAATAATAAATTTATAAGCTAAAATACGAAATGGCAATAATCATTAAAGACCAAAACATCACAAAATCAATTTTAAATTTAAAACAATGGCCACAACGTGCATAATTCAATATAAATAATATAATAATAGTTCAACATAGAGGGTAATATGGTAAATCATAACATGGCAATAGTCAATCACTTTTACACAAAAAAATTAGGACAAAATAGTGAAAATAGTAGAACAAAAAATAAAAAGGAATTAAAATAACCCACAACTACTATAACTATGATAAAATGGAGCAAATACATGCTATCATAGTTTGACTACGAATAAATTCCAACAATTTCAGTGACTAGATAAAATATAAACAAGAAAAAATGAGAGTTTGAGAAGAGTGTACAGTGGTGTCGTTGGCCGTTGTTTCACCGGAGTTCGGAGGTTCAGGTTGTTGGTTCATCAGAGCTTCTTACTCGTTGGTTCATCGTTGATTTGGAACTCTTAATGGCTGATGGAGTTGTTGAAGAGGAAGCAAAAATTGTCTGGTTCATAGTTGTGCGAGCTCGAAGCTCTCTAGCTCACCGACGATGGCGACCCGGAATGGAGAATACTAGGATTTTGCGGTGGGTTTTCGTCGGCAGTGATGAGGAGATCAGAGTTCACGATGGTTGCCAGTTTGCAGAGCCTCGGCGTATCTATTTCGGTGATGGTGGCTATCTGTGGTGGTGGGTTTCTGGTTGTGAAAAGGAGTGAAAGGAAGTTTCGGTGATAAGCTGGAGCTTGTTTGTTGCTCCAATTGGGTAGGGCAGGTGGGTTGGTTAGGTGTGGTTGGAGAAGAAGATTAAAAATGGGTGTGAGGTTTTGGGTATTAAAGGGTTCTTGAAAAGAAACCCCAAACGTTTTAATTATTCTTTTTAAATATTGTACCACTTTTTTGAAGATAGATACAACTGGATTATTGACAAAGATCAAGAAAAGTCAATTGTGTGGTAGGTGCAATTTTGGTTTAATTTTACCTTTTTGTGATGATGTGCGTAGATTGAGGAATTCTGTGGTAGGTGAAATTATGGATTTTGATGCCATGTGCAATTCATTGATGGGGAAGAAAGTCAAAAAAAATAATGCGGGGTCGCTTTTTTTGAAAAGAAGAGGCCCTCTTTTATAAAATTATGGACTCAAAATCATGGGTCCAAAATTTTGAGCTAATTAAATAACTGAGTAATTTAATATATGTCTGTGTTTAAAAATATTAAAATGAATATGAACAAATATATCAAATGGCATGTAAAAATGCAAATTAACGAACTGTGATAAAAAATAGCTATAATTGAAATTTTAAAAAAATAAACTGATAAAATCCTTATCTAAGGATAATTATCGATAAAATTGATTTAAAATTATAAAAATGCACGTTTGAACTATTTAACAAATAAAATACTTAAAAGTATGAACTTTAAGAATATCAGGCCAAAATTTGGTGTCAACTGTTTCGACTTTCTATATCTGTGGACTGTGCTAAAAGTATAATTAATGTAAAAACAATATATGTAACACAAAAATATAAAAAATAATAAATGTAATCAATATTTTTAAAGATATCCATGTTGTAAAGAATAAATTGCAGTGCTATGTTGTGTACGTTTGTTGATGACTGTAAAAATAGTGTGATTATTAAAATTTACAATGATAATAAATGGATAAGAATCCTATTATTTACGAAAGTAAGAATGCTTAACCATAAATTATTAAAAGGGAAAGGATGAGAATAAATTCATGAAAAATCCTAAAATAAGGATAATTATTAATAATTCAAAAAACTAAAAAAATGTGTAAAAATAATAATTTATATTCTTTAACGATCAAAAAGTCTGAAGACGTTAATTTTGAGTACAGAGAGCCAAAATTGGGTGTCAACAGTTTGCCCCTTTTCGACTGAAGATGTCATAGAAATCTTCTAGCGAAAATGTTGACATGCAACCAATTTTCCTTGGAAAAAGATTTTTTTTATAAAAAAATGAATAAATTGATTAAACTCTGATTCAGAATTGCCTACATACCTCGAGCTGCATGATGATCGGGTCATGTATAGTTTGAAAGTTGAGGCAAATAACCTCTTGTCTTGTTTGGAGTTGACGACTCTGGTCCTAGTGAAAGGTTTCATATGTTCCCGATGTCTTTTATAATATTGCCCCATTATCTAGTTGTGATAGTTGGTAAAGCAAGATTGTGCACTTGCTGAAGAGAAAGAATGATTACGTCCTTGTGATGATCGAACTCTACATCGAGCTTCCTCCATATCTCGTGTGTCGTGAGAAAAGTTAATGTAGTTCAAAAAGCAAAGTTGCAGTAAATTTTGATTGACTCTCAAAAAAATTTCCATTGTTGAATCGTGATGACCCTGTTTTCTTTTGTGATAATGGTAGAAAGAATTTAGTACAAATGGAGGGCCAAAAATGTGATGTAAAGGTCCTTCGACTGGCGAGGCAAGCATGTAATGTAAAAGACTTTTGATTGGCAGGACGACAAAATGCAAAAGCTAGAGTTTGAATACATGCGATAAAAAGTGGGCGCATATAAAAACATACCGAAATAACCGAATTAGAAGGTGGACGCCTATTAAATATATTGTAATACCCGTATTAGATGGTGGGTACTTGTAAAATATACTGAAATACCCGTATTAAAAGGTGATGCCTGTAAAATGTAATGAAATATCCGCATTAGAAGGCGGGCGCTTGTAAAAAGTATTGAAATACTCGTATTAGAAGGTGGGTGCCTATAAAATATAAAGGTGTGCACCTATGAAAAGTGATGAAATACCCGTATTAAAATGTGGGTGCTTATAAAATGTGCGGAAATATCCGCATTAAAAGGTGGGCGCCTGTGGAATGTAATAAAATGCTCACATTAGAAGGTGAGCGCCTATAAAATGTAATGAAATACCTGCATTAGAAGGTGGGCGCCTATAAATGTACTGAAATACCCACATTAGAAGGTGGGCGCCTATAAAATATAATGAAATACTGGCATTAGAAGGTAGGCATCTATAAAATATAATGAAATACCCGCATTAGAAGGTGGACGCCTGTAAAATATACTGAAATAGTCATATTATAAGGTGGGCGCCTGTATTTGAATTTAAAATGCCTGTATCTGGAGGCGGAAAACATCAGTATTTTTTTTTCATTTTTTTGTTTGTTTTTGTAAGAAATGTTGAAAAGTAAAAAAGACAGAATCACATCTTGACTTGAGTTGGTACCAACAATTAGTATTGTGCATAAGAATTTCACCGTCTTTTCTCAGCTAACCGAGATCAACATCATAATAATTCCTATAGTTTCAAGTGGTACCTCAAACATACCTAAGTGTCGAAACGATTTGTATATCTGTCCCTCATATTTCAAGTTTCCTCACCATAAAGAAAGTCCTAATTTTCACATATTTGAATATTTTAATTTTAGGACATTTTGGAAAGTACGACCACGCTCAGAAAGATATTTATGCCTGCAATTGTGATACCATAGGCTTGGCATTCATGTAAATCTCCACTAATGTGAGAACATTTAAAATGAAATCTTGTAGTCCACCAATGTAACGAGGACTGAGTTTGCCCTTCTTGCCAAATTTCATCACCCCTTTAATGGGTGATACTTTCAGAAGTGCTTGCTCACCAGTCTTGAATGTCATGTCCCTCACCTTGCGATCAGCATACTCCTTCTAACGACTTTGAGCCGCTAGAAGCTTAGCTTAGATGCTTCTTACCTTATCTTAAGCATCCCTCAATAAGTTAACCCCCAATGGCTCCACTTTCCCAGCTTCAAACCACCCTATAGGAGACTTGCATTCCCTCCCATACTAGGCTTCGAATGGTGCCATATCAATACTAGCATGGTAGTTATTGTTGTAGGAGAACTCACAAAGGGAAAGAACTTGTCCCAATGTCCCCCAAAGTCTATCACACATACCCATAACATATCTTTCAGCACTTGGATAGCCCTTTCTGACTGTTCGTCTGTCTGGAGATGAAAAGTTGTGCTGAAAGTGAGTTGAATACCCAACTCTTCATGCAATTTATCCTAAAATTTAGAAGTGAACTGCGTACCACAATCTGAAATGATGGAAAGGGACACCCTGTGCAGCTTTACTATCTCCTTCACATAAATTCTGGCCAACTGTTGTGTATTGTAATCTACTCTAACCGGAATGAAGTATAATGACTTTGTTAATCTGTCAACCACCATCCAAATAGAGTCATTTTTTCCCAAAGTCTTAGGAAGTCCCACCATGAAAGCCATGGCATTCTCTCCCACTTCCATTCAGGAATAGGCATTCTTTGCAACAAACCTGAAGGTCTTTGTTGCTCATACTTCACCTATTGGCAGTTTTGACACTTGTCTATATATTCAGTTATGTCTTTATTCATACACAGCTACCAATATAGCCATTTCAAGTCTTGATACATCTAAGTCACTCGAGGGTGAATAGAGTATCGTGAACAATGAGATTCAAACAGGATCTTTTGAATTAGTCTATCTACTTAGGGAACATAAATCCTTCCCCTAAACTGGAGTACCCCTCCTACATCTAGTGTTGAGTCTGGAGCCTTGCCCATCAACACCATCCCTCTAATTTCATTTAAGTATACATCCTCAAACTATTTGGTCTTAATCTCTTCTATAAAAGTGGGTCTTAGATCAACTCCAGCCATTATTTCACCTTTCTCTGAGATGCCTAGACTCATGAATCTGGCCTCCAAGGCCTGAATTTCTCTAGCCAAGGGCCGCTTAAGGATCCCCAAACAAGCTAAACCGCCCATGCTCGCCAGCTTCCGGCTCAATGTATCTGCTACCATATTAGCCTTGCCTGGATGGTATTAGATCATGAAATCATAGTGCTTAAGCAATTCCATCCACCTTCGCTACCTCAAATTGAAGTCCTTATGGATTAACACATGCTGTGAGCTGTGGTGATTAGTAAAAACCTCACATTTGACACCATACAAATAATGTCTCCTGATTTTTAGTGCAAACATTACCACTGCCAACTCCAAGCCATGAGCCAGATAGTTTCTCTCATGCACCTTCAATTGTCATGAAGCATAGGCTACAATATTCTTATCTTGCATCAACACAACACCCAAACCAGAATGTAAAACATCACAATAAATAATAAAATATTTATCTTCGATTGACAGGGTTAAAATTGGTGCTATGGTCAGGAGAGTTTTGAGCTTTTGGAAGCTCTATTCACACTTGTCAGTCCACTCGAATGGTACTTCCTTTTTAGTCAACCTGGTCAAGTAGGTAGCAATAGAGGCAAAGTTTTTTACGAACCGGCGATAGTAATTGGCTTGTCCCACAAAATTTCTAACCTCTGTCAAAGAACTAGGCCTAGCCCAATTCTTAATTGCTTTAATCTTTTGTGGGTCCACTATCCCTTCTTTTGAAATAATATGACTTAAAAAGGCAACTAAAGGCAATCAAAATTTACACTTAGATAATTTCGCATACAACCTCTGTCTTCCCAAAACTCCCAAGACAATTTGAAAATGATCTACATGTTCCTGTTCACTCTTTGAATACACCAATATATCATCTATAAACACTATCACAAATAAATACAGGAATGGTTTGAATACCCCATTCATCAAACTCATGAAATCTGCAGGTGCATTGGTCACCCCAAAGGACATTACTAAAAATTCATAGTGCCCATACCTAGTCCTAAAAGCTATTTTGGGCACATCCTCAGGTCTAATTTTCAACTGATGATATTCAGACCTGAGATCAATCTTAGAGAAGACTGAAACACCTTGAAACTGGTCAAAAAGGTCATTAATACGAGGCAAATGGTATTTATTTCTGACGACGACCTTATTTAGCTATTGATAGTCAATGCACATTCTCATACTACCATCCATATTTTTGACAAACAACACTGGATCACCCCAAGGGGAAGCACTAGGATAAATGAACCCTTTGTCAAGAAGCTCTTAAATTTGAGCCTTAATCTCTCTCAACTCCACCGAAGCCATATGATAGGGAGGAAAGGAAATTGGATGCGTACCCGGCTCTAAATTAATGTAGAAGTATATATCTTGGTTAGGAGGCATA
The DNA here is from genome assembly GCF_947179165.1 of Solanum dulcamara. NCBI lineage: Eukaryota > Viridiplantae > Streptophyta > Magnoliopsida > Solanales > Solanaceae > Solanum > Solanum dulcamara. The sequence goes on from NC_077247.1 coordinate 38,142,017, forward strand.
CCAGGCAAGTCTGAAGGAAAAACCTCTGAAAATTCACACACTACTGGAATAGACTCAATAGAAGGAGACTCTACTTCCACATTCCGGATATGGGCCAAATAGGCTAAACAACCCTGCCCCACCATTTTTTTTAGCCTGGAGAAATGATATGACCTTAGATAGCTTAGGCTTATACACCCATTCCCACTCTAACCTTTCCTTCCCCAAGATCTCTAGAGGCACAGTCTTTGCATTGTAATTAAGTACCACAAAGTAGGGGGAAAACCAAGTCATGTCTAAGATCACATCAAAATTCATCATGTCTAGGATCACTAAGTCAACCCAAGTCTGGTATCCCATAAACATAATAGAATAAGAACGATACACATGGGTGACTATGACTGACTCTCCAACAGGGGTAGAAACATGAATAGAGGCATCCAATATATGACACAATGCATCAAAACACAAGGCATATCTTATAGACATATAGGAATACATGGAACCCGAATCAAATAAAATAGTAGCCATCCGATCATAGACAAGAATAGTATCTCTGATAACCGCGTCAGATGCTGCTACCTCGATTTTGCCCAGGAATGCATAAAACTGAGCCCGGTCATCTTGACTGCTCCTTCACCTGCACTACTACTGCCTTGGCCCCTACGATCTCTCAAATTTCCTCTTCTCTCACCTTATGGATGTCCTCTGCTATTGTTCTCTCTGACTGCTAGGACCACTGCTCAGGTCTACTTGGGTGTTGAAATTGTCCCGCAGGGTGAGGGCACTCACTCCGTATATGGACCAACTCTCCAAAGTTAAAACAACCGCGATTAAAAGATGGGCGGCTACTTGGGAATAATGTTCCTTGACCCTTATGGGCCTGATGTTGCTTTGTAGTACCTGAAAAACTGCCAGTAAAAGCGGATAGTGCTGACTAAATTGGCCGGGCAATAACCACCGGCATGCCTGACCTTCTAAAATAGGATCCTTGGAAGTTACCTATATTCTTGGACCTTTTAGCCAAAGCCTTGCTTGCCCATCCTTTCCTCACACCTTCAACTTTTTAAATAAAGTTTATGACTTTGTTGAAACTTCTACCGAACAAAGTCATATGAACAGAAAGTACCTGTAACTCAGGGTCCAACCCCTTCACAAACAACCTGATCCTCTCCTCCTCAGTAGTAACCAGCTGAGTAGAGTATGGAGATAGTACATGAAATTTGGCCTCATAACCAGCCATTGATAACCCTCCATGCTCAAGGGTCATAAAGTCATTCTTCTTCTTGTCCCTCAGGGTATGAGGCACTATGACAATATTTATTATTAGGTATTAATTTTATATGTTAAGTGGCGAAGTCACGGGGTTATGGCCTTGTTACTTTAGGTTTTGGAGTGCTAAACTATCAGCAGGAGTAGAAAACTGTGGCAATGAAAAAAATTGTACTTCTCTAAAAATAGAGCATGGAATTGAGCCCAAGTGAGTAGGGCAACATAGGCAAATGACACTCCATATAGGCCCTCCACCAATTCTTGGCCTCTTCTTGCAGCTGGAAAGTCACTAACTCTACTCCATGTTGATACACTATGCCCAACTTATGTAACCTCTCATAGCAATCTAGAATAAATTCGTAGGCATCCTTATTTTCATTACCCTGGAAAACTGGAGGTTTGAGCTTGAAGAATTTGGTGAGCATGTCATGCTCAATACCAGTCATCATCACAGGACCTATTAGTGGCCTGAAGATCGCATTTGTGCCTATCACTTCATTTGTTGGCTGATCTACAAAAGCAAAAGGACGATCAATAGGATCTGGTGCTGCGGGCATGATGGGAATGGCGTCAATGCCAGCTAGCCCACTTAAGAATGTCATAACCTGCTAGGCCAATATTAGATTCAGAGGAGGAATACCAGCAGCCTCAGTTCGGTTATCCTCCTTTTGTTTTGCCCGCTCCTATTCCTCTCCAGCTCCTACCTCCCCCTCAAACTCATTATGGGGAGCCGAAGGGGCCTCACCTGCCAACACCTCCTCAAAAGGGACCTTTACTTTGGCAGATGCTGCCTTTTCTGTACCCCTGACTCGCCTACCTCTCCTTCTTTTCCCTCTGCCACATCTTCGAATGGCTGGCTCTTCCTTAGGCTTAACTAAAGTTGCTGGCCTGACACCATTGTAATGTGTGTTAACCATCCGCGGAAGAGAGAGTGAAAACCATTAGATACTAATTTGGATCACTAGATACTAATTGGAACCAAGTTATAGCACGAAAGAAGAAAGACAGTGAAACTTTTCCTAAAATCTTGTACCCTCTCGAAGAAAAGTACAAATATCTCCGTATCATTCCACAAGACTCTACTAGACTCGTTTTGATAAGATGAGATCAACGAACCTAGGCTCTGATACCAACTTTTTCATGACCCCAACCTGCCGTGACTAGCACCCACAATACTTATTCTAGTTGAAGAACCATTTCTAAGCCCAGCTTATCAAACTTTAGGAGATAACAGTTAAAGACTTGCAGAAGCAGGAATAATCCAAAAATAATGCTGAGTTCTCACAAACTCAGCCAACCATGTTAATAACAATGAAAGGCAGAGGTACACACATCCTAGAAAACTGAAAATCATCATACCAAAACTCTAACTAATAAGTCTAGAACATGAGTCAACTCCAAATAGAAACAAGTAAATAAATAGAAATATTATCTAAATATCTGAGTCCCGGAAGATGGATTGAGATTAATGGAAAAGTCCACGGCAGCATAACAGAATAGCTCACCCTTAGACTTTGAAAAACCTCTAATATTCCAACCGAGGTCTCTTTACAATTGGCTGAATAAGCCTTATATTCAACAAAAGGCAGAGCAAGAGTAGTATCAGTACATAAAATAATGGTGTACTGGTAGGATCACGCAGTTAGCTAGTAAGCAGATCAAAGACAAGTAAATTTCAACATAATAGGCATATACATATACATAATAAGTCAACCGCATCTCAATATTATAGCTCAATGTCTTCCACATGCTACAAATTCACACAAAGAACCTACAAATAGTCAACTTTGTGCCGAAATATGACACTTGATCCAAGTATGTATTAGAACGTGACACCCGATCCAAATACATATCGAAATATGACACTAGATCCAAATACATGTCGGAACGTGACATCCGATCTAAATTACGTGTTGAAATATGACACCCTATCCCAAGATAACACAATCACAAGAACATTTAATGTTTACAATATTTATACCACCAAGAACAGGTTCATCACAATAACAGGCCAGCAAGTGATCATTTCACATATAATCTAGCATGTTTCCCTATTCATATACACACATACATATCATGAAGCAATTTAACAAGTATATGAAACACATATGAAAAATAAGACCATCACCTACCTCAAATTTAAGCTTTCAAAACCTTACAATGCAATACCTTCCCTTTCCGGTTTGTTCTTCGTTTTCTTGGTCTAGAAACATTAAATACATAGCAAGAATTAATATAATGTCCTAACTATTAAGAAATACAACATAATTTCATTTCCTAGGCTTAAACCAAGATCCTAACCTTATCCTAGGCTATTTCCACTATAGATTTTTAGTTCAAACCCTCCCCCAATGATTATCACCCATACTTCTAATTTCTAAGGATCAAAGTATGAATCTAGGGAGTAAAAACCTTACTGTAAGCATGGAATTCCATAGAAAATCAATGGAAATTTCCTTAGGTCGCCTCTTGGGGTTTTAGAAACTAATTCTGGCAAAAAACATCATTTCTGATCTTTTTCATGATTTAAGTCGCGACTTTCTCACTCTGACAGGATATGCAGGAACAGTGAGCTCGGAGTTTGTGCTCAAGCCCCCATTTGACAATACACCCCCTTTCAAAGACGTATTAAAATATATCTCTCATATAAACTTTAATTTCAAAAGTTTTACTCGTCCAAATGTGATTCTACGAAGCCGTAAATGCTCCTATCGCCTTGGTTATCCGCCTGTCTAATCAAATTATAAATTTTACCTCCGTCATTCACGTGATTACCCTAGACATTACCTAACTTAGAATTCGTCTAAGTCTAGCCTAGACTCAAATTTTTTGAAGTTATTATCCTAAATTTTCTGGCCCAAAATCCTTCCACATTGACCTATCCCTAAACAAAGGAAGCAAGTCATTATACCATGGTAGTGTGAAAGAACTGGTTCACCCTTAAACTCTGATCAACTAACGATCTTCTATGCGACGTCTCTTAACAGTCGCTTCAATATTCCATGTACTCAACAAAGACAGAACAAGTGCAATATCAATACACGAAGATAACGGTGTATTGGTAGGATCATGTGGCTAGCCAGTAAGTGAGACATGAATAAGTAATTACAGCATAGTAAACACATATATACAAAACATCTTACTATTTATCATCTCATAACTAGTACTTAAACATACTCACAGATTAACTGTCCTAATTATCCTACAATTTTAATAAAGGGTCCTCTCATGAGACCTACAAACACTTGTTAGTGTGTCAGAATGTGATATTCGGTCTAAAATTGTATCGGAATATGACACTTGATCAAAATATATGTCAGAACATAATATTGTATCATGTTATATTTAGAAACGTGACACCCAATCCAAGCATACACAATCAACCAGAAATATAGTGATAGTTCAACAATCATATCTACCAAGAAAGTTTCATTACAAGCTATAAACAATAAACAGTCATTTCACTTGGTTCATTTCATCTTTTCCTATTCACATACATATATGCATACAATGGAGAAATTAGCAATCACATATAACACATACAGAAATACAAAACTATTAACTACCTTGAAACCAAGCTTTTGACAACTCTAAACTGCTGGAGCTTTCTTTTTCCAATTTCGTTCGGCTTCTTTTTAGTCTAAAAGAGTCACATACATACAAAGGATCAATACAATGACCTAATTCACATTAATTATAACACAATTCCCCACTTAGGTCAAACTCATGATCCTAATCTCCTATCTGGGGCTATTTTCCACTATTAGTTTTAGGCCAAAATTCTCCCCCAATGATCACCAACTATAATTCTAGGTTTTAGGAATTGAAATACGAATTAAGAGAGTAATAATCTTATCTTTGGAAAAATGATCAAAAGTATCTTGGGCCGCTTCCTTACTTCTTAAGAACTATTTTTATGTAGAATACCTTTTCTGGGATTTATACCCCAATTTAATCTGCGTCTGTCCCGTCATAGATGAACCATCCCACTTTGGTGGGATATGCAGAGACAAAAAGCTTATAATTTTTTGAAGTTACTATCCGAAGTTTTTCTGACCTGAAATCCTTTCCCATTGGCCTATCCGTAACGACGGGAGCAGATCGTTACAGATTCCAACAGAAAAATAGCACAATTTCATCAACAAAATCAAGTCAACCCACAAATATATAATAAATTTATAAGCTAAAATATGAAATGACAATAATCATTAAAGATCAGAACATCACAAAATCAATTTTAAATGTAAAATAACGGACACAACGTGCATAATTCAATAAAAATAATATAATAATAGTTCAACATAGAGGGTAATATGGCAAAACATAACATAGAAACAATCAATCACTTTAACACAACATTAGTCCAAAATCGTGAAAATAGTAGCACAAAAAATAAAAAGGAATTAAAAAAACTCACAACTACAATAACATGATAAAATGGAGCAAATATGTGCTATCGTAGTTTGACTATGAACAGATTCCAACAATATCAGTGATTAGATAAAATATAAACAAGAAAAAAGGAGAGTTTGAGAAGACTGTACAGTGGTGTCGTTGGCCGTTGTTTCACTGGAGTTCATAGATTCAGGTTGTTGGTTCATCGGAGCTTCTTACTCATTGATTCATCATCAATTTGGAGCTATTGATGGCTGATGGAGTTTTTGAAGAGGAAGCAAAAAGTGTCTAGTTCATGGTTGTTCAAGCTCGAAGCTCACTAGCTCACCGATGATGACAATGTGGAATCGAGAATACTAGAATTTTACAGTGGGGGTTCGTCGGCAGTGATGAGGAGATCAGAGTTCGCGATGGTTGCCAGTTTGCAGAGCCTCACCAGATATATTTCGATGATGGTGGTTGTTTATGGTGATGGGTTTCTGGTTGTAAAAAGGAAAGGAATGGAGGTTTCGGTGGTAAGCTGGAGCTTGTTTGTTGCTCCAATTGTATAGGGGAGGTGGACTGGTTAGGTGTGGTTGGAGAAGAAGATTAAAAATGGGTGTGGGGTTTTGGGTATTAAAGGGTTCTTGAAAAGAAACTCCAAATATTTTAATATTTTTTTAAAACATTATACCACTTATCTAGAAATATATGCAGCTGGATTATTGATAAAGATCAAGAAAAGTCAATTGTGTGGTAGGTGCAATTTTAATTTAATTTTATCTTTTTGTGATGATGTGCATAGATTGAGGAATTCTGTGGTAGGTGGCCATGTGCATTTCATTAATGGAGAAGAAAGTCAAAAAAAATGGTGTGGGGCCGATTTCTTTGAAAAGAAGAGGCCCCCCTTTTATAAAATTATGGGCTCAAAATTATGGGTCAAAAATTATAAGTTAATTAAATATTCGAATAATTTAATGTATGTCTGTGTTTAATAATATTAAAATAAATAAGAACAAATATAACAAATGGCATATAAAAATACAAATTAATGAACTATGATAAAAATAGCTATAATTGAAATTAAAAAAAACAACCTCAATGCCAACACTACCAGTTACTCCTACGATCCGTAGGAGTTCCTACGACTCATAGGTTGACTCGTACACATAGGCACAACTCACTTTTCTCAATCTTTCTTATAGTCCTCAAACTAAGCTAGGCTAGAATAACACGGAGTATTACAATATATCCCCCTTGGGATCATTCATCCTCGAATGAAGACTAAGCTATGGGTTTTCTCAAGGAACCAGTACAATCAAGACTCAAATACTCAATCAATCAATGAATCACTACACGAATTCAAGGATACACATCATATACTCAAACTCAGAAGGAACTTCAAATCAAATATAGGAAAAGGAAATATTACCATATCCTCTTCAGCTTTCCATGTAGCCTCTTCAACAAACTAATTCTACCATACAACTTTGACGGATGCTACCTCCTTGATTCTTAATTTACGAACCTGGCGATCAAGAATCTGAACTGGAATCTCTTCATAACTCTTTCACCCCAACGCTCTTAGTCAGGACAACAAGAGATAGATCTCCCAAATATTTCTTGAATCAAAGAGATGTGAAACATGGGATAAATAGTTGCTAACTCTTGGGGCAACTTCAATTCATAGGCTACGTTACCAACCCTCTTCACAATCTGATAAGGACCAATGTATCGGGGACTAAGCTTCCCTTTCTTTCCAAATATCATCACACTCTTCATAGGTGAAACTCTCAGGTATATCCATTCATGCACTTCGAACTCTAAATCTCTCTTCCTAACATCAGTGTTGAATTTCTGGTGACTCTGCGCAGTTTTCAACCTCTATTGCATGATCTTTACTTTCTCCATAGCTTGATAAACTAAGCCTGGTCCAATCAACTTAGCCTCACCAACTTCGAACCAACCGATCGGCGATCTATATCTTCTCTCATACAGAGCTTCATAGGGAGCCATTTGAATGCTCGAATAGAAGCTATTATTGTATGCAAACTCAATAAGAGTTAAATGATCATCCCAATTACCTTTTAAGTCGATAACACAGGCTCTCAACATATCCTCTAAAGTCTGAATCATACGCTCTGCCTGGTTGTCTGTCTGCGAATAAAAAGAAGTACTAAGGTTCACTCTTGAACCCAAACCTTTCTGGAATGACTTCCAAAATTGAGAAGTGAACTGGACTCCCCTATATGAAATGATAGACAAAGGAACTCTATGCAGTCTAAAAATCTTTCTAAGATATAGTTTGGCATAATCTTCTGCGGTGTCCGTAGTCTTAACTGGTAAGAAATGGGTTGATTTGGTCATTCTATCCATAATCACCCAAATACAGTCATGTTGTCTGCGGGATCGTGGTAGACCTATAATAAAGTCCATATTTATTATCACCCACTTCCATTCTAGAATCTCAATATTCTAAGCTACTCTGCAAGTCTCTGATGCTCAACTTTAACTTGTTGGCAGTTTGGACATTTAGACATAAACTCTGTTGTATCTCTTTTCATTCCACTCCATCAATATACCTCTCTCAAGTCATGGTACATCTTGTTTGAACCTGGATGGATGGAATACTTGGAATTATGGGCCTCTAAGATTATCCTCTCTCGAATGACATCAACACTAGGAACACACAATCTTTCTTGATACCTCAACACCTCATCTCCCCCTTTGGCAAAAGCCATTACCTTCTACTTATGCACATCATCTTTCAGTTGGAGGAGAATGGAATCTTGATCTTGCTTCTCTTTCACCTCTGCAACTAGAGATGATTCAGCCTCATTCCGAACAATAGTACCACATTTACTAGAGTCAATAAGTTGAACTCCCAAATGTCCAATTCTATACACCTCTTTGGCTAATTCTTTCTTTCCCTTTTCTACATGGGCGGTGCTCTTCATAGACAACCTGTAAAGAGCATCAGCAATAACATTAGATTTACCTGGGTGGTAGAGAATGCTCACATCATAATCTTTGAGCAGTTCAAGTCATCTCCTCTACCTCAAGTTTAGCTCATTCTGTGCAAACACATATTGTAGGCTCTTGTGATTTGTGAACACATCGACATGAATGATATAAAGATAATGATGCCAAATCGTAAGAGCGAACACTACAGCTACCAACTCAAGGTCGTAAGTCGAGTAGTTTCTCTCATGAATCTTAAACTATAAGCTATCATTTTTCCTTTCTGTATCAACACACATCCCAACCCAACTCTAGACACATCACAGTAGATAACAAACCTATTTATTCCCTTAGGTAGGGATAACACAGGAGCAGTGGTCAATCTTGTTTTCAACTCTTAAAAACTCTTCTCACAAGCATCTGACCATTGAAACTTAGCCTTCTTCTAAGTTAGCTTAGTCAATGGTGAAGATATAGATGAGAACCCTTCAAAAAATCTACGATAGTAGCCGATCAAAGCTAAGAAACTTTTTATGTCAGTTGGGGATGTAGGCCTCGGCCAATTCTTTATCGCTTTAATCTTTTGTGAATCAACTCATATAGCCTCTCCAGATATAATATGGCCTAGGAATGCCATAGAAGCAAGCCAAAATTTACACATTGAAAATTTGTCATATAGCTACCTATACCTGAGAGACTTAAGGACAATTCTGAGATGATTAGCATGATCCTTCTCACTCCTCGAATAGTTCAATATATCATCTATAAATACAATCACAAATGTGTCCAAATACTACTTGAGCATTCTATTCATCAAGTCTATAAATATTGCAGGAGCGTTGGTCAAACCAAAAGGATATAACTAGAAACTTAAAGTGACCATACCTGGTTCAAAAAACAGTCTTTGGTATGTCACATTCTCTCACTTTCAACTGGTGGTAGCCTGATTTGAGGTCTATCTTTGAGAAACAAGTGGCACCCTAAAGTTGGTCGATAAGATCACCGATCCTCGAAAGAGGATACTTGTTTCTTATAGTAACTTTGTTCAGCTGACGATAGTCAATGCACATTCTCAAGGATCCATCTTTCTTTCTCATAAATAAGACAGGAGTGCCCCAAAATGAGATACTTGGCCTAATAAAACCCTTATCTAGGAGATATTTAAGCTGCTCTTTCAACTCTTTCAACTCGGAAGAAACCATTCTATATGGCAAGATAGAGATAGGATGCATATCGGGAAGAACATCAATTTCAAAGTCAATCTCTCTATCAAGAGAGACTCCGGGCAGATTCTTAGAAAATACTTTAGGATACTCATTTACAATCGGGACAGACTTAAGAGTAGGAAACTCAACACTATCATCTTTAACTCTAACGATGTGATAAATACATCCTTTAGAGATCAACTTTCTGGCCCTAAGGTAGAAAATAAATTTATCCTTAAGCACAACAAGACTACCCTTCCATTCTAAGACAGGCCCATTCAGAAAACTAAACTTAACAATCCAAGTTCTACACTCAACAGAGGCATAACAAGCATATAGCCCGTCCATGTCAAGAATCACATCAAAATCAACCATTTCCAACTCAACTAAGTCAGCCATGGTATTCTTGTGATAGATAAACACCTCACAATTTTTATAAACCCTCTCAGCTAAGATAGACTCACCAACAAAAGTTGATACACTAAAAGGTTCAAGAACACACTCAGGAATTCTATCAAATCTACTAGCCACATAAAGAGATACAAAGGATAAAGTGGCACACGAATCCATCAAAACATAACAATCAAGAGTGAAGACTCGAATCATACCCATCACAATATCTGGGGAGTTATCCTGATCCTGGCGACTACCCATAGTATATAGATAATTTGTACCTCCGCCTATACCTGAAGTAGTACCCCTCTGATTACTCTAGCCGAGGGTGCTATGGTAGAGGACTGGGATCTTTTTCCCCAAGCCGGACACTTTCTCTAAAAATGACCCACTTGGACACATTTGTAACAACCATTCTTTCCCTTTCTACACTCTCCTAAGTGGAGCTTACCGCATTTGTTACAAGGAGGCTTTTCCTTCGAACCTTGAGTTACACTAGCCTGGGATTAAGAACCCTGGGCTATGGAATTATGGTGACTCTGTCCCTGCAGATCATACCTGTTATGCAATACAGGTGCACTTGCCACTGATGGAGTATAGTTGGAAAACCTCTTCTGAAAGAAAGATCTGTTTCCCTTACTCTGCCTCTCTTCATTTTCATGCCTAGATGACTTTGCCTTCTTGCTCAAGTGATCCTTCTTGTGTTTCCTCTTATCATCCTCTACCTGCTGAGTACACACCATCAACTTGGAAATATTCATGTAAAAAATCAGTAGTGATGTTTTGCACTCCTTCTTCACATATTTTCCCAATCCGAATACAAACTTCCTCATTTTAGACCTTATATCTGGGACCATCTCCAGAGCATATGTAAACAATTAAATGAACTTCAGACTACACTCATTCACTATCAGACTCTTTTGCTTTAAATTCACGAACTCTTCCATTTTTGCCTCCCTCAATTCTCTGGGAAAGAAGTGGTCAAGAAAAGCTCCCTCGAACTCATCTCAGATAGCAGGCTCCATATCTTCACCTCTACTTTCTTCCTATTGATTGTATCAGATATTTGCCACATCCTTGAGCTGATAGGAAACTAACTCAACCCCCTCAATCTCAGTAGCATGCATAGCTTTCAATATTTTTCACTTCTCGTCAATGAAACTTTGGGGGTCCTCCTCAACCTTAGAACCCGTAAAAAAGGTGGATTCATCCTCAAAAAGTCTTGGATTCTCACTAAAGCTGACTGCTCTTGAGAATTAGAGCTGGGATCCGGTGAACTCTAGTTACCCCTATGCCCAACTATTAGTTGGGTGAGCATAGTGATGGCATTTCTGAACTCAACTTCTGAAGTCGGAGCTGGATGAGTAGTAGGCTCTTGTGGTGCCTCAGAAGACCTTGCAGTTCATCCCCTAGTTCTCACTCCAGATATTGGGGGCATCTCAAATTACAGAACCTTAGTATTGACGGCGTTTCTCTGACTGGTGGTGCATTTAGGAGGCATTATCTTCAAATATGTAATGCACTAATTAGGGAGGAACTTTTAGAGTTGAACTCTTTTGAATGAACTCAGGATATGAAAAAGTGAAACAATTTCTAATGTTTTATAGCTTCTTGATTATACACCCATAAGCAAGACTCTACTAGACACGACTTCATAGACTCCCTTGGACTCTTGAACTTTGTGCTCTGATACCAAATTTGTCACACCTCTAGAGGGTACCGTAGACGTGGCTGGCACTCGAAGACCATTATTTGTCCTCAAGCAAACCACTTAGTCCAATCGCACTTTTATTCAATCATATTCTATCAGCGGAAGACTCACTTATCAAGAAACTACTCATAATCTATCAAGTCCAATCAACAGGCTAGTATGAAAGAACTAGTCAAATGTGATACGAATCAACAACATTACTGTCTAGTCTATGAAGCCTCTATCAACCATCTAAATGGTGCCAATGATAGGTTCATGGCTATCTCTAATCAAATGAACAAAACTAAACTCAAAAGCTAGAAAGATAATTGTGGAATCCTCTAGAAGTAGGGAGGACTCACCAATCAGCTAGATATGGATAGACCCTTAACGATGCGCCTGTTGATGATCTCTATTACCTGTCTCTGCATCATTTTATGATACAAGCTCAAATAGACGTCACTACATAAAATGTACGAGTATGTAAAAAAGCATAATGAAACATACGTCAAGGTAGAATCAAATCAACTCAAAATCTCAAATTAGAAGAATGAACAACTTAATCAAGATTTCCTAAGTCTAAACAAAAATAAGATTTAGACAAAGACCAATCAAATACAATCCAATCCATTCTAATCCAATACAATCCAAATCAGAGTACTATCAAGACCTATATGGGAGTTTCTCTTATTCAACAACCATCACTTATGAGCCAGTGATAGTACAATAAGCCGACGTCGTTGCCACATTCGTCCTTACCTTGCCAGGGTAAGAACGAATTAAAAATAATGGATCCATAATCAATCAAGTTTTATCATGTCAGGACAATAATTTGAAAAACATCCGACTTTAACGGTTCAATCCTCTCCTATGTTTGGCGACGTAGTTATTGGGTTCGAGTTATTACTTACTCTTACCCAATTCGATGCTCGATACTCCTCCCAAGACTCAAGCTTATAAGATAATCAATCTAAATCAAACCAAATTAGTAATTATCTTTTGGACTCTTTCCAACTCATTCATTCTATTAAATCAATCTTTTCATCCAATCAATTTTCCAATTATTTGGTTAAGAGAGGTTTTAGACAATCATTTATGACAACGTTCAGGACTATCAATTTGTCTTTACTATCAATACTATCATCACACTCACATTCCAATCACAATCATACATTCACAATTCAAGGCTCTAGACTCAATCTGAAGATATATACTATTCAATATCAATTAACATGCTAATAGGGTTTAAGTAAACAAGGAATCCAAATCCTGTGTTCAAGGAATTAATTTATAGAAAATCAATATTTCATCAATGATCAGTAAGAAAAAACATGTATATTTTTAAGACAAGAACTTCTCAAAAATATAATCATGGGGACTCAATCCGTACATAATCAATCTATAACTATCATGGACACATGGAGGAACAAAATCCATATTTTAATTCAGACTTACATACTTGGAACGAAAAACAATCAAGAATTCGAAGACCTTGCTCGAAGAACTTGAACCCTAGTCTTTCTCCTCTTCTCAAATCCTTGCTCTCAAATAATATAAGTGATAATGAGAGTATTTTGCGTACTAGGTACTGATAAGAGACTTAATTTAGTCCTAAACTGTTAGGGTTTTAGTTGGGGAAGGGTGGGAAAAGACATAAATACCCTTCATAAAAATCAACTCTGCCGTCTACGGATCAGTTCTACGACTCATAGATACTTCCACGGGTCGTAGAAGACCAGTCATAGAACTGGGTTGAAGTCTATAAACGTTGCTATGAGTCAAGTATACGACTCGTATAAATGGTACGAATAACCCTTCTCGTCTTGTCAACAATCTCAGACACTGAATCTCTGAGTCTCTGAATATCTTCTACGAGTCATTTCTACGACTCGTAGACTCTTTGACGAGTCATCGACTTCACTTGTAGAAGTGACTTGGAGTCTTGAATTTTAGGCTAAGTGTCAAGGGTCTCTACGAGTCATTTCTATGACTCGTGATCCTTTTTACGGATCATTTTGTCAACTCATAGTCAAAGTACTGAGGCTTATATTTTTTTTTAAGAAGTTAGATCTCGACCCCACGACTCATTCTTACAGGTCGTCGACTTCTCTATGAATCGTCAATAGCTAGTAGACTCACTTCTAGACTTTTCCAGATTTCAAACTTCAATTCCAACACTACGAGTTAGTCCTACCATACGTAGGAGTTCCTACGACTCGTAGGTTGACTCATACACATAGGAAAAACTCATTTTTCTCAATCTTTCTTATGTTCCTCAAACTTAGTCTATGCTAGAATAACACGGGGTGTTATAACAACAATTGACAATCGATTAATCATCCAGACTCCATGCCCGAAGGCCTAGGCATGAAATCTCCCGTCAATCTACATTATATTAAGCAATGGAAATTAATTTATACTACTCAATTGAGAAACCTAACCTACCTGGGCTCCAAGCAATTGTAGAAGGGATTATAGCACAATCCCTGACTTTCGAAAGGAGAATCAATGGAGATTGCTTGAAATTTGTGGGTTGTAGCCTTCCTTGCGTTAGGAATCTCTTCTCCCTTTCTCTCCAACGCTAGAATAGCTTCTTGGGGGTTTCTAGGGCAACCCTCATCTATTTTGGCACTTAGGAGAAGAATGAGATAATAAGAAGATGCCTCATTTACATTCGGGTCCGTCGGATCCCGCTCTAGCAGCCCAAATCCCACTCTGGCGGCCCGACACGGATAGTGCTCAGTAAAATGGGCATAACTTTTTACTTCGAATTCCAAATGAGGCAAATTTGGTGGCGTTGAAAAGAAGACTCATAGACATTTAATTTGATAGTTCATGGGCCATCTAATTCTTTATAGACTGAGAGTTATAGTCGTTTGAAGTTGAAGTTGACCCTAATTTAAACTCAAGTCTGAAACTAAATCGAAAAGATACTTTCAACTTAACTTTGAGATATGAGCATAGTACGACCTTAATTCATAGCTAATGCATTCGCATACCAAGGAATTGATCCTAGTCTTATGATGAATGAGATTCGTATATATTTACCGCAGATATTTTTAGTAACGACGAGATAGGTCGTTACATATAATCTGAGCATTTTTAATTCCTTTATTTTGCTACAGTGAAGTATTTTTGATCAACGCAACATAACAATATTAAAAAACGAACGTCAGAGATAATTTTTCTAATAGTCCAAATCTCAATTGAACAGTGCTATATTGTTCTTGATTAATGCACATTTTAATTTGTTTCCTTTTGCCTTCTTCATTTCCTAGAATTAATATAGGAATAGTTATTTATATCAATTGACAACACTGTAAAACATAACAATCTGCGCCCCACTCGAAAATAATAATTATGTCTCTTAAAGGCTGTAACAAAATTGCCGTAAAGTGCGACAACACAATCATAAAAGAGCAACCAGAATGGACCAAAACATGCAACAAACAATTCTTCAAAGTGTTGCAAGTAAATGCAGCATTTGGCATAAAGAATGCAACAATAATTGGCCTAAAAAGACACTCATGCTCTTAGGTCTTACCTAGCTCATATGTAGTGATTTTTCATGGAAGCAATTCAAGGTGAGAAGTCAACAAATCAGCCTTGAAATATTGCTACCAAATATCAGGTCGACAAAAATTCGACCCATCGAATTGAGAACTCTGATTTAAAAAATTCGAGGTCGATAAAAAGATTTTGCATACGAGGTCAAAAGTAAAACAATGACCGATGTTGCACATATCAAAGCAAGGGGAAAATAATTACAACTGATCTAGTTATACATATGAAATCATAACATGTATTGAACATTTAATTGTTGCATATTTTTATACAAATTGTATAATTGGAACCAGATTAAAGGTGTGTATTTATATGCTGAGTATGTGTGTGTGTTATTTGATTTTGATGTATCTCTAGTTTGAGATACAATGTATATATTCAAACAAGATTTGATGTATATATTTCTCTGTTGACTTCATTAAGTGTTATATATTGAGATACATAATGCATATTAAAAAAAGATTCAATGTGTATATCAAAAATAAAGCAAGAATTGATATTACCCGTATCAAAGCAAGGAAAAAACAGTGACAAACAAGTTAGTCATATATGATATTGTACATGTGTTGCATGCATATTTTCATACAAATTGTATATTGTGAACCAAATTCAATGTGTATATCTATGTGTTGAATTGTATGCGTGTTGATTTCGAAATATCTCTAAATTAAGATACAAAATATACATTGAAACAAATTCAATATGTATATCTCTATATTGACTTCAACAAGTGTTGCACATTGAGATACTTGGTATATATATTGAAAAAAAGTTCAATGTATATATCATATTATGTACAGGAAAATGTGTATCATTTTATGTACAAATATAGTGAGGTTTAAAAGTTACTACTTTTCTTATGGATAAATAGAAGAGATGGTGTATATCATAAATTCTACAAATATGTATTTCACTTTGTTTAGTTGAAAATGGTGTGTTTTTATATAGAATTTTCAAAATGATATAATACACATAATGTATAAATTAGAAGTAGATGGCAGAAAAAATCTTGTGTACATTATTATAAACATGATGTATACATCAGAGGAAGATGACAAAATTTTCTTATGTAAACTGATATACACGTGATTTATACATCAGACATAAACATGTATAGTTACCATAATTGTATGTTTGAGGTACGGATGTTCACGGGTCGGTTCGGGTCGATTATTGGTCAAAATTAAAACCAAATCAAATTAATCGGTTTTTAAATATTTAAACCGAACTAAATCAAAAATAATATACATTTAGCGGTTTGGTTGTTATTGGTTTCGGTTTGGTTATTCGGTTATTAACTATGCATGAAAATAAAAGAACCGATTCATTCAAAAGGGGAAAAAGACAATAATTCATTCAAAAAGAAAAATAGTTAGAACGATTGGCATTACAAAATTTTCGATCACTAAATTTACCGTAGATAGAGCTTTAAAATTCATCACTTTGGCCTAGACAAAAAAGAGACAGTAGCATTCCTAGTTCCACCAAGAACTGTCATAGACACTCATATACATGAAACTAATAAAATAAATGCTCTCATCTTAGGCATTTTTGCTTTCACAAATAAATTATAACTAATTTTTTATGAATCTATATATATATAAGATATATAAAATTATTCATGAAAATAAATATATTATGTATGTATAATTATAATATATATGTACATAATGTATCGGTTCGGTTTGGTTATTTCTTCGATTTTGAACAAAATCAAAATCAGACCAAACCAAATATTATCGATTTTCAAAAATGTAAAACTAAACCAAATCATATCCAAATAAAATCAATTTGATTTAATTTTTTTGTTTGGATCGATTTTTTTTCAAACCTTGAACACCCCTAGTTTAAGGTAGTTAGCATCGTTTCACCTATTAAAACTAATATTTATTTGCAAAAATAATAATCTTTTTTATAATACGCTTAATATGACTAATGAAAATTAATGTCTTTTATTTATATCAATTGTCATTACTTTTTGGATTTACTCTACAATTTTTGATTGATCCAGCCATCAGATTCATGAATACACGTGTAAGCATATTTGATATACAATGCATAAAAAGCATGACTCATAAGGTACCTGTTGATTTTACAAAGACTTTAGATGGTATAAAGTCACTGATTTTTTTTTAAGTACAAAGTACAAAAACCCAACAATTTGGACACTAATTATATTCTATCTCGGAAGTTTTCCAAATTACAATAATTCTGAATTTTACAATCGCCTGATACGTAACAAAAAATACATAAGTTGTATGTATCAGGTGCTAAAACATAATGAAAGTTGTCATAGTTATGTATCAAACACATAACTATAAACCAGATACATTAGAAAGTGATGTATCTGAATATTAAGAGAGAGAGAGCGAGAG
This sequence comes from Solanum dulcamara, assembly GCF_947179165.1. Classification (NCBI taxonomy): domain Eukaryota; kingdom Viridiplantae; phylum Streptophyta; class Magnoliopsida; order Solanales; family Solanaceae; genus Solanum; species Solanum dulcamara. Next base: position 38,159,830 of record NC_077247.1, read on the forward strand.
AGAAGGAAAGAAGGAAATTTTTATAATTAATTCAAATATTAGAAATTCTTAGAGATTATGTTATCTTAAATTGTATAGTTAAAGTATGTTTTGCAAAATTAAATAGTCCCAAGGAATGGGTAGCCCTATCAACGTGGTTCACAAACTCAGAGGCCAAGTTTCGAGTTGGGTTATATTTTACTTGACGGGCCTATTCTTTTCCAAAAGACTCAATAACTAACACTAAGGTTGTCTACGACAATCAGAAGTCAATTTTTACCAAATAAGGTTGAGTTTACGTGCTGATAACTTCAGAAAGTTTTATTGATAACTTGTTAAAACTGTAAGTAATCTTTTTAATAGGTAAATTATATAAGTTTAAATCAAGTTCTTTACAATATTGTTAATATTTATAACTCAAATACATTAAGCTAAGTTTTTGTCATGACCAGGGGCAATATTAAGTTTATAGACCTATCAATTTTTCTTCAGTAGCAAATCCCCTCTAGAGCAGTAGATTTACTGTTTTTGAAAACTAGCAAGTTTAGTAATCAAGGACTATCAAGACTTTGGGCTCCCAATAATTCAATTATCTAAGCAATATATATCCATTGTATTGGTAGGTACTATGTGATAGATTATGTGATTCAATAAGTAATGATAGATTTAAAATTATTTTTCCTATTGTAGTTCTTTGTTGAAGATTGAACTTATCACAATATGCCAACACATCATGCTTTCATTCTCAACTTTTGCCTTAATTGGAATATATTAAAAGGATTATGTTATAGACGGATTTAGAATTACAAATTGTGGAGAATTATTATATTCAACATGACTATGATATATACATATACAAATAGAATTGGACATAGTTAGTGTGATTTTTCGTGGAATAGATAGTATGATATATACACATATAGTTAGCGTAAAAAATAATCAGTGTTCTTATAACTCTAAATTATTGATATGTCGAAATTTTATATGGAAGTACAAGTATGGGCTTATTCAATTTTAATAATAGACTAAAGGATTTTTAGCATCAAACCTATTGAAATTTTAAAATTATGGGTTCATATATATTATTAATTACAATTTTTAGTAAATTTCTCGTATAAATTATATTCCGCATCTAAAATATTACTACCGTCACATTGGACCCGCCCTAGACTTTGTAGTTTTTTTTTTTTTTACACTATATGTTGAATTTTATGGATTGTTTTTTGTGTGTTATTTTCGTATATTTTGGTGTTTCTTAATAAAAATTCCAACTTTGCCAGATATCCATACGAAACAAGTTTTGAAAATTGAGAACTTTAATTTTCTAGTAGACCTACGTACTCAACATATGAAAAAGGGGGTGTTAGGTGGGGATTGGGCATTCATAAATACTTGATTGCTTTAATTTCTTCATCATATATATGCATGGGCATTATATTGGTCCCCCCTAACTCTCTTTCCCATTTAATTCTTGAGTTTGACAAAGCAAAAAACACATAGTTGCATGGAATTGGTAAAGAAAACAAGTAACATTTAACTTACATCTCTGGCATTTTTCATCTCGTTGAATAGATCTCTGGCTATGTTTTGTTAGATCTCTTGAGGGAACTTTTAATTTTCGACAGTACCTACAATTTAAATTATTGTGTATTATTACTCTCAGTAAATTATTTTGTTCTAGAAATGTACAAACATAACATGATGTTTCATCCACTTGCATAGAGTTGATGTATAAGAAAGGAAAAGTCATCAGTCTCGAGGTTTTAGGGACCATTTAGGTAACATAATAGACTATACGGATGAGCTAGGACCACTTGTATTGACCTTATTTTTGGAACATATGTTTATTGAATTTTAGAATTATTAACATTTTGGCTAAGAATCTTCTTATCTAATAATTCCTTCAATGAACATATAATTGTTCTAATTGCTGTAAATGATATTAGTCCCCTGTATTTATGTTTCATGTAAGTTGAGGTAAATGAAACAAAAGCAAAGTAGGTCAACGAGGTTTTTGGTTTAGTTGTCATTTCTAAATATATATGTTTTGAAGCCTTCAATGCCCCAATGTGAAGTTCAACCACCTTTTATTCTAGTCCCTTTATTTGTAGTATTTTTGTGTTACCCGTCCTTTAAAATAAATATTAATTACAAGAGATTTTTAACGATGACAGTTTAATAATTACTATATCTATCCATTTATAATTAATTGCAAGATATCTCGTGTACTTTATATATAGATTTCCTAAAAGAGAATTACAATAAATAATTTGAGATAGAGGAAATATATTATACAACACACATCGGATATTATATGTATGAGAAAATGTTATATTTGCCCTTGTATACTCACAAATAAGTTATACTTGTTCTTTGTTATATTTTTTTTCAACATATTTGCCATGTACTCGTATTTATCCTTATGAAATTAAATTATTATTGTCTTCAACATATATATGATTTTCATCCAATTTTATAATCATATTTGTTCTTGTACTCTCAAAAAGTCATATTTAACTTTATTGTGTTAAATCCTCAAGTCCCTCCTTAATTTTTATATGTGGCACCTACTAAAAGTCGACATAACACCTTTCTTTTTCCACTTAAATCTACTAACTCATTTAAACCTTTTTAAACTAACCCACTAAAAAATTAAACCCAAAAATTTTAATGTTCATTTGTGGTGGATACGATTTCAATATTGGAATCTCGTCCAAATTAAAATCCAACTTATATTATTGTGTTAGGATAATAGTTGTACCAACAATTCTTGTTTATTGCATTGATTTCTAATTTGAGGCAATTATCTTACTTGAGAAAATGGCTAAAAGCCCCTCAACCTATTATCATTTTATCAACCACATATATATTTAGGAATCTTCAGAGTTCAGAGAAATTATGCAGGAATTGGAGAAGGAAAAAAAAGAAGTTTTTTTTTCTCCTGTTGTTCAGAGAGGAAGCACAGTAGTCCTTCACAGAGACTCCTCTCATTTAACATACACAAGAAATGGTTTAGGAGAAATACTAATCATTATATCCTTTTATTCTTTCATTCAAATTAAACATATAACAAATATATATTTATATTTGAATTGAATCCCGGATCTAATTCCTTCATAATACTACTTAAATTGTGGACCAAAATTTTGATTACCAACGCAATACATAGTGATGTAAACTAATAAAATGTAGTGTTACTAAAGTGTCCCGTTAATAGGGTTATTATCAAATTAGGTATTGGTAACTCGCCTTAAAAGTTAATTCAAAAGATTGAAAAATTGTTCAAGCCTTATAAAAAATCGTCTACATTTCTCGTCCTTCACCCATAAGGAACTCATTCCATTCACCAGTAATTGTTACACGGCATTTAATTTCCAATGGAATTAAAGTAGGTAAACTTAGCAAAACAACAAATTTAATCAGAGTTGTTAGTCCAAAATAGAAGTGCATGTAAGATTAATTAACACCACCAACTACACTATTAATATATACTCCCTCTATTCCATATTAACTGAATTTCTAGAGTTTTTTTCATTGTTTAAAATAGTTGAATCATTCAAAGTTCAAGAAAAATGTTTGAAACTTTTTTCATGTTTACCCTTTCAATTAATGAAATTTTGTAATTTCCTAGGAGTAAACTACACTACTTACAAAGTTATACTCCAATGAAAGACTACTTGTATTTATGATTTCACATTTAATCATTTTTATGATGCTAATTAAACAAAAAGGTAATAGAGGAAAATTTAATTCAAATTTTATTCTTAAATATTTTTTTTAATATTAGTACATTACCTTAAAAATTTAACTAATATAGAATGGAGCGAGTATAGAATATGCGAATAAATTTCTCATGAACAATTATGTTACGACGAGGAAGGGTCGCAAAAATAATCATATGATTCTGGACCAACCAGCATGCAGCACTAATGTACGAATCATTTATTGGAAAATTGGGTGGTCCTCTCCCTTCATTATTTGTGTAAAAATTTGTGATGTCAGTAGCTAATAGTATAAGAACAATAAAAGATTTTTGAACATATTATCCATTATTCTCTTTTCTTTTTTTCTGTGTCAATTTTATTATGGGGTTTATATGTGTATGACATGTGAATCTCGTGACTCTTGAACGTCTCTAGAATTTATTAATTAAGTACTATTGACTTATCGTAACTAGTTAATGAAGAAGAAGGTGCTATAAAGTTTGTTCGATTTTCGATTATCGATTAAAATTTTCTTGACTTAATTATCGAGCTCTCAAAAGGATTTGTATCATTATATATGTGTTATACAGTGAATTTTCAGCGACTAACTAAAAATATTAAAATTATTTTTAAATACACAAAATAAGCCAAAAAGTAGGTTGGGTTGAGGTGGGGGGCGGGGGGATTTATGCTGTTAGTTTGTGATTGGGCTTTGTGTGTGAGGCCCACATGGAGTGTTTCCACTTGAGGAAAATGAGCATAATTTGAGAACCCCACCAATTCCTTACCATTATAGGAAAGCTTTGCCTTTGGAAACAAACCCACCCCATGAATTGACTGATGGAAAGTAATCGTTTTGGGAATTTTGTGGATAGGATTGGTTTTTAAATTACTTTTAAAAAAACAAGTTAATTTTTAGTATTTTTTTCTTTAGCAATCGAACTTATGTCAGACGTAAATTTTTTGAAAATTGAAATCATGCCGAAGCATAACTTATGAAATAGTATAATATAAAAATATAAACTTGTACTATACTTAGTTTTTTTTAATTACGAGAGACATAGGTTAAATTCCACCACAAAATAGGAACATAAGTTCAACGGACTCAATTATGTGTGGTTGGGTACCAAAACTTTAATGAGGAAATTTTCAAAACAACAATATTTTAGTATTTAATAAGACTCTTTAGCTATATTTCAATATTTATTGAAAATGACAATATTTTAAGTTGTTATTTCGTCCGATTTTGTATTTTTTTAAAAAAATAAAAGAATACAACTAATAAATAACAAATTAGAGAAAAATATGGAGAGAATCTTTCAACTATGGTAATATTTCCTTGAAAATATTCATTTAGTTAGGTTTCCTTTTAGAAGAGCAAAACAGGAGACTCAGTTCTCTCTTTTCTCTCTTCCTCCATTAACGAGCTTAAATCATCTTTCCTAACCTCTATTAATGAGATTCAACTCTTGTATAATGTAATTCGATTGATCAAGTTTGTGTCTAAAAAAGGAGATTTATACTGACAAATTAAAATTGTGTTAAAATCAATCAGATATTTCGAATTCAATTTTTGTTTGGAATTCTATTTTTTTTTAACCTCCAAATTTCGTTTTAATCAACAAGAAGCCTACTATTACTTCTACAGAAATTCAGACTGCTACAAGATTTGTTTTGCCAGGTGAATTGGGTAAGCATGCTGTTCTGAAGGGACTAAGATTGTGACTAAGTTTACTACCATCTAATGTTTGAATTTGGGTATCTTTTTGGATTTTCGGTCAATATAAAAGATGATAGTTTTTTATTTTTGATTTGTAACTGGCCTTAGTAAGATTACTGCAAATGAATCAAAGCTTCACTCTTTTGAAAATAAAAATAAAAAATTATTTGGATGTGTTGCTGTAAAATTAATTTTGTTTCGATTTTAATTTTGTTTTAAATTCTCTCAGTTGATAGTGAAGGCAAAATAAATATTGTATGCATTGTGTAAATCTTATTTGATACAAAATTTGCTTCGTCATGTGGTTTTTTATTAGAAATTAGAACTTTGAAAAAATAATTTAGATACAAATCGCCTATTGAGTCTGTTACACTTTGTTTGAAATACAAACAAAATATAGATACATTTTGATGTGTATCTTATAATTGTATTTTTTCTGATATCAAATTTGTATCCTGAGTTTACTATCCCATCAATTTTGGTCATAGTAAAAACAATTTAACATGCATATTAATCAGTTGTGCAGTGTGGATTATGGATACAAATCAAATGTTAAATCGTTTTGAATATTTGTATATTAATCATTTTGGAATACGATGTGTTTTAGATACATTTTTTTAAATCTTATTTAAAGTGATTGTGATACATTGTATTTTGTGATACGTTTGGAATATTTGTATATTAATCATTTTGTTTTGTTGATCTGATTTTGAATACGAATAAGATGTTGGATGAATTTGAATATTTGTATAATAATGGTTTGGGAATACAATGTGCTTCTTTGCTATTGGAATATAATTTTTGTCTGATTGAAATACATTTTTTTGAAATACAATTAAATATGGGAAGCATTAGTTTTCTGATGATGCATTCGGAAAGATGGAGCGAAGATAATTTTTATGTTGATTACACGATACAGGCTATTATGATTAAGGAGTATGCAACGTTTCAAAATTTAGTGGCGGAGGTTGCTAAACAAATTGGTGTTGATTCACGATATAATTGCATGAAGTTGAAGTATAAGATCGAAGATAGCAGTGCACCTTTAAAAATACACAACGAGATGGGTATACGTGTGTATGTGTCATTGAAGAAAGATAACAAAGATTTGTCAAAGTATCCTATATGTGTAACTGTTTTGTGAAGGATGCGGAATTCTTTGAAAGAAATCATCAGAAAGAAGGGGTTTGTGATAAATATGTGAAATCTGAAATGATATAAATATAAAAAACATACGAATTAAAATGAATAGAAATTCAAAACGGATACGATATTCTAACTAGAAACAGTTGTTATATATATTTCATACATTTTTTTTTGAAAATATGAAATCTCTTTTGGCATAATCTTGGAGTGAATACAAACAAAAAAGAGTAAAATTCATGAAATATGAATGATTTTTCAATTTAAAATGGATAGATATACAAAAGCCATAAGTATCAGAGTGAATACAATTGTAGAGAAATGATATTATTTTCTGGAAAAGTGAACAATTTGAATACGTAATTAAACCATTTAAAGAAAAAATACAATTATAATGGCATTACTCTGAAGTGGATACAAATTAAAGAGAAAATAAAAGGAATAAATACAAACTAAAGATAAAAGGCTAAAAAAAATTTAAAAAGGAACAAATTCGATAATTAATACAACCATTTAAAGAAAAAAATACAATTCTAATTGGTTTGGTAAAAATATTTGTATCCATTTACTTTGAAAAAACATGAGTATTCGTATGAATACAAAAAAATAGAGATATTAAATTTTATAGCTATTCGAATGAAGGATTAAATGGATATAAAATAGCATAAAAATATAAATTTTAATATAAAATACAATTCTAATTAGCATTACTTTTGAGTGAATACAAATTAAAGAGAAAATAAAAGGAATAAATACAAAATAAAGAGAAAAGACTATAATTTTTTGAAAATAGAGAGAGAAAAAAGTGAATACATGTGAGAACAAAACATAGAATCTTATCTAGGAATGGGGAAATAGAGAGGAAAAAATATTTCACATTTTAGTAATTTGAATTTAGAGAGAGAAAGTATCATATAATTGAAAGAAAGAGGGAAAAAAAAAATCAAATTGTGCATAAAATGTGGGATAAAAATCAGATATTTAGGAAGAGATTTTAGATGCCATTAATTTGCATACTTGACTAAAATATTATTTTTGTTACTAATATTTTTATAGTGTAGTTATTTTCAATGAATAAATTGTAAAATTTGTCTAATTAGCTAATTTTTCCAACTTTAATTAGCCCTTCCAACGGTAAGCAAATTGGGCACCTCTTTCCTAGTTACCACTTTTAATTATGTTTTTCAAAAATAATTTATATTTTGAAGTTATAAAATCATAATTAAACTCTTAGAGTAATTATTATTTTTTGATTATAAAAGCTTAAAAATAATTATTTGTGAATTCTTCCCCCCTATACCCTTGTGTTTATTTGTTTCTTCGACAAAATTTTTATAGGAAAAACTTATTTGTATTCCATCTCACTAATTGTATAAATTTACTACAGTTAAATAATAGATTAAGGTAAAAATAGATTAATAAAGTTAAACGATAAAAGCGTACATGTAAGATGTATTTCCATTAACAACCCATAAAAGTCTATAGTAGCCTCCGGTCCATTTTAAATGTTATTTTAGATTATGAAAATTTTCAAAATCGTCTAATATCATTAATCAATGGTTATTTTATAATTAAATTGTCCTTTTTATTTGTTTTCAAGATAAGTAACCTTTTAAAAAAATAGTATGGATAATTAATAAGAACAAGAGGGTAGATTTATGAAACAAAAAATAAGTAACGTCATATTAACAAGAGATAAAGTGTAAAAAACAAATCTAAACTATTCTACTTTTTTGAATTTATACCTAAACTATTGAGAGTGTGAGTTACATACCTAAACTATCATTTATTAGTTTGAAAAATACACTTCTCTCTTTTATTCCACTCTCATCATAATGTGTGTACTACACACACTCTCTTTCATTTAAATTTTTTTGTCACATCACACTCCACATGGACAAAACATTCCATGAAAAAAATTAAATAAATTATTTGAAGTTAAAATTAAACATTAAATATTATCTCCCCCTCCCCCCTCCAAGAAATATTATAAAATAAAATATAAAATATTTTTCTTATCTTACTCCAACACTTTATCTCACCATACCCCTCCCCACCCCCAACTTTTTTAGTTTTATTTTTTAATTTTTAAATCCCCCTTCCACTCTCAAATAATAATTTAGATATTTATTTTGAATTTTTTTTTTAAAATTCTACCCTACCCCACCTAACCCTCCGCTTCCAATTATTTTTTGTATTAGATATATACATATAATTTTAGGAAAATAATTTTTACTTGCCGCAAGATTTTTCTTAAAATATAATTTTTATTTATGTTATATTTGGTACGTAAATAGAAAAAAATATTTTCCTAAAAATATATGTACATATCTAACTCATAACTAGAAAAATGTAAAAAATAAAAATAAATTAAAAGTGGAGTATTAGATGGGTGGGTATAATTTTATTTTATTTTTTAAAAAATGTTAACATTTTTTAGGAAGGAATGATGAAGTATGTGTTTTTTAAAAAATATTTTATATCAGAAATTTTAAAAAATAAAAGGACGGGGATTGCCCCGGGGGGAGGGAGGTGGTAGAGTGGTGAGAAAAATATTTTAAATTTTATTTTTAAAAAATAATTTCTTTTTTGGGGGATAAAATAATTCAGTTTTTAATTTTTAGTTTATTTAATTTTTGCCAAGGTGGAATATTTTATCCATGTCGAATGACATGTGACAAGGTTTTTGCAAAACATAGAGAGAGTAGAAAGAGTGCATTACACACACCACTGAAGTGTGTTTCTCAAACTGATAAATGATAGTTTAGGTATGAAACTCACACTTTCAATAGTTTAGGTATGAAACTCAAAAAATGAGATAATTTAAATGTGTTTTTGACACTTATCCCTATTAACAACCTAAAGAGACTTATTTAGATGTACAAATATTTCTCATCTTTGTAGAAAAAGGTATATATAGGTGACACAATGAGCACAAGGAGGCTAATTTTATATTTCCATTTAATAATAAGTTCACCAAAACTACATGCAGAAGAAAAAAGGAACTACTTTTATAGTTTGATGGCTAATTTTGGAAGTGAAACACAAATCAGTAGATAGTAATGGGTCCATTTCTCCAGCTAATATATTATACCAAGAAACCTTGAGGTATGCAAGTGTTATTTCTTTCTATTTCTAAGAATTCCCATCAAACAGAAAATAACTTAACTTATTTAACCCTTTCTTGTACTACATTTGCACAATATGGGCATCAAAATGTCATGACAATTTGGGTTAAACTTCAAGGTCACTTTTATCAATATCGGAATTTGGAAATCTAGACTAGGTTTATGATATTGTTTTGTCCAATATATATATAGTAGTATCTTTTTGTTTTTTTACGCTCAGTATTCGATATCCGTATTGAAACCGACTAAATTTGAATTCATGTCGGAAAGTCTGATATAAGGGTAAAGTACTCTATATCAAAGGCGAATCTATTTTCATAGAGATTTGAAGTCAAGACCTCTAATTATGGATGAAAGAATTGTTTACCACTCCAATTTCCATCACAACCCTTGTTGATATATATTAGTGGTGTACAAAATCGAATCAAAAATTGAATTAAATCCGAATTGAGTCAAACCAGACAAAAAAACTTGACTACTAATTTTGTTTGACTTTGTTTGGTATTGGAAGAAAAACCCCGACTATACTTGGGTTGGTTTGGTTTAAACTTAAAAAGTCAACCAGAGACCAAACCAACCCGACATTGCTTCCTTTCTATTCTCACTCATCCAACTATATATACTTTTTAAAATTTTATCTTATACATAAAAATATTTACTTTGATATAATTTATAAATATTTCGTATACTTTTTTATAGTTTTTATCTTTTAACATATTATTACAAGTTTGAAACTTAGAATTTTGAGTGATCCAATGAAGGTTATAACCATAGATATTACTAACTCTAATAAAGCTCAGATCAAAATTATATCAATACTAATGCTAACAAAAAAAATTTATTCAATACTAAGAATGACAATAATTAATGTTGGATAATTGTTCTTTAGTTTACATTGGTTTAGAAAATTAAAATATATAACATAATTTTAGTTTTTCTTTAATAATTAGTCATCTAATTAATATATACTTATTTAAGCATGATTTTGTACTTTTAAATTATGATCATTTTTATTATGACATATTAATTAACAATATTTATTTTATGCGATTTCATTATTATCTTTTGTTGAATATTTTAGTGTCATCATTCATCTCATATTTTGTGTTATTTTATCTAGAAACACCTTAGATAGTTGTATTTTGCCAGGAATAATGAAAGATTTGAAGCACAAGTTAATTATATGTTGATATGAATACTTTACTGAGAAAAATCCGAAAATCCTAGAAACCTCAAAAATTCGAAAAAAACCCAAGGTTGAAAATCCGAGTTTAATTAGTCTAGTTTAATTTATAGATTTAAAAACCCAACACAAATGATTTGATTTGATATTTGAAAAATTCAAACCAACCCGATTATGTACACCTCCTAGCTAGTATATATATATATATATATATATATATATATATATATATATATATATATATATATATATATATATATATATATTAATATAAGTATGTTGCATACCCTCTCCAAAATGGACACTTTTTGGACATCACATACCGAAAGTGACCATGCCTAAAAATCGGACCAAAATGAACATTTCAATCAAAAATGGGCGAACTGTCATTTACCAATGTATTACTTTCAATGAAAAATAAAACACAAATATTTTTAAGGGTTCGCTAAAACTTGGGCGAAGTATAATTATCTTTTTATCTTATTATATAATTTCACTTGAAGGAATCTTTGTTTGTGGATTCTTTTCATATACAAAGAATTGTGAACTTTTAAAAGATTAATAATCAAAAAAAATTATAATTCGCCCATTTTTGAATGAGACCTAGAATTATTTTTTTTATTGAAAGTAGACAGACGCTAACACATGTTGGTAAGGGATAATTCACCCATTTTGGATGAGGTGTTTATTTTGATCTGTATTTTTAGACAATTTCATTTTTGATACGTGGTACTAAAAAATTATCCATTTTAATGCCGGACTCTTTTCCTTTACCTCATACATAATGGAAAATGAATATACAATGTGAAAAGCGGAGGGGCCAATAAATCATCATATGCTGTGAGTAGCACAAAACACGTATTTACTATTTACAAATTACAATTTAAGGTATGTATCATTAATTTATGGAAAATTACGCGAATAAGCAAATATATATTAATTGATTAGCTAATATAATATAGCTATAATTTGGATTAATTATGGCTCGCGGCAAACATCTAACTGTAATTACAATTTGAGTTTTGTATAATTCGCGCAATTATACAGTTGAGTTTTGTATAATTCGCGCGATTTATACAAACGTTGTCCACGAATCGAATTGTATAGAAAAATATACAAACTGTACAAATTGTATAGCAAATTATACAAACGTTGTGCATGAATTGTATAGTGAAATATACAAATCTTATACAAAAATTGCGAATTGTATAGTGAATTATACAAACCTATACAAATGTTGTGCGAATTATACAAATGCTGATATAACTATAGTTACGAATTATAATTAGCAAACTATAGTTATAAAACATAATTAAAATATTTTAAAGTGGCTATATGCGAAAATTCCCCAATAATTTATACTCTCGATTTCTACCCAAGATGTTCATCAAACTTCTACGAAGTATTTCGTTAGTAATTTTTTCCTTTTCATTTCTTCCCCTTGCCAACTAATTAGTGACACGTTTGCTTGCCCTGAAAGTAAAATAACCAAATAAGAAAAATCGCTTACTAATTTTTTTGTTTGTTTAGTTTTATTAAAATAACCACAATTGGTTGTTTTTTTTATTAACTAAAATAATAAAACATGCGAATTTTTACTACAAAAAGAAGGATGGAGTCATAAGTAATATCCGATCTTAAATTGAGCTTGGAGTAGAAATCGTTATTGATGAAGAGTGCTTTTACCCCTTAGGTGAGAATTTTTCGTGGGCATTTAAATTAATCTCAAAATTAATATTCGTTTAGACATTTGATATAAAATTAAATTGATATGAAGTTAAAGTTTTATTTGAACATACGATGTTGATCTTTTAAGTTGTATTTTTTTTTGTAATTATCTAGCAAAAAAAAAAGCTCATAAGTTGGGTAAATTATCAAAAAAAATTCAATTCTTTAGATGCGGTTTGGCCACAAATATGTTTGGAAAAAAATTGAAAATTAGTGTTTGGTCATATAACTTACCATTATTTGGAAAATATATTTGACAAACATCCCAAATTTTCAAGTTCTCGAAAAATTAGAATTTGGACCACGTTCTAGTATTTGATTTTTAAAAATTTAAAATTTACCCCAAAAATTATATTTTATAAAAATACCATCATTTATAGTTTTTGACTAAATTTCAGTCCTAATTTATTGTATAAAATTTATATCGTTATATACATATTTTATACAATTTTTATACAAACTTGCTTTTCGAAGTCATTTTCAATTATAAATAGTAGTAGTAGTTTTTCGTATACAAATCAATGATATTTTATTTTTTTTTAAATTTAATTTAACTGGGTTCGTTGTCGTGACTTTTCACAGAATATATTCATTATAAAATGATAATATAAACTTATGATTATTTTAAATAATTTTTAAAACTTATGAGAATAAATTATATTTTAAAAAAAAAGTCAAATATTTTCCCCAAAATTCATGGTCAAACGCAGGAGTGTGCAAAAACTGAATCGATCAATAAATGGATAGAAAAAAAATGTCATTGATTTATTGCTTTTGAATTATTTGTTTAATGGGTTTTATTTATAAAAAAATATTCGGTTATTAGGTAAATCGATAATCCATTAACACAGTAGTAATTTATTACTTTACCTCTACATAAACATTAAACATGAATATCAGCACTTTATTTGTTATCACCTTTGCCCTTTAGCTTTCAATTCACATTATTGTCCTCGGTTTTTATTCTTGTTGCACTTGTATAGTTCTTTTCATGTTAGTTATTGTAATTGTTTCTATTTTATAAGCATTCTGTAAAGTTAAATTATTGTCCTATCGCGCCAAATTATAGGAGAGTCATATATTTATTTTATGAGCATTTTCTTATTGGTTAACCGAAAATCGAAAAACCAATAAAACATATCTTATTGATTTGATTATTGGTTTAGCGTGTTTAAAAATTGAAAATCGATAAAACATATCTTATTAATTGGGTTATTGATTTAGCGTATTTAAAAATTTCAAGCCGATAAATCGAACCAATAATACATACATAAAATCAAATCAAACCAATCGATGCACACCCTTAGCCAAATGCATGGTGAAACTTCACCAAAAACCAACTTGTCGAAAATATTTGAGAATTTGTAGCCAATCGCTAACTTGTACAATCTTACCAAATGAGCAAACCATTTAAATATTTGTTACTACAAACTTTAAAATCTCTCTTGAATGAAGTTTATCTGCTCTTGAATAGCTGAAATCTCTCACAAGTCACAATAAACTTTTATTCATATTAGTGAGGCTAGTAATTCTGTACCGCAAGATAGTTCTAAAAAAATTGAGTCAAATATATTGCACTAGTAAAGAAAAATACCAATACTTAATTTCGTATAAACTCACAGCTGGATAGAAAACGTGGAAATGCCCACATTGTTATGTTTAAAATGGGAAAATTACGTCCCAAACATTACTAGTTTATTATTTTATATGGATATAATTTCATTTTATTATCATTCGTGGATATATTTTGCTGAGATTTACTATAATTCGTTTGTATATTTCGCTATACAATTCGTGTACTGCGTTTGTATAGTTTGCTATACAATAGAGTTTGTATAATTCGCTATATAATTCGCAGTTTTTGTATAGCGTTTGTATATTTCGCTATACAATTCGTGTACAACGTTTGTATAATTCATTATATAATTCACAGTGTTTATATATTTAGGTATACAAATAATCCATGAGTATAACATTTGTATAATTCGCAACAGCGCTCATATAATTCGCAACAACGTTTGTATAATTCGCTACAGTATTTGTATAATGACAAATATAAATTTGTCATTATAAGTAATTAAAAAAACTATACCCATATTAAGTTATTGTGCTTAAAAGATTTGCCATATATAAAATTTTTCCTTTATAATTTGAATAGAAATCCAACAAAGTTAGCTAAAAAAAAAGTCACTTATATGGTATGTATTATTTATCCCTAATCTTAAGATTGTGAATTCAAATTACGGAGTGAAGTGTTGGCATATAAAATATGTAAGTGAGTAATAAATTATTTAATTAAAATATGTAATTTAGTAGTGAAGTCAATAATTTAAGAGAAATCAAAATATAAATAAATATAAGAATTAGACAAATAAATTAAACTTATAATATATTCATAAATAGAAATAAAGATTTTATTTATAAAATGAAATTTTTAATTGAAAAATATATTATCATAAAAACAACGATAAATTAAGTTTGTGAATGTAAAAATTATGTTAATATACATTAATGTAAAAAATGGTGTATAAAAGATAGTTTAAGAGGGTATTTTAGTTATTTAATATATCTTATTCCACAATAAATTATCATGGGATTACTATTCCATCTCCAAAAAGGAACAACTTATCTCAATACTAATTGTTAATCCTTGAATAAGTTATTTCATCCTTTACAACTAAACAAAAAATAAAAAGACACATAAAAATTATCCTCGAATTAATCTTTTTTATCCATCACACCATGAAACTTGATTTGTTACCTTGAACACCCCAAAAGGCAAAAGAACAAAAGCGGTGAATGAAAGCAGTAAAAGTAAGTAATTTGTGTGAATGAAAGGGAAATGATAGCTAGCTAAGCTAAGTACAGCTAATAAAAGGAGTTTTCCTTGTGCTGTCTTTTTCCATTATTGGGTAAAATGTATACATACATATTCAAAAGTATAATAAGGGAAAGCTAGCTGTTCGAGTTGGTTAACGTCCGAAAAGTTGCGTAACAAGATAATTTATTTCCTTTTTCTCGTCTTTTCTATTTTGTAGCCAATATTTCTTCTTAGAGGGAGCCAATAACTTTTTTTTAAACAGGAGAAAGGAAAAATCGAGAAGGGATTATAATATGAAAAATAGAATCCTTACTATTAAGATGGGAGTTCAACTGAATTATTAAGATTTTTTGAGGAAGCTAATAACAAAATACTACTATCGTAGAGATTTTGAGATTAGTAAAAGTGGCTTGCACACACTTTGCCTTTTATTAAATAGTATAAACTAGGGGTGTTCATGGTTTAGTTTGTGTCGGTTATTAATTAAAATTATAACCAAATCAATTTAATCGGTTTTTAAATGTCTAAAATCATAACCAAACCAAGTAAAATAATAACCACCGGTTTGGTTATTGTCGGTTTGGTTCAGTTATTCGGTTTATGACTAGCCGGGACAATTCAAATATTCTCTCCCTACATTCTTCAAATTTCTTATGAATCTCTTTTTTCCTCACGACCCACAAAGGGCGAACGTTGCTGCATATTGAGGGAAAGACATGCTAATGGCAAATCAGGTGGACCAAACTTGCAACGCAGTTTAGATTTAAAAGAACAAGTCAAACAGAGGTTCAAAAATACAAACAACTTTGTCAATTAAAATGAAAAAATTACATATTTAACTAAACTAATTAGAGAATCCATAATATAATCAAAAGTTGGGCTTGGATTGTTGGACTTGGACATATGCTGCTTAGTGCTTACGACTTATTAGAATTTAGAGTTGGGCTTGGATTGTTGGATATAGACATATTCTTTTAAGACATGGGCCTTAAAAATAAGTAGATCAAAATTAAATTAATAATTAAAAGGTATAAAATATCTTTAATTATTTATGAAAAGCTAATATTATACATATAAATAATTATAAATTTTATGTATATAATTATCGATTTGGTTCGATTATTTATTCGGTTATTTTTTACTATAACCATAACCAAACCAAATATTATCGGTTTTTTAAATTTAAAACCAAACCAAACCAAACCAAACCAAACCAAACCAAACCAAACCAAATGTCGGTTTTTTTATTCGATTTGGTTAAATTTTCGATTTGATTTTGGCTTTAACCAAAACTGTGAACAGCCCTAATATAAACGGAGTGATTAATTGAAGAGCCCTAAATATAGGAATTTAAGCGGCCGTATCAACATTATAAGATGGTAACATTTTTTAAAAATTTCTGAAAAATTATAATAATTTAATTTATGTCCAAATATAATTTTTTTTTTAAAAGTGAATATTATTCATGATTATATGCATTGATAGTATAATATACTTTTTTATATTACTATTAATTTAACCTTTTTAAAACAAGTTAGTACTATTTATTAAAGACTTGTTTTTTAAGTTATGTGATTATTCAAATTACCTCAATCAATATTCAAAAAAACTATATTTAGGATATGCAGATATAGAAATTCAAATTACGCAGTTGTACGACCTATTCGAGGTAGCGCTCCCAACAAAATTCTCTTCATATTTAAGATTTAAATTTAAAACTTTAAATTTAAAAATTAAGTTATCTCACAACTGCACCACAATGCATATTGATGAAAATTAAGAAATACTAGATGGTTTGGCAAGCGGTAGGCACTAGCCAGAGAGAAAAAGAACAAGGGATTGGGCGGGTTTTGGTAGCTATATAGGGGTGGGCGGAGTTTTATATAGGTATAGCATAAAAGTAACTTATATATATATATTATTAAATCATTTTTAAAATGTATGTACAATTAATCATTCTTAAAAATGAGATTAATTATCTGACATATAAGAAAAAGTACATGTGAAAAATAATAGAAGTAATATTTTATAGCATACTTTTTTGATGCTAATATGTGTTAAATCCGAGTGATGGCATTATGGTTGTGGTTTGCTACTTCCGTGTAGGGGTTAGCAGCCTGGCCTCGTTTATCCCTGTATTGGGCAGCTATTTATTTCTCAAGTTGATTGAAATTATACATCAAATAATATATATAATATACTCTCTCAGTTTAATTTTATATAATATCTTTTTAACTTGATACGATATTTAGATTTTTTTTTATGACTTGTGATTTGAAATAATTCTTAGATTTTGTGTGACTGGAAATTAATTTTAAAATTAAATTATTTTTAATTATAAAAAAGGGTGATATTTCTTTTAGGACGGAATAAAAAGGAAGGGTGGTACATAAAATACAGAGGAAATAGTAAAATATGTATTTTATTTATTGTTGTTTTTTAAAAAAAAGAGTGCAAAGTGTACAAGTAAAAGTAAATGTAGATGTAATGGACGTTTGACCATGTTTTATTATGAAATTTGAAAAAATATATTTTTATTTTCAAAGTGAAAAATGATATTTAAAAATTTATTGTTTTGGTTATGCATACAAATTAGAGTTGTTTTAGATTTTTTGTGAGTAATTTGAGTGAAAAAAGTAAAAATACATTTTTTATTATTTTTTAAATTCTTAAAAATTCTAAAATTCAAGTTTGAATTTCATAATTTTATGGCTAGAGGTGAACCCATGATTTGAACCAATGCATCAAATTAGTTATTTCTTCTTAAAATGCCTAATAAAATATATATGTCACTATATATATATATATACTATGAATATTTTTCCAAAGTTAACAGTTATATATATACACACACTCGCGCAGATAAATGGATATGCTTCTGTTTATGGCCAAATACTTTTTTTGAGTTGAATTCCGAAAAACATATTTGGCGAAATGGCTTGTAAAGTTTGTGAAAGAGAAGTATCTAGTAGTGAGAAGTAAAAAGGAATAGAAAATACAAACTCTCTCTCTCTAACCTTTTCTTGCAACAACTTAACCTCTCTCTATATGTCATAGGTTTTTTTGTGTGTTATATTTTCTTTCAACACTCACCAAAAAGCTCCATTTTACCATTAGTTCTGATTCAACTCCACATATCTATTTAGTTGAAAGAACCCAAAAAAAGAAAAAAGAAGAAGAGAATATTTATAGGTGAGGAAGTTTTTGCCATGGTCAAATTTAGGCTGGGATAAGAGAGCTAAGCAACCAAAACTCTTGAAGTTCTTCTCCGATCGGCCTTTTTTTTCTTTCTTTCTACATCTTGTATGGTTGTTTGACTTGTAGAGAAAGAAATGTGGAATCTAAACAACTCTCCAGATCATAGAAGAGATATTGAATCTGAAGAAGGTAAAGGTGTTGGATCCATTTCAAATTCAAGTTCATCAGCTGTTGAGGAATTATATGGCTCAGAGGAAGAAGATGAATTTCCAGAACAAAATGAAGTAAAAGGCAAGAAAAAGAAAAGTATTCCTAGTAAAATATTTGGCTTCTCTATGATTGCTCATCCCGACGATAACGACAACTTGTCGTCGGAGATTATACCGCCGGTTACCCGGCAGTTTTTTCCGGTTAATGAGTCGGAAATCGGAACTGTCAATTTTAATGATAGATCTTGTAGATTTCCAAGGGCCCATTGGGCTGGAGTAAAATTCTACCAACCGGAGCCATCTGGTAATTCTGCAGCAGTATTGGGAAAGAGTAGTGAGTTGTCGCAACAGGTACAGGTACAGCCAATGAAAAAGAGCCGGCGTGGTCCAAGGTCTAGGAGCTCACAGTACCGCGGTGTTACTTTTTATCGTAGAACTGGCCGCTGGGAATCACATATATGGTCACTTCTCTATCTATTAACACGACAACTCTCATTAAGGATTACACTTTTTTTTTTCTTTCCAACTTGAATTTAATTCATATATATACTTGTGTTTTTTCTTATTCATTTGATATATATTATCTTTCAGGGATTGTGGAAAGCAAGTTTATCTAGGTACTTTTTTTGTTTTTTCATTTATTTATAACATGAGCTGAAGTTGTAAGTTTAGTGTACAGTTGAAGCTTATTCTCAACGGGGATTTTCTTGGATTTTAATTTTTTTTGTAGGTGGATTTGATACAGCACATGCTGCAGCTCGGTGAGCTCTTTGATTGGTTTAAATTTATTTCTATTTTTTTTTTTAAAAAAACTTTAGCATTGTTGTTCAAAAAAATTTTAAAAATTATGTAGATTGAAAAATGTGTTTTTGCAGTGCGTATGATAGGGCAGCAATAAAGTTTCGGGGAGTGGATGCGGACATAAACTTTAACTTGGCAGATTATGAGGAAGACTTAAAACAGGTAGGTTCATGATATGATCAGATAAGTGTGTGACAGATTTTTTATTTTTTTATTTAGTGTTCGATATCCTGATCAAATTCAAATTCTTTTCGAAAAATTTCACATTAAAAACTACTTAATAAATGCGACTCTATACCCTAACATATTGTGACATACTATATGAAAGAATTATGTTCTTTTCTAGCTGGAGTACTACTTTAGTTTCACTCTATCTTATCTTAAAAAGTGATTCCTCTTTATCGTTTACCCTACATCCATGGGTTCAGAATTTCAATTTAATGAGTTAAATTTTAGATACTACTAATAACAAGAAATTATGAATTTAGACTTCAGAATGATGCATTCAACCGAACCAAATGATGCTATGCTCTATTTACCCATACAACGGAGACTATATTCTATATATGCGTTACTTTAATATTTTTGACATGAAATATAAATACATTAATGATCGTTTGGAAATTGAATGTGAAACGTTTTGAATATACTTTTTCTGTGTGTTGTAATATTGATTTTTGTTTGCTGTATATATACTATGCAGATGAAGAATCTAACGAAGGAAGAATTTGTGCATGTACTACGGAGGCAAAGTAGTGGTTTTCCGAGGGGAAGTTCTAAGTATAGAGGGGTGACATTGCACAAATGTGGTAGATGGGAAGCTAGAATGGGCCAATTATTGGGCAAAAAGTATAACATTATCCTCATTTTAGTTTCAATTCATATTCATGGAATAATCTTAATTTTGTTGTCAATGCCATTAATTCCTTGCTTGCTATTAATTTCTTATTTTCTAATTCATATTGAATAGGTACGTTTATTTGGGTCTTTTTGATACTGAAAATGAAGCTGCCAGGTTTGTGTGGTGCTAAATTTATTTTTTTTGTCAGCTACTACTATTTCTTGCACCAGAATTGCTGCCAGTGGGCTAAAAATATCCTCTATTTTTTATTCTTTTTATAGGGCTTATGATAAAGCTGCCATCAAGTGTAATGGCAAGGATGCAGTCACTAACTTCGATCCTTGCATTTATGAAAATGAACTTAATTCAACTGGTACATATGTATATTTGTTTTCTTTGCTTCCTATTTAGTATGTGTGCAATAATTCCCACAACAACAACAAAAAAAAACATTAAAATTCTGACAAACATTTATAACTCATGTTTTTTTTTTCCAGAATCTACTAATAAGGCAGCAGATCACAGCCTTGACTTGAGCTTAGGCAGCTCAAGCTCAAAGCAAAGCAGCCGAGAAATGGAGGATACTAATAAGGATCAAAATTCTTCTTATATGCAATTCGATGTTGATTGGCGGCACCAAGGGTCGAGACCCAAGGTACATATATGTGTTGTTTTATTTTTTATCATGTGTTTGATTCACCGTATTTATTGGAGCGCCACTTATTCGAGTTTGCACTATCTAAAAAAATCATTAAAAGAAAAATGCTAGTTCCCTAGCTATTAGAATTTTTCTATATTCAGGATTCGAATCAAAACCTCATAATTAAACCAAGGTACATCAATAACTTTAGAAAATGATAAATTTAAGACGTACGGTAGTATTTCTATGTCTACATCTCTATGTATATAAGTTAAATTAACTCTTTGTAGCTTAATTTCTTTCGTATTTTCTTACTCATTATAATACAATACATGTTTCAATTAGGAACAACCTAGTCCAATTGATATGGATGGGCGAAGAAGAAATGTGTACAATGAGACGGAAACGTTGCAACTGTTGAGCCAAACGCACCTACATTCTCCTGGCTCCTTCAAACCAAATAGCAATGAAATGCAAAGGTTTGGCCATTATATGAGAACTGGTGATTCCCAAATGATTCCACCGCAATTCACATCCTCAAATTATCAAGTGAGTATCCGATTTTGCATTATTTTAACTTGTTAATTTTTTGTTTACTCAATCAAATCATTTAGTTTGTATAAGGGGGCCTTTTGGTTTCGGGGGTTATTCCAGTATAAAATTTGGGATTAATGTAGATACGTATTAGCTAAAGCTAAGATAAAACTTATACCAAAATGATGTGAATAGCTATCTCATATATATAAAAGTTGAGATTATCCTTCGTGGTTATAGTCGTAAGTTAACCTTATTTTGAGCCAAATGACCCCCCAATCTAATGTAAATAATAAAATTGCTCTAGCTAGAAATATTTATTTTGTCATGATACAGGAGGTTCAGTTTCCAAGCAGCAGTAATAGAAGAGATACTCAACAATGGCAAAGCAATAATGTTCCTCCTCCTCCTCCTCACCTATTTGCAACTGCTGCAGCATCATCAGGATTCCCTCAGCAGATATTAAGACTTCAAAATTGGCCTCAAGAAAATGGATTCCATTATTCTCTCACCAGACCCTCCAATTAATATTTCTACATATATATACAACACAGTTCGATGCACAAAACATTCCGCGTTAGAAAAGAGAACTAGCTAACCGCACCTGAAGAGGTGTGATGTAGGCTATATATATAATGTAATATAATATTTTATATATATAATATTCACAAGGGTTAATCTTGATGGGAAAGAGTTTTTGGGAGATTACAACTCTATGGATATAATTGTTACAAAGCTAACTGAAGAAAAGATATTGAACTAGATTTCTTTTGGATACTTTCTGACTGTAAGCTGCCAATTTATACCATCAACAAGTACAGCTCCTAAATAAATGTTTTTAATTTCTTGTGTTGTTATTTACCAATACAGATTCTTATTTATTCCAATATTTTTGTCCTCTCTATTTGACATGTAGCAAAAGTATATTAGAATTCACTGGAAGCTTGTTTCCTAAATGAGTAAAAAAAGCCTGATCATTATATTGCCCATTTCTTTTGGATGAAAATGATTTGAGTTTGTCAGAATGACGGTATAACATACCCCACATTTTTTATTATTTTTTTGCATATAAGCTTGATATGACATACAATAATAAACTAAATAACTTATCACAAAGTAAAGTCCAACATTAATAAAATGATGAAATCATATTTACGGACTCAAAAGTTTTACCCTTTAGTACATTTTTTTTTCTCTTTTGAAATTCAATTAATTTAAGTTTACGCTAAAAAAATTCAATATATTATATAAAACTTTTCTACGAAGATATTTGAAGCTATAAATTGAAATTCCGAAATTTTGGGAGCCAACACATAACGGATTTGTATAGTTTCATATATAAAAATCATATATATGTGGATACAATGTGGTGTACGTCCAATTAATCAACCTACCTCTATTATAAATGTAAGTTATATTTATACACCAATACAATATTGTTTTACTAAATTATTCTGAGAAATATCATCCAACGAATTGTCACCATCGTCATCACGATCTCAAAGAATACAGAAAGGAAGAAATGGTTATTATGATGAAAGAGACATAACCTAAAACTTCAAAGTACATATATTATAAAGGACCAAACTTGTTGTACTGAATTTAATTAAAAAGATTACAGATATTAAACTTTTTAAAAAATATATTAATCTGACAAAACCTTTGCCTTATTCCTAAGTAGTAGTACAAAATTAATTTAATCATTCCAGATACGATACGTAGATTATAAAACTTCCAAAATTGATATTCTAGTACTTATGGTGCTAAATTAAATTTAAAAAATGTGTGTGATTTCATCATCTGGCTCGTCATCATTGATTATAATAAACATATCTAATAACCTTCCATCTCTGTTTATAATATTCCTGTTGCGATATTTACTTAATTAAGGTATTAGTTTAATAGTGTTGTCAGGTAGAGTAGAACGTCTTGCATATGACAATTGATAAAGCTCATAAATACTAGCTTTGTTGCTGTGTGCTTTTTGACCACACACACAGCTAAGAGATAGCTGTTCAAAAAATCAACTTATAAATCTTTTTTTCTTTTTTATTTGATTGAGAAAATCAAGTTTAATAATCTTAATTGTTGATTGACCTATTTATTTTATTCATAATTAAGTTCACTTTCTTAAATCTTTCACTCTCCCCTCTCTACCCGTCGTAGAATCTCAATGGTTTAGTACATGATGTTTAGAAAACATACAACTAACCAAATTAAGTATCTCTATGAAAACATACATTTTGAATGGATGATATATATATATATAAAAGAGTATTTCGTAGTATAATATGTGATAATAAATCTTTTCCTTTGCTAGGGTGTCACGCTCTGAGAGAGTACCCTAGGCGTGGTCGGCACTTGAAAATCATCGCTGGCACGAACCATTTGGTCTGATCACTCATTCAATCACTCAGCGGAAGACTCGACTCAATATATTATTAACTCAAGTGGGCATTTAAAAACATCAACATCAATAAACAAATAAATAAATAAATAAATAATAGATTAAAAATACTCAAAGTATAATGTAACTCAACGTCATAAACTCAATAATGAAATTATGGATTAAAAACAAACTCTGAAAGAATCATTCTACTCAACTCTATTCTGAAACCTCTATTTGACTCATAAGAAAGTGCGGAGACTAGTCAACGGTTACGTCAAAGAATTACTAAATAATAAAGGAATGACTGGAAAGAAAGGAGCTCCTCCGAATGTAAAGAGGTCTCACCAAAACTGGAGAAGTAGATCCTCAACAATACGTCTGTTAATGATCTCTAATACCTGTGTTTACATCATAAAATGATGCAGGCCAAATGGTATCAGTACATGAACTGTACGATTATGTAAAATAGATGGAATGGAACACAGTCAACAATACTCAACCTCATGCAACTCAACTCGAGGGACTCACTCTAGAATGACTCAACTCAATAAAGCATGAAGTAAAATAATACAATGCTTTCAATCAGTGGCGGAGCCAGAATTTTTATTAAGGGGTGTCATAATATAAAGTAAAAACAATATATGTTGTTATCAAGGTTTGAACAATAGAACACACAACCTAAATTAATTTTTGCAACCCCTTAACCACTACACTAAAGTTTTAACTTGTGTCAAAAGATGTCAACACTTGTATAGATATTCATTAAACTAAATTTTGACATATATATACAATGTAATTTTCCGACGAAGTGGTGTCGCTTGACACCCCTTGCCCAAGGGTGGCTTCGCCCCTGCTTTCAATAATATGCAGTAAGAGATGCAACACAATATATAAAAATATAATTTTATTTTCTTAGAGAGTTTCTCTAACTGACAACCATCACTTATGAGTTAGTCATGATACAATGCTTAAGAATTGTCGTTGTCGCAACTGTCCAATACCCTGCCAAGGTAAAAGATGCTCAACTTAGTGGATCCAAATTACTCAAAGTCCATCGTTTTGGGACTTAGAGAGGCATATCCTCTATCCTACGCTGGCTACGTAGTTTATGAGGTTTGAGTTACCTCTACTCTTACCTAAATCGGTGTTCAATACTACACCCAAAATAATCTATTATGCTCATATAAGAAATAAAATACTCAATTAGTCTTTTTTGGACTTAGCTCAAAACTCAACTCATGTCAACTCAAAGAATGCATTTAAAGCATAAATTAACTCCTCAACTCATCTTTTCTCTTTAAAATAGGTATAACCTCAACTTAGTGAATGCATTTAAAATAAAAATATAATTCAACTTCTCAGCTCAATCTCAAAATAAATGTCTTAATGTAATAATGCTCAAACTCATTTATACTTAAAATACTCATGCTCAAGATAATAATTAAGAGATTTTTGAAAAATCATGCTCAAAATAATAATTAAAAGACTTCTCAAACTCAACTCATGCTCAAACCCTTTCTCAATCAAAGATGAAAATAGTCATTCTTTAAACTCAAAATAATACATAATTTAATTAATGCAAAACATTCACAAATCATTCTTTAAAAACTTCATCAATGCATAAAATACAAATAAAATCTCACTTAGGGTTCACGTGAATACAAACACGAATCCACACTCTTAACAAGACTCAATTCAAGAAATTCATCAAGGAATATAATATATATATACAATAACACAATGAAATTCATCTACCAAAACTTAATAGAAATTATAAATAATTCAAGAGCTCAATTCATGAAACTTCAAAACTCAACTAGGGTTCATATGAATGAAACCATGAATAGAAACCTCAAGAATTCAAGGCGTAGAATCAATAATAATCTCAATGCATAATTATATAGAATTCAATGAACGAAGAAATTACTCATTCAGAACTCAAAAAACTAGGGCTAAAATTCAACTCAACTGTTTAATGATAGAATTTAGATGTAGGGCACGTGGATGAACTCAATCCAACGCTATGATTAGCGTTACATACCTAAAAAGAAGAATATCTCATCGAAAATGAAAGACCTCACTTGAAAACCTTGAACCCTAACTCTTCTCCTTCTCTCGAATCTCTTTTCTCAAAACTCTTTAAGCGTTAATGAGAGAAAACTAGCATTAGGAACTGAAATGGGGCGGTTTCTAATCCCAAAAGGACGCGGGTTAGGTATAGGAGGGGTGGGAAAAGGTCTGGAATGCCCTTATTAAGAAAATATCTGAAAAACGGAGTCGGGCACGCTGCTGACGCGCCACTCCAGATTCTAAACTACTACGGCATGTTTCGGGCGCGCCGTCCTAGGCCCCAAACTACTGCAACACTAGTTTCCGCTAAAAGTGTCATAACTTTTTACTCCAAACTCGTAATGAGGCAAACTTGGTGGTTTGGAAAGAGGAGTCAAAGACCTTTAATTCGATCATGGGCTACCTAAATTTTAATATGCTGAAAGTTGTGTCCGTTTGAAGTTGACCCTTATATGATCTTATATGAAAACTCAATCAGTAAAGGATCTTTGAACTCGACTTGGTACTAAAGGTTTCTTAGGACTCTAATTCACCTCTAATACACTTCAAAATTTAGGAATTGATCCTAAAATATAAATACAATTAGATGTTATTGAGCTTGGGCCTATACAAATAAGAAGAATGACTCGAGTCTTAACTTAAAATTTTTTGAGGTATAACATAAGAATTTTTTATTTTTATAAAAGTTATATATAGGGGAGAGGAAAGGAGATGAGTGAATTACAAGGTGTAAAATCAATTCTTCCCCAAAATGAAAGGTCAAGTAATAAACTAATTGGAGTATTAAGATAGATTTCCCACTCGGTAGGGATTTATGTACCCTTGTTTAAAGTTGATAATATTATTGTACATATATGAATATAATTAAGTATATGGGCATAAATATATGCAGGAGGAAAAGAAGGATAATCTCTCTGAAAATGAATTAGTCTTTTAATTACTACTTACCCATATGAAGTTAATGGATTGAATTTTACAAAGATTTAACTCAATTAGAATATTATAGAAAATCATGGATTAACTAGGATACACAAAGCAAATAACATGAAGTAATAAATAGCATGAAGATTACCAATATGGATTATGGTGCATTGGTGAGACTGTTTCACCCTTAATTAGAGGTATTGAGTTCAAGTCCTAGGTATGGAGAAAATTTTAGGAAAGCAAAATGAAAAATAGCATGAAGATTTAATAAGGCATCACTGTTGTTACAAGTCAATCTTTTTCAGTGAATTTTAGGTTGAAATAAACTGTACCTCCGTAAAGAATATTCTTTTTTTAACTGGACTAAAAAGTAAAATAGACAAACAAGTTGGAACGGTTGAAAAACTTTTTGTATTTCTTCCTTCCAAACATCCTCTTAAAGTAACCTATTTGGTTGAGGGTTAATTATGGCAGGAAGGAAGAGAGCAGAGATAAAACTATCAGACTTGTTAGATTCCTGATTTCCTTCCTTTGCATACTGAAAAAGATTAATGAGAGTAAGTTAATTTTTCCTTCTTCATATGGAGCAGTGTTTCTTTACTTTTACCTTCACCATTCAGCAGGACATTTATATGACAGTATAAGTATATACTGGCTCGATTTTGTTTGTAAAATTATTTTGAACATGTCACATGATTGAAAATATGGTAGAAAAAAAGTGTTCTATGAGTTAAAACAGGATGATTGGAATTTCTCCATCTTTAACATGAGACTTCGAATTAGAGGTGAATTTAGGATTTAGAATTTCTGGGTGCCACGCTGTTTTGAACAGTAATCTATGGCAAAAACTCTGGCATAGCGCAAGATAATACTTAATAATTATTAGTAAATTTGTATATAAAATTTAGACTTGTGGTGTTAAACTTGAGCTTTAGCTACTGGCACCACAAGATTCATTATTTCTAAGGGTGTCACCCTTCATATTTATACTTTCTTTATAAATATATACACAAATATACATGTATTTACAGATTTTCAATCGAGACCACGAGGTGGCGTGACACCTCCTACCATCAACATAAATCCGCCCCTCCATCGAATTCAAGTTGTTGAAAATAAAAAAAAAATATGTTGAAAGCCTCACGCTAAAAATAAGCCCTACAATCCAAAAATTTAAATTTAATCGAACCCCAATACGAATATCAGATATCAAATGAAAAATTAGAAAAAATGTTTTTTTTTTCTGATTGGGGGTGGGGGGGTGGGAGAGGGGTTGGGGTCACTTGGACACTGGTGAAAACAGTGGGCAACAGAGGGAGGAGGAAAAATAAAGTGGAACAAGGAATCATCATCAAAATATCAAGATGAATGAGTTAAAATGTATGGGTGGAATTTATTTATTTATTTATTTTTTCAAATGTGAATTAATCATGATGCTCTCCAAAAATAGAAAATGCTTCTTCCTTTTTAAATGTAGTTGGCTTATTAAAAACTACTGAAGTAGAACATGCATGGTTATTATTCAGGAGTTTAAATTATATATATCGATAATGCAAAGAGCCTTATAACATCAAATCATTTTAAATTTTTTATAAAAAGTAATCTATTTTATTTTTCAAACTTATAAGCTTCATAATTTAAGAAGTTACTTATAGATATTTTTTAGCTGATCTAATATTGTAACTTTTTTTTTTTTACCGGCAATGTATAATCTCTTGTGTTTAATTTAAATAAGTAATAATTATTTGTTATAACGTGTAAAATTACATTTTTCATACTCCTTTTCTTTCGCATTGTTAGTTTATATAACTTAGATTTTAAAAAGCAAGAAGAAGAAAGGTGATGGTGACTCCTATTTTGGGAAGAAAAAAAGCTTGTACTGAATTTCTTGATACATCACTTTCCTCATTCATTCATTCATCTATTTATTGATTCGTTCACAAATTTGAGAAGCTGACAAACAAATCTGCTGCACCTTATTATGATTATAATTCCTTCCTTTTCATTTCCTTCTACTGAACCCCATTAATTTCTCTGTTTCATTCTTTCTTGGGTTATATGCCCTACTTCCTTTATTATATGTATGTATTATGTCTACTTATATATCAACAAAAGTGAATGTGATAATTGCCCTTCCATTTTGGGAAAGTCCCTGCTTTGGGCTTCTTTTTCTCGGTAGGTGTTTGGACATGATTTTAAAGCAGTATTTGAAGTTTGGATATGTTATTTGGGGTCATGTGTTTATTTTTAAAATTTTAATTTAACCCCGTAAGTTTATATTTTATAAAATAGAAATTCATTATTTTAAATTTTGTAAAAAAAATTCATATTTCGCGTGAAGAGATTATCCGTACCATGTAAAATAATTATATTAAAGAATAGGTAGTTACTATTATTATTGACTAGTGGTGGATCTTTGTAAAAGATATGTGTATTTAAAACTTTGTAATCACAAGCATTTATTTATAATTAAATGAACATGGAGATATGCGAATTATCAAAGTGAAGCCTTAAGATATTATCATATATTGATTCTTGATTATGAACTATGGTTTGCTCATTTGGTAAGATTATATAAGAATTGAGGAAATTTTGATAGTTTTTACAACTAACGCTAGTAGAAAATATGTAATTAGCTACAAAATGTGTTTACAATTGCCAACTAATTCGTCTCTAAAAAGTTCCTAGCTAATTTAATTTTCTTCTAATCCATCACTAATTCTTAGCTAAATGAAATTAACATGAAATTGTTATTGTTTAGCTATGAATTTTTTCTGTATAATAAAAAATTTTAATTTTTTTCGAGCATCAAAAATCTTTTTCGATAGATACATATAATATTAACTCAGATACCTTTTTTAAAAACAAAACCAGTAATTCCTTCTATTCCAATAGAGCAAAATTTCAGGCAGTTAATGCCAGTTCAAATCACTAGGTATTACAATATGATACCAAATTCTAAAAAAACAAACAGAAACCACAGTGTGCACCTATAATCGGAAAAGGGAGACCAAAAAGATCAAAACGAGGGCTCTGTGGGGAGGGGATGGATCGGAAGAGAGCGTCACTGATTTGGATTGAAGAAGTAAATTATGGAGATAACTTAGTGTAGGGCTCGATTTTAGGCTATTTAAGGAGTGGTGTATCTTTATGTCGATTATCATGTATTTGTTATTATATTGTTCTTTTCTTCATTATTTTCATCATGTGTTTTTAATTATTGTGTTCCTTTTTCATACTTGCTTTAAAATACTTTACTTAAACGTAGTGTCTATTAGAAAAAATCTATTTATCTTCACAAGATATAAGTAAGATTTGCGTACACATCACCTTTCTCAAATCCCATCAGTGAAATTACACTAGGTATGTTGTTGCAAAAGGTTTCTCCACAATTTCCATGTAATAATTTGACTTTTTTGTTTGTGGAATAATTAACCTAAGTAGTCGATCACACAATAACTTAAACTACAAAATAGTTGACATATATATAAAATATATATATATATATAATTTATGTATAATATATACATAATCATGCTTAATCAATGTCTAATCTATGTATACTTATTAACAAAATCAGCGAATCCAGCAGGCTATCTATGTAATTTAATTTTTGTGTATGTGTTCCTAGTGCGATATCGAAAAGGTACTTGTAAATTAAGTCCATGACATTCTTCAACTTTTAAAAGCAGTAATACTTGGTTTTATTGTTAAAAGTTCGATTACATAAGAATTGCCAAGCCCAGCTCCAGGTCCAGTCCATCTTTATCAGAATTAGATGTGTATCACTGATACATTGGGTTTGGGCTGACCATCACCCATCCAGCATATCGTGCTTGTTAAGAGTTAGTCAGTTAGTTCCATGTCAACGCACTTCCTAAATACTATGAAAAATCTACCTAATTATACAAACATTACCATCATATTTATTACTTCTCATTATAATTTAGAATAATTGCATATTATCTCACTAATTAATATATTCATATTAGATTTCAAGTTAAATACACCTATAGATACATGTATCTTTGCTATCAGATACATTCTAAAATACGATTACATAGGAAGAGGGGTGAGCAAGAGAGGAGAGAGGTGATCAAGATTGTAAGGAGGCGAGCGAGAGAGTCAGTGTATCCTCGGTACATGTGAATCACACCAAATGCACGTATATGAGATACTTGATACATTTCAGATATATTCTGAAATACGGATACATAGGGAGAGAAGCGAGCGAAAGAGGAGAGAGGTAAAGGAGCAAGTCTGTGTATTACAGATACATGCAAATTCGCTTGGATATAGTGTACATGGAACAAATTACATCTAATTTGACCTCATGTATCTGGAGATCGAAATTTGACACGAATGGTAATTTTCGAAAACACACAGAAGAAATTAGATCCTAAACTAGTGAGATTTGAGTTGTTTGCCCAAAATACTATTCCCTTCGTTTGAATTTATGCGACACTATTTTGTCTTGGTACAAAATTTTAAAAAAAGAAAGACTTTAAAATTTGTGGTCTGAAATAATTTTTTTTGATTATTTACGGAGTTATAAATTATTTCATTAACGATAAAAGAGAAATGATTGGTAAAACACTTATTTGGACTTTTTGCCAAATAAGTGGGACCAAGTATTAGTAAAATATTGATAGTGTCATTAAATATTTGCCAAATAAGAAAATATATTATTATTTTTTTGGAATTGATTAAAAAAAATGTGTCATATAAATTGGGACAAAGAAAATAGAATATACATGGAAGATCATGTAAGGTGGAAAATTAGAATGATAAATTGCCCAAAAACGAAATAGATATTTTTTTTAAAAATGAACTAAAAAGAAAGTAAGCTAAATATATTGAAACGGAGAGAATATATATTAATGGGAGATCATGATATAGGTAATTGCAATATTTTTCCTTCATTCATCTCTAATTCTGGTAATAAATACCTTCACAACACTTGAGGTGTTCGTATAGTCAGATCCCAATATATATTCTATCTGCAATCAAATATTTAAAACTTAATTATAATTAATTATCCCCGTGCTTTCTGATAATTTCACGAGCCTTAAAAGTTGTGGTGCATAGCTAAGCTAGCTCGCACTCAAACATCTTTTATGTTCGAAAAACAAATAAACTTTTGCATAATATAGTCACCATTTAGTGCTCCAAAATGTACTGCCTCTTTTAATAAACTATATTTCGATAATTTTGTTTTAAATAACTTCTGATCACAATTAGGTGCTTATAGCTCTTTCTTAAATAATGGCGTTACATATGACCTGTTCCACAATCAATGATGGCACATTTGTTTTTGCTATAATGAGAGGTTTCAAGTTCGAATTTTGAGGATGAATTTTTTTTGTTAGGGAGCGCCTTCCTTTTAAATGTGTCTTATACGATGCGAATATAAATTAATCGAGACCCCAATACGAGAATTGGACATCAAATGAAAACAAAAATAGGACATCTTTTTTTCCCAAGATATATAAATTTAGGAAAAGCAATGTGAACGAGATGAAAAATGGAGACAAAAAGAAGAATAAAGTTATAAAGCATAGAGTAAGAGTCCATTAACATGATCCTATATATGCAAAAAGTTTATTAATCAAGTGAAGTCGAAATTCATAGCAGTTGGCTCCTACTTACTCTCCACTAATCCCACATAGTGTAAAAATGAAACTACTAAAAAACTGAAATTAGTACGAATTTTATCCTAATTCATCGCTAAATTGCTGTTCGTAGGCAAACAAAAGTTTTTGATAATTCGTCACTAATACATTACTAAATAGGATTAGCGAGGAATGTTATTGTTTAGTCGCAGAATTTGTCCATTGCTAATTTCTATTTTTTTAGTACTGTAGTATTTTATCGTCCCACACGCTTACTTCCACTGAAGAAAAAGCAATGGGGAGGCCCTCAAATCAATTAATGAAATATAATTACCAATTTAGATTTAAAAATTATGCATGCTCTTGTATAATAGGATAGTGAGCCATCAAGTGATCAGGCAACATACTGAGCAAGATGTGGAATTTGTGTTTGGTTTTTCTTTTAATAATATCAATTGTTTTTCCTGTACTTGGCCAGGGAGGACTAAAAACTGGGTTTTATTCATCTTCATGCCCAAATGCAGAGTCCATAGTGAAATCAACAGTTCAAGCAGAGTATAATAAAGATCCTACAATTGCTGCCGGTTTACTCAGGCTTCATTTCCATGATTGCTTTGTTCAGGTAACTCTACTTAATTCCCACTCTTGTGTACTACACATAATTAGAATTTTAAGTTTATGTGTTATGAGTTGAAGTACAATTTACTTGATTATTGACAAATTATTTATACATGTCAAGTGGATTCTTAAACACAAATACTGAATTTGAGCCAAAACTACGAACCTATAGGCAAAACTCTATCTTTAGCACAAATCCTGTATTTGTGTTGAAAGTTTCACTTAATATGTATAAATATGATTTTTTCCCCAGTATTTCAGAATACGGTTAACCAACATATTAACTAATTGATTACGATAAACAGGGTCAGATTTTGCTCTTTTTTTTTTGCTTTGATGACAACATAATTTGTTTTTCAGGGTTGTGATGGTTCTGTTTTGATATCTGGAAGTTCAGCTGAGAGAAATGCAGTAACTAATACGGGACTCAGAGGATTTGAAATGATTGATAATGCAAAATCACAGCTTGAAGCTTCATGCCCTGGTATTGTCTCCTGTGCTGACATCCTAGCTTTAGCAGCTCGTGATGCAGTCGACTTGGTAACTAACTATACTTCCAACTTTGCTTTTGCAAATTATTACCCAGCCTACCTATGCTACTCAGACTATTTAAAAATATGGACAAGTGCATCTCATCAAAAAATAATTGCCTTTTTGGTATGTACAAAACTTCTGACTTATTTTTTAAAGTTCGTGTCTAGTCAAATATTGTTATATAAAATTTTAGTTGTAATATAGCAATTGCGACAATTGTATGTTTTGGTAAAATAAGGAGACTATATATATATATGTTAATATTTGTTGTTGATAGAGTGGAGGTCCAAGCTGGGGAGTGCCTACCGGAAGAAGAGATGGTAGAAACTCTTCATCGTCGGAAGCGATGAATTTACCTTCACCATTTGATACAATTGAGGTCCAAAGGAACAAGTTTGCAGCTAAAGGCCTAGATGATCATGATCTTGTCACCCTTGTTGGTAAAGTCATTCTTCAACTATCTATATTCTCTCCGTCTTAATTTATGTGACTCTCTTTTAATTCCTTTGTAGTCTGTCTAAAAAAAATTTGACAATCCTTCAATGAAATGATTCCGTATAATAAAAGTTTCTTGAAAATGTGTACATGTAGGGGCACATACAATTGGCCAGACAGATTGCAGATTCTTTAGTTATCGACTATACAACTTTACAAGAACAGGAAATGCAGATCCGAGCATTGACAAACAATTCTTGACACAACTTCAGACTATATGTCCCAAAAATGGCGATGGATTGAAGAAGGTAGAGTTAGACAAAGACAGCCAGTTGAAGTTTGATGTGAGTTTTTTCAAGAATGTAAGAAATGGAAATGGGATTCTTGAGTCAGATCAGAGGCTATTGGATGATCCTTCAACAAAAGATGTTGTGGATAAATATGCAGGGAGTTTAAGGGGATTGTTGGGATTAAGATTCAATTATAACTTTCAAAAAGCTATGATTAAAATGAGTAGCATCGACATTAAGAGTGGTACACAAGGGGAAATTAGAAAAGTATGTTCCAAGTTCAATTACTATTAAAAAGCTAGTATTCTAAAGTGTTGTATGTCCAGTGTCAACATTGAATAAACTGGCTTCACATGCTAGCGATATGAAATTATGATTTTAAATTAATGTTTAGACATGTAATTTTGGGATCATGATTTTAAATTATAATTTCTCTAAGATGAATGATTTAGAATTTCATGATGTCAATTTTTTTTTAAATGTATAACTTGATCCATTACTGTTACAATTTGTATCCTACTTGGATTACACTACTCAAATCCATATCCATCACAAAGCCCTGTACACATAAGCCATTGAGCCCTGTACAGAAGCTAAGGAAGCAGTAACATTAAGGGACCTGGTAATTAGATTTGGTGTAATTGGTGTAATTACATTGTCTAGTATATTTAATTTGCAGGGGTAATTATCCTCTCGTGTTCATAGGGGGGGGGGGTTGTGAATTGCTGGTAATTACATGGTGTAATTATAAACTGTTTACTTTTTAATTTCTTCCTTTTTTTTCTATTTTTATTTTTTCCCCTTCTTATTTTCAACATTTACGCAATTCCATGCAATTTTTCTTATTATCTATTGTTTTAAAGTTAATTTTATGTTTATTTTTTCATTAGCATAACTTTGTTAGTATTCTAATTTTTAAATTAAAGTTGAATTCGCTGAATAAACTTATAGACTTAGGTTTTTCTTTTCTTTTAAGTCATATTTATATATGTTATGTTGAAATTTGACATGAGAGTATTATATTGAATTTTTTGTTTTGAATTTAGAACATATGTTATATTTTCAGTTTCATTTGTTTTAGGAGTATTGACTAGATATTTCACATTGCAAGCTAATTTTTTTTCGAGAAACTTTCAAAAATAACAAAGACTTGAAACATAATTAAGCTCCTTAGCTACAGTTTGCCTAATTACGTTTCATAGTTATAGTTTCAATTGTTGTGTCAATTTTCGTTTGTATATCACGCTGCATTATAAAAATTGAGCCTTCTCATTTGTATAACTCGCTGCATTATACAAATTCTACTTTCAAAGAGATTGTATATACAAATACAAATTTGCTTTAGTGATTTATATACGAGCTCCTAAATTTGCTTTGTATACAAATACAAATCTTTTGATATTTGTATATGAGCCTCCACATATTTGTATATGAGTTTCGAAATATACAAATACAAAAGAAAATACAAATTCGCTTTATAAATCTTTATATGAGCCCTAAATTCGCTTTCAGATTTGTATATGAGCCCCCAGATTTGTATAATAGCAAATCTCATTAAACTGTAGCCGTGATTCGTAATTAAGTGAATATATAACTATATTAAATAATAAACTAATAATGTTTGCCAATTCGAGTAATTTTTTTTAATTAAACTTGATAGATTATGTTTTTATCAAAATATTTTGAATTTATGGATTTTTTAGATTAGGATGTAAAGATTTTATTTGAGCAAATTGATTAGTTTTTGTTTTTTTCTTTTTGTTGAGAAATCGTTAGATCATGTACTAAAATTTTCTAAATATTAAACGACAGTTTAATATTTTTACAAATTTCAAAATTTATATTTGTACAAAAGTAGAGATAAAATTTAAATGATAACCTAAAAAAAGCAATAGGTACCAGTCTAAATACACTTTCTAAATAACCAATGTTTAATTGATAGATATTCTTACTTTAATCTTTTAATTATTAAATAAAATTATTTAATTTGATGTAAACATTATCGATTGTAAATCCGAAAGATAAAACCATCATGACCCACAACCACTAGTATATCCTGTTCCCTTCTCAAGACAAGATAATCTCTGCAAACAACTTACAATCAATCCAAAACACTTCCTATTGCTCCTTAAATCCATGTTGAGCCACTCAAACTTATTTTACACCAAGTATGGGAAAATTATTTCAAATTGGCAGAAAATGAATCCCAGAATTTTAGTAGGTTAAGGGGTGTCACTCAACAACGTGTTCAGAATTTTATGCAAGTGGTTTCCATCTATTAGCACAATTTTATTTGTTATTAAAATTTTAGGCCGTAGGAACTATTGGTTTTGATGGATTAATTCATATTCCAAATCGATGTTTATGTTGCATTATTTCCTAGGAAGTAGTATCACACTCCTTAAAGAGAGGTTTCGCCACTGCAATCGCGCCCTTTATCATATATTTGTGACAATTGGAGCTGCGGCGGAGCTAAAATATAGCTTGCGGGTTCGATCAAACCTAATAACTTTGATCCAAATTTTGTATTTATTTTAAAAGAAACATTCAATACGTAACTTAAAAGAATTAACATCATAACATATAAACTTCAAATTATGATTCCGCCTTTCTGAATATGAGTGATTTGTAACCATAGCGTGAAATGCAACTTCTGCCGAAACGTTTTTATTCCTTTTTCTTTTTTTTACCTGCTAAATGAAGCATTTTCTCTTTATTTCGGCTTTTTAAGCCATGAGGGTAACAAACTATTGTCGTTCAATTCATGTCACGAACTAAACATTGTTAGGTCACGAATTCTAAACATTGCTAGCTCATGAATTCTGTGAAGCATCAAATCTAGATCAAGATTTCCGTTACGTCGTACATACATCAAAAAATACTGTCATTCTGCAATTTCCATTAGCAAGAAATCAATCACTATAAAATTCTACTAGTATAATCCAACAATGTACACTTTGCTGAGTGTAAATAAGCTGCCTTGATAATAATTCAGAACCTATTGTATTGTACTAAATGTGGAAACCAATGTTATGTACCATAAAAATAAAAAGAATTGAACTAGCCTAGTGCCTAATCACTAAAATAAGAAACCAGACCCCTAAAAGATATCCTCAAAAATCTGGAAAATCTGCTTTTGGCTCTGGCTTTGGCTTTTCTCTTCCACCATATTTGTAATTAATTGCTTAAAGTTGAAATCACTTAACAGTAACCCAGTCATCAGCAGAACACCATTCAGATTCAGGTCTAAATTCAGTCACTAGCCCCCGGAGCCTCTCCCCCGGCGAAGTAGACCAATCCCCACTGCTCAAATTCAGCCTTTCTTGATTTTCCGGCGAGGGCAGAAAAGTAATTGAACATGTTATTGATGATTGAGCATAGTCATCAGATACCCAATCTGGAAAATCAAATGGGCATTTAGGAGATATTGATGGAACTCCACTCTTGATTTCTTCATTGAATGTAACAGTGTCATGATTAACCACAAACGGATGTTTTAGAAGCATCTCAGCTGTCCATCTCTTTGCTGGATCTTTCACAAAGCATTTGTTTAGAAAATCCTTTCCTTCTTCTGATAATTCCTCAGGGATTTGGGGCAACTGATTTTTAACTCCAATTGCCATTAACAGTTCTGTAACATTGGAGAATCTATAAGCTGGAACTCCGGCAATCATCTCAGCCACCACACACCCAAGTGCCCATATGTCCGCCGGAGTACCCTGTTCGCCGCCGGTGATCATCTCCGGCGACATGTACAATGGGGTACCCCTCAATTCACATCGCAAATCATCATCTTTCTTGATTCCAACACTCTTTGCCAATCCAAAATCAGCGATTTTCACTTTAC
Source organism: Solanum dulcamara (assembly GCF_947179165.1). Lineage (NCBI taxonomy): Eukaryota > Viridiplantae > Streptophyta > Magnoliopsida > Solanales > Solanaceae > Solanum > Solanum dulcamara. Next base: position 38,198,178 of record NC_077247.1, read on the forward strand.
CATCTTCACCAACAAGAATATTTTGAAGCTTTATATCGCAATGAACATACCCAATTTTATGTACATACTGAAGCCCACTAAGTATACCCTTTGTGTATCCACTAACTTCAAATTCCGACAACTTATGATTCTCCGATTTCTTAAGCTTTTCCGCTAACGAACCTCCAGAAACATACTCCAGCAACAAATTGTACAATTTTTCCCCGTTTTCAAACGAATAACTCTCACCGAAACATCGTACGATCTCTGAGCACCCATTGAGTTCATCAAAGACTTTCTTCTCGTTCACAAGGGAAGCAGAGTGAGAAACCCCAGATGATTTTACTACCATTGATGGAATAAATTGAGTACTCTGTTTTTTGGGTATTACAAGATTGACTTTTCCAAAACTTCCATGACCAACAACTTCACCACGAACCCAATCCATGGAGGAATTTTACAAAAAATCGTCAATTTAAGACTATTTTTTCCCTTTCTCAGGTAAAGAGTGAGAGACAGAAAAACAGAGGAGGCTGCAAGTCACAACGAACTCTGTTTTACACACTCTATGGGTTTTTTTTGGGGACAGTTTTAGTTGTATAAAAATAATATGGAAAAAATAAAGTATGATAAAAATAAAATAAAAAAAGAGCACGTGTTTTTGCAAATACATTTCTTCCTAATTTGGTTGAAACAGAAACAGCGTACCGAAAAGTTAATAGAAACGTGGTTTGCTAAGGTGGGAAAGCATTAAATAAAACGAAAAAACATGAAATAAGAAAGATGTTTCAAGGACCACGCGGACAACTTCCTAAACCACATAATTGTACCATGAATTAGAACCTAAACAATAGGCACCATTCAAATTATTTTGAAATTAATTATTTTAAGATAAATTATCATGTCATAAGTTATTTTATTATATACATAAGATAACTTATTTTATTATTAAGGTATAAATAGTGAGATAAATAATTTTAAAATTGCCCAATATCTTCAATCAAACATAGTATAAATAGTCTTACATTTTATCTCTTGAATTATTATACCTATACCTCACACCAAACGACTCTTAATTGTTTAATCTTAAAATAATAATAAATAAAAAAACAAGTTATTTGAGTTTTTTTTTTAACTTTTTCTCGAAGAAAGGGAAACAATACCATAATTGATGTATTTCCTTTTCTTGAATTTTTTTAAAAAATAATATTTAGTTAATTCTTTCTTAGAGAAAAAGGTTTTAAATTTTTTACAAATTGAGCTTTGCTCCTTCTTATTACAATGTACCTTTATAAGAGTAAATGTTACTAAAAATAATTATACTTTATATGATTTTAGCTTATATATACTGATGATACGAGTTATAATTTAATGTGTTATAGCTTGCATGTCGTATGCCATATTTTTCAGTGTAATTAGTTTACTTATTAGCATTTGTGCTCTTTCAATTTGGTATCTTGAAACTTTCTTCCTCTTTACTTGTTACTTCAGATCAACTTCACTTACAAATTGGGTTGGATTAATTCCCAGACGAGAAGGAGAGATTTATTTCTGGAAATGTTCGGAAGTATTTCTAACGCCTCATTTATTTTTATTAAAAAAACTAGGACATTTAATTCTAAATGATAACATGTGTATTAAACTTTGGATGTTTAAATCTGAATTCATATTTGAATATATAAATATTTTATTAAGATCTGAATATCAAGTAATTAGGTTGCATACATTGACAAATTCTTAATTTTTGTCTAATAGAAATACTTTATCAAGTGTTTAGGTGCTCAATAGTGTCACGACCCAAAATGGGCCGTGAGTGGCACCCACACTTAACCTCCTGGGTGGGAGAACCAATGATACAAACCCCAGCTTAGATTAACGATTCAACTTATAAATCACGATAACACTGCGGAAGCTCAATCTTATTAAAGTCAGAAATAACAAAAGCCACTAAAATCTATTACTTGACGTTCCCCAAAATCTGAAAGTCATCACATTAAGGACATCTAAATTCTAAATCTAAGTCTGGAAATATCAAACACCAGAATAAACAAATAATAAAATGTGTCCGAAAACTAAAGACACCATGCCATAACCGAGAAATTCCATCACGAGCTAGAAGGGTAGCTCACCCTGAAATCTTCTGAATTGGAGACTGACTAGAGCTGAGGTCGAGTCGAAGCCGATGGAAGACTCGCTGCACTCCACAAAATAAAACAAAGAAAGATATACGTAGGGGTCAGTACAGGGCAACATGTACTGAGTAGGTATCATCGGTCGACTCAAAATAGAAATCAATATACATAAAATAATAGTGGGAAATCAACAACAACACTTAACAGGTGGCAACCAACGAACAATTACATAACCGGTCAACAATATCAAAATCACACATGAGGACTCAAGCCTCTACACCACACTCTTTGAAATATGAGTTTTTGGAGATTGGGTAGCATTAAGTAATTTTAATTTATTTCCCTTTAATATTACCGTGCCGGAACGTGACACCCGATCCAAATATACTGTGTCGGAACGTGACACCCGATCCAAATATACCGTGTCGGAACGTGACACCCGATCCAAATATACCGTGTCGGAACGTGACACCCGATCCAAATATAATTAATTTATCCTTCCTTATGATTACATTCCACTTCATTAACAATATTTCATCAAGTCTTCTTTATTCAAGGCACCATTTTTGATGGGGCAAGTTCAAGATTATGGATTTCATGGCCTCGGGATTTTAGACCAATCACAACAACATATCAACCATCCAAACCACAACAATTAAATGCGTAGTAAATTTCACATATTACTCAATAAATATCAATCACTATTAAGAGTCTATCTATGATATAGAATAAAACCATAACCTACCTCAATCGAAGAACCGAATCCAAGCAAGCTAATTCACGAATGTCTTTCCTTCCTTCAAAGCCTCACGTTTCCAATCTATCAATTATACAATATTTATAAGTAACTAGTCCGTAGACACCAATATTATTTACATGTTTAACCTAGACCCAATAACTCACCCAATTCTATAATCAATTTCTTAAATCTCAAGCCTAGGGTTAAGTCTTAATTCCTCCAAATAACATAAATTTAATGGTATTCATATAATACAATACACCTACTATTTAATTACCTACCTCAATATATTAAAACTTGAATTAAATTGTGATAATTATGAGAATATCTGAAATCAAACCCAAATTACACAAAGAATTTAACTACAAAATGCAGTACCTAACTAAGAATTTAATATATATCATCACCCTAAATATTAGCCTATAATCATTATTCAATTGACCAAAATCTTGTAGAAAATTCCCAACAGTACGCATGCTAACTTCCAAGTTCTTTTTACAATTTAAGTTTAATATTATAATATAATATCCTCTACCCATTTACACCTTTACAGAAATTAAGGTTTCTTATATACAATTATTCAACAGGAAGTAACACTTTGTCTTCTTTCCATTTTTTTTTTCTTTCTTTTTGGCCCAATGAACATTAACCATATCATGTGATATTGCATCATCTCCCTCACTAGTTGAAATCTTTCAACAGAAAGAGACAAATTTTTCAATTGTATTATGGAATGCTTACCTGAAGCAATTCGGGTTCCACGCCGTAGCAGTAATCGCCCTCTCTTCTTTTCTCTTTTCTAATTAATTAGGGCAACTAATCATAAATTAATAAATAAATAAAAGCTAAATCCCATTAATATATTTTTATATGTATTGAACAAGTGGTATAGGACATTAAATAAATTACCACTTTAGCCCATTAATTAATTGGTTATTTAAATTCACCCCTAAATTAAATAACTTTAGTTATCAATTAGTCCAAAGTATCCATTAAAAATTTACGGGTGAGTCTTTTATGAAATAAAAAGGCCCTAGTACTCAAAACGACCTAATGGGTCGTTACAATAGATACCAATTTACCCACCGTTCGTCCCCGAACGGTCAAAAGAAGAGCGAGGGTAGAAAATGGTACCTGACTCGACGAACAAATGTGGATATGTTCCACGCATATCAGCCTCAATCTCCCAAGTGGACTCCTCAATAGGACGATTCTTCCACTGGACCTTCACAGACGCAATCTCTCTTGACCTCAACTTGCGGACCTCCCTATCAAGAATAGCTATAGGCTCCTCCTCATAAGACAAATTCTCATCAAGTAAGACTGAATCCCAACGAATAATATAGGTTCCATCACTATGATATTTCTTTAGCATAGACACATGAAACACTGGGTGCACTCCAGACAACCCTAGAGGTAAAGACAATTCATAGGCCACCTCTCCAACACGCTTAAGAACTTCAACCGACCCAATATACCTCGGACTGAGCTTACCTCGCTTACCGAATCTCACCACACCCTTCATGGGTGAAACCTTCAACAACACTTGTTCTCCCTCCATAAACTCCATGTCCCTGACTTTTTGGTCTGCATACTCCTTCTGCCTGCTCTGAGCTGCTAGAAGCTTCTCCTGAATGATTTTCACCTTCTCTAACGATTCTCTCAAAAGATCAGTTCCCCAAGGTCTCACCTCAAATGCATCAAACCAACCAATAGGAGACCTACATCTCCTCCCATACAACGCCTCAAACGGAGCCATATCAATACTCGAGTGATAGCTATTATTATACGAGAACTCTGCCAGGGGTAGGAACTGATCCCAATGACCACCAAAATCTATCACGCATGCACGAAGCATATCCTCCAGCACTTGAATTGTCCTCTCAGACTGCCCATCAGTCTGAGGATGAAATGCAGTACTAAGATCCAATCTAGTACCTAACTCAGCATGCAAGGTCCTCCAAAAGTTAGAAGTAAATTGTGTACCTCTATCTGATATGATAGAAACCGGAACTCCATGTAATCGAACAACCTCACGGATATAGAGTTTGGCTAACTTCTCTGCATCATAAGTCACCTTGACTGGAATGAAGTGAGCAGACTTAGTTAACCTGTCAACAATCACCCATATAGAATCAAACTTACCCAATGTCTTTGGAAGTCCGACCACAAAATCCATTGCAATTCTTTCCCACTTCCATTCAGGAATAGGCATTCTTTGCAGTGTCCCTCCAGGCCTTTGGTGTTCATATTTCACCTGCTGATAATTTGGACAATGGGCAACAAAATCAGCAATGTCACGTTTTATTCTGCTCCACCAATAATGTTGTCTCAGATCGTGATACATCTTGGTTGCACCAGGATGTATAGAGTACCTCGAACTATGAGCCTCTGCAAGAATAGTCTGAATTAAATTATCAATACGGGGCACACATACCCGCCCCTTAATCCTCAAGATGCCTTCCTCATCGATCACGACCTCCTTGGCCTCTCCCCGCAAGACCATATCACGAATTCGACTCAGCTTCTCATCTTCAAATTGCTTTTCTTTAATCTTGTCAAGGAAAGAAGATCTTGCCTCCACACAGGCCAAAAATCCTCCCTTCTCAGTTACTTCCAGCCTCATAAAGTCATTAGCCAGAGTTTGAACCTCTCTAGCCAATGGACGTCTGGAAACCTGCAAATGAGCTAAACTCCCCATGCTCCCTGCTTTTCTGCTCAAGGCATCAGCCACTACATTAGCTTTTCCTGGATGATAAAGAATAGTGATATCATAGTCCTTTAGCAATTCCATCCACCTCCTCTGCCTCAAGTTCAAGTTTTTCTGAGTGAATACATGTTGTAAACTGCGATGATCTGTATACACTTCACATTTTACCCCATATAGATAATGTCTCCACTGCTTCAATGCAAATACAACCGCAGCCAACTCTAAATCATGAGTGGGGTAATTACGCTCATGCACCTTCAATTGCCTTGAAGCATAGGCAATTACCTTCTTCTCCTGCATTAGCACTGCACCTAAACCAGAATATGATGCATCACAATAAGCAATGAAATTCTTACCTTCTACTGGCAGGGCAAGAATTGGTGCAGTAGTCAATAAGGTCTTGAGTTTCAGAAAGCTCTTTTCACACTCATCCGACCATACAAATGGAACTTTCTGCTTGGTCAGATTAGTCAGCTGGGAAGCAATAGAAGCAAATCCCTTGACGAACCGGCGGTAGTAACTAGCCAAACCAATAAAACTCCTTACCTCTGAGACATTAGTGGGACTTGCCCAACTCTTCACTGCTTCAATCTTTTGGGGATCCACCATCACTCCATCTTTAGAAACCACGTGCCCTAAGAAAGACACTGAATCAAGTCAGAACTCACACTTGGAGAATTTGGCATATAACCTCTTCTCCCTTAACAATCCCAGAACAGTTCTCAGATGCTCTTCATGTTCTTTTTGGCTCTTTGAGTAGATCAATATATCATCAATAAAAACAATAACAAAGAGGTCCAAATATGGCTTAAATATTCCATTCATCAGACTCATGAAAGCAGCAGGCACATTTGTAAGCCCAAAAGACATTACCAAAAATTCATAGTGACCATACCTGGTTCGGAAAGCCGTCTTCGGTACATCTGTTGCTCGTATTTTCAGTTGATGGTAACCAGACCTCAAATCAATTTTTGAGAAAACACAAGCACCCTCCAACTGATCGAATAAGTCATCAATGCGGGGAAGGGGATACCTATTTTTAATAGTCACCTTGTTCAGCTGCCTGTAGTCTATGCACATACGAAGGCTACCATCCTTCTTCTTTACAAATAAGACCGGAGCACCCCAAGGAGAGGCACTCGGTCTAATAAAACCTTTACCCAACAACTCCTGAAGTTGGGCCTTCAACTCCCTCAACTCAGCTGGGGCCATTCTATAAGGTGGAATGGAAATAGGGTGAGTACCGGGCTCTAAGTCGATACAAAAATCTATATCTCTATCAGGTGGCATACCAGGTAAGTCTGCGGGGAAAACATCCATAAACTCACGAACTATAGAGATAGACTCAATCGTCGGCACTTCAGAATTATCATCCCTAAGATGTGCTAGGAAGGCTAAACAACCCTTACTCACCAACCTCTTAGCATGAAGAAAAGAGATAATCTGAACTGGGGTGGAAATATAGTCACCCTCCCACACCAACTGATCCATCCCAGGCTTGGCTAATGTCACAGTCTTAGCATTGCAGTCTAAGATAGCAAAATTTGGAGATAGCCAAGTCATACCCAAGATTACATCAAAGTCAACCATCTCCAGAATAATTAAATCTACATAAGTTCTGCTCCCCACAAAAGTCACAAGACAAGACCTATACACTTTCTCAACTAGCACAGACTCACCAACAGGTGTAGAAACACGAATAGGCATGTCAAGTAAGTCACAATATAAATCAAGTCCATCAGCAAATGCGGGAGATACATAAGAAAATGTGGACCCAGGATCAAACAATACGAAAGCCAAGCTATCGCAGACTAGAAGAGTACCTGTGATAACAGCATCGGATGCCTCTGCCTCTGATCTCCCAGGGAAGGCATAACAATGGGCTCTGTAGCGAAGCTATCTGGCTTCACCCCCTCCACCTCTATCATAAAATCAACCACTTCCAAAGGTCTAACCCAATTTTTTATGCACGTTCTTACTAAAATCTTCGATTGCCTTTACCCAAGTTTACTTGTTGGGTCTTCTTGTACCCATAATCTTGTCGTTCCTATATCAATCCACTCTCTTAGAGCTTACGATAAAGTCATCGATCCTTATTTAGAATGTTTGAAATATACTCAACAACCTAAACGCATTAATCGTATCTAAGATATACCCCTAGAACACATTATACCTATCGAGAAGACCGTACCTCAAATGATTCGCACCTTCTTACTCATTGAATAACTACAAAACATTATCAAATTCGACCCATTCTATCTCTATCCCAAGCGATATACATTCTTTCATAGGTCAGGTCGCTAGCACAAGTAACACAATCCATAATCTAACCAAGTAAGCATCGATATCATTATAGCAGTCATATCCTGACCATTTTTGATATACACTCAATCTATGAAACTGCAATAGAGATTCTGACCACAATCCTTTCACAAAGTGGCAAAATCCGCTCTTCTGTACTGAAGCAAAGTTGCATATTTGGATAAGGCACGAAACCTGATCTCATAGGCTACAATGAATATCTTTCCTTGCTCTATATTTTAGAACTCATCTCCCCTCTTGTCCCTCTAGGTACGGGGGATATACTTCTCTATGAAGAAGTCAGAAGACGTTTCCTAGCTGTCTGATCTCTGCCCCTGGTGGGCTTTCTCCTACGACCTCTACCACGATCTCTCGTCACTAACCACCTCTAGCTACAGCCTTAATGGCTGGCTCAGGCGATGTTATTGTTTTAGTTCTGAACATTTGCGAAAATAGAGTTAAGAAGGTCAGATACCAATTTGTATTACCTAGATACCAATTGGATTCAAGTAATAGCACGAAAGAAAGAAGGAATGAAGTTTTCCTAAAGTCCCGTAGCCTCTCGAAGAAAAGTAAAGGCGTCCCCGTACCGTTCCGCAAGACTCTACTAGACCTGTCCTTATGTGATGAGATCAATGAACCTAAAGCTCTGATACCAAGTTTGTCACGACCCAAAATGGGCCGTGAGTGGCACCCACACTTAACCTCCTGGGTGGGAGAACCAATGATACAAACCCCAGCTTAGATTAACGATTCAACTTATAAATCACGATAACACTGCGGAAGCTCAATCTTATTAAAGTCAGAAATAACAAAAGCCACTAAAATCTATTACTTGACGTTCCCCAAAATCTGAAAGTCATCACATTAAGGACATCTAAATTCTAAATCTAAGTCTGGAAATATCAAACACCAGAATAAACAAATAATAAAATGTGTCCGAAAACTAAAGACACCATGCCATAACCGAGAAATTCCATCACGAGCTAGAAGGGTAGCTCACCCTGAAATCTTCTGAATTGGAGACTGACTAGAGCTGAGGTCGAGTCGAAGCCGATGGAAGACTCGCTGCACTCCACAAAATAAAACAAAGAAAGATATACGTAGGGGTCAGTACAGGGCAACATGTACTGAGTAGGTATCATCGGTCGACTCAAAATAGAAATCAATATACATAAAATAATAGTGGGAAATCAACAACAACACTTAACAGGTGGCAACCAACGAACAATTACATAACCGGTCAACAATATCAAAATCACACATGAGGACTCAAGCCTCTACACCACACTCTTTGAAATATGAGTTTTTGGAGATTGGGTAGCATTAAGTAATTTTAATTTATTTCCCTTTAATATTACCGTGCCGGAACGTGACACCCGATCCAAATATACTGTGTCGGAACGTGACACCCGATCCAAATATACCGTGTCGGAACGTGACACCCGATCCAAATATACCGTGTCGGAACGTGACACCCGATCCAAATATAATTAATTTATCCTTCCTTATGATTACATTCCACTTCATTAACAATATTTCATCAAGTCTTCTTTATTCAAGGCACCATTTTTGATGGGGCAAGTTCAAGATTATGGATTTCATGGCCTCGGGATTTTAGACCAATCACAACAACATATCAACCATCCAAACCACAACAATTAAATGCGTAGTAAATTTCACATATTACTCAATAAATATCAATCACTATTAAGAGTCTATCTATGATATAGAATAAAACCATAACCTACCTCAATCGAAGAACCGAATCCAAGCAAGCTAATTCACGAATGTCTTTCCTTCCTTCAAAGCCTCACGTTTCCAATCTATCAATTATACAATATTTATAAGTAACTAGTCCGTAGACACCAATATTATTTACATGTTTAACCTAGACCCAATAACTCACCCAATTCTATAATCAATTTCTTAAATCTCAAGCCTAGGGTTAAGTCTTAATTCCTCCAAATAACATAAATTTAATGGTATTCATATAATACAATACACCTACTATTTAATTACCTACCTCAATATATTAAAACTTGAATTAAATTGTGATAATTATGAGAATATCTGAAATCAAACCCAAATTACACAAAGAATTTAACTACAAAATGCAGTACCTAACTAAGAATTTAATATATATCATCACCCTAAATATTAGCCTATAATCATTATTCAATTGACCAAAATCTTGTAGAAAATTCCCAACAGTACGCATGCTAACTTCCAAGTTCTTTTTACAATTTAAGTTTAATATTATAATATAATATCCTCTACCCATTTACACCTTTACAGAAATTAAGGTTTCTTATATACAATTATTCAACAGGAAGTAACACTTTGTCTTCTTTCCATTTTTTTTTTCTTTCTTTTTGGCCCAATGAACATTAACCATATCATGTGATATTGCATCATCTCCCTCACTAGTTGAAATCTTTCAACAGAAAGAGACAAATTTTTCAATTGTATTATGGAATGCTTACCTGAAGCAATTCGGGTTCCACGCCGTAGCAGTAATCGCCCTCTCTTCTTTTCTCTTTTCTAATTAATTAGGGCAACTAATCATAAATTAATAAATAAATAAAAGCTAAATCCCATTAATATATTTTTATATGTATTGAACAAGTGGTATAGGACATTAAATAAATTACCACTTTAGCCCATTAATTAATTGGTTATTTAAATTCACCCCTAAATTAAATAACTTTAGTTATCAATTAGTCCAAAGTATCCATTAAAAATTTACGGGTGAGTCTTTTATGAAATAAAAAGGCCCTAGTACTCAAAACGACCTAATGGGTCGTTACAAATAGGAACATGTCAAAAAATTTAGGTATCTAAATAATATTTTCTAGCAAGTTATATTTGGCCAAACAATTAATACAATTTGTGTTCTCAACATGATCTGGATATATAAATTTATTTTTATTTAAAAATTAATAAATATAAAATATTAAATTAATACCATATTATTAAAATATTTTACAAATCATATGACAGTTGGCGGTGATAGTGGTGGTTGTAGGTCACGATTTTGGATTGTGTTGTGGGGGTGATGATGGTAATTGTGGGTAACAATAGTGATTAGCTAGCATTATTTAAAAATGGTAGTTGGTGGTGACAATTAATAATTGTGATAGACGATAGTGATAGTTAATGATGACGGTAAATAAAGGTGGTTGGCTAGATATAGCGGTTCGTGGCTGATGGCGGTAATTGTTTGTAGCGATTGTTGGTTGTGAATATAGTGATCATGATTGTATATTGTGTTTAATGCATGGTGGTGTCGGTTGACTGTGTTAATTGACAATGATGGTAATTGTGTGTGATTGATGATGATAATTATAAATGATGGCTAATGGTGGTGCCAATTGACTGTAGTGATGGAGATCGATGGTAATGATTGTGGATGGTAGATATCAGTAATTAATAATGGTGGACATACATCAACAATAGTTAACAATGAAAGTAATATGGAATAGTAATGAAATATCATCTTTATATAAATTCTTGAATCTTAATGAAATTATGATTTAGTAATGGATCTTAATTAAACATCCAAATATATATTCAGACTATTAAATAAGTTGTAAATCAGAGAAACAATTATACTTGATTAATATCTATATAACCTAGAATTTTTTTGTACTTTATTCCCTTAATTAATGCTACCATATATTTGATACGGATATCTCAATCTTAAAAATAAAAAACTGAGAGGAAGAGATTGCATGGTTTTAAAATACTAAAACGTGCCAACAAATTCCTATAAATTATCGTATTAAAAATGAGAATCATGGTGCACGATATTTCTGCAAAATTATTTGAATAACTCGATTTATTAGTCCATAATCTATAGTTGTATTAAACAACAATTGATACCTGTCCAGTGAGGGATGTCAGATATATTATTGGATTTGATTCACACCTACAACTTATTATAAGAGTTGCTTCATTTATAATTTGGATTAATGTTTAATAGTAAGTTAATTAGTTACTGTCAGAATCGTATATAATCAGGTACGCCTTTTATCAACAAATTAAAAAAAAAAGTCAAAAATTTTCCACTGGAAGATGCTTAACGTACAATAGTTTTAGTATGAATAATGATAAATATAATCCATTTTTTATTGCTATGATATATTGTGCTAGCTGTAATATTGAATTCTCAGATCTCTTGCAATATTATTGAAGGCTTGAAGATATATATAAAACAAAAAGAAAAGGATCAGACAAATTAATTAAAGGGCTTCTAGGCTGGATGAGCAATGTTTAGCCAAATTATGAAGAAAGCATAACTTAATAATTACTTGACTTGAATCTATTGTAATCTTAAAAAATAAAGAGTTCCATGACTCATGTAATGGAAAATTTTGTCAATATTATTCCTTTCTTCGTAAGTTAATTTATAGAGATGGCGATCCTAATTTAAAAATAAATAAAAGAAATGTCATTGTTTATTATAAAAAAAGAAACAATCATATTTTAATTATGTACGTACTAAAATATTACTATATTATAAATTTATAACTAAGGAAGAAATTACAATTTCACTATTCCCTTTACTTGTTCAGTTTATATTTTGCACTCTCCATAATATATAATTAGTTAAGTGTTTATTTTACCAAGTTGTCCTAATAAATTATCCTTTAGAAAGCTAAACTAACGATCTCTAATAAATTTGAAAAATGAATATAAGAGTTAAATAAAATTAAACTTTTTTTCTCATTGATTCAAAAATTGACAAGTAAAAATTAGAACTATTTTTAATATAATGAAATGGTAATAGAGAATACTATTTAATTATCATATACACAAGAATTTGCATTTTAATTATGACAAATTTGTATGCCAAGAGCATGGAAAAGGAAAAGAATGAAGGAAGAAAGATTCAATTGTGTGAGAGAAAAGTGATTGGGATTTGTTGTGATCCATCTTCAATGAAAATAAAAGAAGGAACCCCACACAAGTGGAGAAGAGAAGACACACAGCTATATTTGAATCATAATTCATGTGGAATTACTTATCAGTATCTACCAATTAAGGACCCCATACTATTTTGCTTGCTTCTCACATGGGAATTAATCCACCCTTTCCCTTCCTTAGGAGCCACACTTTCTTTTCTTTTCTTTTCAAATGTAAGTGTAATTTGTAAACTTTGAGTTTCAACGTTTTAAAATATTCAGTTTTAATTATACTTTAATGGTAAGCATCATATACCTTCCACTCTAAGATTATGGGTTAAATTAGGTTTGAGTCAACGGAGGAGCAAAAAAAGATGGAAGCTTTTAGGAGGGGTAAGAAAATATCACATGAATTGTAACTCAAAATATTAAGTCGATTTAATTCAATTTAATTTCAAACACTAGTTAATTTACTTCTCTCAAAAAAGGAAAAATATGACACACATTGGGGCGGAAGTACTTGTGCTGCTTGAGTTCTACCCCTAGCATTCTTATTTGCCCATTGTAAATGGATATATATCCCATGTCCCAGTTTGAAAGAATTTTACTCTTAATATAAGTTATTTTAGAATAAAAAGGTGCGAATATATATAGAGTAGTGTTCACTTATTTATTGAAAATGGATTAAAGAATTAATAAAAGTAAAAACTTACTCTTCTTATTAATAGTATTTACTTAAAGTGCATATAAAAATTTATGAAGACAAGTAATATTTTTTTAAAAAACTCCAACCACCCAGGATACAAGCTCCCGAAGTGGTGAAGGATTTGGCATAGATCCCTACCCTGCATATTACTAAGCAATGAATACATTTGAGGGGGACATTGACCTAGACCCCGAGGTAACAAACAATTTATTGACAGAAGATGTGCAAGCACATTGGGAGGGGGGGAGGGCTACTCTGAAGCTGGATTCATGGGCCTCCAGTAGCACCTCCTTTACAATTCTAAGGGGTTTCGAAAATTCAATTTTAATGCTTCTTAGGTTTGATCCTAAAAGAAGGTATTTGAAGTTTGTATGTACAGAGTGCACCTTTGATTTCTTGAGGGTGATCATCTTCTTGGAGGAACACTTCATTGTTGGTGATATTGGTAGCATACTTAGCAAGGGACTCTGCCACCGTATTACCTTCTCTATAGCAATGTTGCACCATGATACCATGGAGCTTCACCTTCTTTTGAATTTTCTTAACAATCTCATGTAGCTTCCATGAAATATTATGAAGGACAAGGATCATTTTAACCATGAGTAGGGAGTCCAGTTCCAAAGTGAAGTTGTAACAATGTTGATTACAACACCATAGGGTACCCTGCAAGACTACTGAGTAGTTGTTAGTGTGTAAATGAATTGGTGATGCAAAGGCCATGACCATTTGTCCATTTCTAGTCCTAACAGCTCCTCCGATCCCTACTTTGCCAATAGAGGGAATGAAACTGCCATTTGTGTTGAGTTTCCATTTGTCAACTTCTTGTCTGATCCATCTCACCATAATGCTTTTGAGTATATGTTTGTAGAATTCAGCTACTTGATAGACCTTCGGTCACGACCAACTCTAGTTCATAGTGCTAAATTTTCATCCCATTGAGATTTTAACTTGAAATAGAACCTGATAGCATATTCTATAGATATTGATGTTTTTATGCTCATACTTATTGTTGCACCTTGCTTTCCATAATACCCAACACACAATAATGGGGGTGATTTTAAGGAGGTATTTCTGAGTGTTTCTTGGCTTTATTGTTCCCGCATATGTTGAGGATGTGTTTGATATAGTTGCATCTACTGTGCAGTCATAAAGGTCTTGCAATCATTCTCCAGACCTTTCAAGCAACGGGGCCATTTGTGAATATGTGGTTGACCGTCTCATTGACTGGTATCATGCAACAATAACAATTGGATATTATATTATTACCATTTCTTTGAAGAATGCTATCTAAAGGAATTCTACTTTTCATGACCCTTCACAAATAAAAGAAGATTTTAAATGGAAGTTCTTTATTCCCGATATTCCTAAGCCAGGAGATGAAGTTCTCCTCTGCCTTAACTTCTGAAATGCTGAGGAACAAGTGAATACTCCCTGGTTGTCGAGAGTCCAGATAACTTTTTCCATCGTGTTAGGATTCCCTATTTGAATATGAATAATGTGTTGAACCAAGTGTTGAGGAACACATATGTTTAGCAAACTAGTGTTCCATTTTTGATTATTTAAGAATACACACACATTAATGTTGCTTGGTTTGTTATTGAAGTGTATTTTGTTTCTTAGAGGACCAATGTTGGTCCAATTATTCCATTAGAACATGTTGTTGCCTTTATTGATCTTATCTTTGGTGTTCAATAGATCTCTCCAGATATTGTAGTCTTTGAAATTAATGACCTTGGACAGAACATTAGCTATGGAACAATATTTAGCAGGAAGGAATTTGCCCAGAGGTTGTTTTCTGTCCTGAGCCTCCACCATCTCTTGGCTACAAAAGAGTTGCTAATGTCTTCAATTTTCTTGATTCCTACTCCTGCTCATTTCGGGAAGCTCATGGTATCCTAGGAACACCAATAGTAATTTTTTCCTCCTCTTCCCTTCCAAAAGAAATTCGTAAGATAAATTGCAATTCGGTCCATGATTTTCTTTGGAGGTACCATAGCCGCTAGAAGGTACATAGTCTGGAATTGTAGCACATGGTTGATAATGACAACTTTTCCAACAAAGGAAAGGAATTTTCGTTGCCATGCTTCAGCTTTATTCAGGACTTTGGTAGCTAGGTCGGCGAAGTGGCTAATTATTTTCTTCCCCGCATAGATTGGACATCCAAGGTAGGTTAATGGAAAGGTAGTCTGAATAAAGCCTGTTCATTTCATCATTCTCTTTTTGATTCTTTTCCTAGTCTTCCTATTTTTGTGGTGTTGAGTGAGAAAGTAGTTTTTTTCTTTGTTAATCTCCTGTCCTGAGGCATCCTGATAATTTTGGAGTGTCTTCGTAAGAATTCTCACGAATCTCCTATTACCTAAAGAAAAAAGAATCACATCATCAACATAGTTTAAGTGGTTTATTCTAGGGCCTTTATTATTCATGGAGAAGCCAACAAATTGATTGTTCTCGTGTAAGTTATTAAGGGCCCTAGAGAGCATATCAATTGCAATAATAAATAGTGAGGGGGAAAGAGGGTCTCCCTATTTTAGTCCTCTGGTTGAATTGAAGAAACCATATCTGGTTCCATTAATTAAAATAGAGTACCAATTGTTATCCAGCAGCCTGTGGATTAACTCAATGGCCCTTATAACATTGGTCAGGAATATCCAATAGAGCTTATCATAGGCTTTCGACATGTCAAGTTTGATAACAATGTTATCAATAATATTCTTTTGTTTGATCCTATGAGCAATTTCTTGCGCAACTAAAATATTCTTAGTGATAAGCCTGCCTTTCACAAAATCAGATTGATTCTCTGAGATGATCTTTGAAAGAATATTAGCCATCCTGAGAAATAAGATCTTCGAGATGATCTTACTAGTTAGGTTGCAAAGGCTAATAGGTCTGAGCTGACGCAATTCACAAGGGGACTTCACCTTAGGAATGAGAACAAGATTGGTATGAGTAAAGAATTTAGAGAGCTTGGATCCTGTGAAAAAGTTTTGGATGAAATAACACATGTTCATTTTGATAATATACCAAGCAGTTTGGAAGAAGCACCCATTAAAACCATTAAGGCCAGCACTACTATTGGGATTTATGGAAAATATAGCATGTTTAATCTCTTCTTCATTAAGAATTCCGGTGAATGTGAGGTTGTTATCATTAGTGATAATATGGTCAAGGATAGATAAGTCATTATCGTGGGAATATGGGTGAAAAGTTTGGAGAAGTGATCAATAACAACATTAGAGATGTCCTGATTACCTTCCACCCAAACACCTTGAGAGTTTTTGATTCTGTGGATATGGTACTCCTTCTTTTCTCTTTGACAACACTGTAGAAGTACTTGTAATTAGATTCTCCCTCTTCAGCCCAAGTAATCCTAGCTTTCTTCTTAAGAATTGCATCCTAACATTTCAACCACTTAGTGTGCTCTGTTTTGGACTTATAGAGGGATGTCCTATTGTTATCAGAACAAGCAGTGTTTAGTTCTAAAAAAACTTAATTAACTAACTGATTGTTAGTTAATTAGTTTTAACTACTATTTGTTAAAAAACTAAAATACCCCTACTGCTAACTACTACTTATTTTCCATTTTAACCTTCTTACTTCTTTTTCTTATATCATAACACTCCCCTTCAAGCTAGGAGGTGAACTCCTAGCTTAGATAGAAGATATTTATGTTGAGCTCTAGACAATCCTTTGGTTAATATATCTGCCGGTTGTTCTTGAGTTGGTAGATAGTTTACTTGAAGCAAACCTTGTTGCAACCTTTCTCTAATGAAGTAAAAATCTATTTCTATATGCTTTGTTCTTTCATGATATACTGGATTGGCTGCAATCTTAATTGCAGCTTTGCTGTCACTATACACTTACACTGGCAACTCAACTTCAGCCTCCACTTCTTTTAACAGTCCAAGCAGCCACACTAACTCTGACACAGTAGAAGCCATGCTTTTATATTCAGCTTCAGCTGAACTCCTTGATATTATGGTCTTCCTCTTGGCTTTCCATGATATCAAGGACTTTCCAATCTTTACCATGTAGCCAGTGACAGATTTTCTAGTGAGTGGACAAGCAGCCCAATCTGCATCACAATATGCAATGACCTGATTGTTTGAATAACTGGAGAGTAGTATGCCTTGTTCAGGTTGACTCTTTAAGTACCTAACTACTCTTAGTGCATCATCCATGTGAGATTTTTTTGGTTAATTTAGAAACTGACTCAATGTCTTAGTACTGAAGGATATGTCTGGTCTTGTCATATTGAGTTACTATAGTTTTTCTATGAGTTTTTGATATGCTGCTTGATCTATCAAAGGATCATCTGATTCCTCTTGCTTCTTGTTCACATGTTCATCATACTGCCTTGATATCAATTTGATATTCACATCTATAGGTGTGCTTGCTAGCTTAACTGTTGTTATTCCAACTTCTGCTATGAGTTCAAGTGTATACTTTCTCTGATGCATAAGTGTAACACCCCTCAAAATTTCTTCCTAAGATTTGGGTTTTCTTTGTACACGTGTGGGGCCCATCGTATTTATTTCAAAGTATGTGCTCGAGTTAAGATGAGTCCCTGAGGAATTTAAGAGCGTTGGAGGTGATGTGGGGTCATTGAGGACCCCTAGGACCGAGCTAAGTCCAAAAGATCCGTCGTGGCTAAGTTTAGGACGAGTTTATGTAAGGGTCGACTTTTAACGACCCTATCTTTTGAAGAGCGTCAATCTGGGTGGCCTACGACCTATCAAATTAAAGGTCGTCGAGTCTTCTTTCCAACGCCACCAAGAACGTAAATTTTGGAGTTCGGAGTCAAAAGATATGACGATCCGAAGACGAACTAGCACGACAGGAATTTTATTTTTGGCCTGGGTTGCAACTGCTGGGGAAATGGCTTTGGCGCTGTAAGGGCGCGACGCGCCACTATCGCGCCAGAAACATGCCTCAGTAGTTTGGTCCTTGGCGCGACGCGCCACTAAAAGTTGTGCAGGGTTTTTCAGGCCAAATTCCCAGAATTTAGAATAATAGGCTTGGCGCTGTAAGGGCGCGACGCGCCACTATCGCGCCAGAAACATGCCTCAGTAGTTTGGTCCCTGGCGCGACGCGCCACTAAAAGTTGTGCAGGTTTTAGGCGTAATTGGCCTTGGCGCTGTAAGGGCGCGACGCGCCACTATCGCGCCAATGGCGTTTTTGCCTGATTTTCAGAAATTGGAGGAAGGGCAAATTGGGAAATTTCCCAAATTATATATACACAAGCCTTGTGTATTTTGGGGGCATTTATTCAGCCCCCACTCTCTCTCTAAAGAAAAACCCTAGCTCCTCTCCCTTCTCTCTTCTCTTCTTCTCCATTTCCAACCTAAAAGGAGTCCAAGAACTTCAAGATTTGAGTCCTCCATTGAAGACCCAACTACAAGGTTTTCTTCAAGCCTTCACTAAGGTATGTAAGGCTATCCAAAACATGGGTTGAGTCCATCCATGTGCCCTATTCTTGTTTTGAGGTTAGATATTCATGAAAATGGAGTTTCTTGGTATGGTACATGTTTGAATGAGCTTTGTCTCCATTTTATTTAATTATTTATGTGCCAATGTTGTTGAGATAAGAGGTTCCTAAAATGAGCCCTTATGTGAGTATGAGATGATGGAGGTAATGATTGATTATATCTAGATGATGTTATACATGTGCATTTAAATTTTCTTTGAAGATATGATTGAGATTGAGCAATTAGTATGCTTGGAAGAGATTTGATTGTGATAGAGTTGATGAGTTGACAAGGTTGTAATGAGACTTGTTGATATGAGTTGATTGAGTTGATTGGATGGAGTTTTATGAGCATTGAGTCTTGGGAGGAGTATCGAGCACCGAATTGGGCAAGAGTATAGTCCATACTCGAACCCAATACCTGTGTTGCCAAACGTAGGGGGGATTGAACCATTAAAGTCGGATGCTTCCCCGAGAGCTTTTGTCCTGACATTATAGGACCTAGTTGGATTGGATCCATGAGTGTTCGTCGTTCATGTCTTGGCAAGGTATGAACGGGCGTGGCAACGACGTCGTTTCGTTGTACCTTCACTGGCTCGTAAGTGTTGGTTGTCGGTTAAGAGAAACTCCTAAATAGGTGCTGATAGTACTCTAAGTCAGATTGAGTTGAATTGTATATGATTGGTCCAGTCTAAATCATATCCTTGTTTAGACTTAGGACATTTGATTGAGTTGTCATCCCTTTGGAGTTGAGCTCCCGAGTTGAATTATTCTTCCTTGATGTTCGTTGTATTCGGCCATTTTACATACTCGTACATTCCATGTACTGACGCCATTTGGCCTGCATCGTTTCATGATGCAGAGACAGGTACTAGAGATCATCAACCGGCGCTCCGTTGAAGATCCACATACACTTCCAGCCAGTCGGTGAGTCCTCCTAGTTCCCGGAGGATATTGGGCCTTCTTGTTCAGTTTTGTTGTTCTTCCTTTTATTTAGATTGTTGGTAGCCATGGGCTTGTCATTGGCACCTTTTTGACATGAGTAGAGGCTTCATAGACTGGAGTGTGGGAGGTCGAGCGGTCATCTTGAGGAGTCCTATTTTTATTGTCTTCTTTTGATTGTAAATGTTTGGCCTTCGGCCCTTATATTATGAAAAGTATTTCTTTAAATTGAGTTCCTGCTAAGAGAATGTGCTTGAATGAAGGAGTGACTGGACCAGGTGGTTCGCTCGGAGGTCAGAAATGGCCTTCGGGTGCCGGTTACGTCTAGGGTACCCTCCCAGGGCGTGACAATAAGTATCCCTTCTGTGGACCTTATAAATTCAATTCCCAGAAAATATTTGAGCTACCCTAAGTCTTTCATCTTGAAGGCCTTCTGTAAAGCTTTCTTAGTTTCTTCTATCAACTTCAAGCTGCGACCAGTTATCAATATGTCATCTATATACACAAGCATTATTGCAATTCCTTCTTCTGATTTGTTGATGAACAAGGAGTAATCATATTAACTCTGTTTAAACTCAAGACTTAGGAGAGCTTCAGTAAGTTTGTGATTCCATTATCTTAGCGCTTGCTTAAGTCCATATAGAGACTTTGTCAGTCTACACACCTTCTCTCATTAACTGACAAACCCTTGAGAAAGTTGCATATAGATTTCATCCTCTAAATCTCCATGAACAAAGGCATTGAAGACATCGATTTGATGGATGCGCCATAGTTTGGAGGCTGCAATGGATAGAATAGTCCTCACTGTTACCATCTTCACAACTGGAGAAAAAGTCTCTTTGTAATCAATTCCTTCTTACTGACTATAACCCTTTGCAACTAACCTGGCCTTGAACCTTTCTATTTCTCCTTTGGACTTATATTTAACCTTATAAATCCACCTGCAACCAATAGGCTTCTTGCCTACAAGTAAGGTAGTAATCTCTCAGGTATGATTGCTCTCTAATGCCTGGATCTCTGCTTACATAACATCAACCTATCTTGAATCCTTGATAGCTTCTGCATAACTGGTAGGTTCTGTCACAGTGAAGGTAGCTGCAATGTAGCACTGATAAGAGGGTGATAAATGAAAGTAGGTCACATAGTTAGACAAGGGATAAGGAACATCTTTGGTTGCATTTAAGGAAATAAAATCTTACAGCCAGAGAATAGGCTGTTTAGATCTTGTAGACCTTCTAATGACCTGTGGAACCAATAGAATATGTGACACCTCAGAGCCACTTGTATCAGACTGGATCTGCACCTCAGATATATCAAGATTTACTTCAAGTTACTCATCACTTGTATCAAACTTTGTTGTATCTACCCCTTCTGATAGAACAACCTGATTAGTACTTGTTGATACCACAGGAGCCATTTGAAGGAAATGTTGAGCAGCTATAGCTGAACCTTACAGGGTATCTACAAATATCTGTTGATGATCAGAGCTATCATCTTTGGAAAATGGAAAGATATCCTCCCTAAAGATAACATCCCTACTGATAAAGAAGGACCTATTGAGCAAATCAAATAAAATGTATCCTTTATGCACTTCAGAATATTCCATGTGAATGACCTGTCAACCCTTTGTGGCACTTGCTTCCTAGCTAGAACTCAGAGCTACCCCTTCTGATAGAACAACCTGATTAGTACTTGTTGATACCACAGGAGCCATTTGAAGGAAATGTTGAGCAGCTATAGCTGAACCTTGCAGGGTATCTACAAATATCTGTTGATGATCAGAGCTATCATCTTTGGAAAATGGAAAGATATCCTCCCTAAAGATAACATCCCTACTGATAAAGAAGGACCTATTGAGCAAATCAAATAAAATGTATCCTTTATGCACTTCAGAATATCCCATGTGAATGACCTGTCAACCCTTTGTGGCACTTGCTTCCTAGCTAGAACTCACACAACGCAAACATAAATGAGAACATCGCTTAGTCTGACTCCCTAGCGCACAGAGCAAGAGTAAGCTACTTCACTTAAGAAGAAGAAATAGGCTAACGATCGTTTTGGTCCTATAGAATGAATGTAAAAAGCAGAATCCTCAGAATCTTATGATTCAGATACTTGACAAAATGAACAGATAAAAGATCGGGATAGCTGGGATGACTTCTTTCAAGATCAGATGATCTACCTCTTTGTCCGCTAGCTGACCTTGATCTAGGCATGAGTTTATCATGTTCAGTAAGATTCTTTGCAAAAGACAAGCATCCAATTGTCCTCAAATGAGATAACCCTGGTTTTACACTATATAGTCTTTCATAAAGAGTTTGAAACTTAAGCACACTACTAGGAAGTCTATTAATGAGATAAGTTGCAGCTAGGACATAGTGACCCCAAAACTTTATAGGTATTTTAGCTTAAAACCTTAAAGCTCTTGTGACTTCTAGCAGATGTCTATGTTTTCTCTCAGCAACACTATTTTATTGAGGAGTGTAAGGACAAGATTTTTGATGTATGATACCAGTTCTTTAAATAAACTATCACAAACTGAGTTAATAAATTCTGTACCATTATCAGATCTTAGAACCTTGACTACTTTGCCAAACTGATTCTTAACATACTGTAGGAATATTTGAAGAGACACACAAATATCTGACTTTTGTTTAAGTAAAAATAACTAGGTCATTCTTGCAAAGTCATCAATTATTGTAAGAAAGTACTTATTGCCATCAAAGGTAGCTGTATTATAAGGTCCCCAAAGATCAACATGTAACAAGTCAAAGCAGTTACTACTTTTGATGATACTAGAAGGAAAAATAGATCCGATTTGTTTTGCAAATGGACAAACTAAACACTTAGACACCTGACACATAGTGTGTTTATTCATAGTAAATATCTTAGCAAGTACTGCTGAAGATATATGTACAAACCTTTGATGCCATAACTCCATGTCTGTGACTGATTCCTTGACTTTGGAATAAACTGTATCAACAACAAGGGCAGACTCCTTAGTATTACTATCATTGCTTTAAGTTAATTGTCTCCATAGTAGATATATGCCTCCTTTTTCTTTACCAACTTCCTTCACCTTTCTAGTGTAAAGCTCCTGGAAAACACAAAAATCAGGGAAGAAGGAGATTGAGCATCCTAATTTCTTTGTTATTTTGCTGACAGACATCAGATTAGACTTGAACTCTGGTATGTGGAACATATTAGTAATGACACTTCAAGCTGATAGACTACAAGAACCAATATGTGTTACTTGTGTGGTACCCCCATTTGGTAAACATACACCCTTAGGAATATCAAGCTTTAACATAGATTTCTTTTGTAACATATCCAAATTAAAAATCATATGATTTGTTGTACCTGTATCTACAATCCATACATCACTATTTTCAGTGACAAACAATGTTTTACCTGTAACATTTGCCTTATTGCAATCAGATGTAGTAACTCTTAATCTTGATTATTGACTGATCATTTTAAGGATGTGGTCATACTAATCTTTTGTGAATATACAACCCTGAAGTAATTGTTTGACATCTTTTTCAGCTTGACTTATAGTATTATTAGATGTGGAAGCTTCAACTGGGATTGGATCTTTGTTGTGCTATGCTGTGATGTTCCTTCTTCATACTGATTCATCATTTACATTGGTGTTCAAACTATAAGAAAAATGAGCCTGAACTGGTTGTTGAGGTTGACTAGATAAGCTAGCAGTATCAATATAAGCAGTGTTTGTACTTTGTATCTTTCTCTTGGACTTAAAGTCTGGTGGATAACCAACAACCTTATAACAAAATTCTTTGGTATGACCTCTGCACTTACAGAAGTCATAAATTAAGAGTGTATTTTTCTTGAACCTCTGACTAACACCTGAACCACTACCACCTTTAGAATACATAGCAGTTGACTCTAAGATGGAAAATATTAGTCCCAAATTACTAATGTCTGTAACAACATATTTTTAACTCTCATCTCCTACTATCATAGCATATGCCTGATTGATAGTTGGTAATGGATCTATCATGATAATCTGACTCCTAGCTTGGTGATACGAATCATTTAGCCCTA
Source organism: Solanum dulcamara (assembly GCF_947179165.1). Taxonomy (NCBI): domain Eukaryota; kingdom Viridiplantae; phylum Streptophyta; class Magnoliopsida; order Solanales; family Solanaceae; genus Solanum; species Solanum dulcamara. The sequence continues at coordinate 38,222,126 of NC_077247.1, forward strand.
TTAAAAATTGATATAGCTTTTGTCTATTCATATGAGTTACAAATTCTCTGGATTTCTCACAATTACAACAAGGTGAGGGCATTAACACTTCAAACTCATCCCACAAGGCTTTTAGCTTTGTGTAGTATACAGAAACAGAAGTAGTCCCTTGCTACAGAGTGACAATTTCTTTGTGTAAACTATAAGTCCTTGATCTATCTACTCTATCAAATCTCTCTTGCAGATCAGTCCACACACTCATTGCACTTGAAGCAAATACATTTCCACTAAGCAAATTCTTTGAAACTGAATTCATTAACCATGACAAAATAATAGCATTCACTCTTTCTCATTGACCCCAAAGTTCTTCATTATACATCTCCTTCCTGCATATACCATCAACTAACCCTAACTTGTTCCTTCCTAACAGAGCTAGTTTGATTGATCGATTCCATAAGGTGTAGTTCTCCACACCATGCAATTGAAATGAAATAATGCTGATTCCATTTACATCTGTAGGGCTAAAAAAAAGAGGATGATTGTAGTCAATACCATGCCCTTGTATGGAATTGCTACTCGAAGTAAACAGTGTACCAGGTCATTGAGCATTTTTGTGACTCTGATTTAGATTTTGAGGTGGATCTAGGGTTGCTTCACCTGTGATTTCTTCAAACTTCTTTCGAATTTCTGTTGCGGAAGTAGCTATTGAGTACAGATCTTAGCTTCAAACGAGCTTGGATCTTTAAATCGATCTCAAAAATTAGATGAATATATGAATCTGACTAGATTCTTTGACTTAAACGAAGAACCACTTCTCACAGTAATCACTGTGATGATGGCTCTGATACCATGAACAAACTTGTAAAAATAGTATTTCTGGAGAAAAGGAGAAGAGGAGAAAAAGAATAGAAGAAGAAGAAAGTAGAACACTTCTCTCTATTACTTCTTTTGAGCTGAAAGTCTCTACCCAAGCATCATTAATCAGAATCATATCTAATCTTTTACTTATTCTATTGGTTCTCCTTCTACCATTGCACCAAGTATAAGAATTGCCAGTGTAGCCAATGTCACTCATACCACAATCATCCATACGGGAAATAAAGTTTGTACTTTTACGTAATAAATGAGGCAATAGAGTTCTTTTTCTCTTTTTTGTGGTTGGATGTTTTTTCGTGATTGTTCTCACCATCTGATGAGTTCAATCATTGGAACTGGTTGTATGGGTTTTTCCTCCCTATGATCCACTTTATTCTTGTTGTTCTCCTCTTTGTTTTCATTAGTGTCCATAGTGTTTCCTTGGATAAGTTCGTTATCAAATTTATCAATGTTAACCTCCGTTTTCCTGTCATTGATCATCTCAGTGCCTTTGTTGGTATTGGTGTTGTTTTTGTTGTCGTCTTCGTTGTTGGGTTTTACCTTTGCCTCTCCTAAATTCATCCATAGTCAACCTCTGACACCTTCGCATTAGGTCATCTGTGCATCTCCTTTTCTCATGCCTAATCGATCCATCTCAACCTTGCTTCCCGCATTTTGTCCTCCATCGAGGCTACTCTTACCTTATCTTAAATATCTGCTTTTTTAATCATATATCTCTTTTAATATACCTACATAAATTATATAAACTTATATATATCATGTTATACAAGATAGAAGATGAAACAAGAATAGGAGAATTTAGTAATACATGAATTTAAAATGTCAAAATATATGATCCAACTATCCTTCATAATTACTTTTTTTTTAATTTTATTTTAAAAGTAAATAAATATTTAAAATTATACATTGTATATTAATACGTAACATATTGAAAAACATTCAATAAAAAATAAATTACTAAATTACATTACTAATCCATGCCTAACTTGTCTTCTAAACCAAATTATGACCCCTAAGTAATTTCTTGCTACACGACAGGGCCATTTTCGTTTTGTTCTCAAATACAGGGCTTAGATTTAGTCCATCCTATGCGTGATTAAAGACTTCGTTTTAGTAAAAGAAAATAATATTATTTACATTAATGTGTATTTTCTCTATTATTTTAATTTCAACTTAAAATAGTGAATTAATTAAAAGGCTTGCTTAAGAAGTATTGCAAGTGAAATACTGCAATGGTTGTACTCATAATGTTTTTTGTTAAAAAAATAATATAAAAACATCAAGTGAAATTTATGTTTAAACGTAATTACTACGTACAAATACTCAAGGGCGCGGATCTAGCTTTAAAAAATTACGAGTTCATGCAAACTTGATAATTTTTGTGGAAACTATGTATATGCCTTAATAATTTCAGTATAAGTCATATGAATGTATCTATAAATTTGACGATGAATGCATTTATTAGTGTATATCATTTTGAGTTCATTATAAGTAAATATGAATCTTATAACTCCAATTAAAATTTCACAAAATGTTTTTAAATTTGAATCAAATATTATTATCGAAACGTAGTGGGCTTAGATTTTTCGTTTTCGATGCAAATTATTATTAAATAGAGGATGGGCATGAAATGAGAGTAGGGCCGGTACTAATAGGCAATGAGGCATGGACAAGGATCATGCAAGTGAGTTACATGCTAGAGTACTAGCTAGTGAGTGTGACTGACCCAAAAGTTTTGTAGTATAAATATTACTACTATATTATATTGTCAATGCAATGCACCTGGGACAATTACATGTGCACACATGTTCTTAATTCCCAAATTTGCAAAAGATCCATAGAACTTACATTGAGTCCTTTGCAATTTGCATTTGTGAGGATTTCTCATGATCCATCGCTCTCTTTTTTCTGTTTTAATTTGGTCGATGGAGACCCCTTTGTTCCATCACAATAAATCAATAATTAGTTAGTCTCCTTATCCCATTTTCTATCAATGTATATGTTTACTGATAAGGACTTTTAACATATAGACCGTTTTATATTGTATTAGGAATACATACATACATACAATATTATCTATTTCTTTTCTACCAAGTGAAGAAAACTATTACAACATTTTTACTCTTGTTTCTATCAATCATCCACTGAACTTCGATAAGATAGCTTCCCATACTTGTCTTGTGTTATTACAAGAAAAAATAGATGTTCAATTGGCAAACTGGACAACGCTTGTCTTCAATCATGTTCCATCTAGCCAGCATATCCCTTGTATAAAATTTTCCTTGTGCTAATGTCTCCAAGAAGATCCATTTAGGTGTGCCTATCTGCTTACCTCAACGTTGAAGTGTGTCAATTTTAAGATGAGTGTGACCACAGAATCCAAACTTTTTACCCCCTCCCCCCTCCTTATCCTCATCCCAAGCTTTATATACATCTAATTAATTATAGTGAAATTGTCAATTACATACATAAAAATATATCTAAATTATCATGAAATTAACAATTAAATACATAAACTACGAGACCTGTGTGACGATGAGGTCCGATCTGAGACTAGTTAAAAAATCAAATTAAATAAGATATTAAAACTCTTTTTTTTTTCCTAGGGCTAGTATAAGTGTGTGTATGCACATGTAATGTTTATCGTGTTATCTTTACCACATTGAAGGGAGATAAATAATATGAAAAAAATAAGTTCAGGAGGGTGATACGATTGTCACATAATACGAAGAGGTAAAAAATACAAAAAAAAATAATAATTTTAACATCTGCATTAACTTGTATTTATTTTTAAAATAATTTTTTTTTAAATAAATATTAAATTATCTAATGTTATATCGACATAATATTTTTAAAAAATATATAATTATAATAAGTGACGGTGATGACTCACAAAGGATTGTGGGTCTCAATTGAGTTGGTGTTGGTTAATAATAATGGTGGGTAGCAACTAATGGAGATGATGGTTGACACTCAACAGTAGTGGCGAATTAGTAGCTGTGGTGTAGCGTTAACTTGATGATGATGATTGACAATAATGATTATATTAGTGGTAGTTGATAGTGTCAATCGATAATTATAGTGAATAATAGAGATAACTAATAATGATAGTCATTGATATTAATCGGCAATATATAGTAATGATTAATGATGGTGATTTGTATGTGACTGATGGCCATTGTGATAATGGTGATGACTATAATTGATGGCTAGTGATAATAAAAATATACAATATTGATTAACAAATATAATCAATATGATTATGACCGAGGATGTTGGTTGCGGTTGATGGGTGGTCGTAGTAATTGATAATGGGGACAACATCGATGGTTAGTGATAAAAGGGGATCGAAAAATGGCGGTGAAATGCAATCTTTGTAGAAATCAATAAATTATAACATACTAATGATATGTTAAGAATTTAATTAATTATTCAAATTTATTTAGATCTATTCATTAGTTGGGGAAAAAACCTCTAATTAATGATTGGTATTGGTGTTGTTTTTGTTGTCGTCTTCGTTGTTGGGTTTTACCTTTGCCTCTCCTAAATTCATCCATAGTCAACCTCTGACACCTTCGCATTAGGTCATCTGTGCATCTCCTTTTCTCATGCCTAATCGATCCATCTCAACCTTGCTTCCCGCATTTTGTCCTCCATCGAGGCTACTCTTACCTTATCTTAAATATCTGCTTTTTTAATCATATATCTCTTTTAATATACCTACATAAATTATATAAACTTATATATATCATGTTATACAAGATAGAAGATGAAACAAGAATAGGAGAATTTAGTAATACATGAATTTAAAATGTCAAAATATATGATCCAACTATCCTTCATAATTACTTTTTTTTAATTTTATTTTAAAAGTAAATAAATATTTAAAATTATACATTGTATATTAATACGTAACATATTGAAAAACATTCAATAAAAAATAAATTACTAAATTACATTACTAATCCATGCCTAACTTGTCTTCTAAACCAAATTATGACCCCTAAGTAATTTCTTGCTACACGACAGGGCCATTTTCGTTTTGTTCTCAAATACAGGGCTTAGATTTAGTCCATCCTATGCGTGATTAAAGACTTCGTTTTAGTAAAAGAAAATAATATTATTTACATTAATGTGTATTTTCTCTATTATTTTAATTTCAACTTAAAATAGTGAATTAATTAAAAGGCTTGCTTAAGAAGTATTGCAAGTGAAATACTGCAATGGTTGTACTCATAATGTTTTTTGTTAAAAAAATAATATAAAAACATCAAGTGAAATTTATGTTTAAACGTAATTACTACGTACAAATACTCAAGGGCGCGGATCTAGCTTTAAAAAATTACGAGTTCATGCAAACTTGATAATTTTTGTGGAAACTATGTATATGCCTTAATAATTTCAGTATAAGTCATATGAATGTATCTATAAATTTGACGATGAATGCATTTATTAGTGTATATCATCTTGAGTTCATTATAAGTAAATATGAATCTTATAACTCCAATTAAAATTTCTCAAAATGTTTTTAAATTTGAATCAAATATTATTATCGAAACGTAGTGGGCTTAGATTTTTCCGTTTCGATGCAAATTATTATTAAATAGAGGATGGGCATGAAATGAGCGTAGGGCCGGTACTAATAGGCAATTAGGCATGGACAAGGATCATGCAAGTGAGTTACATGCTAGAGTACTAGCTAGTGACTGTGACTGACCCAAAAGTTTTGTAGTATAAATATTACTACTATATTATATGGTCAATGCAATGCACCTGGGACAATTACATGTGCACACATGTTCTTAATTCCCAAAATTTGCAAAAGATCGATAGAACTTGCATTGAGTCCTTTGAAATTTGCATTTGTGAGGATTTCTCATGATCCATCGCTCTCTTTTTTCTGTTTTAATTTGGTCGATGGAGACCCTTTTGTTCCATCACAATAAATCAATAATTAGTTAGTCTCCTTATCCCATTTTCTATCAATGTATATGTTTACTGTTAAGGACTTTTAACATATAGACCGTTTTATATTGTATTGGGAATACATACATACATACAATATTATCTATTTCTTTTCTACCAAGTGAAGAAAACTATTACAACATTTTTACTCTTGTTTCTATCAATCATCCACTGAACTTCGACAAGATAGCTTCCCATACTTGTCTTGTGTTATTACAAGAAAAAATAGATGTTCAATTGACAAACTGGACAACGCTTGTCTTCAATCATGTTCCATCTAGCCAGCATATCCCTTGTATAAAATTTTCCTTGTGCTAATGTCTCCAAGAAGATCCATTTAGGTGTGACTATCTGCTTACCTCAACGTTGAAGTGTGTCAATTTTAAGATGAGTGTGACCACAGAATCCAAACTTTTTACCCCCTCCCCCCTCCTTATCCTCATCCCAAGCTTTATATACATCTAATTAATTATAGTGAAATTGTCAATTACATACATAAAAATATATCTAAATTATCATGAAATTAACAATTAAATACATAAACTACGAGACCTGTGTGACGATGAGGTCCGATCTGAGACTAGTTAAAAAATCAAATTAAATAAGATATTAAAACTCTTTTTTTTTTGCCTAGGGCTAGTATAAGTGTGTGTATGCACATGTAATGTTTATCGTGTTATCTTTACCACATTGAAGGGAGATAAATAATATGAAAAAAATAAGTTCAGGAGGGTGATACGATCAAAAATACAAAAAAATAAAATAATTTTAACATCTGCATTAACTTGTATTTATTTTTAAAATAATTTTTTTTTAAATAAATATTAAATTATCTAATGTTATATCGACATAATATTTTTAAAAAATATATAATTATAATAAGTGACGGTGATGACTCACAAAGGATTGTGGGTGTCAATTGAGTTGGTGTTGTCTAATAATAATGGTGGGTAGCAACTAATGGAGATGATGGTTGACACTCAACAGTAGTGGCGAATTAGTAGCTGTGGCGTAACGTTAACTTGATGATGATGATTGACAATAATGATTATATTGATGGTAATTGATAGTGTCAATCGATAATTATAGTGAATAATAGAGATAACTAATAATGATAGTCATTGATATTGATCGGCGATATATAGTAATGATTAATGATGGTGATTTGTATGTGACTGATGGCCATTGTGATAATGGTGATGACTATAATTGATGGCTAGTGATAGTAAAAATATACAATATTGATTAACAAATATAATCAATATGATTATGACCGAGAATGTTGGTTGCGGTTGATGGGTGGTCGTAGTAATTGATAATGGGGGACAACATCGGTGGTTAGTGATAAAAGGGGATCGAAAAATGGCGGTGAAATGCAATCTTTGTAGAAATCAATAAATTATAACATACTAATGATATGTTAAGAATTTAATTAATTATTCAAATTTATTTAGATCTATTCATTAGTTGGGGAAAAAACCTCTAATTAATGATTCCAATTGATTAAGATCCAGAGATAAAAGATCAAAGCATTCACACTTAAAAAGAATGAGATTTGAATTTTTAAGATTCTCATCTTTATCAAGTACAAATAAATGAAGAAACAGAAAAAAAACATGAACTCTCGCCGGCTCTAATAAAATCAAATAATATTAATAGCCTCATTTGAATACTTAATTTGATAAAGAAAATTTATTAATTATTCTCCCTCTGTCCATTAATACTTATTCACTTTTGATTTTGCACATTTTTTAAGAAATCATAAATAGGAGAATAATTTTACCATATCACTCTTTGAATATAATATATATAATGTCTTGAAAAATATAATAGGGAAATGACTATAATTAACGATGAAGATAAATTAGGAACTAAGTATATAATTATTTCTTGATTTCATAAATGAACAAGTATTATTGAACATTTCAAAAATAATATAATGCACAAGTAAAAATGGATGGAGAGAGCATTTTGCATTAGAAACACGACAATCACATGTGAGCTTAATTTTTTTCCTTGAGTTATCATAAAAATATATATTAGTAGGTGACATAAAACCTTGATTTCAGTAACAATCACTTACTCTAAGGAAATTGTGTTTAACGGCCAACCGTACAATTTCGTATGGTCAGAATTTATTTGTCTTGCCATGTGATCGACAATACACTGAAGTTTAATTAAAATATAGCCTACCATGGAATACTTCTCTGTATCTTTATAACTTATAAGATATGACTAAAATTAGTTACATTATTTTTTTTTAGATCTCACTTATAAGATTACATCGAATATGTAATTGACATCATTGTTGTAGTCTAACGTGGCAGAGTATGAACAAACAAAAAGAGTGAGCTTCTTTATTTTTTTCAAAACACATTTTCTTTGGTGGTGGTAATGGGATAATTAAGGGTCGTTTGGTTAGGAACAAGTTAGTTCAAGATTAATTATTTTGGGATAAGTTATCTCATATACATGGTGAGATAATTTATTCCATCACTGTGGTAAAAATGGTGGGATAAGTTATCCCAAATTTGACAACCAAACAACACAACAAAATTTTATCCCTGGATTATTTATTTTTATCTCGGGACTATTTATTTTAATCTCTCACACCAAACGATCCCATGTATAACAAAGTGGAATCTTACGTCATAAACATTTGAAGAAAAAATTGTTTTTGAGTCTGATAACACTATAACAAAAATAATTTTTAGTAGCAATATATATACACATTAATAAAAAATGTTAAAGCTTTTACCAGTATAAGTTAATTGTCATTTGATATAATATTGCTATAGACTTTAGGGACATTACAAAGATTACTAATTGTCTCTAAAAATATATATTTAATGATAATCAAGTTGTTATTATTATTAATTAATTACTGATAAAGATTTTTTTGACGTAGTGTAAAGCTTGGGTTGGTGTTGGTAATGCTGGTCAAATAGTAGAGGCCACATGTATTCGATTCAATGTTGACAAAGGTACATGCCTCCTTCAAGAGAAATTTCACATGTCCAATTCTTTTAAATAAGGACATATAGGTAGGCCATACGTAAGAAAAGATTATATGTACTGACGATGACGTAAACAGTATTTATATTCATAATTAATGTATAAGATATATTAATTATAAGTATATTTTATAATAAATATATTGATTGATAAATTGATAAAACTTTTAACTAATCAATTAGTACAACTAGAATGTTAGTGTAAAAGATATTATCATTTACTTTGATATTCTACATGTGAAACTTCAAGATTTGTCATTTATCCGTGGTACGTATAAAGACAATTATAAGCATAAATTGTGCTCACAAAAGTCGTGTAGGAAGTGAAAGTACGTGGAAAGCCGTGAATTTGGAAATAAGTTACACAAACAGATCACCCAAGGAAGGGACTCATTGCAGAGCAACGCACGAACTTTCCAAATAGTCAACACATGGTCAAAACATAGCTATCTCATTTAAGACAAAAGCTATTCAAAACAAAATTAAAATAACTACCAACCATAAAATACTCTAGGAACCTGTTAGTACGTCTCATTTGAACATGTTTTACTGAATAAATTAAGTATTCATAACAAATTGCTCCTTCTTATAAATTAACTTACTTGACAATTTTATAAAGGAAGAAGAACAAGAGAATAATATAGAAAGTATTAATAGAGAGAGTAGTAATATAGAGAGAGTAATAGTAATTTTCTTCTTTTATATGTTTTGTGTGTTTTTACATTGAAGTTTAAGGTTATATTTATAGCCATATTTACAAGTGGAGGAAAATATTAGTGGGCAATTTACCCACTTAAAAAGTAAATGGACTATCCACCATTTTAAGTGGACAACCATTTTACTTGGTTGATAATACTCCCCCTTGGATGTCCACGAGAAATGTGTCTCGTTAAAACCTTATTAGGAAAAATCCAGTGGGAAAAAGCCTAATGAAGAAAAAAGAGTACACATATCTGATAATACGCCTTGAGTGTTGCCTCATTAAAAATCTTATCAGAAAAACCCAGTGGGACAAAACCTTGACTAAGGGAAAAAGAGTACAACGCGTATTTTGCTCCCCCTGATAAAAATATCACTTAATATCTCGAAGACAACGCATTCCAATTTTGTATCTCATTTTCTCAAAGGTTGAAGTTGGCAATGCTTTGGTGAACATATCCGCCAAATTGTCACTTGAACGAATTTGTTGAACATCTATTTCACCCTTCTTTTCAAGATCATGAGTGAAAAAGAATTTTGGTGAAATATGTTTTGTTCTGTCTCCTTTGATGTATCCTCCCTTCAGTTGAGCTATACATGCAGCATTGTCTTCATACAATATTGTTGGAGCGTCTTTTGTCAAAGAAAGACCACATGTTTCTTGAATGTGTTCAGTTATTGATCTTAACCAAACACATTCTCGACTTGCTTCATGAATGACTATTATCTCTGCATGATTTGAGGAAGTGGCAACCATAGTTTGCTTTGTTGAACGCCATGATATAGCTGTACCACCACATGTAAATAAATAGTCTGTTTGCGATCGACCTTTATGGGGATCAGATAAATATCCCGCATCTGCATAACTGATCAATTGTGACATGGAATCATTTGAGTAAAACAATCCCATATCAATGGTACCTCGAAGGTATCTGAATATATGCTTAATTCCATTCCAGTGTCTGCGTGTTGGTGAAGAACTAAATCTTGCTAACAAGTTTACTGAGAAAGCTATATCTGGTCTAGAATTGTTGGCAAGATACATTAATGCACCAATTGCACTAAGGTATGGTATTTCAGCACCAATAAGTTCTTCATCATTTTCATAAGGCCGAAATGGATCTGTATTAATATCAAGAGATCTCACAACCATTGGAGTACTCAATGGGTGTGCTTTATCCATATAAAATCTCTTTAAAATATTTTCAGTATATGTTGACTGATGGACAAATATCCCATTTGTAAAATGTTCAATTTGTAGACTAAGACAAAATTTTATCTTTCCAAGGTCTTTCATTTCAAACTCCTTTTTCAGGCATTTTACTGCCTTTGATAGTTCTTCTGGAGTTCCAATAATATTCAAATCATCAACATATACTGCTATTATGACAAATTCAGATTCAGACCTTCTCATAAAGACACAAGGGCAAATTGGATCATTTTTATATCCTTCTTTTAGCAAATATTCGCTAAGACGATTGTACCACATTCGCCCTGATTGTTTCAACCCGTACAAGGATTTCTGAAGCTTTATTGAACAATTTTCTCGAGAATCCTTGTATGCTTCAGGCACTTTGAACCCTTCAGGAATTTTCATAAAAATGTCGTGGTCCAATGAGCCATATAAATAGGCAGTGACCACGTCCATTAAGTGCATTTCAAGCTTTTCATGAACTGCCAAATTCATTAGATACCTTAAAGTAATTGCATCCACCACAGGAGAATATGTTTCCATATAGTCAATGCCAGGTCTTTGCGAAAAACCTTGGGCTACAAGTCGTGCTTTGTATCTCACGACTTCACCCTTTTCATTTCGTTTACGCATAAAACCCCATTTGTGCCCTACTGGCTTGATACCTTCGGGTGTTCGAACTATTGATCCGAAAACTTCACGTTTTTCAAGTGAAGTTAACTCTGCTTGAATTGCATCCTTCCATCTTGGCCAATCATTTCTCTGTCTGCATTCATCGACAGATTTTGGTTCAAGATCCTTATCTTGTTACATCACTTCAATGGAAACATTATAAGCAAAAATATTATCGACCACAATATCATTTCGGTTTCACCGTTTTCCTGTTGAGACATAACTTATTGAGATTTCTTCATTCTCATTATTTTCAGGTACTTGGACCTCCTCGGTGGTATCACCATTTGTTGTGTCTCTAGGCTCTTCTTGAGCACTCACCTCCAAATTATGATCATCTTGATCATTTATTCCTTTCCTTTTTCGAGGAGTTTTATCTTTGGAACCAAATGGTCTTCCACGTTTTAAGCGTGGTCTAGACTCATTTGCCTGAACAAGTTGTCCTACCGGGACATCAACTCGAACTTGAGCATTAGCAGTTGGGATATGCGATTTAGTAACCCGTGGAAGATTAGTAAATGCATCCGGCAGTTGATTTGCAATATTCTGCAAATAAATCATCTTTTGAACTTCTTGCTCACATTGATTTGTTCGAGGATCTAAATGAGATAGTGACAATGAATTCCAATCTATCTCAATTTTCAACTGCTTATGTTCTCCCCCTAATGTTGGGTATACTCATTCATCAAAATGACAATCAGCGAATCTTGCCGTAAATAAATCTCCAGTCATAGGTTCTAGATATTTTATAATAGAAGGAGATTCATACCCAACATATATTCCCAACCTTCTTTGGGGACCCATATTTGTGCGGTGCGGTGGAGCAATTGGGACATATACCGCACACTCAAATATTCTAAGATGGGATATATTTATTTGGCTCCCTTCCAAACGCCAACTGTAATGGGGAAAATTCATGATAATTTGTTGGCCTTACGCGCACAAGTGCTGCTGCATGCAAAATAGCAGGCCCCCATACTGAAATAGGAAGTTTTGTCCTCATTAGCAATGGTCTAGCTATCCATTGGAGGCGTTTAATCAATGATTCTGCTAGACCATTTTGAGTATGTACATGAGCGACCGGATGCTCAACTTTTATTCCAATCGACATACAATAATCATTAAATGATTGAGATGTGAATTCACCAGCATTATCAAGACGAATTGTCTTTATTGCATAATCTGGAAATTGTGCTCTTAACCTTATAATTTGAGATAACAATCTCGCAAAAGCCATGTTGCGAGTTGATAATAAGCACACATGTGACCATCTTGTAGATGCATCTATCAAGACCATATAATATTTAAATGGTCCACATGAAGGGTGAATTGGCCCACATATATCACCCTGTATACGTTCCAGAAACGGAGGGGATTCAATCCCAACCTTAGTTGTTGATGGTTTGATAATCAGTTTTCCTTGGGAACAAGCAACACAAGAGAATTCCTTAGATTGAAGAATTTTCTGATTCTTCAAAGTGTGTCCATGTGAATTCTCAATAATTCTGCGTATCATATTATAACCGGGATGACCCAACCGGTCATGCCAAATGATAAAATCATTAAAATCAGTAAACCTTTTGTTTACAATGGTATGTGATTCAACAATACCAATATTTGTATGGTACAACCCAAAAGAAAGTGCAGGTAATTTTGCGTGCACAATTTTCTTCTTCATATTTATTGTAGTAATATAAAGTATTCAACATTTCCTTCATTTGCAGTTTCAATATGATAGCCATTTTGGCGAATAACCTTAAAACTTAATAAGTTTCTTTGAGACTTACTACAATATAATGCATTATTAATTACCAATATCGTTCCTCCAGGTAGTAATAAGGCTGCTTTTCCAGAGCCTTCAATTAATTTTGTATTGACATAGGCCTTTTTCATAATCAAATGACAAAAATATTTCTTTTCTTTTAAAATCGTATGAGTTGTGGCACTATCCAAAATGCATATATCTCCATTATTCATCTTGAATCCAATTGAAGACTGATAAATTTATTTATCTTCATAAAATAAAAATGCATTGTAAGAAATAAAATAAGTAACAATTTTGCTAGAAAAACATAAGTCCCTTTTTTTTAAAGTTAAATTATGGTAATTTAGAATTTAAAAAATTATATGATTCAATTATGATGAATGTTACAATAATTTAATTTATGGAATTATATACTTATTAACCTTAAATAAATATTATACACAAGTATTAAAAACAAATATAAAATATTATAAAATATTAATATAATATGATTCATTATGTATAGATAATTTGTTTATTGACAAAAACAATACAATCATTATATATTATTAATGTCTAAAACATTAATAAGAATAAACAATTAGTATAATGACATTAAATAAGGCTAATATTTTTTTTTGTAACAATATGATATTAAGATTAAATAATAGCACACTAATAGTAATTAATTACAACATTGTAAAATAGCACAATGTAATAAACAATATACAATTATCATAAAAATGTGACCTTGATTTTTTTTTTCTTCAAATACATAAACGTAAAAACACAATAATTCGAAGTACATGATAACATATTGAAAAACATGAAATTAAACATCAATTAAGATCCTTAAAAAAATCTTCAACCTCCAAATGAGTAATATCATTGAGGTCATTAAAATCATCATCCCTTAAGGCCAGATTTGCTTCAATATTATCATTATTCAAAGGCCTTGCCTCAACATTATTTTCGAACGCCAAGTATGACTCTATCCGAGCATTAGAAGAAGAGGCATCACCTCTATTTGCCTTTCTTTTAAAAGAATTTTGATAAAGTCTTACAAAATGTTCAGGCGTCCGACATTCATTTTTCCAGTGGTCTTTCATGCCACAACGATGACAGTTACTTTTTGAAGGGCCATTTTGAGAACTGATATTTTTCTCCCTTTTATGCTGACCACCACCTCGACGATTATTAAATCGTCTTCTGTCATTGTCACGTTCACGCACATTATTGTGGCCATAATTTTTATTTTGTCTTCTTTCAGACTGGCCATGTGCCTTTACCATATTTACCTCCGGTAACGGAGCAGTTCCAGTGGGACGGGCTTCATGATTTTTCATTAAAAGGGCATTATGTTGTTCAGCCACCAGAAGGCATGATATCAATTCAGAATATTTTTTAAAACCCTTTTCACGGTGTTGCTGCTGTAATATTACATTAGAGTCATGAAAAGTAGTTAGTGTCTTTTCTAACATGTCCTCATCATTTATATTTTCCCCACATAATTTTAATTGGGAAGTTATTCTAAATACAGCAGAATTATACTCAATTACGGTTTTAAAATCTTGAAACCATAAGTGCATCCACTCATAACGAGCCCTTGGCAATACCGTTGCCCTGAGGTGGTCATACCTCCCTTTTAAGTCTTTCCACAATTCAAGTGGATCTTTCACTGTCAAGTATTCCATTTTTAGGCTTTCATCTAGATGATGACGAAGGAAAATCATAGCTTTTGCTTTATCCTGACTTGATGCTGTATTTCCTTCAATTATAGCATCACCAAGACCCTTAGCGGTAAGGTGAATTTCAGCATCAAGTACCCATGACAAATAATTTTTACCAGAAATATCAAGTACCACAAATTCTAATTTTGACAAGTTTGACATGATGAAAATTAATTTGAAAGTAACAAAGATAACTTAAAAATTAAATTTCTTTAGTAGATATACCTGATATAGAAGTTAATTTTCTGAAAAATTAGAGCTTTCTGCTGATAACGTGTTATAAATTAACTTGCTTGACAATTTTATAAAGGAAGAAGAACAAGAGAATAATATAGAAAGTATTAATAGAGAGAGTAGTAATATAGAGAGAGTAATAGTAATTTTCTTCTTTTATATGTTTTGTGTTTTTACATTGAAGTTTAAGGCTATATTTATAGCCATATTTACAAGTGGAGGAAAATATTAGTGGGCAATTTACCCACTTAAAAAGTAAATGGACTATCCACCATTTTAAGTGGACAACCATTTTACTTGGTTGATAATACTCCTATCACTTATTGGTCTAGAGCATATATCTGTTAAAGTTTATTAGTGCAAAAACTATTTTTTTAATAAAATAACTTTAAATAAATTTAATGCAAATAATGAAATATACAATAAGAAGTAAATGAAAAGGAAGAGACAAACTAATAGTGGTACCTCAAATTAGTTGTCCAGCAAACCACTCAATGACTTGTAATCACAGTTGAAGTTTTGATAAAACAGAATTTTTTTACAGAATTTTTTTTTCTAACTATGTAGTGTTTTTTTTCTTCTTATGAACTTTTTTCAGAAAACTTGTACATCATATTTGAGAAAGATTCAGATATTTATAGCCTATAGATGTGCACAATATTTCATGCATGATATATGAAAAGGTAGCCTAGAAATACGAAAGATTGTATTAAAATACGAAAGGTTGCATTCATGCATTTTCACAATTTTAATTTACCAATCTTTTTTCTATATACCATTATCTATTCACACATTATACAATGAACCCACCAATAATATCTACGAAATATAAGAGTTGGTATAAGTTATAATGATGATTAACACAGACAAATGGTCCAAGTTGCTATTGGGCTGATTAAAGAAATGTTCAATTTTGGCATTCAAGCGACCTTTGGATTTAGAGATAGCAATGGAATGGGGCGGATTGAGCTTAACCGAAAAAATTTGAATTCGTCCCGCATAACAAAAAAGAAATTCCAGCTCCGCCCCACTCCGTATAGACCCGCCCAGCCACCTGCCTAATAAAAAAATATTTTCAATTTATACTAATATTCTTTAACAAAATTGGAAAGCAACAATAATTAAGGACTGCAAGACTTCAACTTTATTATATATAAATAAAAAATAATAATTATGTAACTCTGACTTGCTTATTTTCTGCCTTCATTTTCAATTGCATTCGTCGTATTTGCCTAATGCCAACTTTAAACCATAAAGTTCTTAAAGTCAGCCAAAAATAAAAAATTAAAATTCCTAACTTTTTTTCTAAGTGCTTAAAGCCATTTTCTTTGATCATGAAAATTACTTTTATATCCCTTATATTTTAACTAAATTCTCAAACTACCTTTTTTATTCTTTTAACCCTAAAATTCACATCATTTTCCTCATTTCTTCCCTTGAAGTCCACCAAGAACAGAGATGCCAATAGCTATGGCAATTCCGACAGCGGAGACGAGCTTGATTCTCCCACGAGCTTGATGCTCCTATAACTGCCATTGTTGAAACTGCTGATATATTGTGAAATATGATTTTGCTTTGGTTTCTAACAATTTTCTCTTTTGTCGATCTTGAGATTTCTTTAGTTTGGGTGTGAGAGAGAGAAGGGGATTGATGAGAAGACGGAGACCAACGTCTGGAATTCTCCCACCAACAAGATCCCTCTTCTTCTTCCTCTTTCACTCCACAATCTTTCCATTATAGATCTCAAAAATTCCCTTTTGAGGTAAGTTAAATCTGTGCATATCTTCATATTTGAGGTTCTTGTTCCCTTTTTTTTGGTTGCATGGTATGAAAAGAATCATTTTTAGACAATTTTGGTTAGAACCATAATTTTTCTTTAAAGGATTGTTCATTTGGTTGTTTAATTACTACTTCTGTTTGTGGCACTTCATAGTTTCATATTTGAGCTTGTCGTTCCATTTATTTTGGTTGAATGGTATGAAAAGAATCAATTTTAGACATTTTTTGTTTTATTTGATTGTTTATTTTCTGCTTCTGTTAGTGTACTTCATATGGTTCATCATAGTTTCGAAGGTAGATATACAACATGCTCTCTGAACTAATATTCTAGTTTTAAGCTTTTCAATATATGTGCAAAATCAAATTAAGGCATATGGTTTGAAATAGAGGGTTAAAGAACCATTTTTCCATAAATATGTGCAGATATCAATTAGAAAAGTGTATTTTTTAGATCTCTTGATTGCACCAACAGAAACCTCCACCTCTGCCAAAACAAGACAATTATTTGAAGTAGAAAATATTTGATCTACAAAGGATCAGGTTCTTCAAGAAAGATGAGTGTTTTGAGTTTTGAGAAACAAATGGCTCTTCATAACAAATAGCTTTATAGTTTCTTGTTTGTGGGTTAATCGAATCAGTCTTTTTATGATTTAGTGTCTTTTTTTTGTTCAACAAATATATCTGTGGGGAGATATCTATCTGTTTGTTGATGTGTGTGAAGTTATCATGGGGTTACAGTTACACACTTGCTCTTCTTGTGTTGCTAATAGCTTCAAGCATGTTTTGTTTTGGTTGTTTACCGAATGTCTGATATAGTGAAAGTTTGTATTTTTTTAAAATATTTTTTTTTGTTTATTATAAGTTTATCTGAAATACATATCAGTTTCTTTTCTTTCACTAGTGGCTTTAGTTTCCTTGAGTTGTTGTATATGAATAATTTGTGAATGATTCTTGTTGGAAATCGTACTTAGTATTTTTTGTCCTGTTTTCACTTGAGGTGTGAGTGTGAATACGTAATTTTGTACATTTGCGACAAATCTCATTTCTCTTATTGTTTGTTTTTTGTTTAGTTAAGAATAGAATGATGTAGTAGTTGTAATCTTTATTGTTCTTATTAGCGAATGATTTCATCTGAGATTCTCTTTAACAGAACAGTTCTAACGAGCCGAACTACTAAGTGTGAAGACAAACTTTTGTTTGTTTGTTTGGGTAAAATATTATTTCTCATGTTTGTTTGTATTTTGCTACGTTTTCACTTTAATTTTGAGTATAGGATATTGTAGTAGATAAACTTATGTCTTTGTTGTTGTTGTTATTGGTGAATGATTTCATTCGGCATCCTCTTTTGAGACCAACTTCTGGCTCCACTTCTCCTTAATCAAATGTAGCACATTCATTGTCGTTGTGCCCTATGTTGCTCGAATTCTTCAAAAATGTTGATGGGTCCAGGTTAGATCCTCCAAAAGTAGTGCATTTTTGGAGGATCCGACATGGGTGCGTCAACAATTTTGGAGACTCAATTAATTCAATTAATACCTTTCTAAACCTTCTTAATATATTTGCATCAACTTGACCAAAATATGACATAATACTAAAAATCTCTCTTAATTTACATTCACTTCTTGTAGGACTGTATTGGAGCAATTGATGGCACACATGTTAAAGCTAGATTACTGCAAGATCAAGAGATACCATATATTGGATGTAAAGGTTATCCGTCTCAGAATATTCTTGTCGTTGTTGATTTTAATATGTGTTTTACATTTGCATGGGCTGGGTGGGAAGGAGCAGCTAACGATAGTCGTATATTTGCTGAGGCCCTTCGTAGAGAAGAGTTCAACTTTTCACATCCATGCAGAAATAAATATTATCTAGTTGATTCAGGATATTCACAAATGAAAGGATACATGGCTCCATACATAGGAAATAATGTAAGATATCACCTAGCTGAATTTTACCGCGGTGCAACTCGACAATTGCGAGAGCCAAGAGGATGCATTGAGAAATTTAACTAGTTACACTCTTCTTGTAGAAATGTAGTAGAGCGCACATTTGGCGTTTGGAAAGCAAGATGTCTATTTTGAGAGGCATGCCATACTATCACATTGACACACAAAAGGGGCATCATACTTGCTACTATGGCCATTCACAATTATATTAGAAAGAAATGCAATGTGGATGATGCATTCCAAACAGCCGAGAATGAGAATTGTATTCCATCGGTTGATTCTAATGATATTGGCACAACTTCAAGAGCTAACAATGTAGATGTCGAAGATGTAGGAGAACAAAATGATGTTTATTGGATGATATTTCGTGATATGATTGCTAGTGACATTTTTAATGCTTGATGCCTGTATTATATGAATATTTTCCACTTCTTATATTAATAGTGGAGTGATTTCGGTTGAAAATATTTGTAGATATGATCATCAATATTCTTGGCCACATTTTCGACCTCACAAAAAATTTATTCGAATTACGCAACTACTCTTTAATAGTTTCCAAAGGCTCTTTTCTCAACAACAACGTCAAAAGGTTTCAAAGGTCCTTTTATGCAAGATTAATCCATCCTATTTTGTGAACTTGAAAACAGAGTATCTTAATGATTGCATTTTGGTTTTTGATTTCGTCTTCAACTTTTATTTTTCAATAATCGAAAATCATATTATTTAAATTTTGAATTATTAATCCCTAAAGGTGAGTGTCGAAGGGAAGTAGTTAATAGATCAACAAGAAACTAACTTATTTATAAAAATGTTTAGTTAATAACTGAATTGTCACGACCCAAAAACTGAGGTCATGATGGCACACATCTCAAAACCCAATCTGATGTGTAACCCTAAAAATAAAATTCATACAAGACTCCCAAAGGGGAAAGTGATTCCACGATTTAAATAAAAAGAAAAAAAAATGAAGAAATTATCCCAAAACCTGGTGTCATAAGTATAAAGAGCATCTAATACAAGGTTCGAATCTGAAGATACAACATAAGTCTCTGAATGATACAAAAGACTAAAAAATAAAGATAGACTAGTGACGATCCGAATTCTGGGACCTCACCACTAATCTGAGAATTACACAATCCGCTAGAATATTAACTGCCATGTGGGGTACCCCGACTAGTATCTGCATCAAAAAGGGACACAGAAGTAGGGGTGAGTACAATTCACATGTACTCAGTAGGTTTTAGCTGACTGAGTATAAGGAATTAATCAAACCTATGAAATAAACTAAGGAACGCTTCCACCTGCATACAAAAAAGTCCCACTCCGGCATCGGTGCCGCCAATTTATATATATATTGACGCGAGTAAAGTATAATAACAACTCATAATCACAATTAATCAAATAATTCAAGCAGCACAAATGTCAATGCAATACAATGCAATATGATGATGCAATGATGTGGTGGTACGGTGGAATCAAGACTGTAGCACAACCTGTCGTATACACCTGCCGAGCTGTGCTACCAAGCAGGACCCATGGGGGTCTCGCAGACCATATACCTCAATCACAATATCTCATTATCCTTGCCACCTCCTCGTGGTCAAGGGATCACAATGCATCCACTACCTTGCCGGAAAACTGCCTCGATCAGGGACTCAAGATACAAAGGTTAGGATCACAATGCATCCACTACCCTACCGGAAAACTACCTCGGTCAGGGACTCAAGATACAAAGGTTGGGATCACAATGCATCCACTACCCTGTCGGAAAACTGCCTCGGTCAGGGACTCAAGATACAAAGGTTTAAAGGTGTTTCATTTTCTTTCTCAAAAAGAATTTCCATATTTCTCAACTTCCCATGTTTCATGATGTGATGAATGAGGATGAATGCATCAAAACACATATGCATGGAAGTAATAATCAACTCACATGTGGTATAAGGTTCAAAGTTCTCAAAACTTAACCTACACATGATATTCACCCTCAATAAATAGTAACGGGAAGAACACACTTTCATTTAAATATTCACCCCTTTCTCAACAATATTCCAATACCCAAGTATGCTCAAAAACCCCAACTCAATCTCTCAGGCGGCATCACAAGTCAAATAATATACTCAAGCCTCTCTCTTAGGCAAATCATAATTCACATGCTCTCAAAGCAAATAAGATAACAAATAAGGCCCCCACACGGGCTATGTAATACAAATAAACCCCGTCACGACAACACATTAATAAATAAGCCTCCACACGGACATCACAATATATATAACATTCTCAACTCATACTACAACCCCATCCCAAAGTCTATAACATATGAATGACTAATTACCCCATCTCAATCTCAAAGAAAGATAGCCAAACCTACCTCAATTGCCGAAACCGCACTCAAATACCACCACCGAACAAGCAAATCTCGAATTCAGCGCCCGGAATGACAATCCACTATCAACAATGAAACATACACGTCACAAGGAGTCCAATGACACCCATATTGATAGGTTTTGGAACCGGGGGTAAAATGGTCCAAAAATTAACTATTTTCGAAAAGGGTCAAATCTGTAAATTTATTGAACAATCCCATTCTATTGGTAATAAGGAACTCATGGTTGAAAAACCCATAAAAATAGAGCTCAAAACGAGTTGGAAATCACAATTTTCCTTAAATTCGGATTAGGGAAGAAACAAGGATTTTTGGTGTTTGAAACTAAAATTTAAGAGTTAAAATCGTCAAAAACTTAATGAAAAAGGAAGGTTTTAGGTCAAAAATCACTTAACCAACACTTTGCCTCGAAAATCTCTTCTCAAATCACCTCAAGGAGTTCAAGAACTCAAACAAATGTTGAAAAATATTGAAATGAGAAGAAATGGGCATTTTCTGCCCAAAAAGTTACTGTTCACGTGTGTTACTGTTCACGCGTGTTTTGTACAAATTTACGAAAATCACCCTCAAGGTCATTACATGAATGATACCACATTTTCTCCTTAAGTAACATGTATTTATAAAAAATTAACTTAAATAAATATTTTATAGTGGAAGTGATATTACATTATAAATTACTTTTGATTTAAATCAACTTTAGAGTTTAAAAATCTTTTAAATCAACTTATTATGGTGTTAACAGCTTTAAGGGTATTTCAATCATTTTGATAGAAAATAAGTGCTTAACAACACTTATTTGCCAAACACATCAACAACTTATTTTCAGCATAAACACTTTTATCCAAACACTCAACTGCTTATTTATAAAAATAACTTTCATTACTTCAAAATTCTAAAAGCAATTCATACATAAAAGTTACTTTTTAAGCCCATGCAAACGGACTTTTAGATCACATTGGTAGCTTGAAGTCACCTTCATAATATTATAAATTGATGGAAATCAGTTGCATTGACATTTGGAATTTGAAAAATGATTAAAATTTTATTTTGGTTTGAACTTAATTATTTTGTTGAAATATGAAGTTAATTATACTATTACAATTGATAATCTTTCTTTTGACAACAATAAAAAAGAGAGGCATTGTTATGTTGAAATAAGTTGCATTATAATCATCACGATCATTTTTTTGCTCTATCACTCTTATAACATGTAAAAAGTCAAGCCGCATTAGTTTTTTAAAAAAAAATAGGAAAAATGTATATATTTTTTTTGAAGTTGTAACAAAAATTCAGTTACACACTTTAATTACTTGGGCAACCTATTATACACTTATACTACTCAAAAGAATATTTATTTACCCTTTCCTACACTCAACCTCAAGCGCATTTTAGTTTTTCAATGTATCAGTACCTTTATAAACTCTATTTTTTATTTTTTAAAAATTAAAATGGTCTCTTTTTTTACATCCCAACCCAACCTCTAAATTCACAAATATGATAACCCAAAAAAAAAATCTAAACTCTAAATTCCAAGAAAAATTCCAACCTTTAAATTCCCAAATTTGATAACCCAAGAAAAACCCAACCTCTAAATTCCAAGATTTGTTGTTCATGTCTCCCACTCCTTCGCGAACTTTCCCACAACCGCCACTGCTCTGTCGTCCTCATCCGCCGCAGCAGCCGTTTTGGTATTCTTCCCTTTAGGTTTCAGCATAATCTTGGAAGAAATGTTTGCCTAGTTTCTTGTTTTTTTGTGCAGAGATGAACTCTTTATTAAAATGGTCCTCCAATGATAATTTCTTGGAAATTAAAGTTATAGCCCACCCACCTTACACAAATTTTCACCCAGAAAAAATTGAAGAATCTAATTATTCATCAAAGCTTGTTTGTAATTATAGCCTTTATGAGATTCACCCCTGATATTTTGTGTAGATTTTTCCTTTATGATGTAAAGGAAGAATCTCCCTTATTTATGCTTTCCTAGTCTCTTTGTATCGAGAGGAATTCTCTCCTTTAGGTGCATAGTTTTTAGATTTCATTTGCTAGTATCGGGGATGAGTCGGCTGCCCTTACTAGGACGGTCAACTTATGAACCATCATAGGATCGTAAGTTAGATTTATACCCCCCTCCTTATATTTTTCTGTTTTATTTATGATAAGGCTTGGGGGGTGTGGCTCAACCCCTGACCACCACGAGGGGTGAGATCCTTGGGTAAGGTCCATTTATTAAAAAAAAAACTCAGTTCTTTTTAAGGAAAATTAAATGTAACTTTTTATTCCTTTCTCTCTTATGTATGCAAGAGGAAATGAAAAGATTTGAAATTTTGGATTAGAGCAAAAAGAAGCAATGTGAGTGAATTTGGAAAAGATGAAGGAATTGATGCTTTTATTAATGATAACACATGACATTGGGGGTTCATGATTTAATACGTGGTATCATTTGAGGGAGGGGGGCGGCGAGTGACTCTCACTCTCTACATAATATCTGTGATTGGTGTAGGAAGGAGTAAATATATGTCTTTTCCCAAAAAAATCACTTCAACATCTCGATCCAAAAAGAGAATAAAAGATCACGCCCAGTGGGACTCGAACCCACAATCGCTTGATTAGAAGTCAAGCGCCTTATCCATTAGGCCATGGGCGCTACTTGCGTCAAAGTCTGTATTGATATTATATATACAAGAAACTAAAACACATCAAAAAGACACCGTTAAGGTATTCTTCTAATTTTGCCTATAATTTCTTCATAATACCGCTGTTTAAGTTTAGCCTGCAGTTATTGCTAGGGATGTCCATTAGTCGATTTTTGATTTTTAAATACGCTAAACCGATAATCAAATTAATAAGATATTTGTTATCAATTTTTGATTTATCTGTGTTTGGTCTTTGACGGTTCGATTTTCGATTTAACCAATAAGAAAATGCTTTCAAAATAAATATACGACTTCTACAATAATTTGATGCGATACATACAAACATCGAAACAAGAAAATCAGACATTCTTGTTGTGAATACTCACAATTCACAACCCTAACCGTCGCTTAACCCTTGACGTTGTCGTTGTAAACTATAGCCACCACCATTCGTAATTTTTGTTGTCTCTTTATTGCTTTTATGTTGTTCTTTTTTTAACTTATTTATTGCTTGAATAGAGCGAGCTGGTGTGCTAATGGGCTATGCAGGCATTAGCTACTCTGTATTTCATCTTCTATGCCCGCATACACAAATTCTTTCATAACTTATATATGTATTAGTTATGCAAATTTCTAAACTGCAAATCACACATCGTTTTAATTTTAATTTTATATATGAATAACTTATTCCTAACTAGCCACCAAACGTTGTATAACTTGTATAGAAAGTAACACATGAATAAGTTGTCTCTTTACTAGCTACGAAACGATCCATACAAGTATTCAGATGTGTATTTCAAATTCTCAATATATTTGCTAAATTGGTACAATACCAGGCAACTGTCACCTTTTTGGGTAATGTACTCATAGAGTTTGGTTCCTCACTGCTACCTCTTTTATAACCATATACAAAAATAGTTTTACAAAATATTTCAGCAGAGATAGTGTTACTGTTTGAATATTTAGCAACACCATGGACAAAACTGAATTTAATCAGTCTGCTATGACATCCTTCTATCACCAAGAATGAAATGTACTCCAAACTATGATGAGAATCATATACTGATCCGAGCTCTTTGCAATTTCAAGGAAGGTATTGCCAAACTATTCGACACCACAGTAAAAGCAACTGCTGAAAGAGGTGATCTTGAAGTACTTCTGAAAAGGAAAGAGTGCTTTTGAAGTTGTTGGATGACCTTCTAAGAGTTCACCTCTCATCTTTTGAGCCTTCAACTGAGAAAGTTTAAGCTTGTTCAGAATCTTATCCATAGATGCTGACCTCTTCTTTGATAGTTTCACCTGAGATCCCAAAAACAAGAAATAAGTCCGCTTTGTACTATTTCAAAACAACTACTCCCTCCCTTACAATTTGTTTGTCCGATTTTGATTTAACACGGAGTTTAAGAAACTAAAAAATACTTTTGAATATTTTGGTGATATGTAGAATATATCAAAATGTACTTGTAATCTTGTGTCTTAAACATATCATGTGAAAAGTTGAAATTAAAGAGTTGTTGAAAAAGGAAAGAGACATTCTTTATTAAACGGATTAAAAAGAAAAGAAAGACAAACAAATTGAAACGGAGGGAGTAGAAATTAATCTGGATAATTTATGCATCAGAAGTTCGGCTAGACCTCGAGCTTCTGGATTGCTGCTTCAGCTTTAGCCTTCTGCAAGTTCTCCCAAGCATTAATCCTGGCTTCCTCTCTTTGCAGCCTACAAAAAAGCGCAAGGAAAAATTAGTGCATTTCTTCCCGAGGCAAATCCATGATTTAAACTTCACTTGTTCAATGTTTAAACTCTTTGAAATTATGGGTGCATATAGGCTGACTCTCTAAATTGTTCAATCGATAAAAAGGTTAACATTTAAGGATGTGATGGTTATCTTTACTGAAGAACAGCATAGGTACTTTTTACACTATTATAAGTATCAAAAGCATGAAATGACAACGTACTTTGGCATGCTCCTTTCTGCATCTGCGCCATCCCAGCTTAAATTTGAGTCCCTTGCATTTTGTAAGTCTTTCCTTGCTTTCCTTACCCCGTTTTTCTGTGATTCTCCAGATATGGGAGGTCCTCTGTCTACCTGTACATCTCTAATCTCAACTTTAGGAGAATGCTTATTATTCGGCTCTTCTATAGAATGAATTGAAGGAGACCTTCCTTTGGGAGAGGAATGTGTATTGTCGTCGGGGCTCATCTGTGTTGCCATGTCTCTACGTGAAACTACAAGGGAAATAGAATCTGGTTCCTTGGTGCCATCAACTTTATCATCTGGCCATTGTATGCAACAGATTAATGCATTATACGTTGCCAAGAAAACATTTTTCTTCTAATAACTTTGGTCTAGGTGATTGCACAACACAGTTTGAAAAGAATAATGAAAGCTTACTTGTCAAAACAAGAATGCTTAAAATGTCTAATTCAAGAAACCAGGAGGGTTGTGTGTGTGGTGTTAAGAAGGATGATTAACTACTGTAAGGTCATATTTCGATAAAAGGTTGAAAACTACTAGCCATATTATTGTGCCTAAATGGCTTATCGTGTCTAAATGTCTCAGAAGATAAGAGTTTGACATGGCCTGCAGGCTGACTGCTCACATAAGCTGTTTAGCGAAATTAATACTTCATATGCCTCCACCTCCCTCCTTTCATTTTTGATAATCAACTTCAATCTCCTTCCTTCGGTGATTTCATACAACTTTTAATTCATATCTTACAAATTCTTATGCTTATATTCTGCTTTTTCAAATGAGACGTTATCTCTTGCTAGCACACTCTTACATGATTTCCTTCTTGGATTAACCTGGTGCATCAGTTATAAGGGAGGTTTCAAGATCCACAGGTCACTGATTAGTCTTTAAGTCCAGAGAATAATTCCTCAGGTCAAGTTTTGATCTAACGACCAGATGCAAGGTTCACTAACAACCTTCAAATGATTAGTATTTAAGTAAGGTCGATGTACACACTTCTACACTCGTACAGACCATAGGACCGTTGAGGTTTTTAATGATAATAATATAAAGAGAAAATATTGATAGAGCAAGTTCAATAAACAACTGAGGATCAAAGAGTGTAAATGGTAAAATTATGAGTAAACAATTGATGATTAACATGTAATTGACGATGAGTCCAATTGCATAGGCTTAGTATGCAATAACTAGCCTATGAAACCAGAAGAAAGTAAGACAGAATTTATGCAAAGAGAAGGAATATTATACCTTGGGAGCTTGGTAATGAATATTCAGCGAAACAATCTGACAGACCAGGAGCAGTGCTTACTCGAGCCATGTTATTGTCAACATATAAAGCACTAGACCTTGAGCCGGAACCAGCACCATAATGAATGGATAATCCATCAGGCACCAGTACACCTGTTGTAAACGGCGAATTTGCTATAAAATTACTTCTACTTCCACCTTCATGGATTGGTACAGAGGGTGAAAAGTTCGGCATGTACATAACACCAGCATTCTCAAGAGGTCCACTTTTTGACTTAGGCTGCTTCTGCAATTGCACATCTTTTGAACAAGTCTTTGGAGTACCATAACCTGATACTGGACTTGTAATCCACCTTTCCGCATCGTCCCATTTAGAAGGCAATGCCCTTCCACTATTGAACGGCATCAATGCAGCAGCAGTAATATGCCTCCTGCTACTATTAGTTGGCAAGGGAACTCGCTCGGATCTCCAACCTTTCTGAAATCCTTCGAAATGGTCATCACCATATTCTGGTGTCGACGGGCTAGTATATGTACCTGAATTCCTCAATGAAGTGTTGTGTTTCCTCATGATGCTTAATTATGGCAAAGTGCAACCCACATTAGAGCTCCCCTGCCATATGTATGAGGTAATTTCAAATATGAGATACTAACCATCACCTAAAACTATTTTGAAAAAAGTCTTACAACGTTCTAGAGTCCTATAAAATATTCAGATAATAAACTACTAAACCTAACTAGTTTGAAAAAATCCAAATGTTCTAGCTTCCCAACACTAAAGCATAGTCATAGAGTAATTCATAGTATTACACCTACATACCCAAAATTTAGTTTTTCTTTTGCCTACTGTTAGACCATTAGGCATAGCCCTTTTTCTTTTTTTTTAATAATCCCTAAAAGTAAAGCAATAATGTCGAAATGAAAATACTAAGCTAAGCTCATGTAATCCATATTCAGGATCACTCAAAGGGTATTGAAGGACAATAATGGCCAATAGTACCGGATCAAATTTATCATTGCATTCCCCTGAAATCCACAAAACTTTATTCAAATCCATGCCCATTTAAACCCCCTCCTCCGAAAGCAACAACAACATACTCAATGTGGTTCGAAAAAGATAGAATGTAAGCAGACCATTACCCTTAATGTCATTTCCAATATAGCCTCGGCCCAATAGCACAAAAGACAAAGGGTAGATTCAGTTAGAAAGATAGATGGTTAAATTCTTCTAGTAATGATAAATATATATGTGAGGAAAATTGTGAAAATTACAAACACAATTACTAATGAACCCATGATTGCAAAAGCGCAACAAATTTAGTGGTGAACATAATTTTGAACCAATCAAGAAGAGAGAAAGGGGACAGAACAGTAAAAGCACACAAAAAGCGTCATCATCATTTTAGCAAAAGCGTAACATACCCTTGAGTCAATGGAGAGAGTTGATCTATTGTTTATGCCAACTTCTGGTCTCTGAGTTTGGAAAAAGCAAATTACGAATCTTTGGCTACAAATTAAAACAAGAAAATAAAGTTGTAGGTAATGAATACTAAACTCCAGAAAGGGAAAGAAGAAGAAACACAAGGAAAGATTCTGCAGGTGTGAAAGAAATCAAAGAATTGAAAATGTAAGAGGCAGGCGGGTTCAGTTCAATGATGATAGCCAACGTTTTGACTAAAAAAGGCACTGTCTTTCTCATTGACACTGAACAAGACTAGTAGAGTAACTGTTACTTAAGAGATTTTTTAGGAGTCAGCTTAGAAACGTAAGAAATTACTGCCAACATTTTAATTGGATTTTCTTTTTTTGACCATTAGATGACAAAGAATAGACCTCCCCTCCGTCTTAATGTTTTAGCATAAAAAAGATGATTGTGTAATTATAATTATTTTATTAAAATAAAAAATAAGTAAATTATTTATATTTATATAATAAAAGTATGTTTTTAAATAAAATTAAAAAAAAGTCACGTAAATTAAATTGTTTAACTGAGCTAATAAAAAGGAAGAGACGTTTGTCCGAAACGAATGGGCAAACCCACGTGATTAAGCCCCTCAAACTACGGCGTACACTTCTTTTTTGGACCATTTCCTCCTAATTCCATGTATTTTTCCCCTCTTTTATTTTTTTAATTTAACATATATTTACCTCTAAATCTGTGATTCATGATAACAAATGAATTTATATTAGGGAATGACACATGAATTATTATAAACAAACATTATATTTTTGATGTTGTATAATTTGCTAGAGAGAATGATCTGAATTATATCTAAGGACAATAAATTAAAAGTACAGAGGAAAGAAAGAAGTAATTTTATTGGGTATTTTCTAACGTAATTGTCAGATAATGTTATCGAAAAATCAAGAATTTGTGAGCTTAAGTTATAACTATGAGAATAATATAGTGATTATGATAAAATTATGTCTTATAAGTGAGGAGAGGAGGTATATTTATAGTCTAAGTTTCAAATAAATTCATATTTTAAATTTTATGTCAAGTTAAATCAAATAAAAGAATATCAAATAGAGGGATTCACAATTAACTTTTAAATGACCAAATGAAGTAAATAATTTTTTATTGGCCAGTACATATAGTAACTAAAACATTAATGAAATAGCGAGCATTTAATTTGACTGGATAGAAAAGAGAAATTACAAAAAGGGTCCTTAGTAGTCCATTAAATATTACCGGAACAATTTTCATCTTTTAAGTTTGTCAAAGTAGGCACTTTTAATCTTTGTAAAATATTTAATAAATTTTAATTATTAGATTTAGAGCAGGTTTAAATTAACTTATAAGTTGTTTTTTACTTATAAGTTGCTTAAAATAAGTTAAGTTAAACAGATACTTAATGAAAATTGTGGAATTTCTTTTATCTGAAACTTACATTTTGAGCTGCATTATTTGTATTTGTGCTACTGTTGGTGTATACTGCAAAATTTGATACTAAAGTTTATGGAACTTGATGAGATTTTCTTAACGCTTCTTCTTAATTAATTGTCAGAATTTATTAAATATTTGACAGAGTTCAGGAGTTCTTATTTTTTCATAAATATAAATGATAAAAAATGCTTTGGGGAATATTTTCATAACTATTTAAACCCTACCTTCAAACATAAATAGCCATTTAGTCAATTTTTTCCCAAAAACAAATTACTACAATATTGTTAGAAAGTTAATGGTGTATGATTGTCCATCACTAGTGAGTTATTTATTCACGCGAGGCCCACTGAAAATGGGCAACCCACTTGTGTTTTGCCTATATATATTGTCATTCTGTGGCAATCAAAAGATCGAGAGACATAAAACAATTTTACACGGCAATATATTTGCTCTCTTTGCATAATACCTTTGCTCCCTTTGTTCTCTCTTATACTCTCCACTTTATATTGCTAAATCTTATTTATTTTACAATAAATATCATTTTGTTTTGGACTAAAGTTGGAGATAGTCTTCCGCTCCTAATTTGGTGGTCTAGAAAGATGATCGGTTTAATAACAATTCTTTGTAAAGTTATTGCAACAACTGGAATAGCTCAGTTGGTTAGAGCGTGTGGCTGTTAACCACAAGGTCGGAGATTCAAACCCTCTTTTTTGCATTATTACCCCTTTTTGTTTTGATAATGTTTTTAGAATTATGGGTCAAAAACATTTCTAAATTATCTCACTTTATTGAGTTTCATAACTGAACTATTAAGAGTGTGATTTCTTACATGGATTATTATCCAATAATTAGTGAAACGCACCTAGATGTTAACCAGATTAAATATTTGTCTAGACTTGCTTTTTGGTAAGTTTGTCGATAAAATATTCGTTCACCTGGTGTTAGAATGGATGCATCCACTGTAACTCAAGACCAGATCCTTAAACAAAATAACAATGTAAGGATAGATAATGCACGTAAAGGGCGCACAAAATTTTTACGGGGAAACCTCATTGCTTAAGAGAGAAAAACCACAATATGTCCCACAGGATTTAGCAACCAACTCTCACTAAGGTGCAAGAGCAAAGTTATCTATTACAACCTATTGTAACTAGATACTTATTACACCTCAAAATTTCTACGCTAAAATTCTGCCCATTCTTCGTATGCGTATATGCTTGAATTCGAAAACTTCAAATTGTATATATCATCTAGTATCAATTCATAAGTATTCAAAGTGTATTAGATGTGATTTAGAGTCATAAGGGATCCCTAAAACCAAGTCAAGTCCAAAGAATTTCTATCGGCTAAGTTTTCGAATGAATTCGTATAGGGGTCAACTTCAAATGACTATATCTTCTGGGATATAACGAATTGGTGGCCCATAAATTATTAAATTAACGTTCTTTGAGTCTTTTTTCAAACACCACCAAGATTTTATTTTTTGGAGGTTGGAGTAGAAAGTTATGATCATTTTACTGAAGCATGTACGGACAGAATAATTCGGCGAGCTCACTTGCCAATTTGGAGACTCGCCGAATGGTTCAGTGACAAAATGATTTATCTCTCCAAATGGATCTAAAATCCTTTATAAACTGTTATTTTAGGCGAGCTCAAACATCCTTTGGCGACTCGCCAAATGGTTCGGCGAGGAGACCTCCAACTCGCAAAAATTATCGATGGGATTTATTAAAATGTGATTTTTCTCAATCTTTCAAACTAATAATATTCTTATACGTAGAGATACTCTCAAAATCACAAATTCTCCTTCTCCCAAAGATCAAGAACTTCAAAAAGGGATTTCTCCAATATTGGAAGATCTAAAGACTCCAAGTTCTAGATCTCCTTCACAAATCCATAGATTGGTTTCTTAACTTTAAGCTACAAGGTTCTAAACCAAACACTTTTATCCAATAACTCCTAAGATTCAGGTATGTAAGGCTGCTCATAACATGAATTGAATTCACTCATGTGCCCTACACCTTCTTTGAGTTGAATGTTCATATGAATTGAGTTTTCTTGATAGATCTATGTCCTAATGAGTTTTTACATCTACTAACTTAATTTTGTTATGGTGATGTTGATGAGTTGAGAAATTGATAAATGTTTCATGTCTTCATCCTCATGAACCCGAGTTGATTCCTATATTACAATATTCTTGTACTATGGTTAGGTCTAAGAGTTGATTGGTATAAGTTGCTATACATATTTTATTATAAGCTTCAATATTTTGAGTCTCCTTAATTGTTGATTTGGAGTCTTGATGAGTCATGATTTAGCCCCAAAGATTGGCTGAATGAATGAAGAAATGATTGGATAGGAATAAATATTGTCATAAATGCATATCTAAACTACTCTTGAAAAATGTGATTGCGATTGATTGGATAGTATGATCGATCGAGACATTTGATTATGATTGAATTGATGAATTAATAAGGGTCCAAATGAGACTTCTCAAAATTATTAAATTGAACTGATTGGATAGAGTTTTATGAGCATTAATTCTTGGAAGGAGTATCGAACATCGAATTGAGTAAGAGTAAGTAATAACTTGAACCCAATAACTGCATCGCCAAACATAGAAGAGAATTGAATCGTTAAAGTTGGATGTTTTCTAAATTATTGTCCTGATATGATAGGACTTAATTAGTTACAGATCCATGATTGTTGATTCGTTCCTACCCTGGCAAGGCATGAACGAATGTGGCAACAAAATCGGCTTGTTGTACTATCACTAGATCATAAG
Source organism: Solanum dulcamara (assembly GCF_947179165.1). Classification (NCBI taxonomy): domain Eukaryota; kingdom Viridiplantae; phylum Streptophyta; class Magnoliopsida; order Solanales; family Solanaceae; genus Solanum; species Solanum dulcamara. Next base: position 38,254,868 of record NC_077247.1, read on the forward strand.
TGATAGTTGTCGGATAAGAGAAACTCTCATATAGGTCTTGATAGTACTCTGAGTCAGATTTGGAATGGATTGGTTTAGATTGTATATAATTGGTCTTGTCTAAATCATATTCTTGTTTAGACTTAGGACATATTGATTAAGTTGTTTCTTCTTCTAAGTTGGGATTCTGAGTTGATTTGATTCTACCCTGATGCATGCTTCATTATGCTATTTTATATACTTTTACATTCCACGTACTAACGTTCATTTGTGCTTGCATCATTTCATGATGTAGAGACAAGTACTAGAGATCATCAACAGGCGCACCGTTAAGGATCTATTCGCTTCCAGCTAGTTAGTGAGTCCTCTTTATTTCCTAAGGATACCACACTTATCTTTTCAGCTTTGAGTTAACTTTCCTTTATTTGATTTACGGTAGCCATGAATATGTCATTGGCACCTCTTAGATTGCTGATAAAGGCTTCATGGACTAGAGTGTTGATGATGTTGATTTGTTTCATTTTAACTAGTTTCATTCTTACTAGTTATTGATTAGACAGATGGTTGGCCTTTGACCTTATTTATGAATAATATTCTTGTGAGTTGAGTCTTCCGCTGATAGAATGAGATTGAATGAATGTGTGATTGGACCAAGCAGTTCACTTGGGAACCAGCAATGGTCTTTGAGTGTCAGCCACGTCTAGGGTACCCTCTCGGGGCATGACAAACTTGGTATCAGAGCCAGGTTTAAGAGTCCTAGGGAGTTTGAAGTCGTGTTTAGTAGAGTCTTGTTTATGAATGTGTTGTGCACCACACTTATAATTAGGAGGCTATAGGACATTAGGAATTGTTTCACTTCTTCCTACTCTAAGATAGTGCGAAAGAGTTTAACACTAAGAGTTTATTCCTAATTCGTATGTTATGCGTTTGCGGATAATGAATCCAAAATATACTGTAAATTAGAGGAACGCTATCCACATAAAGGTTCCACGGTCAGATATGCCCCCATTGAGGACTAGGGGCTGACCTGCAACACCAACTTCAGAGGTAGGTTTCCGAGGAGCGATTGTTATGCTCACTCTGTTGGTGGCTACCCGCAATAGTAGCCAAAGTTCACCAACTCCTATCTCTAGTTATCAAGAGTCATCTGCTGCCACGAGAATTAGAGATTTTCAGAAAACGAATCTGCTGGTCTTCACGGGTTCTAAGGTTGATGAGGACCCCCAGAATTTCATTGATGAGATATGAAAGATCCTGAAAGTGATGCATGCTATAGAGATAGAGGGGGTTGATTGGTGTCTTATCAACTCAAGGATGTGGAAAATATCTGGTATAACCAGTGGGAAGAAAGTAGAGGTGATGATGCAGAACCTGCCATTTGGGATGAGTTTGAGAGAGCATTTCTTAATAATTTCTTTCCTAGAGAACCGAGGGAAGCAAAAGTAGAAGAATTTGTGAATTTGAAAGAAGAGAGTATGACAGTTAAGGCGTATAGTTTGAATTTCATTTAGTTATCCAGATATGCTCCGAAGATGATCCCTAATATGAGATCAAAGATAAGGAAATTTATCTTAGGATTGGGAAGACATGTGAAGAAGGAGTGCAAAGCAACATTGTTGATCTCTGACATGAATATTTTTAGATTAATGATGTATACTCAGCAGGTAGAAGATAAAAAGATAAAATACAAGGAGGAGCATTTGAGTAAGAAGGCAAACTCAGCTGGACTTGAGAGTGATTAGAAGAGGTTTTCAAACTATGCCCCATCTGTGGCAAGTGCACCTACGTTGTATAACAGGTATGATCAGCAGGGACAGAGACACCAGAATTTTAGATCCTAGGGTTCTCAATCTCAGGCTAGTATAGGTCAAGGTTCGAGGGAAAACCCACCATGTGGCAAGTGTGGTAAGCTCCATTTGGGAGAGTGTAGAGAGGGAAAGGATGGTTGTTATAAATATGGCCAAGTGGGCCATTTTTAGAGGGAGTGTCTGACATGGGACAACAGAGACCAGTATTCTCCACCGCACCGCCGGCTAGAGGTAATTAGAGGGGCACTACTTCAGGTACGAGCGAAGGTACAAACCGTCTATATGCCATGGGTAGTCGCCAAGATCAGGATAACTCTCCAGATATTGTGATGGGTATGATTCGAGTCTTTATACTTGACTATTATGTTTACTGGATCCGAGTGCCACACCATCTTTTTTGTTTATGTGGCTAGTAGATTTGATAAAATTCCTGAGTGTCTTCTAGAACCCTTTAGTGTATCTACTTCTGTTGGTGATTCTGTCTTAGTTGAGAGAGTCTATAGGGATTGTACTGTGTCAGTCTATCACAGGGATACCCTGGCTGACTTAGTTGAGTTGAAAATGGTTGATTTTGATGTGATTCTTGGCATGGACTGGCTATATGACTGTTATTCCTCTCTTGATTATAGGACTCGGATTGTTAAATTTAAATTCCCGAATGAGCCTGTCATAGAGTGGAAGGATAGTCCTATCATGCGTAAGGGTAAATTTATTTCCTACCTTAGGGCCAAAAAGTTAATCTCAAAAGGGTGTATTTATCACATCATATGAGTGAAGAATGATAGTGTTGAGTCTCTATCCCGTGATTCGGTTCTGATTGTTAATGAGTTTTCTGAAGTCTTTTCTGAGGATCTGCTAGGAGTCCTTCCTGATAAGAAAATCATCTTTGGGATTGATGTTATTCTTGATATGCAGCCTATCTCTATCCTGCCATATATAATGGCTCCTGCTGAGTTGAAAGATTTGAAAGAACAGCTGAAGGACTTATTAGATAAAGGATTCATTAGGCCAAGTGTCTCACCTTAGGGTGCTCCTGTCTTTTTCGTGTGAAAGATAGATGGGTCCCTTAGAATGTGAATTAATTACAGGCAACTGAATAAGGTCACCATAAAAAACAAATATCCTCTCCCTAGAATAGATAATTTGTTTGACCAACTTCAGGATGCCACTTGTTTCTCAAAGATAGACCTAAAATTAGGTTACCATCAGTTGAAGGTAAGGGAGTGTGATATCCCAAAGACAACTTTTTGGACCCATTATGGTCATTTTGAGTTCTTAGTCATGTCCTTTGGGTTGACTAATTCCCTTGTAACCTTTATGGATCTCATGAATCGAGTATTTAAGTCGTATCTTAATATGTTCGTGATTGTCTTCATTAATGATATTCTAGTCTACTCCAAGGATGAGGATGAACGTGCCTATCATCTTAAAGTTGTCCTACAGACTCTAAAAGACCAGGTATTGTATGCAAAGTTCTCCAAATGTGAATTTTAGCTTTCATAAGTGGCTTTCCTAGGTCACATTATATCTAAAAATGGTATTCGGGTTGATACTCAAAAAATTAAGGAAGTGAAAAATTTGCCCAGACCCACATCCCCAACAAATACAAGAAGCTTCTTAGGTTTAGCTGGCTATTACTGAAGGTTTGTAGAGGAGTTCTCATCCATATCATCACCATTAACCAAGCTGATCCAAAAGAAGGTTAAGTTCCAATGGTCTAACGTTTGCGATGAGAATTTCTAGTAATTGAAGACCAAGCTGACCACTACTCCTATTTTGACTTTGCTCGATGGAACAGAGGATTTTATAATCTATTGTAATGCGTCTAGAGTTGGTTTAGGATGTATGTTGATGCAGTGGAGAAAAGTGATAGCTTATGCTTCAAGACAACTTAAGATTCATGAGAGAAATTACCCAACTCATGACCTTGAGCTAGCAGTTGTGGTATTTGCTCTTAAAATTTGGCGTCACTACTTGTACGGAGTGCATGTTGATGTCATAAGAATTTGCAGTACATCTTCAGTCAAAAAGAACTCAACCTGAGGCAGAGGAAATGTCTAGAGTGCTCATGGAGTTGCTCAAAGATTATGACATGAGCACTCTCTACCACCTAGGTAAAGCTAATGTTGTTGCAGATGCTTTTAGCAGATTATCTATGGGTAGCACTGCACATATAGAGAAGGAAAAAGTTGAGCATCAAAGGTCATATGGGTTAGCTCAAAATATAGAGATTTCGGAATGAAAGTGGGAGATGATCAATATGGACTTTATTATAAGTTTGTCGATGTCTCAAAAGCAGCATGATTCGATTTGAGTGATTGTAGATAGAATGATTAAATCAGCCTATTTCTTGATAGTTAAGACTACTGACACCGCACAGGATTGTGCAAAATTGTATATTCAGGAGATTGTCAGATTGTATAGGGTTCCCTTTTCTATCATCTCAGACAGAGGAGCTTAATTCACTTCCCAATTTTGGATATCCTTTCAGAAAGGACTGGATTCAAAGGTGAATCCTAGTACAAGCTTTCATCCCCAAACAGATAGCCAAACAGAGCGCACCATCCAGACATTGGAGGATATGTTGAGGGTGTGTGTACTTGACTTCAAAGGAAATTGGGATGATCATTTACCTTTCATAGAGTTTGCATACAATAATGGTTACTATGCAAGTATTCAAATGGCTCCTTATGAAGCTTTGTATGAGAGGAGGTATAGATCACCAATTGGGTGATTTGAGGTTGGTGAAGTTGATTTGATTGGGCCTAATTTTGTTCACCAAGCTATGGAGAAGGTAAAGGTTATTCGAGATAGGCTAAAGGCAGCCCAAAGTCGCTAGAAATCTTACATTGATGTGAAAATGAGAGACTTGGAGTTTGAGGTGGATGATTGGGTGCACATGAAGGTGTCATCCATGAAGGGCATCATGAGGTTTGGAAAGAAGGGAAAGCTTAGTCCTCGATATATTGGTCCTTACCATATTGTGAGGAGGATTGGGAGTATCACTTGTGAGTTGGAGTTACCTTCTGAGCTAGCCGCCATTCATCCGGTATTTCATATCTCGATGCTGAAGAAGTGCTTGAGAGATCCTTCATTGGTAGTCTCTATTGATAATATTAGAGTTAAGGATAGCTTGTCCTATAAAGAGATTCCAGTCCAAATTCTTGATCGTTAGTTTCGCAAATTGAGGACCAAAGAGATTGCCTTATTTAAAATCTTGTAGAGGAATCAATTTGTTGAGGAAGCCACATGGGAAACTGAGGAAGATATGAAATCCAAATATCTGCATCTATTTGTGACTATCGATGAGAATGTTGAAGGTAATGTCCATTTTCTTGATTTGAATTGGTATGTCCATTCTTGAGTAATGTTCTTTCTTGAAGATGGCTTTTGCTTTGTGTATGAACTTGATTTGCAAAAAGCTTGGTGTTGTTTTTTCCACAGTGTTCTCTTCATAAGAGAGAAAAAATACCTAGGAACCACGCCATTGGTCGAGGAGAGCCTACTATTGCAGCACCTCTGCTGCAGTGCCACCTACCTCTATAGCTTTACAGTTGTACTTCACTTTGTTGTCCTGGACTGACATTACACATGGGACCAGGTCTCATAGTTTGTTAAGTCATCAAAAACGAATATGCACCTCTATTACAGTGTCCACCAACCTCTACAGCTTTTCCATCTTTACAATTGTACTCTAGACTTTTTATGACTTACCTTGTTCATGAGACGAGGTTCGTCTACCAGGTCTCATGATTTGTTAATACATCAAAACCTGAATATAACACCTGACATAAATAACCGCTCTATTAGCTGACACAATAATTTTTAATATATTTTAAATTAATTTCTTTAAAATCTTAAACTCTCTCATTCCAAGTTGGAGATATCAACGCCACGACAAAGACTAGACCATGGCTAAGAAGGTAGAGAAGAAGATGATGGCGGTCACTATTGGAATAAATTAATTTATACGGTGATAGTTTTAACATTTAACCTAATATTAATTTATTTATATTTGTTTTGGTCGAATTATTTTTCCATGTAGAGTGTCGCATGCTAGAATGTTTAAGCAAAAGAGAGAGTGTGGTGCACACAACAATAGAAAATAGTCAAGGTATGTTTTGCTAACTATTGGGTGATAGTTTAGGTAAAAAAACTCATACTCTCATTTATTCAGATATGAAACTCAAAAAACTAAGATAATTTAAATATGTTTTTGATCGTTAACTCATTTTTTATTATTATTTTATATTTATTTTAATTTTCAAAACACTCTATCCAAAATAAAATCACGAAATTATATTCATCGTTCCTCCTTTATCTCATAAAGATATTTTCAAATTATTATTTTTGGACAAAAAAATAAAACATTTTAGTCATTTTAATAAAAAACAATTTATCAACATTTTTAGTAATATATTTTTTTACTTATTTTTCGATTTCAACACTTTTATTCAAACACATAAGTGTTTATTTATAAAGTCAGTTTTAACATTTAAAATAATTTCCAACACATAAAACTTATCAACTATTTTTTATTAATTAACCCAAATATGCTCTTAATTTATTGATTATTTTAATGAACTAAGAGCATGATACACAAGTCATATGAAAAAAAGAAAGTTTCAAGTATCTTGAGTCTATTATCCAAAAAGAAATGGAGAGATTGACAGGATTTCACTCATCATATTGATGCAAGGTGAATGAAATAGAAGCTCGCATCAAGAGTCTTATGTAATAAGAATGTGCCACCAAAACTTAAAGGTAAGTTCTATAGAGTGCTGGCTATACCAAATTTATTGTATGGAAAGGAGTGTTGGTCAATTAAAACTCTGACTTTAAAAAGATAAAAGTTGCAGAAATGAGGATATAATGATAGATGTGTGAGCATACTAGAAAAGAATGTATTAGGAATGAGGATATCCGAAATAAGGTGAGAGTAGCTTCAGTAGAGGACAAGATGTGGAAAGCGAAACTGGGATGGTTGTGGCTAGGGGAGGCTTAAAATAATTGGAGGTCTAAAGAAAAATTTCAATTAGAGGCCTAAAATCTAAACAAACTTCATATGTATTTATTTAAAAATTAATCTTCTAACTTCTAAATACAAATTATTACTTAACATTTTTTTATAAATGATTAGGCAATTGTTAACATAATTCTATAAGTAATAAATTGACAAACTTTACATGAACATAAGAGCTAGAATTGTAGATAATCTAATTCAAGAAGTTGATAACTTTGTCTATACCCTACTACAATATGTTTGTTGCAATGCTTGAAAAGTTTAAGAAGAAATAAAAATAGAATTTGTAATTCACTTTGTTCAACAGTTTTTGACTACTGATTCATAATTTCAATAGAACATTACTCTAACTTATCAAAGATTTGAAGAAAGAGTACAAAATGAGTTAAAAAAGATAAATAATGTGAGTGTTAGTGAAGAGAATGTAAGAAGGAAAAACAACATTTTCTTGATTTCTTTTATTTAAATGTAGTAAAGGAAAATAAAATAATATAATTTGTATAAAAATATATATACTTTTATCATATAATTATTTTTTTCTATAAAAAAAAGCAATTAACACATAATTTATTCTTGATAAAAAATTGAGCCCCCCAAAATTAAGGGCCTAAGGCACATGCCTTAATATTTGTAAGTAAGAGTCGACCCATGTTGTGGCATGTGAAGAGGTGAGCTAGGAACAAGTACCCTAGTATATGGATGGTTTCACGAGAAGTAGATGTAGATGAGAGGCTTAGATACCTAGTACATGGATAGTTAGAAATAGGCCAAAGAAGTGTTGGGGAAAGGTGATTAGACAGGACATGATGCAGGTTCATCTTATCGATGACAGGACTTTAGATAGAAGAGCGTGTAGGACACGGATTAGGTTGAAAGGTTAGTAGGTGGCAGCGCGTTGTGTCTTGCTGACCATTCATATTAACAGTTGTTGTATTGCTCTTGTAGTTTCTTGTTTCTCGATTATTGATGTATTATTTTGTTGTAGTTTCCATTTGATAATTATCTACTATATTTTGTATTGCTTGTTGTTTCTTGTTTGATTACTTTTTTTAGACTGCTTAAAATAGTTTTTAATGAGCTAAGAGTCTATGAGAGTCAACCTTTCTACTTCAGACCTAATATAAGGTAAAATCTGTGATATTTAATTTGCTCATATTTCACTTTATGATAATACACTAAATATTTTGATGATGTCCTATGGTTGCATGTTTTTGAAAAGATTTAAAATGATGTCTGAACCACAGTCACATTAATTCCAAAATGCATATATCTTCATTCCATTCATTTTGTTCGAATATTAGCCAAGTTTGTTTGTTACTTAAATTCATTGGTCTGTATCATAGAAAGTAGTCCTTGTATATATGAAGCACTCTGCAAGATGACGCAAAGCCCTGTTAGTATCAAAATAATCAAGTGTCATGCGGAAAGTAGCAAATCAAATCTCGAAAAATCATGAGTAAGGAGACAAACGAAAAATATGTTGGGTTTAAGTGGAGTGTGAATGGAAAAGAATGGAAAAGAAGAATTGGGAAATGTGGGAAACCAAATGAAGGAAAAATGAAAAGTCATTTCTCTTTCATTTGTAGAAGAAAGAAAAAGTATTGTCCTTATATTAGAAAAGACTTATTTTAACTCATAAAGAATTAAGTAAGGGTGCCCCTCGGGCCGGCTCGACTTTGACTTTTACATGTGATTGATTGATAATTTTTTTAAATAAAATTTATTTATTAATCTCATTATTTGATTTTTCTTTTTTGAATATTAGTTTAGTATTAATTCGGAATTATGATCGTTAATTAATTATTTCGTGAATTAATTTGAATTAATTAAATTCGCGAAATTAACTAAAATAACGGAAATAACTAAAAATGAAATTTATTTTAAATTTCGCAGAAATGTTTCAAAAGGACTTGTTTCTTTCGAAAAGACACTTTCTTCCCAAAAGACAATGTGCCTATTTTGAACAGATGAGACTATTCTGAACAAACATATTCTAACCCATTGTTGGCTATAAATAGAGAGGCATCCTCTCAATTTTAGATATCAATTTTTTTTCTCTACTGCATATTTCTTATAAACAAAATTGTATCTTTGTATGATTACTTTGCTTTTTTTTCTAACTACACTAATATTATTGAAGTTTGAGAATTCTCTATTTCTTTAATGTTATATCCGTTTTATTTCGGGAGAAAATAATTCACAACCTTGGATACAGAGAGGGATTAAATTTCTTAAGGACATACAGTGAATTTTGTGGATTCGAATACTATTTTATTTTTCATATTTAGTGTTTCTAGTTTACTAACCTTAATAAAGGAGGAATAACAAGCTTAAAGAATTTATTATTTTCTCTTGTATCTTACGGTTTTGGAGATTAAAACCTTTATAGTTTTCTACTCTGTCTGAATCTAATACTGATTTGAAGAGTGTAAAAACTTCATCAATATTCAAGATTCATTCGGTTAACGATTGGAAGAATATAAAAATTCATCGTTAAACTAAAAACAAGTTGTATATTTCTGCTTCATCTTATATTTGGTTTGGGGGGCTGGAGACTAAAATCGAAAGACTTTCTACTCCAGTTATTAAATTGGTTCGAAGAAATAAAATTTTCATCAAGTTAATTGAGTTTTTATTTTTCTCAGTTTGAAGAATATAAAAACTTTATCAAGTAGGACAAAAATCCTTGTTTGGTTATTCTGTTGTTTAACACTACTTTTGTTTTTTCAAACAGAATGAGAGATACAAATGTATTAAGTTTTGAAGCAAACACAATGCTTTCAACCAATAGAACACCAATTTCTACAACAATGGCTACTGTAGAAAAGCTTGAAAAGTTTTATGGTATTGACTTCAAACGTTGGCAGTAGAATATGTTCTTCTATCTGATTACACTCAGTCTACAACAATTTATAAATGAAGATATTATTGTCTTAAAGGAAGGAACTCCTGACAACGAAAAGTTTGTTGTGACTGAGGCATGGATACATTTTAATTTTCTTTGCAAGAATTACATACTCAATGGATTGGAAGATGACTTGTATAATGTCTTTAGTATTTGCAAAATCTCTAAAGAACTCTCGTACACTCTTGAGAAGAAATACAAAACTGAAGATGCAGGCTTAAAGAAGTTTGTGGATGCAAATTTTTTGGACTATAAAATGGTTGATAGCAAGACTGTCATATCTCAAGTCCAAGAACTACAAGTCATTATTCATGACCTCCTGGCAGAAAGTATGATCAAATTCAATAGTTTTATGGTTAAAATTGTTGAATATGTTATTGATTTTAAATTATCCATTATAGGTATGATCATAAATAGAATATTTCAAGTAGTGGCATTAATCGAGAAATTGCCTCCTTCATGGAAAGACTTCAAAAATTATTTGAAGCACAAGCGAAAGGAGATGACCCTTGAAGACTTGATTGTTCGTCTTAGGATCGAGGAAGACAACAAAGCTGACGAGAAGAAGGATAGAGAAAACTCAACAATTATGAGAGAAAATATTATTGAGGATGGTCCAAGTAAATTAAAAAAGAGAAAGAAACCTTCTGGACTAAAAAATTATCCTAGTAAAAAGAAGTTCAAAGGAGACTGTCGCGACTGTGAAAAAATTAGACATAAGGTTGTGGAATGTCGGGCTCCCAAGAAGGAAAAGAAGAAAGGTCAATCCAACATGATTAATACAAATGAGATGTTGAAAACTTATGTGCAATGCTGACCGAATGCAACTTGGTAGGAAATCTCAAAGAATGGTGGCTTGATTCAGGAGCCACATCACATGTTTGTGCGGTCCGAGAATATTTCGCTACTTAGTTTCCTACTGTACCTGATGATGCTATCTATATGAAAAATTCTGCAATGACTAAGGTTTAAGGATATGGTAGTGTATTCATGAAAATGACATTCGACAAGGTGGTGACGTTGAACAAAATTTGTCATATTCCATAAATGAGAAAAAACTTAGTTTCTACAGGACTTCTTATCAAAAATGGATTCAAGTACGTTCTGGTTTTAAAAAAAGTAGTTGTTAGTAAGAATGAAATATATCTAGGAAAAAACCACCTCATTGAGGGTCTTTTCAAACTGAATGTAATGGTTGTTGATAATAATAAAGTTCAAGCTTATTTTTCCTTACTTGAGTTAAATAATTTATGGCATTCACGCTTAGGACATGTCAATTATAAAATCTTGCGAAAACTGATCAATTTAAATGTATTGCCTAACTTTGAGAGCAATAAATCAAAATGTCAAGTATGTGTTGAATCTAAGTATGTTAAGCATCATTATAAATCTGTTGAAAGAAATTCCAGTCCCTTAGAATTGATTCACACAGACAGTTGTGATATGAAGTCAATACCAACTCATGGTGGGAAAAAAGTATTTATAACTTTTATTGATGATTACACTAAATATTGTTATTTCTATTTATTGAATAGTAAGGATGAAGTAATAGAAAGATTTAGATAATACAAAACTAAAGTTGAAAATCAGTTGAATAAAAAGATAAAAATGATAAGAAGTGATAGAGGTGGAGACTATGAATCTCCTTTTGTAGAAATATATTTGAAAAATGAAATCATCCATCAAACTACTGCCTCTTACTCACCTCAATCAAATGGAATTGCATAAAGGAAAAATCAATCTTTAAAGGAAATGATGAATGTGTTACTTATAAGTTTAGGTTTACCACAAAACTTGTGGGAGAAAGTCATCCTTACCGCAAATCGAATACTCAATAGAGTTTCCCACAGAAAAATACAGTCTATTCCACATAAGAAATGGAAAAAAAAGAAAACCAAACTTGAAATATTTCAAAGTGTGGAGGTGTCTAGCCAAAAACCAAGTTCTTAAACCTAAGAGGGCCACAATAGGACCTAAAACTGTGAATAGTATTTTTATTGAATATGCTACAAATAGTAAAGCATGTTGATTTTTGGTTTATAAGTCCGAACATTTAATTATTCATGACAATATGATAATAGAATCAGATAATGCTGAATTGTTTAAACATATCTATCCATATAAAACTAGATTTACAGTATCTAGTAAAGGGTCTAAACGACCTCGAGAAGAACCAAAGGAGAATGTACCTAATAAAGAGAATTCAAGGCGTAGTAAAGGTCAAAAGGCATCTACTTTATTTGGATATGATTTTGTAACATTTCTTCTTGAACATGAGCCTCAAGCATTCAAAGAAGCTATGTCCGCTGCAGACTCATCTTTTTGAAAAGAGACCGTCAATAATGAGATTGATTCAATCTTGAGCAACCATACTTGGAAATTGGTTGATCTTTCTCTAGGAAACAAACCTTTGGGTTCAAAATAGATTTATAAAAGAAAAATGAAAGTTGATGGAACTATTGACAAATACAAGTCAAAAATTATCGTCAAAAGATTTAGACAAAAAGAAGGCCTTGATTATTTTGATACATACTCACTTGTAACTAGGATTACATCCATTCGAATGTTAATTACACTAGCTGCAGTATATGGCCTTGAAATCCATCAAATGGATGTAAAAACAGCTTTCTTAAACGGAAAATTGGAGGAATAAATTTACATGAAATAACCCGAGGAATTTGTGGTTCCTGGTAAAGAAAATAAAGTTTGCAACCTTGTTAAGTCACTTTATGGACTAAAAAAAACACCCAAACAATAGCACATGAAGTTTGACCAAACCATGTTACAACAATAACAACTCAGTGAAATTTCACAACGTGGGGTTTGGAGAGGGTAAAGTGTATGCATACCTGACTTCTACCAAGGTTGGACGACTGTTTTTGAAAGACCCTCGGCTCAGTAAAATCATAAAAAGAAGTCAGATAAGTGACCAAACCATGTTGACAAATGGATTTAAGATTAATGAGTGTGATAAATGTGTTTACATTAAAGACACTCTAAATAAATTTGTCATTGTTTGTTTATATGTGGATGATATGCTAATAATGATTAAAAACATTGCAAACATAAATGTTACTAAGTGTATCCAAAAGGTACTTGAAAAATACAAGTACTTAAACTTCAAAAGTGCAAAAATACCAATTGATGTGAACCTTGATCTTGCTAAAAATAAAGATGAAAAGCTCAATTGGATTATGGAAGAGTGTTGGGAAGTTTGATGTACATCATGAACTGTACACGGCCAGACATAGCTTGTACTATAAGTAAATTGAATCGATACACTAGTAATCCCAACCATAATCATTGGATGACAATGAAACGAGTTTTGGGGTATTTAGAACACACTCAAAACTTTGCTTTGCATTACAATAAGTATCAAACAATTGTTGAATGATATAGTGATGCAAATTGGATTACTGGGTCAACTGAAACTAACTTCATAAGTGGATACGTTTTCACCATTGATGGAGGAGTGATATCTTGGAAATTATCCAAACAAACATGTATGGCTCACTCTACAATAGAGTCTGAGTTTATAGCCTTAAACAAGGCCGATGAAGAAGTAGAATGACTCCAAAATTTCTTAGAAAATATTCTATTTTGGCCCAAACTAATGGCTCATATATGCATACATTATAATAGTCAAGCTGCAATAGAAAGAGCTGGGAGCGTTATGTATAACGGTACATCTCATCACATACAACGAAAACATAATATCGTTTGGCAACTACTCTTATCACAATTGACTATGTAAAGTCAAAGGATAATGTGTCTGGTCCACTTACAAAAGGCCTAACTAAAGAGAGAGTTGAGCAATCATCAAAGAAAATGAGACTATGGCTGAGGACTAATCATCGTGGCGATAACTCTACCTAGAAGACTAGAGATCCTAAGATCTAGGTTCAAGAAGATCAAACAAAGTCATTGATGATGATTCAATATTGTCAAAATAATTTTCATGATCCATTCTCATGATGCAAAAATGTTCAGTAACAAAGATAAGGCATTAGGACCTTTTAATGATATCTAAGTTTGATACAGGGCATATCAAATTGTATTTCTACGGGATAACACATTTAGATAACACTTATGTAAGTGTGAAGTGTAAGGCACTTCATGGAGAATCTGATAAGGCTAGTTCTCTATGTACTTATGAATCAAGAAGTGTTCATGGCTGAAGCGAACAAGACAATGAGAAAAAAACCAGTTAAAGGGTTAATTGTGTCACTTATATTGTCTAGATATACACCAAAGCTCGACGATTCAAAGATATCAAATCTACCGATTGACTAAGAATATTCGATATATGTTCACTATGGATAGTTCAACGGGAAACCTACTTATCAAGATGTAATTAATTCTTACTTACGAATCACACAATTTTTCATGCATATGTTTTAAACAATAGCAATTACCCATTCATATGGGGTATTGTTGGGTTTAAGTGGAGTGTGAATGGGAAAGAATGAAAAAGAAGAATTGAGAAATATGGGGGAATCAAATGAAGGGAAAATGAAAAGTCATTTCTCTCTAATTGGTAGAAGAAAGGAAAAGTCTTGTTCTTATATTAGTAAAAACTTTCGTTAACTCATAAAGGATTAAGTAGTGGGTGCCCCCTCGCGCCATCGTAGTCGTCGTTCGACTTCGGCTTTGACAAATGATGTGATTGATTGATAATATTTTAGACAAAATTTATTTATTAATCTCATTATTTGATTTCCTTTTTCTGAATATTAATTCGGAATTATTGATTATTAATTAATTTATGGATTAATTTGAATTAATTAAATTTGCGGAATTAGCTAAAATAACTAAAAACGAGATTTATTTTAAATTTCGCAAAAATGTTTCGGAACGACCTGTTCCTTCCAAAAAGATACTTTTTTTCCCTAAAGACATTGTTTCTATTTTGAACATATGAGATTGTTCTGAACAGACATATTCTAAATCATTGTTGGCTATAAATAGAGAGACCTCCTCTCAGTTTTAGACATCGATAAATTTCTTCTCTTCTGCATATATTTTCTTACAAACAAAGTTGTGTCTTTGTATGATTATGTTGCTATTTTATCTGAGTTCATTGATATTATCGAAGTTTGAGGTACTGCTATTTCTTTAATGTTCTATCCATTTTATTCTAGGAGGAAATTATCCATAACCTTGGGTACAGTGAGGGGATTAAATTCCTTACGGACACACAGTGAATTTCTGTGGACTCGGATACTATTTTATTTTTCAAATTTTGTGTTTCTGGTTTACTAACCTTAATACAGGAGGAATAACAAAATATATACTAAAAGAGACAAAAATATTTAACGTGGTTCGATTAATCGACCTAGATCTACAAAAGGAGATGAGCAATCCACAATATAAAAAAAGAGTACACAATATCAAGAGAAATACCTCACACAATTCACTCAAAATAAAAAGAAGTTCACACAAGTGGGCATCATTATTCTCTTTACTACTCCTACATCCTTAGTTTTCAACTTGAGATTTGAGAATGTACCTGTCATATGCATAGCATGTTGGGAGAAAATTACTTTAAGACGATGACTATCATCTTTCCAAGATCTATCACTTTCATATTATTCAAAAAATAAAATTAGACGTAGAAGCATACCTAGAATAATAATTTATGAGAATCGTCGAATTATTGACTTGGCTTTCCCAATTAAGACATAATAAGCCGTTATTATTTTCCTAACGATAGGATATTAGAGAGAAAACCTATGCATCTATTTGATATGGGACGATAAGGGTAAAAATCATTTACACGTCCAAATCTAATGAGAGGAGTAAACTTGATAAATATCATGTCTCTTAATGCCAAAATATTAAAAATATCACAAATACTCGTCCTAGGCATTGGCTAAATTTTGAAGCTATTTTTCATTTTTGAGCATATTTTGCCTATCCTCCAATTAGATAGCTGAAACGCTTTATGGCCGGCTGATAAGAAGAATATTTTTTTCTTGGTCCATTGATAAAGAAGGATAATTTGGAAGTGTAGTGGATAACGGCATCAAGAAAATGAGTGGTGTTATCTTTTTATACTTAGAAGGAGGCGAAGTTAGAATTTTAATTTTATAAATTCTGAATTTTATAATAAGGATTTCAAGAGTTAATAACTGAATTTTAAATTTAATATTTATACATATTTAATAAACTTCTTAATATAAATGCACTATAAAGTTATTGAGTCCGATCGAACTCGTACCCGAGCTTCTAGCTCCACCCTTATTTGAATGCCTTTAGGTTCGACTTAGAAGTAATAAAATTGAAGTCTGCTAGTAGTAGAATATATGCTCAAGTACCAATACCGTTAAATCGTGATCATCACTTTTAGTTGTCTGGTTGTTAGCCCACTACGTATAATACTTGTAATAAGGTAATTTGTCTTATTTTTCAAATTACTAATTTTACTTTTTACGAATAGTTACGTGTAGTTTCTTTTTTTGGTGACATGATAGTGTCAATATGTTAAAATTACAATATTGTTAGCATCAATCAATGAATCTATTTTTTTTTTTGTCAAATTAGAGTCCTTCCTTAAAAGAAAGGACTTAAAATGCAGAATACAATTCTTAGAGGATTTTGGTCATATATTGTATGGTGAGTTGGGAATAAATTAAATTAAAAGCTTTCTGGCCCATAGATATGTAAGTGCGCTCTTGTATTGCAGAAAGAACGTCAAAGGCAATGTACCTAATTTTACTACAACAACAACAATCGAGTGAAATTTCACAATGTGGGGTCTAGGAAGAATAAAGTGTACGCAGACCTTATTCCTATCAAGATAGGACGGCTGTTTCCAAAAGACTCTCGTCTCAAAAGAATCATAAAACGAGGTCAGATAAAGCTAAGAAGTTTAAAGTATTATGGAAAAGCAAATAAAATGTACCTAATTTTAATGGCTATATATTCACAGTTAGATCTTACAAGTTTTAACATCAAATTGTAAATCAGTAAGAACATTAATTCACCATATAACATGTCGAATAGTACTACAAGTTTCCTCTATTTTCGTTACAATAGTTTTAGAAAGTCAATGTCGAAATCTAGGCGATCACTTCACCTGTCAATGTTAAAGCAAACGCCTTTAGCTCATTTCCGTCCAAAATTGGAGGAAATGAAAAGGGTGTTTGACAAATTTGACACTAACAAAGACGGAAAAATCTCAAAAGAAGAATACAAATCGGCGATGAAGATGATGAGAAGTGGTGAGGGAAATACGAAATCTTATGAAGTTGATGATGCATTTCAGGCTGCAGATACTAATGGGGATGGATTCATTAACTTTGAGGAGTTCATGAGACTGCAGAATCTCGACGGTGGTGTGAATTCAACTGATATTAAAAGCGCTTTCAAGGCGTTTGATTTGGATGGCGATGGCAAAATTAGTGCAGAGGAATTGTTGCAGGTTCAACGAATGCTTGGAGAAAAATGTAGCTTAGAGAGTTGCAAGAAAATGGTCAGAGGTGTTGATGCTAATGGGGATGGACTTATAGACATGGACGAATTTGTGACCATGATGACGCGCACCATGAAGCTCGTCTGAGGGTTGTCCAAGTACACGAAAACAATGTAGTAATGTCATAAAATAGCTGCAGAAAACTTAAGATATATATATAGTCTCGATCCGTTTTCTTACTGCAATAAAGTAACCTATTTTCTATATTTGAGTTTGTTATGCTGATTGAATTTCAAAAATGACTTGCAAGAAAGATATAGAGTTACAATTCTAGCACTACATATAATAATTTATGTAGTCTTTTGATTTTGTTATGAGACAGAGATGCCATATGTTTTGACTTGCAAAAATAAAGTAACTCATTTGCCAGTACATTAGGCTTGTGTGTAACCAAAAACACAGTTATTCTGGTAGAGGGTATACCAAATTAAAGTATTACATAGATTATGAATGTCATGCCAGTGAGAATTAAGAGAGGTACATAGTAATTCTCTGTTAGTGTTTCTATGATTTTGCCTTTTGTGAGCAAGATTCAATCCAATTGTCAATTAATGGGAATGCGTCGAGAATTTGTAATTAGTAAGGGTTAAGGTTTGAGAGGAATAATATATGAAAGAGGTAACTAACTAGGTGATGTTGTTAGAGTCTGACAATGGTTAATAGAATTAGTTGTCATCTTTTTATACCATCTTAAAAAAAATCTACACCTCATCATCTATCTTTTAGGGTTGAATTTGGTCAAAGTTGATTTCTTCACATGATCACATCAAATAGTATCAGAGTTGGACCAATCTGTGTATTCTTGGTTTACCCAATGGCAGAACCCCATGTGTATGCTGCCATTACAACAAATAAAGAATTTAGCGGCAATTATTGAGCAATAATAATATAATTCGCTATATTATATTTAGCGGCAATAAATATTTATAATCATCACTCTATATAAATGTCGCTAAAGGCTTTAGTGGTTATGAATATAATGACATTAACTCAGTTGTCACTAAATATTTTTACGGCAATATAAGAAAAATCTATTGCCCCGGAATGAATTGATCAACAATCTTTCCTTCTCAAATAAAGCTGGCTAATTTGGAAATAGAATCATTATGAAAGGATGGATAAGCAGGACTTGATTCTAAGATCAAGTTGCACTAATTGTGGTAAAATGGGATTCTATTCAAGAATCTTTGTGTCATTGTTCATTTTTAAAACAGATTTCATTGTTATTTTACTCCCAAATATTTGAATTGGAATAAAGTTGCTAGAATCACCATCATTTCAAACCCACAAATGAAAATAACAATTCATATTATTAGTGTGAACTGAATCAATTCATCTTGAACAAAAGTCCAAAAGTAAAAGATGCCCATCAAATTTTATAGTACTAGATATATTCCCTTTCACTTGAAAATGTTTGTGCAAATTTAACAGCCTATTATACAAAGGAAGTAACAAGAACAGGGCATCACATTCTCTACCAGTTTAAATTTTCTCTTTGCTAAGTAACTAAAAGAGAAGGAAAAGATGGCTATAATGAGTTGTTTCGAGCTTCCAGTACAGCAGCCAGATAGGGATATGTCAGTGCAAGAATTCAAGGTGTGGATCAAGCAATTCGACACGGATCATGACAAGCGTATTAGCCCTGAAGAATTAACAGAGGCACTTGAGAGTCTACACATGTGGTTCAGCTCGTGGAAGGCCCGTCGAGTCATGAAAGATGCTGATACTGATCATACTGGTTTCATTGATAACAAGAAAGAAGTAGAGAAACTAGTCAAGTATGCCCAACAACGTTTACACATGAAAATCCATCAAAGCTAAACTGACTTTGCCTTGTTTTTTTTTTCCTTTCGCTCACATAGTAATTCGAACCCATAATCTTAAAATTAATCTTGAGGTGGAGTGTGCTTACCGCCTTACAATCCCCTCTTGTCCTTGAGGGGACTTTCGTTGTCATGTTGTTGCTTGTTTTTTAAAGTATTCGGTATGGAAATCCACTTGCTAATTAATCAAAGCTCTTGCCGTGTAGACTTAACAAAGGTAAAGTGTTCCTCACCAACAAGTCCATTATTTTCGTTATTTAATATCAATAAAGTGTGGCAAATTATACTTCATTAACTGATAATTATTGCAATAACCAATTAACCATGATAGCTTGGACGTTATTGTTGCAAATCCTTACCGTTTTTATGGCAAAACCAATCAATTTGAAAGCCTATTGATTCGTTCTACCTAATGGTGGTCGTTAATCTATTTTTCACAAACTTTTCTTCATGATTACAAAACTTAAATAGTGGCATCGAGAGTGCCTATTTGTGTAAAATGTTCATCCCGAGTCATTTTTGCTTCATCCGTCTACGGTCTACGTTTTGATCTGACAGTCTCTTTCAATTTTTTTTTTATAATTTTACTATATCATTCCGAATTATTACAAGTCAGGTAAATATTAAGAAATAAATACTAGTATAACTTAATAATAAAGGTAAAATACATATAAAATACAACAACAAACCCAGTATAATCCCACTGAAAGAAATTAATCCCCCCTTCCTTTATTTCATTAACATAATAAGTATATATACACCTAATACAAGTGTCTAATACAATGAAACTAACTATCTATATATGAAAACTAAATATATACAATTTGTTACAAATCTGTCAGAATATATTACCATATATTCTTGTCACGCCCCGAGAGGGTACCCTAGACGTGACCGACACTCGGGAACCATTTCTGGCTCCCAAGCGAACCACATAGCCTGATCACACATCCGTTCATTCATTCAATCAGCGGAAGACTTATAATAAAGAGAATACTTGGTGGGCAAATCCCAAATCAACAATCTAACTCAAGAAAGAAAGGCCATGGTCCAACAAATCAAACTTCAATCTTTGTCATTAAAATAGTTTGACAAGAATAATTCAAGGAAAGAAAATACTCAATCGATCCATCACTATCTAGTCTATGAAGCATCTATCACTACTATCTAATTGGTGTCAATGACATGTTCATAGCTATCTCAAATCAAAATGAAAAGGGCTAACTCGATGCAAGAATGATATAAGCGGTGTCCTCCGGATGTAGGGAAGGACTCACCAATACGCTGAGTGCGTATAGATCCTCAATGATGCTTCTATTGACGATCTCTTAAACTTGTCTCTGCATCATGAAACGATGCAGGTCCAAATGGACGTCAGTATATGGAATGTACGAGTATGTAATATGGCAGAATGAAACATACCTCAAGGAAGAATAACATTGGTTCAAATGTCTCAAAATCAGAAAGATAAGAGAGACTCAATCAAATGTATCATAAGTCTAAAGTAAGAATACATTTTAGGCAAAGACCAATCATAAACCATCCAATCCAGTCTAATCATGTACGATACAATTCAATTAAATCATTCAAGTCAATCCAATTATATATTATTCTATTCAACCCAATCACATATCACCTAGTCCAATCCATCACATATCATCTAATCCAATCCGATCATATACAATTAACTCAATAATCAACTCAAATGATTCAACTCAATAAATATGCAAATTAAACTATGCAATGTTTTATAATTCAACTCAATCATCTACAATCACAATCAAGCCAATCATGTCAAGCACCATCTATTCAATTGAGAGTTTCTCTAACCGATAACTATCACCATATGAGCGAGTGATAGTACAACAAGCCGACGTTGTTGCCGCGTCCGTTCATACTTTGTCATGGTATGAACGAATCAACCAATCATGGATCCAATCCAACCAAGTCCTATCATGTCAGGATAATAATTTGGGAAACATCCGACTTTAACGGTTCGATCCCATGGGAAGCATCCGACTTTAACGGTTCAATCCTCTCTTACGTTTGGCGACGTAGTTTATTGGTTCAAGTATGGACTATACTCTTACTCAATTCGGTGCTCGATACTCCTCCCAAGACTCAATATGCTCATATCTATCAAGTGAGTAAAATACTCAAAATACTCATTTAGCCTCATTGGACTCTTTCAAATCAACTCATTTAGTCTCATTGGACTCTTTTCAAAACTCAATCAAATCTGGCCTCCTTGGACCTTCTTTCAAATCGACTCAGCTCAAAAATTGACAATTTAAAGTAAAAATGCTCAACTCATTTATACTCAAAATAATCATATTCAAAAATAATTAAAAGGCTTCTCAAACTCAACTCCTGCTTAAATCCTCTTTTTAATCATAGATGAAAATAATCATTCTTTAAAACTCAAAAATAGCGTATAAATAGTTTATGCAAAAATACTCACAATCTTTTATTTAAAACTCCTTCTCAAGAGATCATTTATTTTCAAAATGCTCATAAGACTACAATCAATCAAATTATGCAAATCACATATCACACAATCACATTAGACTCCAATCTACTTCATCACACAATATCCTCATCAACATAACTTCTTCATTCACATCATCGTCAAATATCATCATTCACATCATCGTCAAATATCATCATCGCATCATCATTAAATATCATCATTCACATCATCATGAAACATCATCATCACATCATCATCAAACATCTACTCCAAAATCTTTATTTAATTCTACATTCCATTTATAGAAATAAAAGTGACATTCTAGCTCTACCAACGTTTTAATTCTTTTTTATGCCATTCACATTCATAACTATTCCAATTCCTTCTTCTTATTCCAATCAATATATATATACACAAAACCATCCACCTCAACCTCAAGACAACTATGACAAAAGAAATCTCATCTTGGGTTCATGTGAATGAAACATGAATCCACACTCTCAACAAAACTCAACTCGAGAATATCGTCAATACCTATAAATCTATATACAAAGATACATTTGTAGTCAATAATATGAAAGTTGACTATTTAATAATTCAAGTCATGAAATCATCCATCAATTTTTAGTATATAAAGATATTCTAGGGTTTAGGAAAAATTTCAAGAAAACCTTCCTAGAAGGCTCAAATCTTTCACAACTCCTATCCAACACATACATGGGCATATAAAAGAACTCAATCCATATTTTAGGTTATCCTTACATACCTTAGAGTGGATTTCGAAGAAACCTTGTTGTTGGGTCTTCAATGGGAAGGCTTGAATTCTTAAAACTCTTGAAAGCACTCTTTGTTGGAGAAGGATTTGGAGAAGAAGAGAGGGAAATTCTAGGGCTTTTAGAGAGAGAGATGGACTGAAATAATGGTCCCAAAACTTCCAAGGATAGTGTATATATAATTTGGGGAAATACCCAAATTGCCCTTTCTCCAAAAATCTGGAAAACAGGCTAAAAATGCTCCTGGCGTGATAGTGGCTCGTCGCGCCACTGCGGCGCCAAGTCGAATAGGCTTAAAACCTGCACACCTGCTAGTGGCGCATCGCGCCAAGGACCAAACTACTGAGGCTGTTTGATGGCGCGATAGTGGCGCATCGCGCCCTTACAGCGCCAAGCCTAAGTTTTCTGGGTTCTGGGAAATAGGCTTGAAAACCCTGCACATCTCGTAGTGGCGCGCCGCGCTAGGGACCAAACTACTGAGGCTTGTTCCTGGCGTGATAGTGGCGCGTCGTGCCACTGCGGCGCCAAGCCCAGGCTTCTTGCAGTCACAACTCAGGCCTGAAATTCCGGCAGTACTAGTCCGTCTTAGGATAGTCATAACTTTTGACTCCGAACTCCAAAATTTACAATCTTGGAGGCGTTGGAAAGAAAACTCAAAGACCTTTAATTTGATAGGTCATAGGCCACCCAATTCATCTCATCTTAGGAGACATGGTCGTTAGAAGTCGATCCCTTATATAAACTCATCCAAAAACTTAATCGATTGGGATTCTTTGGACTCGACTTGGTGTTAGAGATCTCTTATGACCCTAAACACATCTAACACACTTTAATTACTTAGGAATTAATCCTAACTCATGTGTAAGATTACAAGTCCTCCGGTCTGAGTCTACACACACGTAAAGAAATGTTCGAGTCTTTGCAAAAAAAAAATCGGGGTGTTACAATTCTAACACCCATCATGTGGGGTCTGAAGAGGGTAGGGTGTACGCAGACCTAACCCCCACCTTGAAAGGTAGGGCGGTTGTTTCCGAAAGACCCTCGTCTTAAGAGAGGAAAAAAAGATAATAGGTTAGATAGGGACAAACATATCAAAAACAAGATGAAAACAAGGAATAACAAAAGTGAGAAAGTCATGGTAGAATAGTACAGAAAGAAAGAAACATTAACTACTATAAATAAATAAGATAATCAAAGTACAACGGTCTCACACCTATAAACAGCAATACAATGCAGAAATCAAATGGCAATAAACAATGAGCAGAACTACAACTACTATGGTGTAAGGATAAGTCACCTAACCTTTTATCTTAATCTGAGTCCTCCACAAAAGAAATTATAGTGTGCTAATGCGCTTATTAATACATATAAAATAATAAATTATTTTTTAATTTTTTAAATTATACAAATAAAAACAAACATATATTTTTAAAATATTGGACAAATAAAAGTGGATAGAAAGAGCATTGCCAACTATTTCTATAAAAATGGCACGACTTGGCTATTTTACTTAGAAAAACTTACAGAAATCTCACTAGTTTAGGAGATAATTACCTAGATACACTCTAGTTTGCAATATTATGAATTTTACTAAAATTTGGTACGACCAAATACGTCGAGATACATGTATATCGGGATATATGAAGTCAAAATTAGGTGTAATTTATTTTAGATACACTGTATCAAAGTGGATTCGCATGTATCTGTGATACAAAGACAAATATCGCTCACCTTCCTTCCATGTCGCTCGCCACTCTCCAATGTATTTGGGATACATAATTATCTCGCTTGCCTCTCTCTTTTATTTTAATGCATCTAGTAACAAAAATATATGTATCTAGGTGTATCATCTTCAATATATTATAGAAAACTCTTAATTAGTGGATACATAATTATTAAAAAAAATAAAAATAAAATTAATATATATATATATATATATATGAATATATGTCTAATAAACTAGTTTCTTCTTTTTTTTAATTCGCTTTTTAATGTTCAATCACTACATAAAATGTTACTGAAAAACAGGTGCACTCCTTTATTTTGATTTGTTTATCTTAAATTTGATTGGCTTTACTTAAATTATTGTTGGCACAATTACATAAATAATATATTATATTACATTAATTACGAATTATGACATAAGATATACTTTTATCAAAAATAACATTAATTTTGTCACCCAAAAAAATAAAAGATAATAAATACACTTTTTCTTTTTTATTTCTCTCTCCTTCTTATTTTTTTCCAGCCATTTTCTCTCTCCTTCTTTTCTTTTCTTTTCTTCTATCTTTCCCTATTTCTCTCCTCCTTCTTTTTTTTTCTTTTTTGGTCCCTTTTTTTTTCTTCTCTTTCTCTTTTCTTTTTCTTTTGCCCCCTTTAAAAATAATAATTACTTATTCTAATTTAAAACTTAATTTTAAATTGGATATTACAAAAATAATGATTTTACTACTTTTTAAATTAAATAATTTTTTTATATAAATACATATATAACGTATTTCTAACCAATAAAAGAAATAAATATAAACGATAATTGTAATACATTTTGAATTCAATATATTATACACATTGTAGATATTTCTCAATGCACGTGGTGAATACATAACTAAAATATTTTTAATACAATAATATATTCCGTTAATAAGAGAAAAAAATAAAAAATAATTATAATAGATTTTGAATTCAATACATGATATTATAGAAATGTTTCAATGTACGTGGTGTATATATAAATAAAACTTTTTTAATACAATAATATATTTTAGCACCTTTAATAAGCAAAAAAATTAAAAATAATTATAATATTTTTTTAATTCGATATATTATACATATTATAAACATGTTTCAATGCATGTGATGAATAAATAACTAAAATATTTTTAATACAAATGTATTGTAAGTATTATGTGTGAATTTCAAACATTCCAGTACTATTCAATTTAATTTACATTGTTAGAAATGTATTACATTTTTTGAAATAACAACAATTGAATTCATAACAATGTATAATATTGAATTCGAATTGTAATACATTTTGAATTCAATATATTATATAGGCATGTTTCAATGCACGTGCTGAATATATAACTAAAATATTTTTAATACAATAACATATTCTGTAAATAAGAGAAAAAATAAAAAATAATTATTATAGATTTTGAATTTAATATATTATAATTAAAATATGGTGAATATATAATTAAAATATTTTTAATACAAATATATTATAAGTGTTATGTGTGAATTTAAAATATTTCAATACTATTTAATTAATTTTAAATTAGAATAATTAATTATTATTTTTAAAAAAGGAAAAAAGAAAAAAAAGAGAAGAAGGAGAAACAGGAGCACAAAGATAGAGAGAAAAATGGAAGGCAAAAAAAAAGAGAAGAGATAGAGGGTTGTAATGGGATAATTTTAGTTATTAATTAAGATAAATATGTTATAGATCGTAGTTAAAAAAAGTATCCTAAAAAAAATAGTTATTAATTTAAAAGAGTTATATTTATGTAATTTTCCCATTATTGTATGGCAAAAATCTGCTCGCTACTTCTTCTTTTTCTTTTTTCTTTTTTCTTTTTTGTTTTGCGCAAAAAAATAATAATCCTTTATCAATCTATGTTTATATATTGTTTAAACTTTTTAAAGTTTAGTTGTTTTTTTGTTGTTGTAATTGACTCAGTTTTTGGTTTTTATCTTGAGTTATGATCTTTCGATGATTATTAAATTGAGCCCTTTCTTTCTAATGAGAAAAAAAAAATGCTTACTATTTGTTTTTTAAAGCCCTCGTTCACATGCATCATTTAGAAGGTTTTCTGACTTTCTCCATTCACAAAAATAAAATATCTTATAAATTTCTTTCAAAAGAACAAAATTTAAGGGTTAGCTGCAGGCTAATTAGGGTTAATATTGTATTGGCCCTTCGATGTGAAAGGTGAGATCGTTAAATTCTCCAGTCCGATAAGATTGGGTTGGGTTGGACCGAGTCTGCCGATTTTGACGGTTCTAGTGCAAACATTAAGCGAAACAAAAAAAATTACACTAATCAAATATAAGAGCTAGAATTAAAAAAAAAAGTTCCCCAATCTGCTCTTTTTCTTTTCGGAAATGGTCCAAATATGCCTTTAAAATCGAGCAAGTGTATGTTTAATAATTGTTTAGTTCATATATGTTCTCAGTGTTCAATAGTTGATTCAAATATATTCTTAATTTAACTGGAATCATCCATTAATCTAATTAGCTCATTAAAAATGATCAAATATTCTCTTAGGTGTCGTTTTGCCTTAAATAATTTTTGAGAAAATTTGAGAAAAAACTTGAGAACTAGTGTTTAGCCATATAAGTTGTCATTACTTGGTAAATATCCCAAGTTCTAGAAAAAATTAGAACTTGGAAAGTTTTAAAAATTTTAAAATTACCTCAAATTTTTATATTTTATAAAAATCATCCATCATTTATTGTTGGAAAGAAATTGTTCGTAGAATGTGAGAAGATTTTATAAAAGAATAGTTTGTTATTACCTCATTCAGAAAATAATTGT
This sequence comes from Solanum dulcamara, assembly GCF_947179165.1. Classification (NCBI taxonomy): domain Eukaryota; kingdom Viridiplantae; phylum Streptophyta; class Magnoliopsida; order Solanales; family Solanaceae; genus Solanum; species Solanum dulcamara. Next base: position 38,281,666 of record NC_077247.1, read on the forward strand.
TTGAGTGACAAGATTGGAAAAAAAGAATAATTTATTTTTTTTAATTCAATTAATGTATTGCTCTTGCCCATATTGTTATTTTGTTGTTGTCAATTGTTATCAATTATGTTATAAGATTTTTTTTAATGGAACATGTTCATTATAAAATGATAACACAAACTTATTAGTAGTTTTAATAATTTTTAAAACTTACAGGTACAAAATAATATTTTTTTAAAACAGTCAATACTCTTAAAAAATTTATGGTCAAACGCATGGTGAAACTTCAACAAAAAATTACTTACCATGAATATTTGGGAACTTGAGGCAAAACGCTAACTTAATAAAATATGCTAATTAGCTTCTATCTTCCTCGCACACATACCAAAATATTTCCATCCAAACTTTATTGCAATAGAGAATGGGAAAATAGTGAATAGCTCGAGGAACTCTGAAGTTGCATGAGTTGTAAATCCAGTGTGTACTTTTGTAGCTTTTTAGTTATGTATATATTGTACAAATTACAAAAGATGGAGGCGTTCGTATTAGCTTTAGGTGTTAGTCAATTAACTTTACTTTTGACTCCTCATGTCTAACTTCAAAAGCTAGTATTTCTACAAAAGCTGTTAGCTAATCTTATTTGTACTATTATTATAACACCATGTGGATTTCTAAGTCGGACACCAATTGACCAGAAGAATATGTTAAGTCTACTGGTCTCGGGCGCACTTTTTACTTGCACTTTTTACTTGTCGAAGGTTCGGAGTTCGAATAAAGGGAGAATCAAGATTTAAATTTTATAGATTTGAGATTGAACTTTTTTAAATTAATAATTTGTATCTATTTGATGGATTTTCTTAAATATAGGTGTAAGATTTTTGAACAAAACTACTAATATGTTTTTCTAATATGATATTGTCATAATGATTTGTCTATGAGTATACTTCTTTAAATGTTTTCGCTTCGTTCCACTTATGTGACATTTCTATTTTTTACTTTATTCCAAAAAAATGTTATATTTCTATAATTAAAAATAATTAAATTTTAAATTATTATTTTTATCCTTTACTAAAATAATTTTCAACTATTTACTTTTAAATCAATACAGTAAATTTATATTCATGGACTCATGGTTTAAAATCACGAGAATTGAAATGAATATGATTAAGTATTGTGTCATAAATGTCTAAAATTTATTTTGGATTACAAACTTCAAAAAGTTTGATATAAGTTTTGTGTAAACTCAAACGATATGATGTAAATTAGGACTAATGGAGTACTCAACAACGTTTATAATAAATAAATAAAAATTCCTATACGACTACCGCCTCTGCTATACGGTGCTAGCTAGTTACTAGTTTAATTGGTCAAAGGAGTTGCACTTAGAGATTGAAGATAACGTGGTCCCTATGAGGTATCCATCCTAATATTATTACAATTATATAGCCAACTCATTGAGTGTTAATAATACATACAAATACAAGTCAAATTAAGGTGAGTCAAATACAAGTCCAGTAGTACTTACTGCAGCTTCTGCCCCTCCCTCCCTTTTCCCCTCTAATTTTCTCTAGCATTTAAAACGCTACAAGTCGTATAAGTTGTTTACAAAACCAATGGCCCATCCCTTTTAATACAATGACTCACTGTTGTTTTGGTTTCTTCATTGCCAACCAAAAGAAAACTGACAACTCACCCCTCTTCTTGGTATATGGCTCTACCTTTTTCTTTTTCTCCTTAGAATACCCCACCTTTTAACATTTTACTATATATCCATTACAAATTTATTTAGGTTATCATGTGAATTTTCTGTACTCATTGCATATTGTTCAGATCCATAATATATATACTCATATTATGTATCTACTTTTTTTTTTAATAATCGTAATGTTCGGACTAGTTTATACGCATTTCTAAAACAATTGAGTGAAATTTAAAATAGTTGAAAAAACATGGACTTATCTTGAATCCTAGAATGTTGGGTTGATTGAGTTTGATAAATGTTGATCTTGAATATCATACCAGTTGAAGATGATATGATATCCATTTTCCATATACAATATTACACATTATTATATATTATTAAACAACATTATACAAAATTATAGTAAGTGTATAATGTTGTTTACCGAGTGTGTAAACATCGTTATACAATATAGTTTTTTCCTTTTCTTCTTCTCTTTGTTTTTTTTTTATATGATATTATAATAAGTTTCATATAGGACAAGTTTAGATAAAGTTATACATCATTATACATGTACTGCATGCACATGTGAAGTGAAAAACCCTTTTTTATATGTTTTCTTATCTTTTCTCGAATATTCGATGTATAAATCCTCTTTTCTTGTTAATTTTTTCTCTGCCAAATCATGAAGCTGCAATAATTTTTTTTAAAAAAAATTAATTTTGATTTATACTATTTGAAACGGGAAAAAGAAGAAATTTAGGATTTTTCGAGTTATATTCTTTATGAGTTTGCATTTTTTTATTGCGTTTGAATATCTGCAAACAAAATCTAAGGCTATTATTTTGAACAACAGATTTGCAAAGTTAAAACTAGCAATATCTATTGCAATGTATGTCTATGAATTGTACTTGTATGGTATTCTTTTTTAAAAAAAATATTTTAATTTCATGTATTTTGTCGAGATCTAACTAAGAAAATGTGGCTGATTTTCTACATCTTATGCAATTATTTCTTTGTCCCATGAAGCTCTAGTATATACTACGCACTTGATGGGCGTTAAAAAGTTTGTGTTAAAAAAAATGGAGCACCATAGGCCAAAAATAAGGAATTTAGGTGTGGAATGCACGGAACACAAAATATAACGATATTGTCCATCTGATATGAACACGACATACACTTGAAGAGTGGCATCAAAAGGACAAGAAAACGAAAGCGTCCAACAAAGGGGGACTATGATTAATTTAATATATTATGAAGTGACAAATTGGCTTCGTGATTCTATTAAAGATTTATTTATCAGAGTATTATATGCCACGCCAAAAAAAGAAGAAGAAGAAAAGATTACATCATTATTATATGAAACCCAAACATATAGTCAAAAGACATATCCCTGAATATTATTTGAAACCAAAAATGAAAACGACCTCCAGTAAAACTCTCCCCGCTCCCCCTGACAACATAAATACAAACATATACAGTTGTTTGCAACAGTGGTACGTAGAGGGGAGGGGTCCCTTTAGGAATTTATTGGAGGAATCAGGAGTAGCTAAGGCTTGTGAGAGTCGTGTTTGGTGTGAGGTATAAAGTATAATAATATCGGAATAAAATACAAGATTATTTTATTCTGTATTTGATTAGAGGTCTTAGGTAATCCTTGGATTATTTATCCCACCATTTATAGCTTAGTGACAGAATAAGTTATCACATATGTATGATGAAATAACTTATTCTGAAATAATTAATTCTGAAATAATTTGTTCCCACCAAACAATAAGAGTATTGTTGTTGAGGGTGGAAGGCGGATACATTGGGTTCAGCTGAATAACTATCAAATTATAAATTCATTATATTACAAGTACAATAATTTTAGTGTTAAGAACCTTATGATAAATTTAAATCATAGATCAATTTCTATTGATGTCTAGTAAAAAATGTGTTTACAATGTGAGTGTATTCTAATATGTTATCAACAAGTTACTTCATCATTTCAAGTTATTAAATACCCCCATCATGGGATAATTTTCATCCTAAAGTTAAACCATATTTATAAGAGGCCAAGCTTATTTCATAGAATTCGTATGCTAATGAGGCACAAAAAAAAAATTATTTCTGATTTATGGATCAATCAACTAAGATAAAGATATATAGAGGCCGGTTGGTATGCGAGATGGGACAAGGAAGAATATTTCATGTGATTTTATTTTATTTCATCACTACAATAAAAATAGTTTTTAGCGGCAATAAATATACACATTAACAAAGAGTGCTAAAACCTTTACTGGCATTACTTAATTGTCATTGGATCTAATGTCAATATGACTTTACGGACATTTACAAAGAGTGCTAATTGCCTCTAAGAATATATATTTAGCGGTAATTAAACTATTGTCGTTAATTATTGCCGCTAAAGATCATTTTTTGTGTAGTGTAGCTTCTATATGAGATTGTAATCCAACTATCTTAGTAAAAATGATGGAATAAAATAATTAAGAGATTAGTTAATACCTCAAATTAAACATGAATAAAGGTAATTCTAAATTTTATTCCGAAATTTCTATCTTAATCTCACATACTGCTTCGCAGATAAAATTATTTCGAAATTATACTCTTGGGACTAATTTATCCCACTTGAAAGTGAGATAGAATAATACTAAGTTGGGTGGGAAAGGTGAAATATCCAGAATTATAATTGGAACCAAATTTATACTCTATTTGATTGAAGATATAAATTTAAACCAAAAATATATTTTAATCTCAAACTTAATTCTGTAGTATTCATCTTATTCGGCGTACCAAACAATTCCAAGAATTTAGAAAGAATAAGTTGAGATTTATTGAAGAATGACAAAAATCCACATTGGTAGTTAATGAGATGGGTGGACTCCTTATAAGGCTTGGGCAGTCCTCCTCCCTTTGAGCTAGCTTTTGGGATGTGAGTTAGGCCTAAAACCTAAGTTAACATGGGCGTGAGGTGGGTGTTGAAGAATAACAAAAGTACCACATTAGTGGTTAATGAAATGGGTGGACTCCTTATTGTTGGAAAAAGATTTACAACACTTATAAGGCTTGGGAAATCCTCCTCCCTTAGAGCTACTTTTGAGGTGTGAGTTAGATCTAAAATCGAATTTAACAAGATTTAAATTATCAGGAACAAGAAAAAGAAATGGAAGGACATGATACAAATGATGAGATCAGAATTGAAGAGGGAAATAAATTAATCTACTAATTAATGATGGATAGAAATTTACCAATAACTTACGAACTTATACAATATCCTCAACTAAATGAAAGAAAAATGCATAAAACTTGAATCTTTTAAATTTTGGGGGCGAGGCAATGATTTTAGTGGTGTGTCTTTAAGCCGTCCAGTTATCTTTGAAGCTAGACAAATAAGTTTACAAACACATTTTTGTTTGTTTATTTATGGATTTGATAAATACCAAAAGTATTTAGAAAGTACGTGTTTAATAGTTAAAAAAAAACAGTTATAATTCATAAGTTCATCACTTTTAACTTAGGATTTATAAATAATTTATGAGCAATTTTAGTTTGATCATACCTTTTTCGATTTTATCTCTAATACCTTTTATAATCTCTACAATACTCTTTCTAAAACATAATTTTTAATTATTTTCTCTATTCTATTATGAAAAGTTGAACTCTCCCTATTTTTAGTTAGGTCCAAAGCTTAATTTGACATGATATTAGAGTCAAATACATCTAATGTATATACAAACCGATTGAGGGGTGAAATAAGGTCCGGGAGTGATGAATAGAAAAAGTCTCCACATCAGTGAGGAATGAGATTTCTTAAAAGGCTTGGAGCTAGCTTTTGGAGAATGAGTTATGCGAAAACCTAATTTGACATTTAGTTGGAAATCCAGTCAGCACAGCTACCTTATGTAGGTGTGGAAGGGCACTCACTCTCCATGTCATGCTTAGACATTATGTACAATCACAACTCAGTCGACCACAAAGGTTTTGGGACTCCTATGAGTCCTCGAATCTCCTTCTCAAATGATTTTGTCGATTCATCATCAAATACTTCTACTCAAATGAAGAGGACCTATAGGGATGCCCCTGTTTCCTCTGACTTTGAATTCAATGTCACTAATTATTCCATGATGAGTGCTGACCAACTTTTTTCCAAGGGTAGATTGTTGCCCTTCAAAGAAACTTGCTCTCACAAGACTACTACTCTTAGAGATGAACTCCTTCATGAGGATAAAGATGATGATGTTTTTTCCTCTAGGCCCCCTAAAACTTCTACTAGATGGAAGGGACTTTTAGGCCTTAAGAAATCTCACATTGGGTCCAAGAAAATAATTCATGATAACAACAATCAAAACTCTCTAGGAAAGCTGTCCAATGTACCTCATGAGGAGCTGCTTCATCGAAACAAGAATTCACAGGTACTAGTTAATTCTATTCATTTTCACATATATAGAGTGTGATTCGAATAAACTTATCGTATATATATGAGTTTCATTTTATTCTAAATAAATTAACAACATAGGTTTTCCATTGTTTGATATGCTATGTACGTTTATTTGCAGGAACCATACAATGGGGCTGGTGGAGGATCCAGTAGTAGAGAAGTAGAGTTTCGTTTTAATTAAAGTTGTTTAATTTCCAAAGGCAGTATTAGATTCTTGGAGTTGACAATGGCTTCTAATTTTAGTTATTAATGTGTTTAGTATGCTCCCAGCTTTGGAAAATTAATTAACTCGTCAAAACTAAATCCATTGGTAGCTTTGTACAAGTAATTGGGAAGTTTTTCTGTATTTTGTCATGAGATAGATTATATTGTTGAGCACCAAGTTGATGTATTTTCAATAGATAGTATTCCGTTCAACATATTTACGTTGCGTCTGTTTTTGCATTTATTCATCTGAGAGCTTCAGCATTGTATAGGGCCCCTACCCCGGCCCCCATTATTCTTTCCTTCTCAATGAATTATTAAGTCAATTTTATGTCACAATCCTTCATGGTTTCTCCTACTCAATGTTGTGTTCACACAATATGTACTTTTACTTATTCGATTTTGCACGTCTCTTAGTAATGAATAATTAACATGAGTATTTTTCATAAAATCTATAGTAATTTGAAAAATAAGTAAAGTAACTTAATGTTAAGTGTAAAACATGAAAAATATAAAAATATATTTCTAACACACTAAACAAGTAAAAGTAAATAAATAAAGTGGTATCTAGTTAGAGTTGGATTGTGCTAATAAAGAAGTCAAGTTGTTGTCCATTTAATTAGTATATCTAATTTCAAATTTAAGCGTGGAGACATTAACTGATGTAGTTTTTGAAAAGCTTAGTTGAAGAATGAATTGAATAACTTAGTTACAGGTGAAGAGAGAGTAGTTGGTGCATTGGGGAACCAAAAACATAAACTCCATTGGTAGATTGAAAGGGTACAACAGTGACAGACACAAATTTATTAATTGGGAGAAGCAAATTCATAACGACCACGAAAGCTAAGGAAATTGATTGCACCCCTTTTAATGCAAAAGAAAGAAGTAGCTACGAAAGTGATAGTTTGGATCAAAGCATCTCTTCATGTCAGATTCTCCAACATTCGTCTGCTACAAACTCTATCCTCTCCCCCATCCATTCCCACCCCTCTCAACAAACCACCCGTTAAAGCTAGCTAGCGTTTAAATATAAATATTCTCTCGTATTCAAAAATACATGCCTAAAGTATTAGTTGTCAAATTTAAATTTCTAAAATAAAGTTAATTTAATAAAATAATTTTTTAATAATTAATAGATGTATAAGTCAATCTGAGCTAAGTAAAATGAAAAGAGGAGTAAGTTTATACCTATCCGAACTATTTTAGACAAAAGTGAAATTAAAGTCATTTAAAATTACAGTAACACACATATTCATGGCGTGGAGCGGCTGGTCAAACCCCTTCCACTGGTTTTGTCTTGGGTGGTTATCCTTTTAAAAGAAAACCAATTTAATACTATTTTATGTTGGTCCATTGCCATTGTGTATTCTTTTCATTTTTTCATCACTAATATTACTGACCCCTACGGCCGTAAGACATGAATAGATTGAGCACTTATGGACCTTTTTTTTCCGGTCATCTTGTTTGAACATCTCAAAATATATCCAACCTAATTCACCGGTCCCTCTATTTTATTACATTTATAATTATGATATTCGAGACCGTTTTCATACGAATTTTTGAATAAAGTAAGTTATTATTTAAATCAATTTATCAAAATAGTACATTTTTCAGTAATGTTTTAGGTATTATTTTATTTAAAAAATCAATGGCAAAAAGACAAATGTCTGATGGAGTAAACAAAAATAAAACGTTACTGTCAAATAAGTTTTATTAATTCGTTACTCACAGACACATTTTAAGACTAAAACATTACTAACAGTAACGACTCTTAAAAAAAGGGCAGGGGGTGGAGAATCACCCAATTCACTTAACCACAAGAACATTTTGAAATATCAAAACCAAAGTTCAACAAGAGAATCTAAGGTTTCATCATATAGCTACTAGGGCTGGGCATAAAATACCGAAAATCGAATTACTGAACCGAATCGGCTATTTTGATATTTTGATATTCGGTAATTCGTTATTCGGTACCAAAATTCATATTTCGATATTTCGGTATTTACAATTATACCGTTCGATATTCGATATTTTCCGAATATCAAAATTAAATGAGTAAATGACCAATAGTCCAATTCTGCAGCCCATTGTATTCTGTTGGGTCCAAAGTAGTGTAGGGCATAAAGGAGTAAAGGAAAGGCCCATTGTCAAAATATTTATGTCCAGCCCAAATCTGAAATCCCTAACCCTAAGTCTTAACTCTTAAGACCTTCACAAATCACAGCTTCACTCTTAAGAGTTAAGACCTTCAGTCCTTCACAGCTTCAGTGCTTCACTCCTTCACAACTCTATTTCTCTGCTCGGCGCTCGCCCTTCAGTCCTTCACAGATCACAACTTCACTCTTTCATAGCTCTATTTCTGATTACTCTGCTCGCCCTTCACAGTAAAGGTGTTGTATGATTTTTCTTATCCAAGACTCTGAATTTCAATGCCATTAAACCTTTTCCAAGTTAGTTTTTTGGCTTTCAAATTCTTGTTGTTCATCTACTCCATTTTTCTAAATCTTTGTAACCAACTTAATTATATGTTGTAAAGAATGTACGTTGGGCATAGGAAAATTTGGGTTTCTAACTTTTGGAAAGATTTCAATCTCATTCTTTTGTGACAACTGCCATCTAAAATAACAATAGGGTAGCATTCATTTGATCTAAAGAACAATTGCATTTAATCTGTTCAGTGCAATTCGCAGTACAATTATATCTCGTTCATTTGTTCTGAACAGTTGCCTGAATTTGATAAATGTGTAAGCTCTATTTCTCTACTCGCCCTTGGTCTATTTAGCATTTCCTTTTTTTTTTGGGGGGGGTGTAACCTTTGTCTGTTCCTTGTTTTCTAATCTTTTTGTGGAATTGTTATACAGGTTTAGCGCAAATTCTTCTATCAGAGGTGAGCAAGATCTGTTTTTTTAATTTTATTTTACACTTTCAATTTATGTCTTATAACATTTGTAATCTTTTCTATGTTTAGATGAAAGATGAAATAAGTCGAACAACCAATCAGTGGAAGCGCACCTCTGGCTCTTACTGAGTCTCTTGATTCAACACCAGAAGATAAACAGCATTCAGTGACTGTGAAGAGGAAAGCTATAGAATCAAGATCTGTTGTTTGGCCGCATTATGATAAGCTCATAGAAGATGAAATTAATAAAACAAAGTGCAAGCATTGTGGTAAAGTTCTAAGTGGACTGAATTAACATTTGAAAATTTGTCCTAAAAATCCAAATAAGGTTAACACTTCCAATTCTAAGTACAAATAATCAAATTTAAACTTTCCATTAGAAGGTGAAATGCGTGATGGGGCAATTTGGACTTTTGATCAAGAGGTATCTCGGAGGGCTTTAGTTGAGATGTTAATCCTTGATGAGCTTCCTTTTCGTTTTGTTGAAAAGAAAGATTTTAAGAAGTTTATAAAAAAAACCCAACCTTTCTTCCGAGTTCCCTCCCATAGAACAGTGAGTAGGGATTGTTATGTAGTTTTTGGTGAAAAGAGACAAAAGTTTATGAAGTATTTGAAAGAAACATCACCGAGAGTTTATCTAACCACAGACACATGAACTTCTATACAGAGAATAAATTATATGTGTTTGACAGTACACTTTATTGATAGTGATTGGCTCTTGCATAAACGAATTTTAAACTTTCAGGTTGTTACTAGTCATAAGGGTGATGAAATGACCCGTTGTATTAGTAAGTGTTTGCTTAATTGAAAATTGGAGAAAATAATCACTATAACTATAGATAATGCTTCTTCTAATGATGTCATGGTGAAAGAGTTACCCAAATAAATGATTAATTGGGGATCTAACATGAAATGTGGTAACCATCTTCACGTGAGATGTATGACTCACATTTTGAATCTTATTGTGCAAGATGACATGAAAGAAGTTGGTCCATCTATCAAACGTGTTAGGCAAATGGTGAAATATGTTAGACAATTTACCGCAATGATTAGAAAATTTGCAGAATGTTGTGAACTAAAAAATATAGACAGTAAGAAGTCATTATGTTTAGATGTTTCAACCCAGTGGAATTCGACTTACTTGATGTTGGATGTAGCACAATATTTTAAGAGTGCATTTGATAGGTTTGTGTCACTCCCCGATTGGGTACCCTAGGCGTGGCCGGCACTCAGAAACCATCTCTGGCTTCCGAGAGAACCACTTGGTCTCATTACTCATTTGTTTATCAGCGGAAGACTTAAGAATACTAATGTGGGCTTGTCATAACCAAAGGAAAAATAGATAATTCTTAGAAGAAGTAGTTTCTAAGGAGAACTACTCCGATTACATCATCAAACTCTGTCTATGAAGCCTCTAATACTCTTAGATGGTGTCAATGACATGTCCATGGCTACCTTAAAAGAAATATAATACTCAACAATAATTAAAGGATAAAGAGTTCCTCCGAATACAAGAAGAACTCAACAAATAGCTGAAAAAAAATGATCTTCAACGAAATGCCTGTTGAGGATCTCTAACACCTGTATCTGCATCATAAAATGATGCAGGTCGAATAACGTTAGTACGTGGAATGTACGAGTATGTAAAATAACAGGAAGGTAAGGACAGATATCAATAAACTCCTCTCGAGAAAACTCAGCTCAAAACTCAACATTATCTCAACATCAATATGTAATGCAAGTTTAAAATATAAAAATAATAGTAATAAGCAATGCTTACTCAGTTGGGAGTTTCTCTAACCAACAACCATCACTTATGAGTTAGCGATGATACAATGAAGCGATGTCGTTGCCACATCCATCCAATACCTTGCCAGGGTAAAGGACATCACCATCTTGGATCCACTCATCAAAGTCCTCTTTTTGGGACTTAAGAGGCATAGCCTCCATCCTACGCTGACTACATAGTTCTGGGGTTTGAGTCAATTAAACTCTTACCCAACTCGGTGCTCAATTCTACTCCCAAAATATGTGCTCATATTAAACTCATCATCTAGTCTTATTGGACTTTAATTTAAATCATCAAACTCATCTCATTTTATGTTCACCAATCATTATACTTCCAAAAACATCATTTACATCTCATCAAAACATCTTGCTCAAAATATCATTTGCTCAAATTCATTCAAACTCAACTCTTTTGCTCTTTCAAAACTCAATAAAATACATATATAGTATTAATTCATATAACTTTCTTTTTATCAATGAAAATAATAAAAAGCCAACATCTTTACTCAAAAAAATGTGTAAAAATATTCATGAACATCAAATCAATTAGGATTCATGGGAAAGTAGCCATGAACAATAATTCCAATAATATGAGAGATAACAATAATAATGTTAATGCATAAATATATCAAACTCAATAAAAGAAGGATTAATTCATTTAGAATTCAAGATTTGGATAAAACTCAAATATAACTCAATTATAATGAATTTAAATATTGGGCGCATGGACGAACTCAATCCAATGCTATGAAAGCTTTACATACCTTAAATCCGAAGCTTTACTTCGAATTAGAACACTTTTGGACCCCTAGCCTTTTCTTCTCGCCGGAGCGTTTTGTGTACTACCCGGAGTATAAGAATCACCGAAGTAATATTTTTATACTACTAAAATTAAAACTATATTTGAGAAGAATTATATAGAGAGAAGAGTTGCTTAAGAAAGCTTGATGAATAAAATGAGGAAATAAGGTGGGGAAGAGAGACCTAACAATAAATAAAATAATTATAAAGAAAAATTTTAAAATTTAATGGAATATATTGATGTCATGGATGATGTTAAATGGAGGACAATTTATGTCATGAGTGATGTCAAATGTATCTAGATCTTTCCATGGTAGGTAAGATGAGTTCTTTTTAACAGAATACTCTTTTTCGGAGCTGCGTTTGAATAAGATAAATTCCTTATTAGGATTTGGTATCTTCATAATAATTGTAGATATGGAAGTCTAGTTTCATATAGTTCAAGAATCAACCAATTTGGAGCAACCTACAGTGAGATATGGAGTTTCTTCTATAAACACTCAATTCCATCACAATATTGTATCTTGCAAAGATTAATTTATTTGACCTACTTATACTCCGAATATTAAGATATGTTCTTCATGAAAGTTGTAGGTAAGGATGTTGTGGTTACCTAGAAATTTAAATCACCTAATTTGGACCAACATATGAAAAGTTATGTCCAAAATACAGAGGCTGTATTATTTTCATCGAGAATTGAAATACCGACATACAACATTTTAGGGGTTGTTACAGTTTGATCTTGAAGATGGTGGATTGTCAACTTATCTTGCTAATCATGTTTGTGAAGATGAAAGTGTTGCAGGTGTACTTGAAAGTAATGATTCGCAAAAAGTGAGAAATATGGTAATATTTCTTAAAAGATTTTATGATCTAACTGAGAAGGTTTCAGGTTCACTCTACGTCACTTCTAATGGTCAATTTGAAGATATAGTTGAGCTTCACAATTATTTAAGAGAGTGTATGGAAGACAATGATCCTTCTTTGGAAAAAATGGGAGAAAAAATGAAAGAAAAGTTTTTCAAGTATTGGGGTGCTCCTGAAAAAATGAATAAAGTGTTTTTTATTGCCTCTATCTTAGATCCTTATAACAAACTTGAATATGTTGGTGACGCACTTGAGGATATGTTTGGAGATGAAAAGGGGAGTGAAATAAAAGATGAAATGGTGACTCACATGAAATCTATGTTTGAAGAGTATATAGCAAAATTCTTTAATGCATCTCAACGCTCATCTTCTCTCTCTGATTTATCGGGTCAGACATCGGATTCATCTATCTCTAACACTAGCACAAAATTAACAAAAGTGAGAAATAGGATCCAAATGAAGAGGAACAAACAAGATGGTACAGGTTTGGATGGTAAGTCGGAGTTGAAAAAGTATCTTAGTGAAGAACTAGAGCCGAATGATGATGACGACAATTTTGATATCTTGTCGCGGTGGAAAGCTCATTCTCCTAGATATAAAATTGTTTTCGAGATGACTCATGACGTGTTGGCAATTCCAATTTCTAGTGTGGCATCGAAATGTGCCTTTAGCACTGGGGCCCGTATTCTTGATTCATTTAGGAGTTCTTTGACTTTGAAATTGGTGCAAGCTGTTATTTGTCTTCAAGATTGGTGTCGAAATGAGCCTTATCCCATAAATATTGAAGAAGATTTTAATGATCTTATGAAACTTGAACTTGGTATGTTTTTCAGTTTTTGTATTTTATTTTTATATTTTTTTACTTAGTTTAATTGTTGACACATTTTAAATTCTTTTTAGCTATGGATGATATTGATAGTTCAAAAGATTCTCTCATTTTTGATTTGTAATCGCTTATCAATATATCAACTTGGAATTGCCTGCATTGTTCAAGTTGAGAAACAGTGGATTCATTGCACCAACTGATAGGACTGTGGTTGTGAGTACAACTCATGGATTGAAGTTTACTCAGTTATGGACATTCTGAACTTTACCTGTGGAAGTGAAAGCAGATTTTGGATCAGTTATGGATGTTCTGAAGAGCTATTTGTTGAGCAAAAATTTCAAGCTATGATGTATTGATGTGTTCTCATTTTTAAACATAGTAAGTTTGTATTACACTATTACGTGGTTCATGTTATCAGAATGAAGAAAGATGATAGTGTGTGAGCACTACTTCTCTAAGGCTACCTATTAATACACATACTATTTTGTTTTGTTTTTCTATGATTTTTGAAGGGTTGCAGTAAATGGAACAACAACTTCCACTGTTTTTCTACCTGCCAATATCTTTTACAATTAGTTTGAGACTCAGTTGTATTCTCAGTTGTATTTGATCCATTGTTTAATTTGTTATTAAAAATTTTCACATTTTTTTGTTGCTATTGTGAATATGATGTACTAACATATTCCGTGTGGACTTCGACTTCAATATGATATTACCGAATATTGTACCGAACTGAACTTTGATTTATCAATTATTGAATTACCGAACCAAAGTTTGAAAGTTTGGTATTTAATATATACTTTGAATTATCGATTATCGAACCCGAACTTTAAAAATACCGAACCGAATACTGAACGTCCAGCCCTAATAGCTACTACATTAAATCATGCTAGCTTCAAAAAAAATCAAAAAATTCACGAGGAAAAATAGAACCCAGAAAGCCACACAATTATGCCCCAAAGAAGGAGAGAAAATGACTCATTACACTCCACTCAACCACAAGAACATTATGAAACACCTTAAACTAAAGTTGAAAAAGACAATGTAAGGTTTCATCATATAGCTAATAATACATTATTAAACCCTCTAATAAGACACACGAGCTTCAAAAATTCAAGAAATTAAGGAGAGAATAAAATACAGAAAGTCAAACAAAAATCAAAATGTCTACGGTCATACATACAAGAAATCATCAAAATTTATGGGGAAATCAAATAAAGACATATCAAAATTGTCAAATAAAGAAAAATTTACATTCACTAAAGAGTCGTTATTGTCGGTAATATTTTAGCCTTAAAAAGTGTGTAAGTAACGAATTAATAAAATATATTTGACAGTAACGTTTTATGTTTGTTTACTCCTTCAGAAATTTGTGTTTCACCATTGATTTTTTTTAATAAAATAATATCTAAAACGTTACTGCCAAGTACATTTGTACTATTTTTATAAAATTTCAAAAAAATGTACTATTTTAATAAATTGATTTAAATAATGGCTTACTTCGATCAAAAATTTATTTTCGTACACCTTAACTAATTTACTCGACAAATCTACCTCCCATTAGTATATATTTCAGATAACTCTATCCATCTAAATTTGAACAGATGAAATGAAATCACTTAACCACTAAGCTACACCTTAAATTCTAATTCATTGGTCCCTTTATTGTAGGGGTAGAGGGAGAGTGTTGGCTACAAGTTTGGGCAAAGTAGTTTAATTCATATTTTATATTTGTCTTAAAAAAATATTACTTATATATTTACAGATTATTAATTTAAATTCACTAACTTAAAATGATTAGAATTTAAAACTATAAATATCAAATCTTTATTCCGACTTTACTTTATTGTATTCTAAAATCAGGCTTGGCAAGACAAAGAAACATATATTTCTGAAATTGATTTTTAAGCGGTTAAACTTGCAATTTTTTTAATTTTGATTATATTTTAAAAGGGTTCCTAAAATCGGTGCACTTCATGTTGGTGTGTAGTGTGTACAACACAAGTGGTGAACAAATAAGAACAATGGAAACTTACATAAATATACAATATTAAGAAAATATTTATTATCTATAGCAATAAAAAATAAATTTATAATACAGTTTTAATACATATTGCAGAGAACTATTTATAAAACATATATAATACAAGTTTTATAGATGAATAATACATTTATCACATACTTTAATAGATTTATAATACATTATGTTAGTTTCTTACTACACAAACATAATATATATTTTAAAACACTTATAATACATTTATATTGTATGCATAATTCACTTTTAATACAAGTGTAGATTTATCATAGTATTGCTATATATGATAATAAATAAAGAATATTATTAAAATCAGTAATTAATTTTTTTAAAACACTCAGTCAAGTAATTTTTCCTAAGAACAATATGAAAACTGAAAAGAGAGGTGTTATTGGTGGCGGCCCATGCGATCTACAAATCAAACCCGTCCAGGTTGTGCTCAAGTTTGAGCCCATTGGCTACAAGGCAAAATACGCCTAGCCCAATTTCATCTTCATTGGATAATGGTAAAATGTTTTCCTTACAAAATTAACATAATTCAGAAGTAGCCTCAATGGTTGCTCATTAAGCAGTTATTCTCTTGCAGTTTATATAAGATTCGAATCGGGTTGATTAGGTCTCTGAAAGCAAGGTCCTTGCCCCTACTTCCTTTGAGTTCGTCCATTCGGTCGGTGATCCCTTACTTTCATATTTGAGTATTTGCTCCTCGTTTTGGCCTTGGGTAAGTACCCACCGATTTACATGCTCTAAATACTCTCAGGTCTCCCTTGAACCAAGTATCCTAAAAGAAGATATAGCACATCTCACATCCAAACATCATACTTAGGAAGGTTTTCTAATACTTATACTATCTTTTTAATCTTAATTGATGTCGCATATTGCCGCTTATACTCCCTCCGTCCCAAAATATCACGGCTGAGTAAGTTCGAAAACTCCAGTAACATATTAAATTTTCCTCTTTATGATGACTCAATCTCCTGTATAATATTAGGAATTCAGCTACTGTTCGAGGTCTGTTTTGCAAATATAGATGAAAGTATGGAACAACTTGTACAAGAAATTTTCGTCTGTGCCAGCAACCACCGTGACACCATTCTTGCCATTCGAAGTAAACAATTTACTTCAAATCTGCGGCGATTCCAAATCAATAGACCAAGGCAAACAAACCCATCAACACATTATTGTACATGGTCAAAGCCACAACCCATTCATCATCACCAAATTGATACAAGTTTATGCCCAACGCGACGATATTAAATCTGCCCACAACCTGTTTGTCAAATTGTCTCAAAGAAATGTCTTTGCCTGGACTTCCATGATATCATATTTTTCACGTAACCGTCTAATTGAAGGATGTGTGAATATTTATAAGGAGATGAAACTAGACGACGTTTTACCTGATGGGTATGTGTTTCCTCTTGTACTGAGGGTTTGTTCTAAGTTTTCGAACTTGGGTATTGGAGTACAAGTACACAGAGACATAATTGTGTGTGGTGTAGAATGGAATCTCCAAGTTAGTCATTCTTTAATTGGTATGTACTCAAAATGTGGTGATATTCAGAGTGCTAAACAGGTATTCGATTTGATGCCAGAAAAAGATTTGCTTTCGTGGAATTTGATTATTTCGGGATATGTATCTAATGAGTTACTTGATTTGGCTGTAGAGATGTTGGCGCATATGAGTATGGAAGGTTGTCAGCCAGATATAGTCACTTTGAACACGGTAATGGATGCTTATTGTCGCATGGGTCAATGTGATGAGGCGAGGAAAATATTTGTTCGAATCAAAGAACCAAGTATAATATCGTGGACGACTTTGATATCAGGATATTCAAGAATTGGAAATCACGGTAGTGCATTGAATGTCTTTAGGGAAATGATATATAGAAGAGAAGTTTGGCCTGACCTAGATTGTTTTTCTAGTGTACTTGCGTCGTGCCAACTTATGGGGGATTTAAAGAGTGCCCAGGAGATTCATGCACACGGGATTAAACTAGAATCACCTTTTGCTTTTCACAGATCTTCTGGACCTGCATTACTTACTCTGTATGCTAAATGTGGGAGGATTCAAGATGCAAAACATGTTTTTGAGTTGATGGATAGAATGGACGTTGTTTCTTGGAATTCCATGATTCATGGTTTTGCTGAACTAGGGATTAAAGACTTGGCCGTGGAGTATTTCAAGGAAATGCTGACTATAGGAATCAAGATTAACGAGACCACACTTTCAATTGTTTTGCCTGTTTGTGACAACAAATATGGGAAACAAGTTCATGCATATATATTGCGGAACAGTTTTTGGGATGTCACTCCCATTTGGAATGCACTTATTTACATGTATTCAAAATGTGGGTGCATTGGAAACGCTCTATGTGTATTCTCTCATTTGGCTCATAAAGATATAGTGTCATGGAATACAATAATTGGTGGGTTGGGAATGCATGGTTTGGGCAAAGATGCCCTGCATCTCCTGGAAAAAATGAGTCATTCTGGCATTCAACCAAACGCTTTGACGTTCACTTCAGTGCTTTCAGCGTGCAGTCATTCAGGACTTGTTGATGAAGGGTTAGATATTTTCCACAGAATGGTGGAGGAATTTGGATTGAACCCCAGAATGGAACATTTTACTTGTGTTGTCGATTTACTAACACGAGCTGGCCGGCTTGAAGATGCTACAGATTTTATAGGGAAAATGACTGTTCAACCAAACAAGCATATATGGGGTTCTTTACTTGCTGCTGCTTTAGCACACCAAAAAGTGAGTATTGGAGTTCTTGCTTCAGAGAATTTAGTTGAATTGGAGCCTGAAAATCCAGGACACTATGTAACACTGTCAAATTTGTATACTAAAGCTGGAAGAATAAGTGATGCTCTTGCAGTGCGAAAACTAATGGAAACCAAGGGGTTGGTAAAGGGTTTTGGTTGTAGCTGGATAGGAGGAAATTGAGAACAGGAAAAGAGATGTAAATCTTTTACCTTAATCATCACCAGATTCAAAATTTCTGCTTTGAGGTTTTAGCATTTGAGTGAAATTTAATATTTAACATAATATATGCTTCTTGAAATTGCTTCAGGTTAGTTATAGATGCTAAAATTTTGCCACGACTCTTTTCTTGAGTTCGAAAACTCTTTACATGTGAACTTTTACAAATAAAAACTCCAACACAATGTGATGGAGTTCTTCAATGTTTCTAACTTTCTTAAAGAAGAAGTCTCTGTATTTTCAAAGACAACTGATACTCGCGCTTAAATTTGTTTTGCCTTCAAGACAAAAGTTTAGGACATTTTAAGAAGTTACAAAAAGTGAAGATAGTGCAATATCTTGCATGTTGTCCATGGATTTCAAAAGATTGCAAATTATTTTGGTCCCAGCTGTGTCACCAACTTGTATATCCGTTTGTGGCACCAATTTATATCAGTTTTGAACCCATTTGAAATGGAAGGTACAACAAATAGTTAGGGTACAAACAAGATTTGCCAAATGATGAGAACATGGTATAGAAATGAATGGTTTTTTAAATTATCTCAGATGCAACCAACTACTTTTAAATATGGCCAAAAAACTATAAAGAAAACGTTATATTTTGGTGAAACTAATTCTAGAAAAGATTCTACTTCCAATCATGATAAAACAACTCACAAGTCTTCAAAAAAGTTAGGCACGTTTTGTGTAGGTTCCTTTTTTCTATCTACAAATCTTAGCAAAAATGCAGGGTGGAGCGGTTGGAATCATCAAATTATTCTATGGGGGACGGGTTGAAGTCTTCGCGGGTTTACACGGACTTATCATGCAATCGTCCCTGTTTATCGAAAAATAAAATTGTAATGCTTGAAATTTAAACTTAGAATCATAGATGCATTTTGAACCATTAATTAAATCACTGAGCTACCTTCTAGTCTAGTTCAACAAATACAAAATTTATATGTATACATTATAAATAAATTAAATTATCTTGTATATATAATATAATTTTTTTGCTAAAAGGTTCGGCCGTTCAGGTGAACACTCTCGTGCCAACCTTAGATCCTGTCACACTTGCATGCAAGTGACATGAAAGTAGAGCTAATTAGAGGTGCACAATCAAGCTAAGATGGCATTATTTTATTGAATATATATTTATTGTATTCTGTAACCGTGCTGAAAACTTTCGCAGATTATAACGTTAAGGATTAAGTTTGATCGGCATGTTAGACGCTTAGAGCATGATATGTAATTATGACTTATTTATTACTCCCTTCGTTTCGTTTTTAATGTCTTATTTTCTTTTTAACTGATCTCTAATTCCAACACTAAACATGACTTGTTAAAAATCATAAAATTCATGTTGAATTGCTTAGACATTTAATCTAAGAATTTAAACTGATTAGTAAAAAACACACTTTTACTAAGTTAGGTCTTCTACAAGCCCATCACACCTCGGGAGAAAATGAAAACTACTCCTTTGAACATTTTTTTTTTGTCTAATAAGTCCTGAACAGGAAATCGTATGATATAAATTTGAACATAAACAATATCATGTCTATGACATGAATATAAAACTTACATTTATATGCACTTACAAAATATACAGAACATAATTAGCACGGTTCCTGCGCAAGGATGACATGCACAAAAATAAAATACTAGCTAGTGTCCAATCCCAGGACTATGACCATCTACATGTCCAGGAGATGGTGAGGCAGGTACATACTCATTGTTTTGGACAGAGAATTCTCTCATCTTTCTACTCTCTGTTTTTGATTTCATTGTGTGAACATTAGGTTTCATGAGATAATTTTTGTGCTCGAATTTGATGCTTCTTCCCTCAATAGATTCAATAATATTAGAGAAGATCATTGCAAGGATAAGGATAGCAAGGATAGCCTTTGTTTGAGACATAATGAAGGAATTAAATGAGAGGAATAGAGAAATGAAATTGATGGGGGTGCTCACTAGTTGGAGATTCTCACTAGTATTTATAAAAGGAAAAAAAAAGGGCAAAACAAAGTTATTGGATCCTCACTAGTTGGAGATTCTCACATGTATAAGAAAAAAAGCTTCCCACTGACTTCTTTCCTTTTGTTTGCAAAACGTGAATGTAAATTTTAATGATCCATTTTAACAGATCAAAAGAGTTTTATCACTTTTTTTCTCATATTACCCTTAATAATAAATAACTAATACATAATTTTCTTAAGGAGCAGTGGCATAGCCACAAGTAATGAAGGGCGACTAGTTGAACACTCATTCGTCGACAAATTATACTATGTATATTTAAAGTTATAGGAAGAATATAGGTCAAAAATTATTTTTCATTTGTACATATTAAATGTTGAACATTCCTCTATGTATTTTCATGTGTGACTTTTATGAAGAGTTGTGACTTTATTATGAAAAGTTGCGACTTTTTTTTTTGTAAAATTGTGACTTTTGCGGAAGGTTATGACTTTTTTCAAAGGGTTGTGGCCTTTCCGATTAGGAACAATAAACAATTGTTCACTCTACTATTTGTTGTCTATAAATATATAGAGGGTTCCCTCTTATTTTTCAACAACGAATTTCTAGACTTCTCCTTCTACTACTAAATCTAGTATTCTAAGTGTACTTCACTGTTGTTGATTAGTTTGCTGACAACGTGGTTTTATGTACCGATACGCCAGTAAATAAGATCGTTCTATCCTGAAAGGATATATTCCATTAACCTCGGATACTTGAAGGAAATAATTTCCTTAATAAGCTAGCCATGCAAGATTATAATACTTAATTGCAGCAGTTTTCACTTTGATAATTTGTAATTTTGTGAGTGGAAAAGAAGCATGGAGACATCATTGTTAGCCCACAAGTTGGGAAATGAAGCAGAATGGGAATTATTTTGATAAAGCAAGGGTGTGTTGGTACGTACAATTAAAACGAAAATGGTATGAAACATTTAACTACTTTAAATTTGTATGGTATGGCTTTCACCAATTATATGAACGTACCTCTTTGGTTTGGTGTGTTTTTTAAACTTTAACAAGTTGAGCATGCGCACTTTAATTCCAACTGGCCCCTGACAATATTCCATCTACTTTGCGGCTTAACTTTAAAATGCTAAGCAAAGCTTGAATATCCTCCTCCTGCTTATGCGCATCTACAACACAATCTACTGATTCCCGAATCTTTCCTCTCATTCCTTTACCTTTTTTTTTTTAATTATTGGAATCCTCCTAAATTAATACCTAATTTTGAAAAAGATATTTAAACTTTACGGGGATTCAATTTGAAAGTAATATTATTATCTCATTTCTCAATCAATCCTAATTTTAAGTCTCACGTACCAATTATTAATTGACACACATTTAAATGCCATGAATTAACAGAGAAAAAGACTTATCTATTTAACTTATAAAAAAAAGTCCAAACCTCTTCCCTCTCCATAACTCCGTCTACTTGTCCCCTTTCCCTAACCCTCTTCACCATAGAAGAAGAAGAAAAGTTGGAGAGAGTTGAGGCAGATCACAGATGGAGGGAAAATGTTATTATTTTGTTGGAAAATACTTTTTCGCAAAATAAAATGATGGTTAATAGTGACTATCTCCCTCTCAATTGTTTTTATTTATTTTTTAATACTTTTTGATCATCTTCATCGGAAAAATCAAATGCCGACAACGAAACCTGAAAAATATTTTTTCGCCGGATAGTATGATAACTAATAGTGATCATTTCTTTCTTTATTTTTTTTCAAGGATAAGAAAATAAACTCTCCACATTCTTCCTCTATGGTTGACGAGAGCACTATGAAGACCACCTCAATTTTCTTATTACTTCCGTACCCGAAAATCTTCTGCTCCATTTTCACGATCGATGAAATTTCTAGCCAAATAATCTAGTAATAGCTTGAAAAATGATGAAGCGGGGAATATGAAGAATGCATTGACTATTAAGGTAGAGAAACTTTTGAACTGAGAAGAAAACAAGGTTTTGGTTTGAAGGAGAAGATGAAGAAACAAATGAACCAATAAAAAAATTGAAAAAAACATAGAAAGAAAAATATAGAAAATACTTTTAATAAATAAAAAATTACGTTTTTATTTTGTTCCTATCTCTCACTCTTCTTAACAGAGTAAACTACACTCACTATGCTACGTGACTATAAATGACATATTAATATCAATATGAAATTGTTTAGGAGAGAATCCTCCCAAAGTTTAAGTGTGTTTTTTAAAATTAGGTATTAATTTAGGAGGGATTTTTGTATTTTCTCTAAAAAAGATAATTTCATTATTTCTATTTAGTAAACTTCTTTTTTTCTTGAGAATAGAGTAATATTTAAAATAACTATTTCTTCAATGTTGATATTGATGAGCATAGAAGTGAACAATTGTCAAGTTTAGTTTAGAATTTTTAAAACAATATTTGCTTTGGGATAATTTTACTAAGTTAAAGCAATAGTTATACACACAAAATTGTCTAACACATACTCTATGCTTTATTTTTCAAAAATATGAAATGATTTTCAGCTTTATCATAATTGAATCAAATTACCAAATCGGATCCCCGATCTTCCTTCAACAAGGCACCACCTGATTAGTTTTGCAACACATTTTTCTAATGTTTAGTCCGCACCAATACATATTAAAACTACACAAAAATAAAGGACCAATATATATAAAAGCTAGAAATAGCTAGCCTAATACAATAGTCGGCCTAGTCAAAATCTCAAAACAAAATAAAATTAGCCTGCCTTATAAATTGAATCTTAACCTGAAAAAACCCTTGTTTGTTGTAATTAAGTACTACATACAGTCACAGTGGAAATTCAGCCCACTATTCTCTTTCTTTCATCCATTTGGGCAGGCAGCGCATGTACATGCGCATTACAGAAAAGCACAAGAAAGTCTCTTAAAGATTAGCAAGAGGATATTTCATCGGAATATGCTTAGAGCAAGATCAAAATGCCTAGGCATGCCCAGTCAAATTAATTAATATTGCAGTAATACAAATTATTCCCCTTGAGATTTTATATCAAGCCAAGAATATTATTGTACGTATTAAAACTCGTACATGTTGAAATGAATGGAAAAATCATGTTTCTATCATGTATTTTTCCAGTGAGCTGATTGATAGAAAATGAAAGGAAAATCATGTTCTATATTACAAATTTTTTACTGATTCGCAGTGGGAAAAACCTTTGTTTCCTATAGTGCTAGAGGTTGAGAGGAGAAGAGGACTTGACCATATATTCATGCCCTTATAAGTCATGACCTAATTAATGGATCCTGGCATTACGGGTTCATATATACATCCACAACAATTGAAAGCTTACATCAATATATGACGTGATTCAAATACAGCAGGAAATTCAACCATTATGTTCACCAACTATATTTGTTTAGCCCAGTTTGTAAAACCAAATAATCGAGTTAATATTTAATCCACATAAAGGATAATTTCTAAAACGATATGAATAGCGAGAATTCATAAAACCGATCCCAGGTTAATATTAAGGCCTACTTATTGTTGTCGTAATATCTGTATATGTCTGCATATGTGTCTGTCCATCTATAAATTTATCCTTAATTAGTTATATATCATGGTTCCTTTTTTCGGGCTGTTCAACTAATATCATTGATCATCCTATATATCGATTCGGTTACATGCCATTATCGACGTATTTTTCAACTATAATCTCCAGAGTTTGATTCTAAATTATTTCTAGTTCTACATCACTTTTGTCAATAGGACTTTCATGAAGAAAAATTATGTTGTTATAAGTATGTAAAAAGCAACTACTTGACGATGGAAGAAATTAAATCTCAGTAATATTCTTATAAGTTCAATGCGTATGGTTAACAATTAACATAATATTTTCCTGCTAAATTACAAGTAAACTCCCATGAGTACTTCTCTGATTATTCAACAAAAACTGCAAGAATAACAAATATCAACCATCTAAGTAGAAAAAATAAATAAGCAAAAAGAGGAATTAATGAAGAAAATTTACAAAGCATAAGCACAACGTACCGTTAAAATTTTTAGGACCTTTTTGGTTAAAAATCATGGAAAAAGATCCTGTGTCCTCCCTTTTTACTGATTTTAGTATAATGATAATCACTTGAGCTACCAACATCAATCGTGCTTTAGTGCACCACAGCCTAGCATAAAGGTGACCTAATTCTCTTAGTTTAAGTAATATACAGTCCTTTAATTAGTTTGCAATTTCAGTGAGGCGAAGCTAATATAAAGGAGAGGCGGACTTTAGGAGCCAACTATATATGCAATGCCAATGAAGTTGAATCACATCATTTGCAAGGATGTATAGGGGGCGTGGCCTTGACCTACCAAGCTTTCCGAATAGTTTGTCTTCTACTGACCCATTAAGCCCTACCTGCCCTTCAAGGAGTTGGTTGGCTTCTCTTATTTCTCCAGATGTAGATATCAATTTTTATGTACGAACAATTTATTCTAACTAGAAAAATCGCAAATTTTGCTAAATAGACAAGCTTAATTGAAAGAAGCCATATGGACAGTGAAGATTTATATAACTAACTTTATAGTTATGATGTGATAATTTATTCCATTATTTAGTGTAAATGGTGAGTAAATAATATCGAGACTAACTAATATTTCTAATCAAACGCTGAATAAAATAATTCTGCATTTTAATTTCGAATTATTATCTTTTATCATTTTTGCCTCATTCTAATTCTCCCAAAGAATATAATTTTAACCATTTTTGTTTGTTTAATTTTTATTACTCTTTCTTAATGCATCTTTGATATCTTTTTAATTTTAAATGTGCATTTTTAGGATTAGTTAGTTGTTTAATCGGATAATAAATTAATTGGTTAGATGGCTAGTTAATTAGGTAAAATTAGATGTGATTGGTTAATAATTAGAGGGGATAAGGGATTTGGGCTACTGTGTTGAGCCTATTTCAGAAGCCCAAACTGCACAATAACCAAGGCACGAACACCTGAACAATTTGTACACAAATGGCCCCATTTTAAGCTGGTATTTAATTTTGAAAAAGAGAAAACAACATAAACACACCACTAAAATTTTCTCATTTTTTTTTAAAAAAAGATACCTTAACTTTGAATGTATCCTATTATCCCACGAAACTATTTAATATCTTTGTAAATGGACCATTTTGATCCATTTTGGCCCGGCATCTGTAAACACGTACTTGGTGCGCGTGAAGTTCTTTTTTTTTCTTCCCAAAACCAATAAAAAAAATGTCACATTTCACCGTTTTCTTTATTAAATACACCTTTTTCTTTCCCAAATTCTAAAAAGAGTCATTGAAGTCATTTTTGTACCCTCTTATGAAATTAGCTCAAAAGGTAAGAATTTGGTTTAATTTATTATCTGAAAATTTAATTTATTTTCTGAAAAGGTATAGTTTCTTTTTAATTTCTTTTAAATTTGAGAAATTAAGTTATTTTGTGTTTAGGTTTTGAAGAAAAATCTTCTTATAATGTGAAATTCAATTTTGAATCATATTTGTAATGATGAGAATGATCCAATGCTGCGTGTGAAAATTCGATGCAAACATGGAGACTTACTTTCAATGCAAACTTCGTGGTCGGACGACAATCCATCTCGAAGATTTTGGTCTTATTCACTCTATCGTGTATGTTCTGTAAGTAAATACTCTATTTCTGGAGATCTATTGTTTCTAGTTGTTATTACTTTTGTTTAATTTGTTTGTTTATTTTAGGAGAATTCGTGCAACTTCTTTAGATGGAGGGATCGTGAATATGTTGATATACGATCCAAGTTCGTTATTCCGAAATTGATGAAGAGAATTAAGGAGTTGGAAGAAGCGTTACTCTTTTATGAAAGTCATGTTGACAGTAACAAATGGTTGATGAAGGAGAAGAAAAAGAAGAGCAAATGTTGTAACTAGAAGTTAATAGTCTTTATTGTCGTCATGTTTTTCCTATTTTTAAGTCTTACCAAGAATGTGAAGGATGGAAGATGTAGTTGTGCACAATCGAAATTGCCATAATTCTACCTTACATCTTTAGTTTGGTTATTATTTTTTTGCTTTATGTTGTCGGAATAGTTACGACTTGAACAAGTTGCAAGTGTATTTGATTGTGCAAGGCTTTATAAAATCATCATTTGTATCACTTTTAAATAGGCCAATCCTTCTATGTTTTCTGTCTAACTTATTGAATTATCCATCTGAGTACATTTATAAAGATGTTCATACAACTAAAAGTAACAAAACTATTATACCAATTGTACAAAATGAAGACTTCATTCCAACATAAACAATGTTTCAATTTGAACTACAATTAATAACTTGATCTTGTTTGTTTGGTACTTAACAAAAACAGAATTTGATACCTAAAGGTACCTAACAAAATCAATATGTGATTGGTACCTAACAAAAGCAAATTCCAATAAAAAAACAGCATGAAAATGTATACTATTAATATTTATTTGTCAATATTAACAACACAACATCAGAATGCTCTATTTCCATGGCACATGGGTCTTCCTAGTTGAATTGATTTGGCGTTTATTAGTAGCAGCAACTGTAAACCTGATTTGGATAAATTTTTCAACCCTCATTCTTTCTATATTGCTACTGGTAATAGTTGTCTTCCCTTTTCATTTGAAGCCATGTCTTGGTGTGTAATCAATATCACCACTAATAACATCAGCCCTCTTTGTCACTTTTGTAATAGTATTGATTACTTTTCTACTTAGAAAATCAGGCTGCATAGTAAAATAAGAAAGAAGATATTTAAATCAGATGACATTCAGGCTGGATATAAAATCTGAATTATACATATATAAAGTCACTACTTACATTAAGAGTTGTAAATCCATATTCACCTTGGTATATTTCAACCCCTACCATTCTTGACTTTTTAAAAAGGTCTTGTTTGTCCTCTACTGGTGTCCTTAGAACTATTTTGTCTATGTTGAGGCATATCTCTTTCTCTACCTATGCCTTCGTTCATATTTCTTTCTTGACATATTCCTCTTCCTCTACCTAGTCCTCTATCTTTACTACTTACATGCTATTTATTGAAAGTCAAATATTAGAGTGTGTATATATATTATCTATAAATATTACAATAATTATCTATAAATATTACAATAATTATATGGATTACCTCTGTGTGTATAGCAGTTCGTTGTGACTGAGTTTTAACACTTGCAGGACTTGAACAACCTCTTCCTCTACCTATTTCTCTGCATCTACCAGTTGCATGTTGTTGACATATATATATATATATATATATATATATATATATATATATATATATATATATATATATATATATATAAGTACATGTGCATTAGCTTATATTTGAAAGTAACAAATAAAGACAAATAAAAAATACTTGTGTCTGAGAAGATGCTTCAGGTGGTTGATTTTGTCACGATCCAATCTCGTAGGCCGTGACGGGTGTCCGAACTGGACACTCGTGTATACCCCTTCTAACTATAAGTAAACCTATCCCCTATTTGAGTCATAATGTATCAATAGGCACGATAACATATAAGTCAACGAGGCCATCGCAATATATAGGGATAACTGTATACACGTACATATACAACCCACATACATGTCCACCAACCTCTAAGAGAAAGAACAGTAACATAAGGCGGGACAGGGCCTCCATCGTACCCCTGAACAAATAAATGTATATATAGGAGAACCGGTACCAACAAGCTAGGCTTCAGAACAGTGGAGCAGTCCCAACATAGCTGAATGGAAATCCTAAGCTGACGGATCTCTAAAATGCGTACCTGTACCTACGGGCATGAAATGCAGCCCCCCAAAGAAAGAGGGTTAGTACGATACATGTACTAAGTATATAAACCATAAAACATCATAACTCAGACAACAGCTCAAATAGGGATGCAGGAAAATAAGTATAACAGTTAACAATTACTATGCCTGCACCTTATGAAATAAGGGCATGTACATCCTCCTCATATACCTTACTCGGCCCACTGTGGGGCTCGGTGTTATCATATCATCGTATACGACATTATCTCATTTGTCACAAATACATTATTATGTTTTTACATATATGCCTATTTATCGTATCTGGCCCTTTAGTGAAGGACTCAGTGAAAGAGTAGTGTACATATCATACTGCACCCGGCCCATTATGGGACTGGGTGCCATTATCGCATAGTAAAATATGCTGAGAAATGTATGGCCCGATCCATATTTTTATCATATCATTATATATATATCTATATATCTATATATATATCTATATATCTATATATCTATATATATATCTATATATCTATCTATATATATATATATATATATATATCTGGCTCGGTACTCGGTGAATAATATCATCATAGACGACGTCATCATATGCTTCATCTTCATCATATACGACATTTCATCATTGTATACTTTATTCATATATATATATATATGGCCCAAGACTCAGTGAAGGAGTAGTAAAGTTGTGCACGATAATGTTCTCGGCCCCTCTATATGACTCGAAGGAAGATAGGTTACAGCGTGCATGAGTAGAGTAGTGAGAAACCATATACAGCTTAAATCATCATCCAAGACTCAATGAAATAGTCAAGTGAATCATCACTTGAAGACTAGAGTAGTAATCGTCATGAGTACCTTCTAAACATCGTTAGGGATCATGTCAACTGGAGTCTCAGGAATCATAAACATGTATCGAGACAAAGCTAAACAATTTATGGAATTAGAGAAATTTGTCATCGCAGAGACCTTAGGAATAGGAGCTTATGCATTCAATTACTCTTCATCAAATAGGAGACTCGAGGGTCGTAGTTCAACTACTTTGAGAACTTCAACATTTAGAAGTGAATAATGGTCACAAGTTATACTCGGAGCTCAAAAATAGAATTATCCTTAAAAGCGAATTTCACATTTCATAACATTTAAAGGTGAGTAAGGATCATGCATCATGTCAGGACTAGTGAATGGAATTAACCCAATGCTCACATTATTCATCACTTACATCTAAGACATGCCAAAAGAAAGAAGGGACAACTTTACATATCTATGACAATAACATGACAAGAGAAAGAAGGTAGCTTCACATACCTCTTATGGATTACCCTTAACCGCGTTCTCCTCGTCGTCTTTTGAACCGATTTAACATGAAAACAATACTAAGGTTAATAACCCTCCACTTTCCTATTTCCAATTCTACAACCAAGTATCCATAGGAATTGTTTCCTTATCCATTTTCCTCGACTAGTTTATTACTAGTTCCGAAGTTACCGGAAATCGGGCAGCATCTCCCCTGTAACTTGGCCTATCCAACTGCTAATCTTAGCAGCCATATTACCAACAACAACCAGCAGCTATATATACAATCAAATCACTTCAACATTACTCAATACAACTCCAAACAACTAGCTCAAAACTAAGATATCAAAATAGAGTTTTTTAACCTTTATTTCGTTAATATTTTAACAATAAGAAATGGAGGGTCGTGTGGCTGAAACCTGCAGTACCCACACCTCTTTTAGAACACTTTCCATCACTGCAACACGCCACCCAACCAGCTGCAACTGCAGTACCACAATCACAATACACGACTCGACTTCAATTTGACTATAACAACTTTAATTTAGTTTGTTTCTAACGTCAAGCATACTTATACAAGTTTTCCACTTTAAGCCTCATTTAAGATATGTAATATATTGCATATAAACATCATAAACTCCAATTTAAAAGGGAAAACCTTACCTTGCCCGAAACTTGTCAAAACTCATCTCGAAAGTTCTTTTAGCGCGGCTAAAACTTTGTGGCTGTTTGTTAACCTTTTGGTGCTGATCCAAACCATAAATTTATATTACTAACACCTTCATACCATCATGGTATACCTTATATAATTAATTCACGAAACAAAATTGGAATACTTACCTTTTTTTCCTCTCCAAATCCGTAGCCTCTCTCTCTAACTTAGGGTTTCTGTTCACTTTTTTTATCTAGAGTTTTCTTGAACTTAGGAGATAAGAATGAATTTTCTTGATAAGTGTGATCATAAAACATATATATATAGGCCACCTTAGGAGGTGACACGTGTCAACCCCTAAGTGGTGACACGTGTCAAGCTCTCACTAGGCCAACACACCACCTCCTCCAACCACGTGCTGCCATGTGGCATGTGGGGGTCCACCTCCTATCTTCAGCTTCTACCATATGGCACTTCCAGCTTCTACCATGTGGCACTCTCTCATGCTGCCACATGGCACTCTCTTATGCTGCCACGTGATACTTTTTTCTCCTTTGTGGGTTCGTAATTTCATCTTATTTTATGAATCTGTATAATCCTTACTACGTAAGCTTGATATGTACTCAAGTAACTTAAGTATGTAAGATTTCCAAGTTGATAGCTTACGTAATCATATTTCCAATCTTCCTTACTATGGAATGTCACATTCTCCCTTTCTTGGAGTTGTTTGGTAGCGTTATAGATTATCCGGCTCGCATGGTAACTTCTAAGAGACTTACGGATCTTCCACGAAACTTAAGAACCTTTCAAGAAACTTAAGAAGCGTTCTAAGGTACAAAAGTACGGGGTATAATAAATTTGGACCACTACCTCTTGATCTGCCTCTGGCACTTCTTCTTCCCTGTATGTTCATATATTAATGAGATACATGTACACATAGCTTATATTTGTGCCACTCAAATAAAAGTATCTGTTTTTGAGAAGAAATTTTAGCTGATTGACTTGGACCAGCTTGGTCTCTTATAGGACATCCTCTTTTATTATGTCATTGTATACCACATTTGGTACAAGTCATAACAGTACCACATTTGCTAAGTTTTTCAATTTTTCTACTTTCATTTGCCTCTTCCTTCTAACCTTACTTCGTCTTCCAGGCAGCTTTATGATCTTTGGTGACTTTACACTTGAATTATTTGATGTTGGCCACATTTTTATGTTATTCATTGGCTGAATAAAATGGGCATATGTGCTGAGGTAGGTCTCCAAGCTATAACAACTATCCACATAATTGATTGATTCCAACTCCTTGTAATGTAGGGCAGCAACACTATAAGGACAAGGATTGTCCCTAAATTGCCAAGATCTACAACTGCAACTATTAATAACAATATCCATTGTATGTGTAAAATTAAAATGTTTAATCTCAAAACTTCTTTCTCTATTTCAAGAAAAGCTGCATTGCATAGACTTGTCAATATTTTCTTGCAAAATGTTCAAAGACATAGGAGATATATCAGTGATCCAAGTGTTAGAAAACTGTCTCAAATCACCAATTCTTTTCATCATCTTCACTCTAATCTCCTCAAGCATTGTAATGATTGTTTTATATCTTGTAGGCAATATCCATGCATTAAAACTTTCTGCCATATTATTGTCCACAACATCACATTTGCTACGATCTTGAAAATATCTCTTACACCATGTATCTAAGTTATACCATAAAAGATCATCCAAACATGCCTTTCTCAACTTTTTTTTATTTTTTGTATATTGTCCTTCAACTCAGCTTCAATTGTGGATTTAGCAATCCTCCAAAACATTCTTCTTCTTTCTACTCTTTTTCAGTTTTTACACCAATTTGCAAAAACATGTCTTGCATATTTTTTGTATTCAACCATTGACAATACCTCTTGAACATCAATTTTCGATCTCTAACAAAGTAATATAGCAGAAATAATAACTAAAATGTAAAATAATTTTTTTAAAACACAATAAAACAGTAATAGATCAAACAATAAATATGATAATACTTTTTGCATATCAGCAATGATGGTAAGTTGATACCCTTCTCCAAGACCAAGATCACTCCTCACTAGCTCAAGAAATCATGTCCATGTATACTGATTCTCAACCTCAACAACTGCCCAAGCAATAGACAACATTTGATTATTTTGATCTCTACAAACTTTCACTAACAACTGGACTTTGCACACACCTTTGAGGAAACATCCATTCAAACCAATCAACCTCCTAGCATCTCCAAAGAATGCTTTCTTTAAAGCATGAAAGCAGGCATAAAATCCTTGATAGATTTTCTTTCCAAATTCATCTTCTTCTCCAATCTTCACAACACAAATGCTACTTTGATTACTCCTCAAAATCTCATTTTTATAATCAAAAATCCTACCATACTCGACAATGTGATCACCCATGATCTCTTGTAATACTCTGGTCGTAGCTCTTCTCACTGTTGTCCTACTAACATAGATATTCAACTCTTTTCTAATAATTTCCTGCAACATCACAATGCTAATATTTGGTTGTTGAGTTATTATTTATTTGAGTTATTGTTTATTTGTATTTAGTGGTCAGAAATGTTCAGTTGCAAAAATAGTTAAAAATTAATATCAAACATCTATGGACAGAGTTGTATCTTTTAACTATGAAATATCCACTTATTTTATCATTACTTGCACACAACAATCAAGAAAAAGTCTCTTTACAACATCTCACTCTAACTCTATCAGGTTCATTCACATATTTTTTAATTTAGATCTTTTCTTGGACTGCATATTTTGTCACTACTAGCCTAAATTTCTCAACACTTTAAAAAACTAGGCCTAATTTCCAAACAATATTTTTAGAAGTTTCATCAAACACAACTCTATTTGGGGCTTTCTTTCTTCTAACATGTTTATGCACTATTTGATCAACCTCTTCACCATCTCCCTCAACGTGTTTCATCATCTATTTCAAAGCTAGGAACTTCATCACTTAGATAGTAAGGTTCATCATCTCCTAGCTTACCAACTATGCTTTCCTTAATACCAATATTTGTCTCATCATATTCTATATTTGTATCCTTTTTATTAACATGAATTTGTTTTGAAGTAGTACCTCTACTTCTTCTCTGTGACCTTTTGAAATGCCTCTTACTTGCCCTTATATTAACATACTGTTGATGGACATCACTGTCAACCTCACTATCTTCATTAGTATCCTCTTATGACCTTGAAGCATCTTCTAGTTCATCATCACTTGAATCAGTAAAAAGAGGAGATACTGTAGAAAGAGCAGGCACAGTAGAAGGAGAATGTACAATAGAAGGAGAAGGCACAACAGTAGGAGAAGGTACACTACAAAGAGAAGGCACATTAGAAGGAGAAAATACACTACAAGGAGGAGGTACATCAGAAGGAGAAGCTACAGAAGAAGGAGAAGGAGAAGCTACAAGAGATGAAAGCACAGTAGAAGGAGAAGCTACAAAAAATGAAGGCACAGTAGAAGGAGGAACTTCAAAAGTAGTGTTAGAAGTTTCAGGACCAAATGAAGTCTCAATAGTAGAATTTGAAAGAGAAGTAAAATGAGGCTGATTATTAGGGTTAAAATCCTCAGTCGCATTCAAAAATCCTCACCTAACATATTGTCCCTCACATTGGGGACATACTCCAATTCAAGTGGGGCCTGATCAGGTTCATCCACCCATGACAAACATACACCTCAACTTCATCTCTATTTTTTATCATGTTGAAAATGTCAAATATAACCTTGTCACAATTAATAAAAACTAGTAACCTATCCCACTTAACGAAAAAGTCACATTTTGTAGTATATCCTATATCCTTTATGTAGCCCCTCAACTCAAAGTAAGACATACTATCAATATCTACATCTATGAATTCTGACACACTCTCCCCAGTATATTTTGGTGGGGGACCAAAATTAATTTTGCCCCATGATACCATCTTAAAGTTATTAGAACAAAAGACATGAAGATTCCTGAAAGAAGCATGTAGACAAATCAATTTAATTACACATTTAGGAATAATTTAACCACACATTCAGAAATAATTCACACTGCAGTATTCAATATTACACTAGCACTAACAGTAACACTAAGTCCATAACGCAAAATCAACTCATATAATTCTACAATACTATACTAGAAAGGGTGAAATCTACAAAATCTTAACAGTAGCACTAAATCGATAACACAACATAATACTGCAAAACCCTAACAATTACCCAGCTATAACTAAGTCTATAACACAACAAAATACAATAAAGTCGATTCTAACATTTTCTTACACTAAAATAAATTCAAATCATATGTTTTTTCTCGAAAAATCACAAATGCATGAAGAAAAATATGATCTTTACTAAATAAATGTTACGACCCAACCCCGTAGGCTGCGACTAGTGCCCGAGTTGGGCACCCAAACGTAGCCTTATCCCAAATTAGCCTTTTAACCGAATAAACAAAGGTAGTGATTAGAAAAAAATTGCTAAATATACTTAAAAAAAATAGATGTAGGCACGAGGGCTGATAGGCCGTCACAAAACACACAAAACCCAAACCATATATACAAAACCCACAACATAACTCTGTCTACAGACCTCTACAGATGATAGCATAGTCATATGACGGGACAAGGCCCCATCGTACCCCTGACCAACATATCCAAATATACAGAGATAAAGTCAGTACCAAAATACAAGCTCCGAACAAGGGAGCACTATCAACGACGCAGCAAATATCCTAAACAGGTGGATCAACAAATCGAACTTCGGTACCTGCGGGCATGTAACGCAGTCCCCCCGAAGAAAGGGGGTCAGTACGAAAAATGTACCGAATATGTAAAGCATGAATTGTAATAAATAAAATCTTAATCTGAATAGTATGTGCAGAAAATAAAATAAATCTTCAGAATTTCAAAATACTTTTCATAATTCCAAATCATATATGCAAATACATATGCCGTATCCGGCCCCATTTTATGGGACTCGGTGAAAAAAACGTGGTCGCCCTCCTGTCATTGGCGCCACAGCACATCATAACACCAGAGTAGGAAATATCTCCGTAACAAATCATATCATATCAGATGGCCATATCAAATCATATCATATCACAAACATATATGTACATGGCACAACATAACTCCGTGGCATAACATTTACCACCGTATGTACATATCATACCTTCCCCCTCACGTTGGGACACGGCGAACAATGCAGAGAAATACGCACGAAAACATATCCTGGTTCAGGCTCAGTGAAAGAAGCATTGAGGCATCCACGAGTGGAGTAGTGAGAAACTAAATACAATTTAAATTACAAAATATTTATACAGACTCGATGACATAATTTTGATAACAAGTCATAAAAGGAAACTTGAATAATAATAATAGTACAAGTACTTCCAATATCACAATAGTCTACGTAAAAATAGTATTTTCCGAATCATCTCCGTACTTCCAAATATATTATGAGAATTAACGGAATAATTATTCATATAATATTAGGAAGCATAGCAAAGAGTTTCTTTCAAATTCTACCTACCGTAATTCAAACGGAATAACGAAGAAAAATTCGGAATAGTGGGGCCCACCTCGGTCAAATGAAGTGGCGTATACAAATCACGTGCGTTAGACTTCATAACATTATTTAGAAGAGTTTCAAGGTATTCGGAATTCATTTGTGCAAAATCTAGAAGTTTAGACAATTTTTCCAAAACTATTCATAATTACCTAATTCAATTCTATTGAATAGAAAAGGGAAATTTTCGAGCATCGATTTCGAAGAGTAGAGTGATCCCCGAGGTTCGTATTCACTCCTATTACATCTAGGACATGCCAAGAGAAGAAAATGTAAAGCTTTATATACCTTTTTGGCCTTTTATAGTTGTCCAAATTCAATTCCCGTTTCCTCCAAAATCTACAATTGGTCACATTTACCAATTACTATTCATAAGACTTTAAGAATTCAATTTTTCCAATACTTGTCTACAAAAATTTCGGCAGCATCTCCCCTATATATATGACAACCCCAAGATTACAACTCGGCCACAATATCAACAACCAAGCCAACATCAACACCAATTCCATCAATAATCAACTTAAACACACCATAACATAAATTGATGTAATTTTCCAATTAGTGCAACAACTTTCAACCAAACTTTGCATTTCCAAATAAATATGAATATTTCATGTTCATAATTAATTTCAACTCATTCCAACATAAGTGAAAAGTATTCCAAGTAAGCTATCCAATATTCATCAATTCCATATTTCACCCAAAAATTCCATAAATGCAACAAAACTATTATAATTCATTTTCTTCCTCCAACTTCATAATCAAATTCATTTCCTTCTTTCAACTTCACAACCAACAACAACACTCCATACTTTTAATAATTTACCTCCATATTCTTATAATATCATACTCAAATTACATAATTCCTACAAACTAGTTTAATACCATCTTACACCATTTAAACTTCATTTATATCCCCAAAATCATAACCACAACTAACAAATTATACAAACTTAATTTTTTTCCAATTACATCACCTAACCCATATTTCCAACTTCAATAAATTTCATCCAACTTCCATTTTCAACATCAAATAACTATCATAACTACTATACAAATACTACACAAAAATACTACACAAAAATTTAATTCATCTTCCCCCACAATCTTCATATACATGGATTTATACATATGTAAAACCCACCATGAAAACTTCCATATTTTCATAAATTCTACACATCTCCACATACTACAACATAAACAACCTTCATAACATAATAAAAAGAAATTAATTCTTACCTTTTTTTCTTCTAACTTTTTCACTTAATCAAAGCCCCAAATCAACCAAACAAGCCTTCTATCTTCCAAAATAAATTTACCATGTTATAGAGGACCCTTGATTTAGTAGGAATACTAGAAAATTATAATTTTGGGGGATGAAATTTGAAGGGTTAATTTTTCTCCCTCTTAGTCGATTTTCTCTCCATTTTTTTGGCTTAAGTTCTCTTCTTCTAACTCTCTCAAAATATCTAGAAATCTCTAGAATTTTATGACTAAGAGGCTCCCATGTGAAATTACCATTTTGCCCCTCATCTTTTCTAATATTTCCAAGTTGAAATTCCACCTTTGCCCTTAACCTTTTATAGTATTTCCATATGTAAAATTCCAATTTTACCCCTAAACTTTTATGGTATTTCCACATGTGAAATTCCAATTTTACCCCTAACCTTTTATGGTATTTCCACATGAGTAATTCCAATTTTGTCCTTAATCTTTTATGATATTTCCACATGAGAAATTTCAATTTTTACCCTTAACAAATTTCCAATATTTCCACATCTCAATTTAGTCATAAGAATTTTGTATCCAACAAGGTCAAATATAGTCTTGCCCTTGACTTATTACCATTATCCCCAAATTGTCCTAATGTGAAAAATACGGGTCATAACAATAAATATGAACAAACTAACTTGTTAACCTTCAATTCCTTCTTTACCTAGCTAGTAATTCGAAGAGTTGATCGTTTCTTCGGAGGAAAAGAAAGAGAGGAAGAGAGAAATGAGAAGAGGAAAAGTGAAGCATCCTTTTGAATTATTTCAGGTCGGGTTTAGGATTAAATCCGTGTTTTAAAGTAAAATAAATAATTTAAAGAAGGTGAAAATCACGTGCTTCTACATATACACGGATTGATGACAAACTGGGTTTAAATGGTCCCTTTACAAAGATATTAAATAGTTTTGTGGGGTAATAGGACACATTCAAAGTTAAGGTGTCTTTTTACAAAAATGAAACAATTTTAGTGGTGTGTTTATGTCTCATAAGACTTGACCTCCTACCATATCTATTAAATTTTACTATACATTAAAATATTATATAATCTCTCTTTTTCTTGTCCCCTTTCTCTTGCTAGCTCTCTACCCCTCGCTTGCTCCCTTTCTCTCTCTCTCTCTCTCTTCCTTACTCTCTCCCTCTTTCTGTCTCTCTTCGTCCCCCTCACTCTATCTCTCTCTCTCTATTTTTCTCTCTCTCCTTTTTTTCCTCTATCTTCTTTCCGCTACATAATTGATAATTGATAGTAATTGAAGGTCCAGAAGTGCATATATACATGTGTCTAGTGTAGTTATGTCTTAAAAGTGCTACAGAATACACTGGATATTTACATGTCTTTCTTCATTTTTTTCTAAGTATGTATCTATGTATATATACATTTTGTTGACACCCAATTTTGAGCCTCCAAACGCAAATTAGCTATCAAGTTTCTTTAAATTTTAAAAAAAATTGAAATAATTAGCTTTTATAAAAAAAACAAAAATATTTTTATGTTATTCTTAACTATTTTTATCTTTTTATAAATTTTAGTATTATATACATATTTTTATATAACAATATCTTTGATTACTATTTATGTGGTTATTCAAAAATCGTTTCAAAAGATTTTATTTTTTACTAAATACAATGTTCGTTAGGTTAGTTTAATTATAGTTTGTATTTTTGAATTTTTTAGTTTTTTCTAAAAAAAAAATAATCATTCTCCCACATCGAAAATTCATGAAGAATTTGGGATTCTTTGAGCCTATATAAAGGTTCATATTCTTATTAAGAAGAGGGAAGAATTGAGGTTTTTTAGCCACCCCAAAATTAGAAATTTTCTTAACTTGGCTAGAATTTTGGACTCTTGTCCTCAGCCTAAAAATTGTGAAAATTTCTAGTTTTCAATCTAAATTTTTTCTTCAAGGAAAATAGGAGATTGAAATCGAAATTTAGACTAAGAACAGTGTTCTTATAACATTGAACCCACGAAGGTTTGAATCTAAATTTTTAATTTTTTTTTGTGGGTTGGAGTTCCATCAAGCTCTTGGGTAGTGATAAAGTTGTCTTCTACTCGTCGTCTTCAGTCTCGCTGCTCGAAAAGAGGTAAAATCTTTTCTCAGCTTTATTTTATTTAATTATTTCATGTTTTATATTTAGTTGATTTGTAATCTTATTTTTTTTAGTTAGCATGTATTAAGAATAATTAGATTAATAATAGAGATTTCTTATAGTTATCATATGTTATGATTAATTAGCTATCATGTGTTAGAATTATTTCATGAAAACTCTTAGTTTTGTTCATTATTTTTCCAAATAGTTTTTTTTGACAATATAGATTTTTATGTTTTCAATTTCTTCTTTTAACATGATTTAAATAACAAAAATATGCTTAAAGTTGTTATTTAATTAGAACTTTCATGGCTTAATTGATTTAATTCTTTCTTTAAAATTTGAGTTATTATAGCGTATATATTAAATCTGTGTTCTTTAGTTTACTTGAATATATTTCTTCTTTTCTTTCCTTTGTCTACATATATGCATGTTGTTAGTCACTTCTAGGATGCCCATTAATTTGACAACTTAAAATATCATGATATATTCCTTGGTTTAGCTTAAAATGAGTAAATGCTTATTTAATTTTATTTTGGTGCATGTGATATCAATTCTAGTCTATCTTTGGACTTCATCCTTGCATATCATTGAGTTTTGAGTCTCCCATCATCTTGCTCGAATTGCTGGAAAGTTGATACATGGAAAGGAAGCTAATATACATGATTTGAATATTGATATTGGGTTGTATACATGGAATAGGGGTGGAAATAAGTGTTGTATAGACTGATATATAGTATATATACAGTCCAATATGAAAGAAAATAATATTGTATATATTGATATACATTATGTATATAGTATAATATATATTGATATATAGCAGATACAGGGAACGAACATGTGATATATAGTGTGTATACAGTTTGATATACAGAAATAATATTGTATATATTGTATACAGTGAATATACAATCTGATATATAGTGTATATACAACTGCGATATACAATGAAATTGAGCTTACGACTCAAAATACAAATGGCCCAACAGCTTAGTCCAGACATACAGA
The DNA here is from genome assembly GCF_947179165.1 of Solanum dulcamara. NCBI lineage: Eukaryota > Viridiplantae > Streptophyta > Magnoliopsida > Solanales > Solanaceae > Solanum > Solanum dulcamara. The sequence goes on from NC_077247.1 coordinate 38,321,838, forward strand.
AACTAAGTGTCCGATCATATTTTCATGTTTTATTTATTGTTTATTTATACTGATTCGGGTAATAATAATTTATTTACATATAATATTTATGTTTGTTTTAAATTAATTAGATTCCCCTAAAGATAAACCAATTCATGTTAATTTACTCTTTAAATGATTTTCTACCTTTACTTAGTCATTTGATAAACTTTTACTTTTTTTATATACATGTATATTATTTTCAATGTTTAAGTTTGATCATTTTTTCTAAAAAATAATTTTAAAGTCTTCGTTTCCTTTTAAATTAATATTTTTAAAAGTTAGTCAAATATTTTTTCAAATCGTCGGATAACCGCGCGTTAGCGGCCACTTTGAATGCTTAAGACCTTCTCAAAGTGGAAATAAGAACATCGTACCTTTTTCTCTGAATTTTTAAGACTTAAATCTATTAGGGTCTTTTAAATTAAGTTTTCTTAATTTCTTTAAAAAATTAAGTGACAACTCTTCTTTTCTAAAATTGTTTTTTTCTCTATAAAATTGAAATTAATTTTAAACCGTCTTTTTCCGATATAACACACTGAATACATCAAAAGTTTGATACTAGATAGATGTATTTATGCACAAATACACTAGATGCATCTCAAATACACTGAATACATCTGTGCCCTCTCAAATCAATTTATACCTATGCATAGATACACCAGATGATATGCACATATACACTTAATACATCAATGCATTTTCATGCTGGATACATGAAGGTGACACTGAATACACTAGATGAAATTGATATGTGTCTATGCACAAATACATGTATCAAGATAGCCATATTTTTGCCTTCGTCTTTTTCTAATCATGTATCTATGTACATATACACGGAATGAAATTGATATACTCAAATACAACATTTTTATATCAAGAACAACCAGTTTATTAATAACATATATAATTAAGAAATTGGAAGTAAGAGAAATTAAAATGACTTTTAATCAGGCACCAGTTTGCCTTTACCACACTAGACAATTGAAGTCTGGAGATATTAGCATGAGAAAGAGCAACAAGTTAGTTGCATGAGTTGGTGCCTATTAGCAAAAAATATACTTCATTTAAATGATGAGATAATAGCAAATAAAAATAAAAATGTTGACACATAAATTGACAAAGGAAATAATATAATAATATCACTCCCTCAATTCATTTTTATTTGTCTATTATTATTAAAAAATAGTTATTTAATTTAGAAAATAAAGATATAATTTGCATTTTACTTCTATGTTATTATTAAGTAAGTTTTATTTTCTATATATTCTTTAAATTTATTATAAAAAATATATCAAATTAATATGGTGACAAGTAATAATATAAACCTTGATGGAAGAGGTTGACCATTGTAAACCAAACCAAAATTGTGTAAACGCCTTTGACAGCTGTGTCTTACGACAATTGACGAGACCTTCGTGTAAACGCCGTTCTATATTTTGCCTACGCCAACTGGCATTATCAAGTCAAATCTTCCAACAACTCTATAAATTTGTCTCTTTCCTTCTTTTTTTTCCTCTCTTCATTTTTGTTTTGCAGTACAAACAGATTTGGTTTATTATGCACTTTATTCAAATTAATACTAACAAAAATTGTGGATTGAGAGTTTACATATTAAATAATTATAGAGTGATATGACCCGGGAAAAACTATATATTTCAATGACCCATATCTGGCCAAACAAAAGTTAGTAAAATAGTACTAGTACTGTAAACGTAATGGTGCCCACACATGACAACAGAAAAAATCTTTTCACGCTTCCCAATTTGAATTCACACCTTTGATTGTCCTTTCTTCCATCAAACACAAAACAAAGAAACAAACTTCCCATGTCCACTCAATAGTCCTACCATGCTTTTCCCAATTTAAAATAAAATATAATATGTAAACAAATATTCAAAATTATAAATCTAGTCCTAATTTTTGACTTGCTAATTCACAACTAACTTCAGCTAATCCAACTCTAGAATTTGCAAGATCAAATTCCATCCAGAAATTTTGTTGATGATGATGTCCAATGACGTACGCCTCTATCCCTAGTAAGTCTGAATTTCCCATAGTAAAACAATACACTTGATCCTTCCCTCTCGTTACTCCTGCTAATTTGTAGAGTAATTTTTCACCAGTGACACTCATTTCCACACCTGGAAACATTAAAGTTACGGGTGGCAACTGCGGTAGTGTCGTACGAGTTGACTCAACTAAGTAACACAAGTCCATCGCCCCTTGGAATACGAAATTCGGGTCGTTCAAGATAATCAACACGCCTTTGGTTTGCTTCATAAACTCATTTTTTAATGCGGTGTAAGCCGGGCCAAGTAGATAAGTGAATTGAGTACCCGAGTCAACCATGGTTTGACCCGCCCCGGTGTGATCCGGTACGAATACGGATTTAGGCAAGGGTAAAATCGTACCCCCAACTTTAATTCCTTCCAACTGGACCGTATAAGCGACCCGGTCAAAATAAGGTAACGGAGTTGACATTTGGACTAACGGAGTGTACTTCCGGGGTTTAAGCCAAGGCAAATTCACGTCCCCAAATAGGAGAACACCGTTACTGTCACCACCCGAAATACAATAAGAGAATTTCGGGTAACCCATTTGAGTAACGAAAGATAAACCTCCGCGGTTCATTCCTATCAACCCGGTAGTCCGGGAGTCTTCCGGGTTTGAACTTGAACTTGAATCCATACAACCGAACACTATCCCGGGTAAATTCAAATTATCAATACGGAAAGTTTCCGTAGCGAGATTACCTTCAACGGAGGAACCATCAGCATAAGACAGCGTAGCGTGGCAGAGTTTTTTAGGGTCACATGAAACGGGTATAGAGAAATCCCGGGTTTTTGTCCTGCATGTTGGTGAAGAACAGGGGATAACAGAGTATGAAGAAGAAACAAGCGGGTTGAACGTTAAAGGTGTTGTTGGGGTCTTCTTGCAATGAAGCCATGAAAGTTCACTCCCTGTATCAAGTACCATGATGACTTGCTGTGGAGGCGACCCAATAGAAAGAGAAACGGTAAGAGAAACATTATGGTGGAAAGAAACTCTGTTTGGGGGTTTTGGGGTGGAGAAAGATGATATTTTCTTGGCTCTGAGAGGCAAAATCAGTGACTGTTTAGTAGAAATTGATTGGATGAAAAAAGTAGAGAATATAAGGAGAAGAAGCAGAAGATTTACTGAGTCATCCATACCAGATTAAGGATAAATTAAACAGAGTTATTGTTCATGGAAAGAAATTGGAGGGGATTTTGAATGTTTGAAGCTCTGTCTTTTATCAATGAAAAGACTACTCAGCGCCAACCTCTGAATTTGTGAACTCTGTTTTCTTCTAGTGCAGTTGTTGAGTGTGTCCCCTTCGTACAATAGTAACCGATAAACTCTGGGAATATATATAGGTGGAGAAGAAAAAATATTATATTTCGGCAAACAAATATAATTGGATAATTTTTAAATAATTATTCTCTCCGTTTCAAAAAGAATTACTTGATTTAACTTGACATAAAATTTAAAAAAAAAAAAAAAAGACTTTTATGTCAAATATATAAAAATGTCCTTTAATCTCGTAGCCTGAAATATGCCATGTAGAAAAGTATTACCAAAAAAAAAAGAATCATTCTTTTTAAAACAAACTTAAAAAGGAAAGGAACTCATTATTTTTTAAACGGAAGGAATAATTGCAAATACATGGTAAGATTAACACATTGTCAATTATGACATATAAGATATTAACTTAAATAGCAGATGCTAATATATTATTCATGATACATAGGATTTTATACCATAAATATATGTTTAATAAACGTTTTTTTCTACAAAATAATACTTTCAATTTAATAAAAATTATACCATAAATATTTATCCCATAAATTTATATTAAAAAATATAATAATAATCTTGACTTTGTTATAAATTATATTTATTTTTATACCATAAAAATACATTATGTATGTTAGATATAAAAAATTTATATCAAGTATATATAGAAATATGTGTTCATATTTAATGAATATTTTTTTTAACCAAAAATGTACTTCTAGCATAATAATTTATACCATAAATATCCGTAACAAAATATTATACCGAAAATATATCAATAATCTAACTTTGTCATAAATTATGTTTATACCGTAGTATATTCTAGATATAAGAAGCGTATGACATGCATGCACTACAAATAAAAATTTATATGTAGTAATGATATCAATAATGATTTTCCATGAAAATAAGGAGTGATATTAAACTAGATAATATGTATACTGATTTTCGTAGATATAAAATATTGATTAAAATATTTGAATACATACCGGGAGAGAAAGATTTGATATTCTTTTTATGATACATTTTGTTTAAAGATTGAAGAGAATTTCTTAAATTAAGGTAAGCAAAGAATTTGATATAGAATTAATTTAGAGATTATAATTATCTATTTTAATTTTTTAAAATTGGTAAAAAAAAATATATATATATATTTAATATAAAAAATATTATTATTTATGTAAGTAAGTCTTAAAAAATGTTTTCCAAATATTTTTTTTCCTTATGAATTTATAAACCTAAAGGTGTAAGATTTGAATTCACTTCTTTCCCAGTAAAAACTTTCAAACGGAGATGCAACTTTACAGATATAAGAATCTTTGTACGAACATAAGTCGGTACCAATTATTCAAGAGATTCTGGCCAAGTGCAATTTTTTTTTCCTTTAAAAAATAAATTTCAACATTATGGTGGTCCATGTAGAAAATACTGTAAAATATTTGGGAGAATCATTTTCAAGGTAACTAAACCGTATTGTGATATTGGCGTGTATATTTAGCAATTTTTATTTACCTTATATATTAGGAAAACTAATCATGGTATAAAATATTGTATTATTTGATCTTTTGTCAATGTTGAGTGAATATTTCATGTGTATTTAATTTCGTTATCACTAATATAGAAAACTCCTTATTTTTGGCCTTTTATTAATAGCAACATTTGTTAATTCATGGTATAAAATCATATATATCTTGTATATATATAGAGTATATATTGTAGACTATTTAATTAAGTTAATAGTAGTAATACTTCGTACCATATTTGGTAGCTGGTTAGAGGTAAGTTATACATATATAATACTTCGTATGATGTATAAATTAATATGCCGTTTGATTTGTAATTTAAAAATGCGCATAATTAATAAATGTATAAGTTATGAGAGAATTTATATATTATTTTATATCCAATTTTTTTAACAAAGAAAGTAATATTCTGAGATATTAAAGCCTCATTTGTTTTCTTTAATATGAGGCCGTTTGAATTGGCTTATAAGATATTTTCAGCTTTTTTTGAGTGTTTGACTGACCAACTTAAAGTAATTTTGTGCTTAAAATAAGCCTCAATAAATAGTTGGGTTTATTTGAATGATCTTATTTTAAGCAGTTTATAAGTTGAAAACAGTCTATAAGTCAAAAAAAAAAGTTGGTCTGCACCTATTTTTTTAAAACTTATAAGCAGTTTTCAACTTATAAACTGCTTAAAAATAAGTCAATCCAAACAGACTATATATATATACACACTAAAAAGGATATAACTACATAAATTGGGATAGATAAAATGATAGTATGGTAGCTTACAACAACAACAACAATCCAGTGAAATCCCACAACGTGAGGTCTGAGGAGGGTAAAGTGTACGCAGACCTTGACGATTGTTTCTGAGAGACCCTCAGCTCAATAGAAGCATAAAAAGAGGTCAGATAAGGCTAAGAAGTTCATAACAATATGAAAAAGCAAATAACGAAAGCGACACAGATAAAATAGATAATAACAGAAATCAGAGCACAAGAAATTATAGTGCGCTAATGCTCCTACTAATAAGGAAGAATAACGAGACTATGTACTAGCCCTCTACCCTAATATGGGTCTTCCATACCTTCCTATCTAAGGTCATGTCCTCGATAAGCTGTAACTGCGCCATGTCATGTCTAATCACCTCTCCCCAATATTTTTTCGACCTATCCCTACCTCTTCTGAAATCATTCATGACCAACCTCTCATACCTTTGTATTGGGGCATCTATATCTCTCGTCTTAGAGTTAAGGAAAATAAAAAAATAAATACTTAGGTAGGTAGACTTGCTATTCATGGGAACTTGGGAAACAGAGGCTAGTTTAATAAGTAATAGCTACAAGTAACGTAGGGTAGGTCACACTCGTGTGGTTTGAGTTTGAAAATGGGAAGAAGATGTATGCTTGGATTCTTTCTTTTGGTGGTTGCACGTCAATTTGATTTGATATATATTTCAACTAGTACCTTGATAAACATCTTCTTATGCTCATCACTTAAAATATTTTCTCTCTGTATGTTTATATATAGTCAATATTCAACTTCCAAAATATTTTATTGTTTATATATAGTCAATATTCAACTTCCAAAATATTTTATCAATTGTTCAAATTTGTGTACCGTGAATAAGCTTCATATAGATCATTAGTACCCTTTTACTTAATTCCAAAGAGAAATTGAATAATCAAGGATTTGTACCAATTTTTTAAAGTCAAGACTAGTACTAGTCATTATACCAGCTAGCTAGCTAAAAGTTAGTATTGGTCTTCAATAACAATCTGAAAGGAATTAAATGAGTACGCTCGATATCTAGAAGATTACAGTTAGGGACGGAGTTAGAAACCAAGGTACACATTTAACCAAATTCAATAATTTTAATTTAAATATTATATTTGTTTTAAAAAATTATTTAATATATATATAAATTATTAATTTAAAATTTTAAAACTTAAAAGGATACTTAGAATCTTTAATTCATACGCCTCAAATTCTAATTGTAATCTTCAAATATATATATATATACGCTTTAAATCATCCGTCCTCTCTAACCAAAGCATACTCAAAGGTCTGCTTTATGCATGGGGACCAGACTGGATTCTTGTTCTTTAGCGTCTTCTGCCAGACAAGACTCAAAAAATATTACTGGAAATTGTCTTAAGATATGTAAGTTTAGAGACACCTATCTGTAGAAAAACTAGAATATAACCAAAAGCATCACTGTTAAAAAATCAATTGCATAGGGATAAGAAAATTAATTGCTTGGGAATAGGACTTGTATCGTATGTATATACTAATTAAGTTTGTGAACAGAAAGAGAGAAGTTGTCAATTTTTTCGCTTAATACAATATTGGCGATTGATCAATTAAGAAACAGGTTTAAAGTTTCGGCAGAACATTCAAACTTGGATAATCTGCCTGTTGGAGCAGCCAATCAATATACTCCGATTTTTTCTATACATGGATTTTGATTGATATTTTAAGATGTACATTTTCATCATATTAATATGAGAATGATTGCAATTTATAGTAATTACTAAATTAATATAATTTAATTTAGTATTAAAGATTAGTCAAATTAACTCTCATAAAGTGAAATGCCCAAGTATAACGAATGATCAAGGATTATATATATATAATGCAATTTTCAAAGTTCCTTTCATCACTAATGGATTCGTCTCTGCAATTAATATGGTTGTAACTAGTTAGCAGTGAATTTAGTAAATTGAAAATTGCAAATATGCCACAAACGTCTAGCAGCATAAATATTGTAATTTTGCATTTCCGGATCAATCTATTCAAATATTTTACATGCAAAAAAATAAAGGGAGGGGGGGGGGGGGAATTTACCACATAGTGATCGGTTATTTTAAAATCTCGTTAGTATTAATTCTTAACCTATATATTGTTGAGTACGGTATAATTTAATGATTGAATGAGTGATATATGACGCTAAGAAAGTACATGAATTTGGTAGATGAAACATGCTTTTGCATTCACAGTCCAAACTTGTATAAGGACTCTCTGAAATAAAGAAAGTCACAATTAGAAAAATCACAAAGTCTATACAAATTAAAGCATACCTAGGACAAGAGACCACAAACGTACAAACTCAAACATCCAAGGTGGGAGTCCTTTTGGGCAAGAGCTCTTGGCGGACATTCTTCCACAATTAAACTCATGCACTTATACTGAGAGAAAATGTTGAACACAATCAGATAAACAAGAGAAATATTTAAGAGAGTTTTGACTGGCTATCGAGTGCAACCAGATAAAAGGAACCAAATTTAAGAATTGTTTAATAGTCATATGTCTTACAGTCTTGTGATCAAGCTATTGTGTATTAAGAAGTTCAATTGAGTTGTAATTTATCGTCTTCCTAGAATCATCGTTAGATAATAATATTTTGATTGACTTTATTTTAAGTTGGGAATAATTTGAAGAGAGTTCGACTATCTAATTGATTGGTGAAGATTAGGAATTAAAGTTAGTTTCTGATTGCTAGATTTTGTAATGTAAAGGTTTTGAGAGAAATTCTATAAAGATGTAGTTCGTAATTTTTTTTAATCCTTGTGAGCCGAGTTTTCAACTTAAAATATTGTGTTATTACTTTTTATATATCTTTAAGTTTTATTTAGTTATCAAGTGAAACAAAAAGTTTAACATAATGCGAAGCTCCATTTGTTCCTTTTATCTTGGCTTATGTCATCTTGAAAAAGTGATTCTATTGATGAGATTTGGTATGAGATCAATGATGTCGATAAGCATTTAAATTTATTTGCATATTTTATTTGGATACATTAATTAAAACTTATACATATTGAATACCTTACACACTTTGAATTGATATCTATTTGACATTTTTTTGATAATAAGTCAAATATTTTAAAGTGTGTGAGATATACTTACTATGATATGACCCATCGGTGGCCTCATAAAGTTGACACTAACTTTTACTTAGATACCTCAACTAAGCTTTGTTCATTTTAAACACCTCAAGTAAGGTTCTGATGTGTCATTTTGACACTTTGTGCTGACTTGGCACATTGCGTGTGCTGCACCCATTTTGAGCGCGTGAAGACCATTTTTTTAAAAAAAATATATTTATTAATTTTTTTTTCTTGTTCTTCCTCTTCTCTATTTTCTAGATGTTTTCCTCCATAACTTTGGACCTTGATTTTGTAATCTCATTGTCATTGATTGATCTAGTTCTTGTTTTCCTTCTATTGTTAATTAGTAACTGATTTTTTAAAAGTAAAGTAGAAAAAATTATATCTTTATAAAATAAATTTTTCAAAATAGTTTCTTTTGATAATGTTTCTTGAGAAGACAATATGGGTGGGGAAGGAGTTGGGATTGGGGTGGGTGGAGGTGGAGAAGATGACAACGACTGGTGGGGTGGGTGAAGAAGACAACTAGGTGGGGTTTTTTTTTTTTGTTGTGAAAATCACTTTTTTTAGAAGATGAATTTCTTCTTTTTTTTTAATTATTATTTGGTTAAAAAATGTCATATGTCATTAAGTTAATGGCTACTTTTTTCTACTCAAAAGTCATTATTTTAAAATTATTTTTGATATATATGCCACGCGTCTTCATTTAATTGGTCATTTTGACATCGGTAAGTGCATTACACAGACTTTAGATATTTAGGTGATTGTAAAAAAATGTCAAAATGACACATCAGAACCTTACTTGAGGTGTCTAAAATGAACAAATCTTAGTTGAAGTGTCTAAGTGAAAGTTGGTGTCAACTTTAGGAGGCCACCGATGGATTCCACCCAAATAAGTATTGAAAAATATATTATAATAAGAGTGAAAGATAAAAAATATTTTAAAGTAAAAAAAATAAAAATTATGTAACCTCTACCCTACGCCACCCACTTGCTTTCTACCCATCGTGTTTGAATCCAGTCCAGCTTCTTCTCTTTTTATTCCTTTACCATAAACAATGGAAGCTTAGATTAAAAATAAAAAAAAGAAAGATAACTTTAATAGTAGCAATATAGGCCAACCCACCCACCCACTCACCCAAACCCTTCCTCGCTATCCATTGCAATCAATCTATCTCTTTCTCTTCTTTTTTTTTTTTTGCTTCTTCTTTATCATAAATCAATAATGGCAGATTTAAATTCAAAAATAAAAAAGAAATAAAATGTTAATAGTTAAACAATGTTCTATCTCTAGAGAACAAAAGTATGTAAACTTTACCTAAATCCCATAATGGAAAAGTCTAATTACTATATATCCTTCATCGTACCAAAATTACCCGATTTCCTGTTTTTTTCTAGTTTTGTTGATACATTAGTTATGTATCTGATACATCAACTTTAACTGTAGAATAGTTAATGCAGATCATCTATTTATGAATAGTATCTTAATATTAGGTATGATTGGTTCTTTAAATCAATTACTGATCTAATTAATGTGATTAATTGGTTAAAAAAAGCAACGGTTGTGTACATGAAGATTCAAGCCAAAAAATAGAGCATCAATTCAAACCAAAGTCGATTTTTTTTCCAGTTTTGCTGATACATTAGTTATGTATCTGATACATCATCTTTAACTATAGAATAATTAATGCATATCAGCTATTTATGGATAGTATCTTAATATATGGTATGGTTGGTTCTTTAAATGAATTACTGATCTAATTAATGAGATTAATTTGTTAAAAAAAGCAACGGTTATGTTCATGAAGATTCAAGCAAAAAAATAAAGTATCGTCTCGAATGGAAAAAATAGAGCATTAATTCAAACCAAAGTTGATTTCAATTTTTTTTCCAGTTTTGCTGATACATAAGTTATGTATTTGATATATTAACTTTAGCTGTAGAATTGTTAATGCACATCAGCTATTTATGAATAGTATCTTAATATAAGATATGATTGGTTCTTTAAATGAATTACTGATCTAATTAATGGAATTAATTTGTTAAAAAAAGCAACGGTTGTGTTCATGAAGATTCAAGCCAAAAAACACAGCATCGTCTCGAATGAAAAAAACAGAGCATCAATTCAAATAAAAAGCCAATTTCGACTTTTTTTCAGTTTTGCTGATACATAAGTTATGTATCTGATACATCAAGGGGTGAGACGGGATCTTCTTGATGACGTACTTCATTCCCTGCATTGACATAAAAAATAATTAAATACAACTTGAACTTTATACATAAATACGATGTATCAGACGCATTAAAATATTTGATACATGAGAATTTGATACATAGAGAAGATGAATCAAAAGCAGTAAGGCTTCATAAATTATAATATGATACATAAATGTAGATGTATCAGAATCATTAAAACTTGATACAATAGAAACTGACACTTAAACATGATGTATCAGAAGTAGTAAATCTCCAAAAAAAATGACATTTAAAAAAAATACTATGTATCAAAAGCGTTAACGCTTGATACATGAGAATCTGATATATAAATAATATGTATCAGAATCAAAAAACCTTCATAAAAACAACATTAAAAAAAACTTAATTGAACCCATACCTTTGGGAGATTAGGGCGTGTTGTAACCCCTTCAATCTTGTTGTCTAGTTTTTTTGGGTGCATGTTTAACTGGAGCTTTCGACCTCAATTTCTCATGTAGCTTATTCATCACTGCTGGATCGTTATGATGTTTGAATGTAACATCATCGTAAAGTTTCCAAGATGAATCAGAACCAGGTGAAATAATAATTCCTTGATTTTTATTCAATTGTGTGAGACCATGAACGGATTTCATATGTATCATTGAAGATATGAGTTAAAAAAACAGAAAGATTTACAGAAGAAAGCAAAGGATACCAATTTTAGAAGATTTTTCAAAGATTTACACAAGAAATCAAACGATGCAAATTTTAGGAGAAATTAGATTGAATGAGGATGAAGTGAGATTCCAGATAAGGAAAAACTTAAATATACCTTAGTTAGAACCTTGAAATTGAGTAACAGATGTACTCAAAAATTTAAAATCTCAAAAACTGATGAAGATGAGCGAATTTAGGCGAAGATTTAGGGAGGAAGAGTGATGTATCAGTGAGGGAGAGAGAGTTGAAGGAAAAAGAGGGATTTTGGATATTTTTTGGTATAATAGGTAATACAAGTAAATATGGTATTAGAATATGTGTAAAAAGATAATTTTTTCTAAAAGTATTGGCAGAGCATTAATGGCAGAGGTGGTGGCGTTATTTAAAAGAGGAGGAAGAAAAGGGCATGTTAGCGGCAATAATGGAAGATCTCGAAAAAAAAAGGTAATAGAGGAGGTGAAGTGTGTAAAAATAAGAGAAAGAAAAGGAATGTAGCGGCGACAGAAGCGATAAATTGGTGGCGGTGGAGGAAATTGTGGCAAAAAGAAGAGGAAGAAGAATGGATCTTTTTTTTGTTTTTAAAAAAAGTTTATTAAATTCTATCACGCGCCTTTTTCAACGTGAATTATCATTAATGTAGCACGTACCCAAAAAATGTTTAAGTGGTTCAAATTCGAAGTGCTAGAGGTGTTTAATAGATACAAATTTTAATTAAGATATCTAAATAAAATATGCGAATAACTTTAAGTGGTCATCAATGACTTAAACCTTTTATCTTTATCTATTAATCCTATTTTATGTGATGCATTTAAACTAAACACATAGAGAACATAAAAAACATAAATCAGTTTCACTTGTACATATATTTTTTGCCTAAAGAATTGTTGCAACTGTTTTAGAGGAACCACCTCATATAATTCAGGAATTCCAAATGGTCTTAATGTTCGTAATCTTGATTTTTCTTCTTCAAATAATCTCGATTACTAGCCATGGTTCAGAATAAGATTTAAAATATCATAATTAAAATTAATTTAAAATTTTCGTTTTTAAATTTAAAGATGTAGTGTTGAATATATGGTTGAAATTTCTTCTTCATGCAGTAGATGGACAAAATTTTTCCTTATCTTCAAATCTGCTGCAACTTGATTTAATCCGCATTGAATTTGTCTTTAACCTCGATTAACCATTGGCTCTAATATATACCACTTACTGGAATTAAAATTGATAGGGTGTCATGCGGAAGCCACTAATTACAAATTTTGACAGTGATAAATTAAATGACAAAAAAATTATACTTGAACAATCATAATATATTAGTATTGTGTGGTTAAGCGACTTACATCTAAGAAACGAATAAAAATATATTAAAGCTATAGAGAAAATAATCTTTTCCTAAATCTTAGTTTAAGTGGAGATCGACATTTTAAGAGAGATTTTCCTGTCTGTTATAAGGCAAGTGAGACTTTAAATTTTAGTTTGATTGTTTTTTTCTTAAAAAGCATTCTACATATTTTGTTCGTATGCATTTAAACCATCTAGTTCATGTGTGGGGCGAGCATGAACTAGCTAATTTCGATGTATCTGGAGTTCACTATGAATGTTTTAATATGATTTTTCACACAATTTGATAGTGCAGCCCGATGTACTAAAGCTCCCGCTATGCACAGGATCCGGGAAAGGGCCCGACCTCAAGGGTCTATTGTATGCAGCCTTACCTTGCATTTCTGCCAGAGACTGTTTTCAAGACTTGAACCCGTGACCTCATGATCACGTGGCACAATTTGATACTTATAGTTGATTATATTTCTTAATATGATACTCTATTATATGCTGTATGTTTGGCTATTTAGCATACTTTTATCATTCAATTATCTTTCGGAAGTTATTATTTTGTACGTATAACTATATGCCTTATTCTATAATTGACAGGTAGAGCAAATTTTTCCCTCGTCATTAGTCCAAAAACTTTGGAAATACCAGTATTATTTTGTCAACAATATTTAAAAGTCACGATCTTATATCGTTTCATGTATATAGAGTATTCAATTATTGTTGCTAAGAACTTTTGTCTCGAGTTACAAGTAGTGGTTGATTAATTATGAATCTTAATTAAAAGCTCCCTCACATCAAAGACTATAATATGTTGTTTTAGCTTCTTGCTAATTTTCCACACGTAAAACTAAGAATCGACCACTTTTAAGCTTCATAGGCAAAACTATTCAACACTTGTATTAATCCACAACTAGACAAAAAATGAAGCTTCCAATATGCAATATTTTCAAAGTTCAACTATTCTACGTTCCAGCTAGCTAGCCTTTTCAGTCCAGCCACCACCTATAATTTTATCCTTTTCACAAGATTGGGACCTTGGGTAAAATTTTATATTTTTTCATCATACAAAAAAAGGGTTTACAACTTTTCATTATTCGATTTGGACCCATTTTCTTCTAAAACAAAATTGACCTAATGAAGTCTTTTCTTAAATATTGGAACCAAATTAATTGAGTGAGTTTTTCATTGCCACGTAGGCTCTATTTTTATTTCTTTTATGAAATATGCGATACTATACTTCCAATTGCACATATTAGAGTGACTATATTTTCTATCATCGTACTATCAAGTTAAAAAATAAACTAAATATGTAATCAAATTATATATGTACCTTCCTCCATAAAATCGTATGTATTGCCCAAAAATTTAGCTATTTCCAAAAATTAAATAAAGATTTTTTTAATGGTGTTTTATAAGTTATGATTTATAAATAATTTAAATTAAATGATGATGAATAATTAAGTGATTCAAAGATAAATTATTTTCACTATGAAATTGATATAAATTTTTTTACCGGGAATATAATTGGCATTAAGATAAAAAAAATTCAAAACATTTTGATTGATGAATTAAATTTGTAGTTGAACTCTAGCAAATTAAAAGGTAGTTTCGATTCTTAATACGATCTAATCTATAATGTAAACATTTTTCCCTCTTAAAATCTTGAAAGCGGCTCTTAGAATATCACCAAAATTTTCAAATTAGAGATTTTCCTTGAGCGTTATTGAGAAAAATTTAGAATGGAATAATATTGATTTATATAGAAGAGAAGGTAATTATATTTTGTTATTTTGAAGTTTTGATAATTTAACAAACCGTGAGATCTAGTAGGGGACTTGATCTCAGAGTTCTGTTATTTGAAAAGGACATTTGTAAAAAAGTACTTTGCAACTACTGTCGCCATTGCTACGAGTGTGCAAAATCGAACTGATCAATAAACTGAACACGAAAAAAATGTTATTAGGTTAATGCTATTGGGTTACTAGGTTAATGGGTTTTGAATGGTTTTATAAAATAAAATTATCGAGTTATTAATTTTTCAATATTGGGTTATTGAGTAAACCGATAATGTCACGAACCAAATCGAGCCATGAATGGAACCTACACTAACCCTTCGATGGGAGAACCATTACTACAACTCAACTAAGCAATACTAATACGAGACAGACGTCTAAAAATGTGAAAACAAGTTTTAAATAATAGTTTTTAACCTCTAGAACCTGAATGTCATTACACCAAAACTCTACTAATGGTCTAGAGTAAGGGGTTGAAACCCCAAAAATAATAATATAAAATATAATAGAGTATGAAAAGGTCTAAGTCCGAAGGAATTGGACTATGAACTGATAAGAATTGATGTTAGCCTAAAAGAACTGCCTCACCCTTGAATTCGATAGGTCAATGATCTCCTAGTTGAAGTCTGTCACTAGACGCCTGAAGATGCTCTACACTCAATAAAAAAAGGACAAGTGCAATATGAGTACACACAACAACAATGTACTGGTAAAATCACGTAACCAGTCCAGTAAGTGAAAAATACATAAGTAACCACATCATAGTAAAACAAGCATATATAGAAACACATTACAAGTTATCATTTCATAGGCAATATGCAGTCTCACAGTGTCAATTCAAATACAATAGTCAACAATGGTCCTCTCATGAGACTCATATCCAAAATGTTAGTGTGTGTCGGCATGACACCCGATCCAATATGTATCGACATTGTACCCAATTCAATATGTACCGACGTGGTACTTGATCCAATATGTGTCGGCATGACACTCGATCCAATATGTACCAACTTGATACCTAATCTAATATGTATCGGCGTGACACCCGATCCAATATGTACTAGCGTGGTACTCGATTCAATATGTATCGGCGTGGTACCCGATCTAGTATCCATAATCACAATCACAATCATAATGAATAGTTCAAACCCTTGCACAATCAAGTAACAGGTTCATTGCATGCAATTAGTCACAATAGTCATTTCTTTAGGTTCATTTCATCTATCTTTATTCACATACATGCATGCAATACTATCACTGCAGTTAATAGGCACATATAACAAAGACGGAAAAATAAACCATCACCTACCTTGAAACTAAGCATGAATGCTTTTATAGAGTTTGAGTTTTTCCTTTCCGGAGTCTCTTTATTTGTTTTTGGTCTAAAACAATTAAAGAACACAAGAAATCAATGAAAAGTGACCTAAATTATCCGAATTATACCAAAATACTAACCTTTGGCCAAGTTCATGATCCTATCACCCAACTAGGGCTTTTTCCACCATTAATTTCAGGGTAAAACCTTCCCCCAAGTTAATTCCTATAGATTATACAACTAAGAATCAAATTATACGTTAGAGAAATGGATTACTTACCTTTACCAAAAAGATTGGTCGAAAAAATGGAAAGAAACTGCCCTAGTTCGCCCCTTAGCTCTCAAAAATAAAAATGTAGAAATAATTTCATTTTTGAAACTTTTTACCTGTTTAATTCGCGACTGGCCCGCCATAGTGGGATCAAGCTTCCATAGTGGGATTAATCTCACCGTGGAAGGTTACATAGAAACAACCCTCAATCATCAACATTCCAAAACAACTATTTCACGCCAAGATCAATTACGGGAGTTCAACTCACCCGAATTCAATTTCGTAAAGCCGTACAAGCTCTTTAACGTCTTTGCTATTAACTCAAACTATCCAACTCATAATTTTCTCACCCATAAATTATCGAATTACCCCAAATTTTTCCTGACTCAGATTTCATCTAAATCTGGCCTAGGCTCGAAATTTTCAAGTACTACTCAATAATTTTCTGACCCAAGTTCCTTCTCCATTGGCTTATCCATAACGACGGGAATATGTCATTACATATAACCCATTTAGGCAATAGTAATTTACTACTTTATCCTTATATAAATGTTAAATATTAATATCAATATCTTATTGGTTAGTGTCTTTTTCCTTTAGCCTTCAATTCACATTATTATCCTAGCGCTTTTATTTGTGTTGCACTTGTATAGTTTTTTTCATGTTAAAGGAAAGCCCGGTGCACTAAAATTCTCGCTATGCGTAGGGTCCGGGGAAGAGCCCGACCACAAGAGTCTATTGTACGCAGCCTTACCTTGCATTTCTGCCAGAGACTGTTTCCAAGGCTTGAACCCGTGACCTCCTGATCACATGACAGCATCTTGTATAGTTTTTTCATGTTAGTTACTACTATTTCTATTTTATGAGCATTTTATAAAGTTACATTATTGTCTTGTCGTGCCAAATTATTAGAGAAGTCATCGAACTATTTTGAAAATATTTTCTTATTGGTTAAACCAAAAACCGAACCGTTATGGGACAAAAATCGATAAACCGATAAAAATTTCTTATTGGTTTGTTTGTTGGTTTAACATATTTAAAAATTAAAAATTAATAAATTAAACTGAAAATACAATAAAATCGAGCAGAACCAACCAATGCACACCCCCAACCACTACAGTGGTTGGTGTGCATTTGTTTGCAGAGCAGCAGACTCTCAGCCAATGGCATTGATCCAAGGGTTTGTGTCTATCCAATATAAGTCTCTTCTCCAATGACACAACCTAGTTTTTGCATTTTTGAAATTCACAAAAGCAAAAGTCATTCTCTCAAGAAATATTCTCTTGAAAAACAGGATGTGACCTGATAAAGTTATCCTCGTTCTTAGCTGTTTTTAGGTTTATATTTTTGTGCTCATCATCTATTGATCTATTCCTGAGTTATAAAGGAACTAGATCATTCTTGAGTTTTCTGAATTGTAGCTAGACTTAGCTATGTTGAGTTCTTGAATTCTAGATCGATTAGTGTTGGTTGGTTTAATGGGAAATAGAGTTATTGCTTAGTTTTTTTGTGTAATAGAATGGTTACAATAAGGGGAAAGAAATTAAGAGTTTAATTCCTAGGTTGCAAGAGTTTGTAATCTAAATCGTTGCTCTTTGATGATAATGGAGATGGGTTGAAATGCTGTCAGAAAGGTCGTGGTTGTTTCCCTTGAGCAAGGAGATTTCCGCGTAAACTCTTTGTTCTCTTTATTTTAAGTCTATTACGTTTTAAACTGTTCTTATTTAGTTAAGGAACCTAGTCAGTTAACAGTCATGGACGCATATAAGCTATCATATTCTAATTAAGTCA
The DNA here is from genome assembly GCF_947179165.1 of Solanum dulcamara. Taxonomy (NCBI): domain Eukaryota; kingdom Viridiplantae; phylum Streptophyta; class Magnoliopsida; order Solanales; family Solanaceae; genus Solanum; species Solanum dulcamara. The sequence continues at coordinate 38,339,984 of NC_077247.1, forward strand.
TTCGAAGGGGTCCAGAAGCAAGAGTTTGAGGCCTTAGGATTGTGAATGAGCCGATTAGATAACTTTAACCAAATATATTCGTTCTTCAAATTTTAATAGCAGAACAATTATTTTTTTTAAATATAGTTGCTCTGTTACTACATACTAGTGTGAAGAATTTAGTCGTTCAATTCAATTGTTAATCAAAACATTGGGTAGATTTTATCAGCGAGCTAGACCCCTAAAATACTTGGTACTTTAAGGTGGAGAAACTCATCCTTCCTGCTCGTTCCTAGTTTTTTTTTTGCTTAGAAAATTCAAATGAATATCTCACTGTGTCTGATTTAAAAGAAATTAGATAAACGTCAAAGTAGGTTTATTATTGTGAGAATATATATTGTAAAAGTTCACTTTGATGTCAAGCAAAATAATTTGAGTAAACAATGCAAGCTTAATTACAATATTTGTATAAGAAGCCTTGTAACGAATTTTATCGATATCTTTTATCTTGATGAGTGAGATATGTCTATCCGGATATGGTAATGCCTTGTTAAACTGATAAATGTTATCCACTGTTCATTTAAGGAAACAAAATCTACTTTACACATTTTTATGATAACTAAATTTGTTCAATAATTTAAATTTCTAGTGCTTATGATTCTAAGAATAAAGAATTGATACTTGGTAATAAAAAAAAGTTAATATTTAAAAGGTCAATGAATTATAAGAAATTATCTAATAAAGGCTTGTTTTGTAGCAATAAAATTACTAAACTTGAATTTTTTATTTTCAAAAATCATTCAACTATGTTTTGTCATTAAAGAGTAAAGTGTCAAAAACACACCTAAACTATTCTATTTTGACTTCCATTCTTCATACCTAAACTATTGAGAGTGTGAGTTTCACGCCTAAACTATCACTCATTAATTTGAGAAACACACATTATTGATGTGTGTAATACGTCTCTTTTTTATTTAAAAAACCTCGCCACATGACATTCTACATGGATAAAATATTCTACCTTGAGAAAAAATAAATAAACTATTAGTATTAGTTAAAATTTAAAGACTAAAGTATCACTATCCCCCAAAAAAGATTTCTTTTTTTAAATAAAATTTAAAATATTTTTCTTATCTCACTCCACCACCTCATCCCCCGCACCCCCGATAATCCCCCCCTCCCTCCCCCCCTCCCCCCTTCCCCCTTCCCCCAACATTTATTTTCAAAAAAAAAATCTTACCAAAACAGTGTTTGAAGTCTTAGTCCTGAAAAAAGGACTAGAACAAAGGAGAGTCCAAGACAGCTTAAAATAAACAACTCACCCTTGAACTCGAACAAATCTCACTCTTCTAAGCGAGGTCTCTACGCAGCTGACTGAATATGCTCTGTACTCAACAAAAGGCTAAGCAAGTATAGTATCAGTATACAAAAATAACAGTGTACTGGTAGGATCACGCGGTTAGCCAATAAGCGGATCATAGACAAATAAACTTAACATGACAAGCACATATATACAGAATAAGTTAACCAATCTTATCTCCAACAACATTCAGCAAGATCACAGTTCAATAACTTCAACATAATGTAACTTCACAAAAGGGTCCTCTCATGGGACCCTCACACATTCAATTTTGTGTCGGAACGTGACACCCGATTCAAGGTTTGTGTCCGAATATGACACCAATTCAAATATGTGTCGGAACGTGACACCCGATCCAAATATGTGTTGAAACATGACACCCGATCCCAATAATGCAAACAACCACAGTTAAATTCAATATCCAATATTTTACCACCAAGAACAAGTTCATCACGCAACAGGCCAGCAAGTGATCTTTTCGTATATAGTCTAGAATATTTCCCTACTTATATACACATATGTATATCATTAAGCAATTTAACGTGTATATGAAAAACATATGGGGACAAAACCATCACCTACCTGGGATTCAAGCTTAAACAACTCTAAAGTGCAAGAGCTTTCCCTTTCCGGATTCTTTCCGCTAGTTGTTGGTCTAAAAACAAGTCACATATACACAAGGATCAATAAAATGGCCTAATTCACGAGAATTATAACTCAATTCTTACCCAAGGACAAAACCCATGATCTTAACCCCATTCTAGGGCTATTTTCCACCATTAGTTTTTCAATTCAAACCCTCCCCCAATAATTATCAATCATAGTTTCTAGGTTCTAGGAATCAAAGAATGAGTTTAGAAAGTAAAATCCTTACCTTAAGCGTGAAAATTCGTGAAAAATTGATGAAAATCGCCCTAGGTTGTCCCCTGTCGTTCTAGAAACTGATTTTGCAGAAAAAGACCGTTTCTAGAGTTTTTACCGACTTAAGTTGTGATTTTCTCGATCTATCGGGACCCATCCCGCTCTGGCGACCCTGCTATGGAGGGATAAATCCCGATCTGGAAGGTTGCACGAAAACAGTGAGCTCAGAGTTTGAGCTCCAAGCTCCCATTTCACAACACACCCCCTTCTGAAGGCGTAGTAAATATTCCCTTCATGCCTAGTCCAATTTTGGGGGTTTTACTCGCCCGAATGCAATTCTGCGAAGCCGTAAATGCTCTGTATTGTCTTGGTTATTAGCTTACCCAATCAAATTAGAAATTCGATCCCCCACCATTCACCAGGCCACCCTAGAACTCATCTGACTCAGAATTAGTCTGAGTCTGGCCTAGGCTAAAATTTTTGAAGTTACTACCCGAAGTTTTCTGGTGCAAAATCCTTCTCTATTGGCCTATCCATAATGACGGTGACAGGTCGTTACGGGGGGGGGGGGGGGGGGGGTATGTTTGGGGGGTATGATGGAAGGAGGTGGTGTAAGAAAAATGTTTTAAATTTTATTTTTGGGATAGTGACACTTTAATCTTTAACTTTTAACTAATACTAATAATTTATTTAATTTTTATCATGGTGGAATATTTTGTCCATGTGTAGTGTCATGTGATAATTTTTTGTAATAAAAGAGGGTGTGTTTTCAAACTAATGAGTGATGGTTTAGGTATGAAACTCACATTTTCAATAGTTTAGGTATAAAACTCAAAAAAAAGAAAGATAGTGTATGTATGTTTTTGACACTTCACTCACTATTAAAATAAATTTAACATGACAAAATAGATTATCTTTTAATACCATATAATCATGGATTCGATGAATAAAAACAAAATTGTAGAATCTCCTTCTTATTAGCATGATTCTCTTTTTTGCAAAATAATTAGAAGCGGTTTTCTCGGAACTATTACAGAAGGTCAAAGTTCCTTTCTTATCAATACCATTTGTGAAACACTTCTAGCCAACATTGAAAATGAAATTAAAGAAAAATAAATGATATATTCAAGGGCATTGGAGATAACTGCCTCTAGTGTGCACCATGCTTGTACAGTAGTTTCAATATCAGATAAGCAAAACAAAACCAACATAAGACCATAATTACATGACATAAAAATAAATTGATTCTATAATATTATTTATTTGTGGGGATCATGATTAAATGACGTAAAAAAATTATTTTGCCACGTCAATTTATTTTAATGATAAATGTGTAGTTGAATGATTTTTGAAGATAAAACCCTTAACTGAAGTGATTTTATTGATGCAAAACAAACTTCAATGACTAGATTGAATTTTTTTTATATATAGTTCAGTGGCCTTTTAAGATATAAACTATGAGAAAAATATCCATTTGAATGTCTCTTGCTTTCCAGAAACTTAGAGAGCTTCTGCATCTACATCTAACACAAAAGTTGATGTTACTGTTAAGCTTCTATCAAGCTTCAATAATGGTGATCTTAGTGATCAAGCCATAAGAGAGAAGATGGAAAAGCTAAGAAATAGATTCATAATAGTTTGTTATGTTCAATTGCAATAGAGCTACACTTTATATAGTGTGCATTTAACCAGAGCTAAACTATCTAGGCTAGTTATCTTAACTTAACTAGAGTTAACAAATAACTAACTTTGTAAAAACTTGTAACAACCACTAACAAACTTATACTAACAAACTCGTACACTAGCTACATACACAACACCCCTCCTCAAGCTAATGATTGAAAGATATCTTTCAGACCTAGCTTGGACATAAGATGTAAGTGCGGAGTCTTTCATAATGCTTTTGTAAGAAGATCTGCCAGCTGATCCTTTGTAGAGACATGATGAGTCTTGATCATTCCTTGGACTAATTTCTCTCTAACAAAATAGCAGTCAATATCAAAATATTTGGTTCTTTCATGGAATATAAGATTAGATGCAATTTGAATTGCAGCCTTACTATCAAAAAAACAGATTCACTGGTTGTCTAATATTCACTCCTAGTTCTTTGTACAAGCCAATAAGCTAGGTGATCTCTGCAGTTGCTGATGCCATACTTATGAATTTAGCTTCAGCAGAGCTTCTAGCCACAATCTCTTGTTTCTTAGACTTCCAAGAGATGATATCTTCTCCAAATTTCACCATATATCCAGTAACAGACCTTCTAGTTTGTACACAAATACCCCAATCAAAGTCACAGTATGTAGTTAGTAATTCTGAACTTTGTGAGGGCATGAATAAGCCTAAACTAGGAGTTGTTTTGATGTATCTGGCTACTCTGAGAGCTGCTTCCATATGAGACTCTTTTGGAGTATGCATGTATTGACATAAAGCTTGCACTACAAAAGAGATGTCTACTCTAGTCATAGAAGATATAGTAGTCTGCCTACCAACCTTTGATATCTTCCAGGATCTTTTAAAGGCTTGTATGTTATTATAGTATCTGTCCCTTGTACATGTGAGTCATATTTAATAGATGTTAGCCTTACATTAGGATCTAATGGTGTATGTACAGGTTTTGCACCACTTAATCCTATTTCAGATATTAGTTCCAATTCATACTTGCGTTGGCTCATAACATACCGCTCTTTTGATCTAGCAAACTCTATTCCAAGGAAGAAATTCAGCTCACCCAAGTCCGTCATTTTAAACTTAAGTTGCAAATCACTTCTAGTATGATCAATTAGAGTGTTACAACTTTCTGTAACTAAAAGATCATCCACATAAACAACAACCATTACTAGATCCTTATCAACTTTCTTGGTAAAGAGAAAATAGTCATAGTGACTTTGAACAAAGCCTAGCTGTATCAATGATTTAGTCAACTTAAGATTCCACTGTCTTGGTGCTTGCTTGAGTCCATAAAGAGACTTATGATGCTTGTGACTTTACCAGATTCCCCTTGTCTGCAAAAACCAGGAGGTATAACCATGTACACATTCTCTGGAAGATCACCTTGTAAAAAGGCATCATGCACATCCATATGAAAGATAGGCCAATGTTTAGCAACAACAACAGCTATAACTGATTTGACAGTAACCATCTTAGCCACTGGCGAAAAGGTTTCTAAATAATCCAAGCCTTTTTTTTACTAAAATCTTTGGCAACTAGTCTAGTCTTATATCTTTCAATGGCCCCTGAAGCTAGATACTTAATTTTAAACACCCATTTGCAGCCAATGGGATGTTTACCAAGTGGAAGATCAACAATGCTCCAAGTGTGGTTCTCCTCTAAAGCACTGATTTCAGCTTTCATTGCTTCAACCATTCAGGATGAGAGAAAGCTACAACAAAAGATGTAAGCCTAGTAATACTAGAATAAGTAGCTAAATCCTCGCCATATGATATGGAAAGATTGACATAGCTGACATGATTGGTAATTGGATAGAGACAACTGCTCTTATACTGAATAGTGTGAAAATCATGCATCCATATATGAGGTTTGGTAGATCTAGTGGATCTCTTTAAAACAGTGGGATTATTAACAGTAGGAAGTGTAGTGGAAGATGAAGACTCAGAAATAAGAGTAGGGATACTCTCAGTAGGTGAAAGGACTGAAGAATCAGGAATTGTAATGGGATCATGATCATGATCAAAAACATCAGTAAAAGGAACCACTGGGGAAGTAGGAGCATCCTCTATAAGTTGAAGAACAGGAAATAATCGAGGACAAGATGGACTCATGTGTTTGAAGGGAAAAACATCATCTTTAAAGACACCTCTACTCACAAAAAAACTCTTTTATGTGCAAAGTATAAAGTTTGTAACTCTTTTGAAAGGTGGTATAACAAATCAAGATTGCAAGAATAGCTCTGGAAGCAAACTTATCAACCTTTTTGACCTCAGTAGCAAATACAAGACAACCAAATACTCTTAGATGATCCAGAGGTAGAGGAGCATGATATAGTAGCTCATGAGGAGTCTTGCCTTTAAGGACACTAGATGGTATCCTGTTAATCAAATAAACACTAGTGGATACACATTCACCCCAGAACTTCAGTGGCAAACTAGAATAAAATCTTAGTGACCTGGCTGTGTCTAGAATGTGCCTATGTTTCCTTTCCACAGCTCCATTTTGCTGAGGACTATAAGTACAAGAAATTTGGTGTAGTATACCTAGTAACTGAAGTAAAGAAACTATTTGTAAGTTGAAGAACTCACTCTCATTATCAGTTCTTAAGACCTTTATAGTGGAAGAAAATACATTGCTGACCATAGTAAAGAAATGTTTAAGAGCTAATATGAACTTCAGCTTTGGAATTCAACAAAATCAGTTACGTATACCTTGAGTAATCATCGACCAAAGTAAGAAAATATCTTTTACCATCATAAGTAGGCACTCTATAGGGACCCCAAACATTAACATTGTAATATAAAAACAAGCAATAATAGTTGTATTGTTTAAGAAAAACACTTGTCTTGACTGTTTAGCTAATGGACATACAGTGCAAAGAATATCAGAATGAATTGGCATATGTTTTAAACAACTGAGTTTTCTGATAGTAGACACAAGTACATAACCTAATCTTTGATGCCATAGAGGTAAATTTACAGAATTTATTGAAGCACATGACTTATTAGATGTTACCGCATTAGCTTGATTCTTTGGAGAGTTCAGTTGAGCTCCTTTAGACTTCAACTGACAATCAACATGAACCACATACAAATCATTCTCCAATCTCTCAATCCCCCTCAATTTCCCACTGAAGAAGTCTTGAAAGAGGCAGAAATCAGGATAGAAGAAAGCACAGCAGTTCAACTCTCTTGTTAGTTTGTTAGTTTGAATACATACAACAAATTATACTTAAAGTCAGATATATGCAGTACATTTGTTGTCTCAATCCCTCCAAGGATCTGAGATGAACCAATGTGACTGACATGAGCAAAAAAACCAATAGGTAAGTGAACTTTCTCATTCAAGGGAATGAAGTTAGTTAACATATTCAATTTTCTGACCATATGCTTGAAAGCTCCAGAGCCAATAATCCATTTATCATCATCAGTGATGAGATTAGGAAAGTTCAACATACCTGTAGTTCTCATAGAGTTATCACAATTAGTTTTCTCAGTCTCTTAATCTAGCATATGGAGAATCTAATTGTACTGCCGTGGTGAAAAATGAGGATGTTGTAGCTGTGGATAATGACCTTGATAAGGCTTTATGTTAGTCATGAGAGCATGAGAAATATCAGAATTGATATTACCAATATCTTGCTTAGGGGTCTTGGACTGAGATCTGTCAAGATAATTGTTGCTAGTAGCTACTTGTGTATTGTAACTTGGATTAGTCTGGTAATGCATGCTCTGCCCATTACTCATGTTGGCTGATGCAATATTAGCTGCAGTAATAGGACCAGGACTAGTCCTTTTCTTGCCTTTCCAATCAGCAGAATAACCATGCAACCTGTAGCAAAGAGCTCTAGTATGGCCTTTCCAGTTATAGTAGTAACAGTACAGATTGCTATTGTAATTCTTCTGATGAGACCTGTGACTAGTGCCTGAATATGAGCTAGATCCTGATTGTGAACTAGAACCTGAATGAGTCATATTCATATTTCCTTTACCACCACTGAAGAATGCCATGGCCTCATTCAGATATCTAGTATTGGTAGAATCAGAATTTTCACTTCCTACTACATTAGCTTTACCAAGTATCCTTTGGCTTTTCTTAGCCATAACTAGAGAGTAGGCTTTGTTCACTCTTGGTGGTGGATCCAACTTTATAATTTGGCTTCTACACTGATTGTAGGACTTATTCGACCCAGGAGAAACTGCATTAACCTTTGATATTCAAAGTGAGCTGCATAAGTCTTTGATACTTCACATGCACAACCAAGACAAGGCATAAGTGAGTCGAATTTCATCAATAAATCCTTAAGGCTGGAGAAATATGTAGAAACTGACAAAATTCCTTAATTAAGAGTTGTAGTCTCCTTATGTAGATAGAAGATCCTAGAGCCATCTACCTTGTCAAATCTCTCCCTCAAATCAGTCCACACTTGTTGAGCACTACTAGCATAGACTATCCAACTCAGTAATTCCCTACTAACAGAGATCATAATCCATGAAAGAACAATCGCATTGCATTTTTCCCAAAGATCATGCAGTGATGCATCAAACTTATCCTTGGAGCATTTACTAGGGGTGTGTATTGGTTGGTTCGGTTCGATTTTAAATATTATCGATTTGGTTTATCAATTTTTGGTTTTTAAATACTCTAAATCGATAACCAAACCAATAAGATATTTGTTATCGATTTTTGATTTATCGATTTTTGATCTTTAACAGTTTGATTTTGGGTTTAACCAAAAAGAAAATACTTTTAAAATAAATATATGATTCTTAGAGCCGTTGTCATAGCAACTTGCAAACTTTTGCCGCTGAACACTGAACCTAAACCGACAAAGACTAAAAGATAAATACTAAATAGTATGATATAGTGATTAGCTGATTATATATTTATATTATTACTTTTTGTTTGATATTTGCGTATGAGTAAAAAACTAAAATTAAATTAATAAATTATTATAGTCTTAATGAGTTATCGGTTTACTCAATAACCCAATATTAAAAAACCAATACCGAACCGATATTCCAATAATTTTTTTATAAAACCATTAAATAATCATTAACCTAATAACCCAATAAAAATAAATGGATAACACTAAATGAATCCTAATTTTTCTTTACCTAGTAGACCTATTTTCATTGATCTACTCCATAATGAGTAATTTTTAGATCCGTGAGTTGAATTGAAACCAAAGAACTACCTGAAGTATCACAAGCTTGAAGATGCAGAGGATGATGAGCATCAACTGTTGTGACTCCTCCTGGAACTGAAAGTGCAGCATTGTCATTAGGCGCCATTGATAAATCTTCCTTGAATCACAATCACGATCTTCACTTCTTCTTCGAACAATGCAACTACTCCTTCGAGAGCCTATGGTTGCACTGAAAACAAAGAGATCTTACAAACTCTAGACCTAGATCTCTGATACCATGTTAAGCTTCTATCCAGCTTCAATAATGGTGATCTTAGTGATCAAGTCATAAGAGAGAAGATGGAAAAGCTAAGAGATAGATTCATAATAGTTTGTTATGTTCAATTATAGTAGAGCTACACTTTATATAGTGTGCATTTAACAAAAGCTAAACTATCTAGGCTAGTTATCTTGACTTAACTATAATTAACAAATAACTAACTTTGTGACAAACTTGTAACAATCACTAACAAACTCGTACACTAACTGCATACACAACAGTTATAACCCTTTTTTTTCATGCTACTTGTTGGATTGATGGACGTCTGCTTTATATTAGATAATGGTGTTTGGAGGTCAAACTCAACAAGCAAATCAAGAGTGTTAAAATGTGTAAAAATTAACATGTATCTTAAAATTTTCAAACATTTATATAGAAGCGTGTGCATGGTCGTATAATTTTTAAATAAATATATATATATATATATATATATATATATATATATATATATATATATATATATATATATATATATTGTCAGTTTGGATAGACTTTTCAATTATTTTCCGCTTGAAAGTAAAACCAACCCAAATTTTATTAATTTTCAATATTAAAAACTAAAATCAAACCAAACCAAAAAAGCACTAACAAAGCATTATATAGTCAAAACTCAGCGCCCAAATCTAAAAAATAATTTTTTGGCACACCTATGACCTAGCCATTATTAAGGGTTAATCATTTATTTTCCAATTAAAGATTTGAATTAGTTGGAATTTCCTTCATAGTTGGTGGCTAGATGGATGGTTTTTTTCTTGAACTTTAAATGCAGAAAGGACGTGGTTGGTAGTGTGTACCTAGTATGACACAACAAGATTAGATTCCATATATAATTTTTCCAGCAACGTTAAATACTTATTGTAAGTCTAGTGAATATATATGAAACAGAGGGAGTAAGAAAGATGGTCAATGGCATAACAACAAATTAATTAAGAAATTAGTTGCGATCTCAACATCACACGCGGTTTAGCTTTCCTGTATTGGAAATTAAGGAACGCCTTTTACAAATTTGATTCATAGCAACGTCACACGCGGTAATCGACTATTGAGCTCCGCTCGAGAAGAGAAGTGGAAGGAGAGCAGCTTAGGGATCAAAGGTGAAAAAAGATTGAATGGGATTTAAGAAACTAGCGGACTTCAACCAAAATCGAATATCGTTGATTTTAATGTGCCATTTTATTTGCTTTGAAAGCATGATAAAAAAACTACTATACTATTTCATATTGCTCTTGACATTTCTGCATTAATTAGTTACGATACAATATACATTAGTATTTTTTATGAAAGATTATCTAAACGTGTTCAAATCATTTGGATACTTGTTAGGGTTTGGTAGAATTGTCCATCTAGCTGGCCAAAGATCTTTTGCTACAACCTACTTTAATTTGGTTACACCATTGTCATTACTAACAAAAAATTATTTTATCAATTTGCCTTGGATTTTAACAACACTGTTTATTAACTTATAGAAATTGCAAAATTATTGTCTAATTATTTGAATTATTTTTTTAAAAAAATAATACTGGTTGGCTGTTCTTTTTTTTTTTGCAAGAGCGCCAAGTTAATTACTCCCCTCTTTCATGTTTATTTTTCTATTATAGTAAAATAAATTTTATTTTTATTCATCCACTTAAGTATATTAAGAGAAAATCAAAATGACTTTTTTTCGGTTTTACTTTCAATATTAATTGCTCATTTTTTAAAATTATTTTTCAATTTCGTTGAGATTATACATGCACCAATTAATACGTGCAGTAAAATACAATACATACGAAATTTATTATTTCATAAGAAAAAATATAAAATTTTGACAAATAAAAATGAGCGGAAGGACAAACCACATAAATAGTCAATGAACATGACCTTTCCTTATGTCTATAGCTATACAAATTGTTCTTTTGCTTTACTAAACTTTATATAAGACAAATTTTATTGCATTAGCTAGAAAACACGTCAACTAATTAGGTCATTTTCATCAGACAAGTTGTTTTTGTATCAGATCTAATCACTCACTTAATGACATAATGCCGACAGAAATCATAAAACTAGCTACCAAAACCACATCATAATTAGCAAAATGAAACAATTAAAGAAAGCGTTCCTTGAGCATCCACCCTCTTATTTTAATATTTTCATTTTGTCAACGCTATTGCGTTATTTTCTTCTACTTGATTCGATCGATGTTTGATATTTACAATTGAATTTTTAATAATTCGGATGTGCCACATTAAGTGTATTTAAGGAAAAAATGCTTTCTTACATGCAATTTTTTCTTATTCAAATTCGTATTCGATACCTCTAATCACAACTCAATGAATTATATCCCAAAATCACAACCTTTATCGGTAACTCTACTATGTTAAAAAGGGGCATGTCGACTCATGGTAACTCTTTTGTTTTTCTGGAGAAGGATGCATGAGTAATAATTATTTTCCTTTTGTTTTTTTCTCTGAATGTAACATTGATAAATAACTCTATGAATTGCTAGGGTAAATTCATATATAGTCTCTAGATTTTTATTTTTTTGAACAATATATAGAACTTATAAAATAACAAGATATAAAGAATACGTGAAAACTCATTTTCTTTTTGTCTTTCCTTTTAATGTACATTTATAATTAACTCTATGAATTGCAGCGGAAACTCGTTAGTCATAATCTCAAGAAAAAATTCAAAATAGATCGAACTTATAGATTACTACAATATTTAGTGAATATCGAAGAGAAAATGAAACCAAACACGTACATTCCAATGAAAAGAAATACCAAGGATCAAAGTTGTATGAAATTGTTAAGATTCTACATTATTATTACAAAACAGAAGCTTGAGAACGTCATCCTCTACTTAATCCTATGTTTTGATAATTTTAAACATGTACATTATTATTGCAAAATAGAAGCTTGAGAACGCCATCATCTACTTAATCCTAATGTTTTGATAATTTTAACAAAATATGAAATTTTCATGTTTATAAAAATATACACAATTTTAAAAATTTAAATTGTATATCCAAACAAAATTTCAACTTCAAATCCACTTCATTTGAAATCATGTCTTAACAATCCCTAAGTATGCACATAATAGTTTTGATCCTTTAACTTTGCAAAAAGTATTTACTGAATTCTCCTAGTTAGATCTGACGAGTGCTATAAAAAGAGTAAATTAATAAGAGCTCATATCTAGAGGTACATTTTTTATAGTATTTGCTATTTTTGATTTATTTTTAGATTTTGGTGTAACTTTTTACTGTGCAATCCCTACTAGTTATGTTGGAGCTTTTTAGAAAAGTAATTATTTCGTTATTGTTATAAAAATAAACTGTATTTAGCAAAGAAAAGCGGAGAGAATAAAAGAAGAGAAGGAAGAGCAGATGAAAGCCGTGTATGTATTGTGTTCACTGTCTCTGCATTTTACAAGTAAATTGGGCATATTTATAATGGTGAAAGAAAGCAAGTGGTGGACAAGTGGGCCCCACATAGAAGATAAAATAATTGAAGTGGACAATCCACTTGCCCATTTGTTATTTAACACTTCCCCTTGGATGTCCACGTAAAAAAAATGCACATATCTGGTAATACGCAATGAATGCTGCCTCATTAAAAACCTTACCAGGAAAACCCAGTGGGAAAAAACCTTGGTTAAGGAAAAAAGAGTGCAGCGCGTATTTTACTCCCCCTGATTAAAGCTTCATTTGATATTTTGGAGACGGCGCATTCCAACTTTATATCTTAATTTCTCAAAAGTTGATGTTGGTAATGCCTTTGTGAATAAATCTGCAAGATTATCACTTGAACGAACTTGTTGTACATCAATTTCACCATTCTTCTGAAGATCATGTGTGAAGAATAATTTTGGTGAAATGTGTTTCGTTCTGTCTCCTTTTATGAAGCCACCTTTCAATTGAGCTATGCACGCGGCATTGTCTTCGAATATAATTGTGGGTATTTTAACATTATTTTCTAGACCACATCTTTCTTTGATGAACTGTATCATCGATCTCAACCACACACATTCTCTACTTGCTTCATGAATTGCTATTATTTCAGCATGATTTGAAGAAGTAGCAACAATGGACTGTTTTGTAGATCGCCATGATATAGCAGTCCCTCCGTGTGTAAACAGATAACCTGTCTGAGATCGAGCTTTATGTGGGTCTGATAAATAACCTGCATCTGCATAACCAATAAGGTCTGCGTAACCTTTGTTAGTATAAAACAAACCCATATCAATAGTACCCTTCAGGTATCGCAAAATATGTTTGATATCGTTCCAATGCCTTCGCGTTGGGGATGAACTATACCTTGCTAGCAAATTAACAGAAAATGTTATGTCAGGTCTAGTTGCATTAGCAAGATACATAAGTGCACCAATAGCACTGAGATATGGTACTTCAGGACCAAGAATTTTTTCATCCTTTTCTGGAGGTCGAAATTGATCTTTTTCCACTTCAAGTGATCGAACAATCATTGGAGTACTTAATGGATGTGCTTTGTCCATGTAAAATCTTTTTAAGATTTTCTCAGTGTAGGCAGATTGATGGACAAAAACTTCGTCTGCTAAATATTCAATTTGCAGACCTAGACAAAATTTTGTCTTTCCAAGGTCTTTCATTTCAAATTCTTTCTTTAGATATTCAATTGCCTTTTGGACCTCTACAGGGGTTCCAATGAGATTTATGTCATCAACATAAACGGCGAGTATAACAAACTCTGATTCCGTTTTCTTAATAAAAACACATGGACAAATAACATCATTAATATAACCTTCATTTATTAAGTACTCACTTAGGCGATTATACCACATACGCCCTGATTGTTTCAGACCATATAATGATCTTTGGAGTTTTATTAAGTATACTTCCCGAGACTTTTTACATGCTTCAGGCAATTTTAATCCTTCTGGGATTTTCATGTAAATTTCATTATCAAGTGAACCATAAAGGTAAGCTGTAACCACATCCATTAGGTGTATTTCAAATTTTTTATGTACAGCTAAACTAATGAGATATCGAAATGTTATTCCATCCATAACCGGTGAATATGTTTCTTCATAGTTGACTCCGGGTCTTTGAGAGAATCCTTGTGCAACAAGGCGTGCCTTATATCTTACAATTTCATTTCTCTCATTTCTTTTTCTAACAAAAACCCATTTATAACCAACTGGTTTTACACCTTCAGGGGTTTGGACTACAGGTCCAAAAACCTCACGTTTAGCAAGTGAGTCTAATTCTGATTGAATTGCCTTTTGCCATTCTGGCCAATCACATCTACGTCGACATTCTTCGACGGATTTAGGCTCAAGACTTTCACTATCTTGCATGAGATTAAGTGCAACATTATATGCAAAAATATTATCAACCGTGATTTTAGATCGATCTAAATTTATCTCATCACCGAAAGAATTTATTAAAAGTTCTTCATTTACTTGAGTTTCGGGTTCACTGATTTCTTCAAGAATATCAGGATTACTCAAATCTTGACCTTCTTTAGGAGGTTCTATTGTAGTATCATCTTTATTATTTCTCACGCTTCTTTTTCTAGGATTTTTATCCTTTGAACCCAACGGTCTACCACGCTTCTGTCGTGTTTGGGATTCAGAAGCTATGATACTTGTAGATGGTCCTTTTGGGACATCAATCCGGATAGGTACATTCACTGCAGAGATATGTGACTTAGTTATCCGTTTCAAATCAGTAAATGCATCTGGCATTTGATTTGCTATTTTCTGCAAGTGGATGATCTTCTGGACCTCCTGTTCACATGTGCGGGTACGTGGATCAAAATGTGATAGTGATGAAACTTTCCACGCAATTTCTTTTTCTTTTTCGGGTTCCTTTTTCTCTCCCCCTAATGGCGGGAAAATTGTTTCATCAAATCGACAATCTGCAAATCGAGCAGTGAATAAATCTCCAGTCAACGGTTCAAGGTATCGAATTATGGAGGGTGAGTCAAACCCAACATATATGCTCAACCTTCGTTGAGGGCCCATTTTTGTACGTTGTGGTGGTGCTACAGGCACGTACACCGCACAACCAAAAATTCTTAAATGGGCTATATTTGGTTCATGACCAAATACTAATTGTGACGGAGAGTATTTATTATAATGTGTCGGTCTGAGACGTACAAGTGCTGCTGCATGTAAAATAGCATGACCCCAAACAGTAATTGGCAATTTTGTTTTCATTAGTAGAGGTCTTGCTATCAATTGTAGGCGCTTTATAAATGACTCTGCAAGGCCATTTTGAGTATGAACATGAGCAACAGGATGTTCAATTTTTATCCCAATTGATAAGCAATAATCATTAAATGCTTGGGATGTAAATTCTCCAGCATTATCAAGGCGAATGGTCTTAATTGGATAATCTGGGAATTGCGCTCTCAATCTTATTATTTGTGCTAACAACTTCGCAAATGCCAGGTTGCGAGATGATAACAGGCACACATGAGACCATCTAGATGATGCATCTATTAGGACCATAAAATATCTAAACAATCCACTTGGTGGATGAATAGGTCCACATATATCTCCATGTATACGCTCTAAAAATCCAGGAGATTCGATGCCAACCTTCAGGGTAGATGGCCTGACAATTAATTTGCCTTGATAACAAGCAGCACATGAAAATTCATCATTTGTAAGAATCTTCTGGTTCTTTAAAGGATGTCCAGTTGAATTTTCAAGAATTCGTCTCATCATTATTGATCCAGGATGACCTATTCGATCATGCCATAGCACAAATATATTTGGATCAGTAAGCTTCTGGTTTACGATCATATTTGCTTCAATTGCACTAATTTTTGCATAATATAGGCCAGATGACAGAGTTGGTAATTTTTCCAAAATATATTTCTGGCCTGATACACTCTTGGTTATACCAAGATATTCAATATTCATTTCATTTAATGTCTCAACATGATATCCATTTCTGCGGATATCTTTAAAACTTAACAAGTTTCTTGGGGATTTAGAAGAAAATAGTGCATCTTCTATAACAATTTTTGTCCCCTTAGGTAGAATTATAGTAGCTCTTCCGGAGCCTTCTATCATTTTTGAATTACCAGAAATTGTAGTAACATTAGCTTTTCTTCTAAGTAAATTGGAAAAATATTTCTCGTCTTTAAATATAGCATGGGTTGTTCCACTATCAATTACACAAATATCCTCGTGATTTATCATTGATCCAAACAAGATTTGAGGCATTTCCATATTTTCTTCACAAAGAAAGAAAGTAAATATTATAATTAATACATAATTTATTATACAAAGTTTTATTTCATTACATTGAGCTAGAAAAATACAAATATAATATTTAATACATACAACAACAAAGAGAATTGTTTAAATATTATCGGGCTTATCAACATTCATATTTACTTCTGGAAAATTAAAGAAATCAGCTACATCCAAATGCATGGGCTCAATATTGTCCTCAGAGATAAAATTTGTCTCTGGATTATTGTCTGCCCTCTTTAACGATGCCTGATATAGCTGAACCAAGCGTTTTGATGACCGGCAAATCCGCGACCAGTGCCCCACACCTCCACATCTATGACATATTGTTTCTGAATTATCTTTCGGTAAAGCTTCTGGCTTTTTACCCTGCCTTTTATATTGCTGGTTATTTCTCGGTGCCAGCCGAGCATCATGATTAAAATTTCTTCTTTGATTACGACCACGACCACGACCACGACTGGGGCCATGGCCTCTTTCTCGTTGGTTAGAATTTGCCTGATTCACTTCAGGGAGTGGCAAAGAACCAACTGGCCGACTATCATGATTTTTCATTAATAGTTCATTATGTCTTTCAGCAATAAGAAGGTGAGAAAGTAATTCAGAATATTTTTTAAAGCCTTTTTCGCGATATTGCTGCTGCAGGAGCATATTCGCGGGTGGAAATGTGGAGTATGTTTTTTCAAGTTTATCTTGTTCCGTGATTTCATCTCCGCATAAAGTTAACTGAGCTATAATTCTAAATAAAGCAGAATTATATTCAGTTATATTTTTAAAGTCCATCAGTCTTAGATTTAACCAGTCATAACGTGCTTGTGGAAGCATGACCAACTTCAGGTGGTCATACCTTTCTTTTAAATTTTTCCACAATTTCAACGGATCTTTTAATGTAAGATATTGTAATTTAAGACCCTCGTCAAGATGGTGGCGGAGGAAAATCATAGCTTTTGCACGGTCTTGACTAGATGCCGTGTTATCATCTTTGATGGTGTCTGCCAGACCCATCGATTCAAGATGAATTTCGGCATCTAGTGCCCATGAGGAGTAATCTTTTCCAGAGATATCCAAAGCAACAAATTCAATTTTTGAAATATTTGCCATTTTATGAAAAGAAAATTAAATAAAACTCTTACCACTTTTGTTACCTTGAAAATTAGCCGGAGCCTCGTGCTGATAACGTGTTATAAAAATAAACTGTATTTAGCAAAGAAAAGCGGAGAGAATAAAAGAAGAGAAGGAAGAGCAGATGAAAGCCGTGTATGTATTGTGTTCACTGTCTCTGCATTTTACAAGTAAATTGGGCATATTTATAATGGTGAAAGAAAGCAAGTGGTGGACAAGTGGGCCCCACATAGAAGATAAAATAATTGAAGTGGACAATCCACTTGCCCATTTGTTATTTAACAGTTATCACTAATATAGGAAATTCCTTATTTTTAGTCTTTTACTTATAGCAACATTCTTGATTTATGATAAAATTGTACTTTCCCTCTATTAAAAAGAATGACCTACTTTTTTTTTGGTCTGTTTAAAAAGAATGACCTCTTTCCTTTTTTTGGTAACACTTTAGTTTCAGCTTTCACATGACATGTTAAATGTCACAAGATTAAAGAATATTTTGGTACATTTGACATAACTTTGATTTAGGACTACGAGATTGAATTTTTTTTATTTCTTAAACTCCGTGCCAAATCAAATTAGATCATTCTTTTATAAACCAAAGGAGTTGATACCTTATATAGAGAGAGTATACATTGTCGATTATGTAATTTTAGTTAATAGTTATAGATTATGAAATAGTTAACTCATTTAGTAGTATTTATCAAACTTTCCCATATTTTTCTCCAAATTAAAACTTAGAAGCCCAAAAATATTGCATGAAAGAAAGGAAAAGGGATTCTTACACAAATATATACCACCAATTAAAAGTATTCTGGCTAATAGTGTAACAATATGTCCCCATCGTTACGGATAAGCTAATGAAAAAGGAATTCGGGCCAGAAAATTTTGGATAGTAACTTGAGAAATATTGAGCCTAGGCCAGGTTCGAACGAAATCTGAGGCGGATGAGGTCTAGGGTGATCCGGACATGGATAGGGGATTGAACCTACAATTTGATTAATTTAATTGAAGCCAAGATGTTTCGGGGCCTGTACGGCTTTACGAAATAGTATTTAGGCGAGTAAAACTCCCGAAATTGAATTTGGCGTGAAAGACGTATGTTAAGGCATTATGGGATGGGGGCATGTTGTGATATGGGAGACTTGGAGACTCTTTACAAGCTATCTGTCTTTGTATATCCCGCAAGAGCGAGATGGACCCGTTATTACGGGACAAACGCATATTAAATTGGGGCAAAGATCCCAGAAATGGTATTCTGCATAAAAATAGTTCTTAAGAAATTAGGAAGCGGCCCAAGATACTTTTGATCATTTTTTCACGAATTTTCACATCAAAGGTAAGATTATTACTCTCCTAATTCGGATTTCGATTCCTAAATCCTAGAATTGTAGTTGGTGATCATGGAGGGGGGAAGGGGGTTTAGCCTGAAACTAAAGGTGGAAAGTAGCCCTAGATGGGAGGTTAGAATAATGGTTTTGACCTAAGTGGGAAATTGTGTTATAATTCATGTGAATTAGGTCATTGTATTGATCCTTTTTATGTATATTACTATTTTAGACCAAAAACAAGCCGAACGAAACTGGAAAAAGAAAGCTCCAGTAGTTTAGAGTTGTCAAAAGCTTGGTTTCAGGTAGGTGATTGTTTTGTCTTTCCTTATGTGTTATATGTGCTTGCTAATTTCTCCATTGTATGCATATATGTATGTGAATAGGGAAAGATGAAATGAACCAAGCGAAATGACTGTTTATTGTCTATAGCTTGCAATGAAACTTTCTTGGTAGATATGATTGTTGAACTATTCGTTGTATTTGTGGTTGATTGTGTATGCTTGGATTGGGTGTCGCGTTCCTACATATAGCTGGATTGGGTATCACATTCTGATACATATTTGGATCGAGTGTCACGTTCTGACATAATTTTGAATCGGGTGTCATGTTCCGACACACTAACAGGTGTTTGTGGGTCTCATGAGCAGGGGCGGACCTACATGCAGCCTAGGGGGTTCATCCGAACCCCCTTCGTCGAAAAATTACACCGTATGTATAGAATCAATTTGTTGGTTTATGAGTATATATTTAATAATGAACCCCCTGAACACAAGCCAACGACTTGGTCCAGCGGTAAAGGGGTTCACGAAATTTCAAATTCTGGAGCTAAGTCTGCGGGTTCGAGCCCGGGTAGCAACATTTTTTTTTTCATATTTTAGTTTCAGCCAATTTTAATTTTTATTTGCTTAATAAATGAAACGTCCAACCCCAATATTGTAATATTAAACTATATTATATGTGTTTAATTATTTTACATTAATATTTTAGAGCACAACATAAAATGAATTACACTTTACAATAAAAATTTTTCTATTTTTATAAAATTAAGTAAAAGTTATAACTTTTTTTGAGTTTTCATATTTAAAATTTTTAAAAAAATTCTCTCATACTCATTTTAAGTCAAACATTTAATTTTTATTTGATTAAGGAATAATATGATTATAAGTAAGATTAAATAAATAGGATTGGATTTTGGAAGTATTCTCTTATCCTTCTACTACAGATTAGTGACCACAACTTAAGAAAAAATATGTCTTTAACGTACAAATCAAGAATTAAGAAAATCCTCATTATTAAACTTTCATTTAATTATTTCTCTTATTTTAATATATTTTTTTGGATAGTATAATCTTTTGTGTTCCTTATTTAGTTTTAAAAATTGAATAATGTATTTATACAACAATGACGGCGACAGAACCCATAATTAAAATTTTAAAAATACATTTTCTCATATTGATTTTAATATTATGTCAAACGCGTACTTTCTCTATTTTATTGTTACTGTTGAGCTAAAGTTGAATTTTATCTAGTTGCTTATATTTGATCCGACCCGTTCATATATGACCCGATCCGATCTGCTTATTTGTGGATACTATTAGCGTGTTTACTTATTTTTTTGAACCCCCTCGATGAAAATCCTGGTTCCGCCACTGCTCATGAGAGGACCTTATTGAAATTGCAGGATAATTAAGACTATTAATCTCTGAGTATATTTAAGTACTAGTTATGAGATGATAAGTGATAAGATGTTCTGTATATATGTGTTTACTTTGCTGTAATTACTTGCTCATGTCTCACTTACTGGCTAGCCGCATGATCTTACCAGTACACTGTGTCTTTGTGTATTGATATTGCACTTGTTCTATCTTTGGTGAGTACATGGCATTTTCAAGCGGCTGTTAAGATACCTCGCATAGAAGATCATTAGTTGATCAGAGTTCAAGGGTGAGCTAGTTCTTTCAGGCTACCATGGGCTCTTCTTTATCTTAGTCCTTCACTCAGGACTAGACGCCCAAACAGTTGTTATTTTATGACTTTTGGGGTTGCATCCCCTTCTTTTAGACTTGTTGTTTCATTAGAGTTTTGGTACATCGACTTTCAAATTCTAGGGGTATTTCCGCATGTTTAGTTGAGTTGACTGAGTTTATGGACACTTAACACTTTTTTTCTTATATTTAATCTGCTTAGTACCTTAAATTGCTTATTCTCTTGCGATTGCTGTTAGTTTGGGCTGTAATAGGGGTTTTCCCACTGGAATGTTAGTGTGGGTGCCAATCATAACGGGTCAACATCGTGACAAATAGGCGCATGTATATGTAATAGATCTATATTGTATAAAATAGTGCATAAATATCTATATATGATATATAACTATGTTTTTATGTTATACAACATTTAGACATTGTTATACCATGTATATGTAATATATCTATACTATATAAATAGTGTATAATCGTGTATATATAATATATAAACAATGTATCTTACACAATTATACACAAAAATTAAATGAAGATGGAAAATGGACATTTATTTTAATATTAATATAATGAGATAACATTTTTTTTCTATAACAAGTACTAAAAAACAAATTTTAAGAGTGGGATAAAGAGAAAATGAGAGTGGATATCAAAGCTGGAGCCATTTTCGATAATTCACTGATAATTGGACAATTTATCATTTTTTTTAAAAAAAGATTGAAGGGTCATTCTTCTTAATTATCTCAAAGGAAAAAGAAAAAATTACGCGAATTGACAAATATTACTAGCGTCTTATTTAATATTGATGTAATTTCACATAATTATGAATCGTGACTATTGTTTAATGAAATTTGCTATTATATAAACCTAGAAGTGAATTTAGGGGCTCATATACAAATCTCTAAAACAAATTTATATTTTCTTTTGTATTTGTATATTTTGGGGCTCATATACAAATTTGTGGGGATCATATATATAAATCTCTAAAGGTTTTTATTTGTATACAATGCGAATTTAGAGGCTCATATATAATTTTTTAAAGCAAATTTGTATATGTGTATACAATCTTTTTGAAAATCCAATTTGTATAAGGGTAAATTACACCCACTAGCCATTCGGGCTTT
Source organism: Solanum dulcamara (assembly GCF_947179165.1). Taxonomy (NCBI): domain Eukaryota; kingdom Viridiplantae; phylum Streptophyta; class Magnoliopsida; order Solanales; family Solanaceae; genus Solanum; species Solanum dulcamara. Next base: position 38,362,103 of record NC_077247.1, read on the forward strand.
TTCTTTTCAATAAAAGTAACAATTGTTTTTTCTCTTACCGAAAAAGGGTCAATGGGCCACTTGACTGTGCGGAGCCCATTATTTTAAAAAAAAATGTCGTGCTATTTTAAAAAAATAAATCATTGATTTAATTATTTTTTCTCTCCTTTTTTTTATTTATAATTGTTTCACTTTTTTGTGGAAAAATGAATATTTATGTCATTTAATTTGTTTGTTTATTCTTTTATTTATTAAGGTGAGAATATATGATATTCAAATAAATATCGATAAATTACATAACTATTTATATAATATCGATACATGATTATACACATTTATACACTATCAATATATTACATATACAATACATAATTATTTATACATCATATATACATGTTTATACATCATTTAAACAATATTGATACACGTTTATACAATATTTACACAATAGCAATAAATTACATGTACACTACATAACTATTTATATAATATCGATAAATTACATATACACTACATACTATTTAAGGAAAAGGGTCAAAAATGCCCTTAAACTATTTGAAATGAACAAAAATGTCTTTCATTTATAGTTTGGTTCAAAAATGTCTTTACTGTCAATACGCTGGTCCAGAATTGCCCTTAATTATTATTTAATGAGTCAAAAATGCCCCTATTATTATAAAATGGGTCAAAATGCCTTTTCCAAATAAATATATATTTTTTTTTAAAAATAAATATTGTTCCTTATAAAAATATTATTTTTAATGAACTCTATTCTTGTTTTCTTTCCTTTTAAACCACTTTAAGTAATAAAAATGTAGGAAGTTATTTTTTTCTTGGTAATCTCATTTTATCAATTAAAATAGAATAATTTTATGTGCTCTAAGTTTTAACGGATAATATTTGTCATATATATAAGATCATAATAAATCCAACATTAATTTTTATTCAAATAACGGTAAAAAAATAATTATGATCAAATATGAAATATTTTAAATGCTTTTTTTTCCAGATAAATATATTATTTATTTTGTTTTTAACACATTTTTTCCTAATAATATTTCTTTTATTAGCAAATATTTATTATACTTCAATTAGAAAAAATTTAAAATATTTCTTATTTTATTATAATTATTATTTATCGCTATTTGAATAAAAATTAATGATGAATTTATTATGATCTTATATATATGACATATATTATCTGTTAAAACTTAGAGTACATAAAATTATTCGATTTTAATTGATAAAATAAGATTACGAAGAATAGAATAATTTTCTACATTTTTATTACTTAAAGTGGTTTTTAAAAAAAACAAGAATAGAGTTCCTAAAAGTAATATTTTTATAAGGAACAAGATTTGTTTTTTTTAGAAAAAAATATATTTATTCAGAAAAGGGCATTTTTTTTATCCATTTTGTAACAATAGGGGAATTTTGACTAATTAAATAACAATAAGGGCATTTCTGGATCAAAGTATTGACGGTAAGAATATTTTTAGACCAAACTAGAAACAGAGGGCATTTTTGTTCATTTCAAATAGTTTAAGGGCATTTTTGACCCTTTTTCCTACTATTTATAAAAAAATTGATACATTACATATACACTACATAATTGTTTGTATATTATATATACATGTGTTTTACACTATTTATACAATATTGATAGATGAAAAAAAATTCCATGAAAAACATTTTGAAAAAAAGGAGAGGATATATTTTATTTAAGAAAACGCAGCAAAAAAAAAACAGCAAAATAGTTTTTATTTTAAAAAAAAAAATCACCACTGAAAAGGAAAAAAAAAAGAGGAAAGAAAGCAAAAAAGGCCTAATGATTTTGGGCAGAATTGAGCCTGTAGTGTTAAAAAAAAAGGCCTAATAGCCTTGGGCCGTATTGAGCCCTGAAATATTCAGCCCATGTGATCTTTTTGGCCACTTTTTGTGTAAATAGAAATATGGCTATATTTTTTGTAGAAAAAAATTATCTAAATACATAACTTATTTTATCATATTTTTTAAATTTTTCTACAATTTGAAAAAATTACAAAAATTCCTACTCTTTCCTATTCTCTGATACATCACTGTACGCGATGTATCGATCGGATACATCACTTTACATGATGTACTAGGAGGTCAGATACATCATTTACGTGATGTATCAAGACGTTGGTTACATTATTTTACGCGATGAATCGTTTGGATACATCACTTTACATGATGTTTCAGGACGTAGGTGTTGTATCCGGATTCCACTAAAAAGAAGGGATTTTGGGTAATTATTAAAAGAGTAGGAATAAAGTGTAATTGGGAAGAATCACAATGGATTTAGGTATAATGCAGTGAGATATACAAACGGAAAAACCTAATTTGTATAATGCAGCAAAATATACAAACGGAAATTAACATATCAACTGAAACTATAGTTATGACACGTAATTAGACAATTATAATTAAGAAGCCTAATTATATTTTATATCTTTGCTATTTTTAAAGTTCTTAACGAAAAAACTAAGCTTCTTCCAAAATAAAGTGAAGAACCAACAAAAAAAAATTTAACTCATGTAAACCCTTTCGGGCAGCCCCACTAAACCAACTAATGAATTTGGCCCAAGAGAAGTGGCCCAAACCTCCCCCTAAAGTAATCTGCTTGTCTTTTGGGGTCATCATGATTAGATAACTTGAATATAAATAAGCATTTTTTTTCGTTTTACATGAAACAATAAACTCATAATGGTAGAAGAGCTTGAGAATAACGTCAAACCATTATTTATGCAAAATAGATTTTGTGAAATTTGTTGTTGTTTTGGTAGGTTGATGATTGAATTTGTTTTTTTTATGATATATGAAACTTATATTTCAAAATTGAGCTTATTTAAGATAGATTTGGATGTTGAATAGTGTACTTGATTATTGAAATTCGAAGAATAAATTATTGATTCAGTACAAAACTTTATTCACCTAAATTTCATGTGAAAACGCCTGTAACTTAGCCAAATATATGCCCTAACCTCATGCGAAGTCACAGATTTAATGAAAAGAAGTCTAAAGTTAGACTTTGTAGGGATCACAACTTTAGATATTGTCCGCCCCTATCTAATTCTCTCACCCAATCTCGTGAGAAACAAGCCCAGCAAGCTCTGCCTTAATCTATCCTCAATAAACATGAAGCCATCTAACTTCGGAGGAAAATGCATGACGATAATGAGTAATCCCTCACATTTTAATTTCCTCCAAAGAGGTCAACATTGACAACATTCTTCCTGGTCGAAATATTTTTTTCATATATTTTTTCAATTTTAGTAAAAACTGTTTGAAGTTCGGTTTTGTCAAGACGATAAATTTTTTTAAAAATATTCGAAGTAGCATTGACAAGCTAGACAAAATTTAATAAAAACTTTTAAAATTTTTGCCTTGTTAAGTTTACGACTTTCAATTAAAAATATTTGAATTGGCCTTAGCAAGCCACACCCAAATTCAGAGAAAAATGTCTAATGTTTGGCCTTCATATGGCCGCACTTCAAACAAAATGTTCAAAATTATATTATACGTGAAATTTCAATTTCAATCGTGTACATTTGAAATTGTTTCCTATACTTTTTCAATTTTAGTAAAAATTGTTTGAAGTTCGATTTTGTTGAGATGATAAATTTTTTAAAAAATATTCGAAGTAGCATACAGGCTAGACAAAATTTTAATAAAAAATTTCTAAGTTTTTTGCCTTGTTAAGTTTACGACTTTCAATTAAAAATATTTGAATTGTCCTTAGAAAGCCACACCAACTTTAGAGAAAAATGTCACGACCCGAATTTGGGTGTGATGACACTCATCTCAACCCACGGAGACAAGTCAACCTAGAATCCAACGAAAAGTAAATGCGGAAGTAAATGAGATAAAACAAGCTTTAACTTAGTCAAAAACAAGTAAATAATCTCAAAATCCCCCAACACTGATTGTCACGTGTACAAGCCACTAATACATTATCGAAATACGAAAGAAAATACAGTCACAATGTCTTTGTCTCTAGAATAGGACTAAAACATAATAAAAGAATAAGAGGTGTCCGCTAGATGAACGTAACAACTACCTCAACACTCGAAATAATAGTCTCCGATGTGGTAGGAAACACTATGAGATCAAGTAAGTCCGGGCTCACAACCTACACAAGTGTAGAAGCAAGGGGTGAGTACCAAACAACACGGTACTCAGCAAGTGGACAACTAAAAGTAAGCCAATCTCAATAGATTACAAGTACTCCTGTCATCCCAACCAAACCTCCTTAACTAGAACCTGCATAAAACCAGCCCAACTCTACACCTTGTACAATAATAATAATATAGTTCATGAATACTCATCAATAGTCTCATCAAGTGAATCATATCAGGTTAAATTCATCATATACAAAGCAATAAGGGGTAAACACGAATTCACAAATATCAAAATAGTGTAATGCAATGCAATGAAATGATGCATATCTGTCCTATCAGTACAAATCTGCTGAATCATAATTCGGAACCCATGGAGAACAATTCTGTCTATGTAACCTACCACGGAGCGTGTGGCCCGCCCCTCAATATATATATCCTGCCACAGAGTGTGTGGCCTGACCCCTTTGTTTCATAAGACCTGTCATGGAGCGTGTGGCCCGACTCCTTTATTTATATCATTTTACAGTCTCAGCACAGTATATTAGAACCAATGCAATCAATTAATGTTCATATAATTCATAATAATAGCATGATATCAATAATAATTTTCACATCTCATATCAATATAGTCACTTCATATATCCAAAATAAGTCAATAATCTCATCACATCGATCACACTAATACACATCATTAGATTGCCATTTTATACCTCTCATCTCTATTTCTAAGATCACTCATACAGTCAATAACTCAGTCCAATTCTCATTACTCTCCAACGTACATAACAAGGAAATACTAGCATCTACAAGCTTAAACTGAGGTTTAAAAGTTCACTTGCCTCAAATAATCAAGCAATCACTCCAGGACTTGAGCCTTCCCTTTTTGTTGAGCCTCCAAATCAATATAATCTAGTCAAATAAATAATCACAATAAGATTTCGAAACTAACAACACCCATATTATTATATATCTATTCTAGACCCAAAAACTCATCCAATTCTATAATCAATTCTCTAGAATTCAAGCCTAGAGTTAAACCTCAATTCCCTCAATAACATAAATCTAATTATATTCGTATAATATAATACCCTATTATTTAATTACTTATCTCAATATATCAAAATTTGAATTATAATGTAGCAATTAAAAGAAAAATCTGGAAAAGAAACAAATTGTATGCTAACTCATGGACAAAACAAATTTTACAGTGCCTCAAGTATACACCCTATATTCCTATATGCATCCTAAGAAATCATTACTCAATTACCCTTAGTCATTAGCCACCCAAGCCTTTCTTCCCAAATCCAAATACTATGTTACTGCCACTAACTTTTGAAGTTTCAATTTCCTATCCACAACTTCAATTATTAAAATTATTATAATAATAGATTTCTACCTAACAATTAATATATATAAAGCAACATTATATCTTGTTCACCTGAAGGTTGTGCGGCGTTCTCTCTTCTCCTTCGTGAGGTAAGTTTCTGCGTTTCTTTTTCTCTTTTATTTTTTTTCCTTTTTCAAACAAATTATATAATAAAAATCACAAACCCCACTAATATATTTTAATAACTAAAGTGGTATAGGGTATTAAATAAATTAACAATTTAGTCCTCCAATTAAATTACTTATCTAAAATCACCCCTCAACTACTTAACTGTGGTTACTAAATGGTCCACTCTTACCAATTTAAATAAACAGAAAGGGTCTTTTGTGAAAGAGGGAAGACTCGTTCTCAAAATAACCTAACGGGTCATTACAAAAAATGTCTAATGTTTCGCCTTCATATGGCCGCACTTCAAACAAAATGTTCAAAATTATATTAGACATGAAATTTCAACTTCAATCATGTACATCTGAAATTATATTTTAAACGGTTAAACTTGCATTTATTTTTATAAATATCGGGTATAAATTATATAGAGTCCTAAAAGCAAATATTTGTGTACTCCATCCTTCATTTATCATGTCGTTTTTTACTGATCAATACTTTCCCCATATATAATACAATGTAAGTCTAACTTCTAACCTCCACAAAAATATAGGGAGAGAGACCAACCCCCCTAGGCAGAAATGTATCGACCCCCTCGACACCACTGATCCCCTCGATACTAATAGAATCGACGGAACCACCTGACGACTCGAAAAGTATGGAAGAAGATCAGCCAAAAAAGAAATCCTTTAAGGAAGTATTGATGGACAAACAAATAGGCCTCAACCAATCCTACTACGAACTTAAAGGCAAATAACTCATGGAAACAGAAGAATACAAAGATTCTATTGAAGTCTTTGAGGAAGATAAACAGAAGATTTACTAGCCATGAAAGTTCTCTGTCATTATCAAATTAATGGAAAAAAGGCCCCTCATCTCTATCTACAGAATAAACTAATGAACCTTTGGAGACCCACAAAAAATCTTACACTTATTGATCTGGGTTGGGACTTCCATCTAGCAAAACTCAATAACCAAGCGAATATGGAAAAAGTCCTTCACAAAGGACCCTGGTTCATTGCTGGTTACTTCTTGACAATCAAACACTGGGAACCAAATTTTGTGCCTAAGGAATCAACAATCACGCACAATACTATTTGGATCAGACTCCCTCAATTACCCACTGAATTCTACGACAGATCAATCTTTGAAAAAGTGTGACAAAAGTTGGGAGCTCTCCTAAAGATAGACACTTGCACTTCTTCAACTCTGAGAGGAAGATATGCAAGGATTTTCATACAAGTTCCAATGCGTATCCAAGTGAAAATAAAAGTAATGATCGGTACTCATATGTAAGAAGTATTATATAAGGGGGAAGGTACTTTAAGCAAGGGTGCAGACAACTAGGCCACAGAGAAATCAAATGCACATTCATAACTAAAAAGAAACAAGTAATGCATAGTAGTGACGCTTTAACTAGTGGAATAAAAACCGATTAATGCCAAACCGTGGTGTTTCCAAAAAGAAGCAAAGGCAGAAGCATAAATCAAAGATCAGAATAGATACAGGTAAATGGAGATTTCAAAAGAACAGGTATGGTCTCAAACAATATTAAATTCCTACATCCCCATACAAGGTATGTCCATCTTAAACCTTCACTAATTCTTTTACTTTGGGAAAAAATCAAATTTGGATTATAACAATGTACCCAAAATGAAATCCCCCACCGTAAACCTCAAGGACCTTAACTCAGTGGGTCTTACATCGAAAAGTAAAAGGAAGGCGAAAAAGGACATTGGCATTAATAAGAGTAGACCAACTTCCATCTCTACTAATGCAATGGGGCCCAAGGTAATTAAATGCTAGAGGACTACTCCCTTCCCAAAATCTAAATCGGTTTCTTCTCCCATGGAGATCAAGCAATAGACCTTCCAGCTTCGTAGATAGTAATCATAACCTTCTTGAAGGTGACATGACCACCATCGTGTCAATTAACTTCTTATCCGATAATCCCTTCTTAAGGAAGGATAAGTCTTCCCTTCATGTTCCTAACAACACTAGAAACTTAGGAACTAGAACAAATGAAAAATAATCGGAGCTCAACAGAGAACCCTCCTCTTGTGTTTGTATGGGAGCCGAACCCTGAGAACCCATCGCCAAAATCTTGGATAAAGGTCGCACTTCAGAGCCAGACCCTAAACTTGAACATCAATGCAAACCACCAATCAATGACCTTCCTGCTAGACAACCCCAAGTATCTTGCATAAATAATCCGAATGGGAATGAACCTAGCTATGAAAAGCTTTGAACACCAACTCTGGAACCAAACCATTCACCAAATGCTCTCCCCCAATATATCTTCCCAAGACATTAACCTCAACCTAAATCAAAATTAGACCCAAATCCCCTTCTTCCCACAACCATCCCCCAATCCAAACCCTCCGACCCCTCACTTTGTTCAATAAATGTCTCCAAAGATAGAGCTAGGGCGGGGAATGGGCATGTAACAACCCCAAAAATGTTGTATGTCGGTATTTTAATTCTCGACAAAAATAATACAGCCTTTGTATGTTGGGCATAACTTTTCATAGGTTGGTCCAAATTAGGTGATTCAAATTTCTGGGTAATCACAACATCCTTACCTACAACTTTCATGAAGAACATAACTTCAAATTCGGAGTATAAGTAGGTCAAATAAATTAATCTTTGCAAGATATAGTGTTGTGACGGAATTGAGTGTTGATAGAAGAAAATTCATATCTCACTGTAGGTTGCTCCAAATTGGTTGATTCTTGAACGATATGAAACTAGACTTCCATATCTACAATTCTTATGAAGAAACCAAATCCTAATAAGGAATTTATCTTATTCAAACGTAGCTTCGAAAATGAGTATTCTGTTAAAAAGAACTCATCTTACCTACCATGGAAACATCTAGATGCATTTGACATCATGCATGACATAAATTGTCCTCCATTTAACATCATCCATGACATCAATATATTCCATTAAATTTTCAGATTTTTCTTTATAATTATTTTATTTATTGTTAGGTCCCTCTTTCCCACCTATAAATACCCACCTTATTTCCTCATTTTATTCATCAAGCTTTCCTAAGCATTTCTTCTCTCTATATACTTCTTCTCAAATATAGTTTTAGTTTTAGTAGTATAAAAATACTACTCCGGTTATTCTTATACTCCGTGTAGTACACAAAACGCTCCGGCGAGGAGAAAAGGCTAGGGATCCAAGAGTATTCCAATTCGGAGTAAACCTTCGGATTTAAGGTATGTAAGGCTTTCATAGCATCGGATTGAGTTCGTCCATGCGCCCAATATTTAATTTCATTATAATTGAGTTATAGTTGAGTTTTATCCAAATCTTGAATTCTATATGAATTAATTCTTCTTTTATTGAGTTAGATATATTTATGCATTAATATTATTATTATTGTTATCTCTCATATTATTGGAATTATTGTTCATGGCTACTTTCCCATGAATCCTAATTGATTTGATGTTCATAAATATTTTTACACATGTTTTAAGTAAAGATGTTGGCTTTTTATTATTTTTATTGATAAAAAGAGAGTTATATGAATTAATACTATATATGTATTTTATTGCGTTTTGAAAGAGCAAAAGAGTTGAATTTGAATGAATTTGAGAAAATGATATTTTGAGCAAGATGTTTTGATGAGATGAAAATGATATTTTTGGAAGTATAATGATTGATGAACATGAAATGAGATGAGTTTGATGATTTAAATTAAAGTCCAATGAGACTAGATGATGAGTTTAATATGAGCACATATTTTGGGAGTAGTATTGAGCACCGAGTTGGGTAAGAGTTTAATTTACTCAAACCCCAGAACTACGTAGCCAGCGTAGGATGGAGGCTATGCCTCTTAAGTCCCAAAAAGAGGACTTTGATGAATGGATCCAAGATGGTGATATCCTTTACCCTGGCAAGGTATTGGATGGATGTGGCAACGACATCGCTTCGTTGTATCATCGCTAGCTCATAAGTGATGGTTGTCGGTTAGAGAAACTCCCAACTGAGTAAGCATTGTTTATTACTATTATTTTTATATTTTAAACTTGCATTACATATTGATGTTGAGATAATGTTGAGTTTTGAGCTGAGTTTTCTCGAGAGGAGTTTATTGATATCTGTCCTTACCTTCCTGCCATTTTACATACTCGTACATTCCACGTACTGACGTCATTCGACCTGCATCGTTTTATGATGCAGATACAGGTGTTAGAGATCCTCAACAGGCGCATCGTTGAAGATCATTTCTTTTCAGCTATTTGGTGAGTCCTTCTTGTATTCGAAGGAACTCCTTATCCTTTTATTATTGTTGAGTGTGATGTTTCTTTTGAGGTAGCCATGGACATGTCATTGGCACCATCTAAGAATATTAGAGGCTTCATAGACAGAGTCTGATGATGTAATCGGAGTAGTTCTCCTTAGAAACTACTTCTTATAAAAATTATCTATTTTTCCTTTGATTATGACTAACCCACATTAGTATTCTTAAGTCTTCCGCTAATGAATAAATAAGAAATGAGACCAAGTGGTTCTCTCGGAAGCCAGAAATGGTTTCTGAGTGCCGGCCACGCCTAGGGTACCCTCTCGGGGCGTGACAAACTTGGTATCAGAGCCCAGAGTTCAAGAGTCCTAGGGTGTCTATGAAGCCGTGTCTAGTAGAGTCTTGTTTATGGGTGTATCGTGCACCACACTTATAATCAGGAAGCTATAGGACATTAGGAATTATTTCACTTCTTTCATAATCTGAGTTCGTGCGATAGAGTTTAACTCTATAAAATCTTTCTTTCTAATTCGTGCGTTTACACGTTTCAGACATGCCTCCTAACCGTTCAGCTAGTCAGAGGAACGCTGCCAGCACTGAGGTTCCACAGTCAGTGATGCCTCCATGGAGAACTAGGGGCCGACCTGCAAGGTCTACTGAGGTACCCCAAGTACCTACTGTTCAGACCACTCCTACTTCTGAGGAAGATTTTCGAGGAGCGATTGCTATGCTCACCCAGTTGGTGGCTGCTCGAAATAGTAGCCAAAGTTCACCAACTCCTAGCTCTAGTTATCAAGAGCCGTCTGCTGCCACGAGGATCAGAGATTTTCTGAGAATGAATCCACCGGTCTTCACAGGTTCTAACGTTGATGAAGACCCCCAAAATTTCATTGATGAGATGTGGAAGATACTAAAAGCGATGCATGCTACAGAGATTGAGGGTGTTGAGTTGGTGTCTTATCAACTCAAGGATGTCGCAAATGTCTGGTATAACCAGTGGGAAGAAAGTAGAGGTGAAGATGCAGAGCCTGCTCTTTGGGATGAGTTTGAAAGAGCATTTCTTGATAACTTTTTTCCCCAAGAGCTACGTGAAGCAAAAATTGAGGAGTTTGTGAACCTCAAGCAAGAGAGTATGACTGTGAAAGAATATAGTTTGAAGTTTATTCAATTGTCCAAATATGCCCCAGAAATGATTCCCCATATGAGGTCTAAGATGAGGAAGTTTGTCTCTGGCCTAGACAAACATGTAAAGAAAGAATGTAAGGCAATGCTAATGATTTCTGACATGGATTTTTCTAGATTGATGGTGTATGCTCAGCAGGTTGAGGATGACAAGAAAAAGGACCGAGAAGAACACCTAAGCAAGAAGGCTAAGTCTGCTAGGCATGAGAATGAGCAGAAGCAAGGGAAGGGTAACAAGTCTTTCTTTTAGAAAAGGTCTTCCAATTATGCACCTTCCCCAACAAATGCTTTTACACCTAATACCAGGTATGATCAGAGATCGCTAAGTCACCAAAACTTTCGATCTCAAGGTTCTCAGTCCCAATTAAGTATGGCTCAAGGTTCTAGAGGAAAACCAACATGTGCTAGATGTGGGAGGCTCCATTTGGGAGAGTGTCGTGTGGGCACCAATGCTTGCTACGGATGTGAAAAGATAGGTCACTTCCAGAATGAGTGTCCTTCAAAAAGGCAGGGAGATGGAAGTAGTAGAGCTCAGTTTTCTTCTGCAGCTCCACAGAATAGAGGTAATCATAGAGGTGCAGCTTCAAGTGCAGGTGGGGGAACCAACCGTCTGTATGCTATGGGTAGTCGCCAAGACCAAGAGAATGCACCCGATGTTGTTACTGGTATGCTCCGAGTCCTTTCTTTTGATGTGTATGCATTACTTGATTCGGGTGCTACATTATCTTTTGTGACTCCTTACTTGGCTAGTAAATTTGAGATCCTTCCTGAGTGTCTTCTTGAGCCTTTCAGTGTGTCTACTCCTATTGGTGATTCTATCTTAGCTGAGAGGGTCTATAGAAATTGTACTGTGTCAATCTATCATAGGAATACCATGGCTGACTTAGTTGAGTTGGACATGGTTGATTTTGATGTGATTCTTGGTATGGACTGGCTTTATTCTTGTTATGCTTCGGTTGATTGTAGGACCCGAATTGTCAAGTTTCAATTTCCAAACGAGCCTATCTTAGAGTGGAAGGGGAATTCTGTAGTGCCAAGGGGTAAATTTATTTCCTACCTTAAGGCCAGAAAATTAATCTCTAAGGGATGTATATATCATATAGTTCGAGTCAAAAATATTAATGATCAGACTCCATCTCTTGAGTCAGTTCCCATTGTGAATGAGTTTCCTGAAGTCTTTCCTGAGGATCTACCCGGAATCCCTCCTGATAGAGAGATAAACTTTGGTATTGATGTCCTTCCTGATACACAACCTATCTCCATTCCTCCTTATAGGATGGCTCCTGCTGAGTTGAAAGAGTTGAAAGAACAACTGAAAGACCTCCTAGATAAGGGGTTTATTAGGCCAAGTGTCTCACCTTGGGGCGCTCCTGTCCTATTCGTGCGAAAGAAAGATGGGTCCCTTAGAATGTGCATTGATTACCGACAACTAAACAAGGTCACCATTAAAAACAAGTACCCTCTCCCCAGAATAGATGATTTATTTGACCAACTTCAGGGTGCCACATGTTTCTCTAAGATAGACCTCAGATTAGGCTATCACCAGTTGAAAGTGAGAGAATGTGACATCCCAAAGACGACTTTTCGAACCCGCTATGGTCATTTTGAGTTTCTTGTTATGTCCTTTGGATTGACAAATGCTCCAGCAGCTTTTATGGACCTCATGAACCGAGTATTCAAGCCATACCTAGATACGTTTGTAATTGTCTTCATCGATGATATTTTGGTCTACTCTAGAAGTAAGAGTGAGCATGCTAATCACCTTAGGATTGTCCTTCAAACTCTTAAGGAGAAGGAGTTGTATGCTAAGTTTTCAAAGTGTGAGTTTTGGCTTGAGTCTGTAGCATTCCTAGGTCATATTATATCTGGGGATGGAATCCAAGTTGATACTCAAAAGATTGAGGCAGTTAAGAACTGGCCCCGACCCACCTCTCCAACCGACATAAGGAGTTTCTTAGGTTTGGCTGGTTACTACAGGAGGTTTGTTGAGGGATTTTCATCCATATCCTCACCATTGACTAAGCTGACTCAGAAGAAGGCTAAGTTTCAATGGTCTGATGCTTGTGAGAAAAGTTTTCAAGAGTTGAAAGCTAGATTGACTACTGCTCCAGTACTATCCCTACCCGAAGGAATGGATGGTTTTATAATCTATTGTGATGCTTCAAGAGTTGGGTTGGGATGTGTATTGATGCAGAAAGGTAAGGTCATTGCCTATGCCTCCAGGCAGCTTAAGACTCATGAGAGGAACTACCCCACTCATGACCTTGAGTTGGCAGTTGTGGTATTTGCTCTTAAGATTTGGCGTCACTATCTTTATGGTGTACATGTGGATGTGTTCACAGACCATAAGAGCTTACAGTATGTATTCAGCCAGAAGGAGCTGAATTTGAGGCAAAGGAGATGGCTAGAGTTGCTCAAGGATTATGACATGAGCATTCTCTACCACCCAGGTAAAGCAAATGTAGTTGCTAATGCCCTTAGCAGGTTATCTATGGGGAGTACAACTCATGTGGAAGAGGAAAAGAAGGAGTTGGCAAAGGAAGTGCATAGATTTGCGCGTTTGGGAGTTCAACTTATTGACTCTAGTGAGGGTGGTATAATAGTACGAAATAGAGCTGAATCATCTCTAGTTGCAGAGGTGAAAGAAAAGCAAGATCAGGACCCTATTCTTCTTCAACTGAAGGATGAGGTTCACAAGCAGAAGGTAATGGCTTTTACCAAAGGGGGAGATGGAGTGTTGAGATATCAAGAAAGATTATGTATTCCAAGTGTTGATAGTATTAGGGAGAGAATCATGAAAGAAGCCCATAATTCTAAGTATTCCATCCATCCAGGTTCAACAAAGATGTATCATGACTTGAGAGAAGTATACTGGTGGAGTGGAATGAAGAGAGATATAGCAGAGTTTGTGTCCAAGTGCCCAAATTGCCAACAAGTTAAAGTTGAGCACCAAAGGCCTTGTGGAGTGGCTCAGAATATAGAGATACCGGAATGGAAGTGGGAAATGATCAATATGGACTTCATTACCGGTTTACCACAAACCCGCAAACAACATGACTCTATTTGGGTGATTGTGGATAGGATGACCAAATCGGCCCATTTCTTGCCGGTTAAGACTACGAACACTGCAGAGGATTATGCCAAACTGTATCTTAGAGAGATTGTTAGAATGCATGGAGTTCCTTTGTCTATCATCTCTGATAGGGGAGCTCAATTTACTGCTCAGTTTTGGAAATCATTTCAGAAGGGCTTGGGTTCAAGAGTGAACCTTAGTACTGCTTTTCATCCGCAAACAGATGGCCAGGCAGAGCGTACGATACAGACTTTGAAGGATATGTTAAGAGCCTGTGTCATTGACTTCAAAGGTAATTGGGATGATCATTTACCTCTTATTGAGTTTGCATACAATAATAGTTTCCATTCGAGTATTCAAATGGCTCCTTATGAAGCTCTGTATGGGAGGAGATGTAGATCACCAATTGGTTGGTTTGAAGTTGGTGAAGCTGAGTTGATTGGACCAGACTTGGTTCACCAAGCTATAGAGAAGGTGAAAACCATACAAGAGAGGTTGAGGACTGCTCAAAGTCGCCAAAAATCCTACACTGATGTTAGAAGAAGAGATTTAGGGTTCGAAGTGTACGATTGGGTATACTTGAAAGTTTCACCCATGAAGGGTGTGATGAGATTTGGAAAGAAAGGGAAGCTTAGTCCCCGCTATATTGGTCCTTATCAGATTATGAGGAGGGTAGGTAACGTAGCCTATGAATTGGAGTTGCCTCCAGAATTAGCTGCTATTCATCCCGTGTTTCACATCTCTATGCTTAAGAAGTGTTTGGGAGATCCTTCACTTGTTGTCCCAGCTGAGAGCATTGGGGTGAAAGAGAGTTTGAGTTATGAAGAGATTCCTGTTCAAATTCTTGATCGTCAGGTTCGCAAATTAAGAACTAAGGAAGTGGCATCTGTCAAAGTCCTATGGCGAAATCAATTTGTTGAAGAGGCTACATGGGAAGCTGAAGAAGATATGAAGGCTAACTATCCTCATCTATTTATGCCTTCTGATGACGATATTCAAGGTAATATTCCTTACTTCTACCTTTGAGTCGATGTTTATTCTTGAGTTTGAGTCATTAACCATTTGAGTATCGGAGTTGATGTATTGATGATATTCATTCTTTATGTCTCCTATTTTCATCTTCATTCGAGGACGAATGATCCCAAGGGGGAGATATTGTAACAACCCCAAAAATGTTGTATGTCGATATTTCAATTCTCGACAAAAATAATACAGCCTTTGTATTTTGGGCATAACTTTTCATAGGTTGGTCCAAATTAGGTGATTCAAATTTCTGGGTAATCACAACATCCTTACCTACAACTTTCATGAAGAACATAACTTCAAATTCGGAGTATAAGTAGGTCAAATAAATTAATCTTTGCAAGATATAGTGCTGTGACGGAATTGAGTATTGATAGAAGAAAATTCATATCTCACTGTAGGTTGCTCCAAATTGGTTGATTCTTGAACGATATGAAACTAGACTTCCATATCTACAATTCTTATGAAGAAACCAAATCCTAATAAGGAATTTATCTTATTCAAACGTAGCTTCGAAAATGAGTATTCTGTTAAAAAGAACTCATCTTACCTACCATGGAAACATCTAGATGCATTTGACATCATGCATGACATAAATTGTCCTCCATTTAACATCATCCATGACATCAATATATTCCATTAAATTTTCAGATTTTTCTTTATAATTATTTTATTTATTGTTAGGTCCCTCTTTCCCACCTATAAATACCCACCTTATTTCCTCATTTTATTCATCAAGCTTTCCTAAGCATTTCTTCTCTCTATATACTTCTTCTCAAATATAGTTTTAGTTTTAGTAGTATAAAAATACTACTCCGGTTATTCTTATACTCCGTGTAGTACACAAAACGCTCCGGCGAGGAGAAAAGGCTAGGGATCCAAGAGTATTCCAATTCGGAGTAAACCTTCGGATTTAAGGTATGTAAGGCTTTCATAGCATCGGATTGAGTTCGTCCATGCGCCCAATATTTAATTTCATTATAATTGAGTTATAGTTGAGTTTTATCCAAATCTTGAATTCTATATGAATTAATTCTTCTTTTATTGAGTTAGATATATTTATGCATTAATATTATTATTATTGTTATCTCTCATATTATTGGAATTATTGTTCATGGCTACTTTCCCATGAATCCTAATTGATTTGATGTTCATAAATATTTTTACACATGTTTTGAGTAAAGATGTTGGCTTTTTATTATTTTTATTGATAAAAAGAGAGTTATATGAATTAATACTATATATGTATTTTATTGCGTTTTGAAAGAGCAAAAGAGTTGAATTTGAATGAATTTGAGAAAATGATATTTTGAGCAAGATGTTTTGATGAGATGAAAATGATGTTTTTGGAAGTATAATGATTGATGAACATGAAATGAGATGAGTTTGATGATTTAAATTAAAGTCCAATGAGACTAGATGATGAGTTTAATATGAGCACATATTTTGGGAGTAGTATTGAGCACCGAGTTGGGTAAGAGTTTAATTTACTCAAACCCCAGAACTACGTAGCCAGCGTAGGATGGAGGCTATGCTTCTTAAGTCCCAAAAAGAGGACTTTGATGAATGGATCCAAGATGGTGATATCCTTTACCCTGGCAAGGTATTGGATGGATGTGGCAACGACATCGCTTCATTGTATCATCGCTAGCTCATAAGTGATGGTTGTCGGTTAGAGAAACTCCCAACTGAGTAAGCATTGTTTATTACTATTATTTTTATATTTTAAACTTGCATTACATATTGATGTTGAGATAATGTTGAGTTTTGAGCTGAGTTTTCTCGAGAGGAGTTTATTGATATCTGTCCTTACCTTCCTGCCATTTTACATACTCGTACATTCCACGTACTGACGTCATTCGACCTGCATCGTTTTATGATGCAGATACAGGTGTTAGAGATCCTCAACAGGCGCATCGTTGAAGATCATTTCTTTTCAGCTATTTGGTGAGTCCTTCTTGTATTCGAAGGAACTCCTTATCCTTTTATTATTGTTGAGTGTGATGTTTCTTTTGAGGTAGCCATGGACATGTCATTGGCACCATCTAAGAGTATTAGAGGCTTCATAGACAGAGTCTGATGATGTAATCGGAGTAGTTCTCCTTAGAAACTACTTCTTATAAAAATTATCTATTTTTCCTTTGATTATGACTAACCCACATTAGTATTCTTAAGTCTTCCGCTGATGAATAAATAAGAAATGAGACCAAGTGGTTCTCTCGGAAGCCAGAAATGGTTTCTGAGTGCCGGCCACGCCTAGGGTACCCTCTCGGGGCGTGACAGGGCATCCCGATCGACAACCTAGGAAAAAAACCTTCTCAACCTTGGAAATGATGAAACAATGCAACAACGACATAAAAGAGTTACTCCATGCCTTCTCGGAGCTAATAACAAAAGTGTTAAGGCTAAAAAATCTCTTCCTGAAAGAGTTTGAAGAGCATTGCAGCGAAGTTATTATCGCGTATTGTCCAACAATAGTGAAGAGGTTCATTCTGGAGATGAAGAACCAGAAAAAAGACTCTCCATCATCAATGGTAATGAATCCATTAATGGAGATGAGTATCCCAACCCTAGTAGAAAAGGAGAAGGGAGTGATGACCAGTCCACCCCCATTTGGATTCCAAATGAACTTCATTATTTGAAATGTGAGAGGAGGGAACAATGATAGATTCAAAAGGCATTGCAAAGCTCTTATCAAAATGCACCATCCTAGTATGTTGGTCCTCCTCGAGACCAAAATGAAGGATCACACTAGCCTGAGTTTAGACCTAGTTTACGATCTTCTAGTCCAGTCGGCAGTTGATGGGGCCAGTGGAGGGATTTTCATCATGTGAAAAGAAGAGGATGTGAAGCTAGATGAACTCTCAATCACTACCCAGGTAGGTTATTCATGTACTTGTCAAGGTTAGTAAAAAACCCAACCCTTGGTTTTTCTCTGCTATCTATGCTAAAAACAACTTTGATTGTCGACCTAGTCTGTGGGATAACTTAATTAGAATCTCCCAAACCTATAATGGTAACTGGTTTTTGGGAGGGGACTTTAATGAGATTCTTCTAGGCAAAGATAAGTTTGGAGGGAGGAACATCAATAACAATTATGCTAGCCTCCTCTGACTGCCTAAATCATTGTAATATAGTAGATCTAGGGTTTAACGGTCCAAATTCACCTGAACCAATAAAAGATACAGGAACAAGAAAGATCTTACTTTTGAAAGGATTGGCAGGTTCCTGGCTAATGACTCCTAGGTACTCAAGTACCCAAATACGACTGTTACCCACCTTCCTCGTACCTACTCAGAGAACTGCCCTCTCTTAGTCTAATTAGAGAATACTAGGCCCTGTCTTAATGTTAGGCCTTTTAAGATAGAGCCCATGTGGTGTGCACACCCCAGCTTTAATGAACTAGTCCAAGATAGCTTCCAAACCCACAACAATCTCATGGAAGCCATCCATATATTTTAAGGGAAAGCCAAGAGCTGGAATGTCACTATATTTGGAAACTTTTTCCATAAAATAAGAGGTGTTCTAGTCCGGATTAATGAAATCCAAAGCTCTTCTCACTTCCACCATAGTACTTTCCTCCACAATATGGAGAAGAAACTTAGTGAGGAATATGACTCCCTCCTTAGATATGGAGAGGAATTCTGGAAAACCATATCCAGAATTAACTAGCTTAGGAAGGAGATGCCAACACCAAATTCTTTCACACTTCCACCATCAATAGAAGAAGAAGGAACTGCATCCTTCTTCTCAAGAATGAGAGTGGAATGGAATTCCACTCCCAGGAAGAGATTCAAGATCACATTGTGCAGTACTACAGGAATCTCTACACTACTGAGTATGACAGTACTTGTTGGAATCTGAAGACCTACATTACCCATCCTCGGGATATTGATAACCA
Source organism: Solanum dulcamara (assembly GCF_947179165.1). Lineage (NCBI taxonomy): Eukaryota > Viridiplantae > Streptophyta > Magnoliopsida > Solanales > Solanaceae > Solanum > Solanum dulcamara. Next base: position 38,381,150 of record NC_077247.1, read on the forward strand.
CATGAAGGACAACCTTGATTCCTCCCTCACTGAAGCTGAAATCTTGGCTACCCTTAGATATTTTAGCCCCATGAAAGCTCCTGGCATTGATGGGCTCCACCCCTTGTTCTTCTAGAAATTTTGTGATATTGTGGGTCCAAAAACTATCTTTTTTTGTATGGAGGTATTTTTTAAGGATACCAAGGACCACACCATGAATGGTACTTGTTATGCCCTATTTTTAACCGAGGTTAGATAAAGCACAACATATGGACTCTGAAAAAGATTAATTATTGTATGGAGTCGCCACCTAATTTATTTAGGAAAATAAGGAAAACTTATTTGATGCATGACCTGTATGACTCACGTTTCAATCTGCGAAAAACCAGTTTAGATTCTAGGTAAGGGTTTACATTATTCCAAAGGGAAGGTGTTAGGCATCCTTCGAAATCCACAAAATGTGGTACCCAGCTAGACTTAATTCATCAAAAAGAGAGGAGATAAAATTATTATTTGCAAGTATAACAAACATATATATATAAATATATACACTAAAATTGTATAAGAATATATGTATAAAAAAAGTATGTACTAAGTAAGTAAAGTATATTATCACCAATTATGTGTAGAAAAATATGAGAAAGGTATATATATATAAAAAGGTAGTTTTTATGCAATATTAAAAGAATAGCCCTTTATTCATATGAACAAAGAACTCTTTTATCATATGAAAAGAAAAATAATTTTGAATATCATTTGCAGAAAATATCTCCGAATACATGTACAAACACTTGGTAAAATATTAATAATGAATAAATTATTATCAAAATAATTTTAAAATATGTGTGTATATATACTATAAAAAATAGAATTCTATTTTATAGTAAGCTCAGAGGCGTAACTGTAATAAGTGTTACATTCCTATTAGAACGTCATGGTGATTCGTAAAAAAAAATCAATTGAATTGTTCAAAAGTGATTTTAAAAGAAAATAGTTTAATTTAAGGAGTCACCATAATTTTAGGATAATTAGAAACCAATCAATTATTTAAAAATGTCTACAAATTCAATGGATCCTAAGTAAGGGGTTCAAGTTATTTCAAAGGGAAGGTATCAGCATCCTTCGAAATCCACAACTGCAGGTCCCAGCTAAACTCAGCTTTTAAATTGAGGAGATGAAAATATTGCGCAAATATGTAATGAAATATACATAAGGAATAAATTAAAACAATAATATAAGGAACGGCCTAATGTTTGCCTAACGTCAATAATATACACAATAATAAATTAAATATATTATTCGAACTTAATTCGAATAACTTTCTCAGGAAGCAATTCTGAATACCTGTAAAAGACTTAATAGAAGTGTTAGTAAGGAATAAATATGATGATGATAATAATAATAATAATAATAATAATAATAACTAAAAATAAAATCCGTCTTATAAACATGGAAGACCTTGGAAATCAACGGTAATTTCTTCATCGACCTTTTTTAACTGTATAATCAAAAAAATGTGGGAAGGATTACATTTTCCAAACCTAGCACAAAATGATGAACCGTAAAATAGTGACATTAGATCTATTATCAACAACAAAATAAATAACAATATGAAATCTAATAAAATATTTCACACATCAAATAGATTAGTACTAAAGTAACAAAGAGAGTGAAGAAACCGCACCTAAGCAAATAGATAAATGAAATAAAGAGACAAAAAGTAGAGATATATAAAGTGATGTTATCAATGTAATAAATGTATAATTTTTTTTTGATAAGATAACAATGCCAAAATAATAATCAGCAATCCAAATGGAGATAGAAAAATGAGTGAAACGTGATTTTTGAAAATAAGATATCACAGCAACTTAAAAACAACAACAACAGTAGTGCTAACTAAAATTTCCGTCTTTTAAATGGAGAGACCTCAAAAATAGACGGAGAGATTTTTTCATTGGCCATGGTTTCCAAATAAAGTATGTATTGGAACATTAATTAAATTCTATAGATGTAGTTTCTATATGAGTCAATATGATAAAAATATTTGTAATCTTGTAAGCGTAAATTAACTCTTATAAAATACTAAAAATATTCATTAAGTACTAAAGACGTGATTTATGTATATTTCTTACGGTGAAAATCTTGGTTTTATATGCTTGCAATATCATTCAATTCTATAAACATAGTTCTATATGACATAATATTATAAAAATATTTATTAGCAAATATATAGGTATTGTATCTATTAAAGTAGCCTATTAAACTTATTAAATCTTAAACATGATTTCTATAAAAATTAACATGCTAAAGTCATGTAGGTATAGTTTCAATTAATATGCTGAAAATATTAAGCTTAAACCGTGACATATGATTTAATTAACATGCTGGAAATTATCTATCGAAAGCGTATGTACATGATATGTAATAATAGAATGATTGATAGTTTGAATAAAATATACAAGAGTTGGGCATGTTGTTTAATATATATAAATATATGAAAATATTAAAATTGATAAACTAATTAAAGTATAGGGTTTATCAATATTTATTTGTGTGGTAAACGTATTTCATTTAAAATTAAAATCTGAAAGTCAACAAAAATAATTAAAATAACTAATTTCTTTCGGTATATTTATTTAGCGCACGCAACCACATAAAATTTGTGTCAAAGTAAAAAAATTGCAAGTAGCACGTAGATTTCCCCTCCCCTTAGACTATCCCCAATTTCATTATTATTATTATTATGAAGAGTAGAGTTTACAAGATTATTACAAAATTAAAACAAAAGGTAAATGAATAAATAATACAAAATGTAAACGAAATAATGACATTTTAAACTTTCGCACTCCTCGTGTCTTGAACTTTGAAGTTCAAGCCCTGCTAAATTATAAAGAAAATACAACCACTATACAAATATATATAGAGGTATATCATGATTATATAATTTTGCTACAACAAAGCAAGCAAATAGAACAAGAACACATTTCAAAATAATAAACCAATATATCAAAGAAAATGGGAACTAACCTGGATACTTCATGTATTTATTTTGACAAGATATAATATGTAAGAACCTAAAGAAAAGATAGTACAATAAAATAGGAAAAGAAAGTACTAACCGGTTAATATGAGTTTTATGTCAATGAAAAGCGGTAGCAATATCCGAGATCCAAACAAGTCGAAGTAGCAAAGAGGCAAAGGAAGAAACTTAAAAGCAATTATCAAGTTTTCTTTTTCCTTTTGTTTTGGAGTTCTTCTCCCTTTTTTTTTTCTGTTTTGTTCTCCCCCTTTTCTCGTGTGTGTCTTTGTGTCTACTTATATTGATCAATCTATGAGTAAAAATGTCATTAAGTCCATAAAGACAAATGGTCAAAAACTTTAATTCAAAAAAAAAAATCAAATAAGTGGACAATCAATCAAATTCTATCAACTTTCCAAGATTTACTCCTCAAATTACTCAAAAGATGTTTCATTTCAAAATAGTGGAGCATTAACCTTAAAGTGGTAGGACATTAAAATATTTAAAGTTGATAGTAACTTTACTTTAAACTTTCATAAAGGGACAAAATTAATTATGACACAATACAAAATGATTATATCATATTAGCAATTACTATAATTATTTTTAACACTAAAAACTTCAATCAACAAAAAATGTCATATTAAGTAAAACAAACTTAACCTTCTTCCTAAATTCAAATGGGAAAACAAGATGTCATTTATCAATTAACTAATCCGATAGACATCCGAATTAAAAGATATGTATTTTATACAATGGTGAATAATAACAATCTTATTGTAAAAAATTCTCAACTATACTTGTATATAATTAAATACAAGAATGTAAACATGGGCAGAAAAACAAACAACACAAACATATATAATAATCTTAATCGATTAATAAGCAAGTAAACATCTAAAAATGAACTATATTTTTGTGCATAATTAAAATGTAAGAACATGAATATGAACACTAAAATGAACATGAACATGAACATGAACAAAAATAGATATATGCTTTGTAATACTAATCGATTAGGAACTAAACAAACAACTTTGAATCTCAAATTTAACAAATCATTTGAAGTAGACAACCAACCCAACACATTTTTTTTTTGAAAACAAAATCTATAAACGGAGTCTAATATAAGAAGATCTAAATCTTCCAAGCAAAGAACTTATTATACACATTTCATTTAAAAATAAAAAATTTTACACCGTATAATATATAATCATCAATATACCACTCAATCAAAATCTTTGGCAACTATAATCTTATGAATCATATTTACTATACACATATTATTCTCATATAAATATTAACTATAACATCAATCATAATAATAATCACACATTCATCAATATTAAACAATTCAACAATAACATAAATTTACATATCATATACACAACAATCATCATATACACAACAATCATAAAAGGACTATAAAATTTTAGATCTATTCATGAAACACAATATACGTATTTATATATATAATATAAATAAGATTAAATGAAAATATACCAATATCTTGTTGTCGTCGGAGTTGTCGGTGTCGCGGAAAAACTGTTGGCGGCGTTGGTGGAGCTGCTGCGTTTCGCCGTCGTTGGTGGCGGAGAAGAGAGTGACGGGGAGAGAGAGGGAGAGGCGGCGATGGAGAGAGAGAGGGAAAGCCGTCGGTGGCGGCTATGTGGTGGAGAAGACAACTCTTGTTGTTGTCTTCTTCTCCTTTTGAGAAGATGATGAATAGAAAGAGAGAGTTAGGTGAAAGAGGTAGAGAGAGAATAAGATAGTTTAGGGTTTTTGGGGTGTGGAAAAAATAAGAACGAATAGGAGCCGTCCGATCAAAAATGCAATCTACGGTTGAGATTGAAATTGAGATTAAAATAGACTACATTAAAATTTGATTAGGAAATAATTATAATTAATTGTAAAAATAAAATGTCATCTAATTAATTGTCAAATACATGTTGAATAAGTAAAATCATAAATTTATAAAATTATAATATTATATATAAAGTAAATATGCATGTTCATACAATATAAATATTTGTGTATATACATATAAATACACACATGTATATAATACGTACTAAAAATAGATGTTTAATAGGTATGTTAACATAAACAAATTAAAATATATAATAAACTTAAATAATAACCCTTTTATATACATATGTACATAAGATCTATTAAAATAGATGTAATACGTATATATTAATATGAATGAGTAAATAATAAAATAGACTTAGTAAGTAATATATTTTTTATATAAAGAAAATACTCATATATATATATATATATATATATATATATATATATATATATATGATGCATCGTATGCATACTAGAATAGATATGACATACGTATTAACTAAAATTCACAATAAACTTAATTAATTTATACAAAGAAAACACACACCCACGTATAATATATACTAAATAATGTAAAAAAATATTTGAATGTATGATATTATAAGCTATGAAATTCAAAATATATGATTTTTTATTATTATTATTTTTTTTGATAAAAACTAAAAAAATATAAATTTATACATATATATATATAATACAAGAAAAAATAATTTATTTTTTTAAAAAAAAATGTCTATCTATTAAGATAGTGATTCAAAAAATAATTATAGATCAGTCAAAATTGGGTGTCAACAGTACTCTCATCTTACTAATTTCTAAATATGTCAATGCCACCAACATAAAGAATTTTGGGCCCATTGGTCTATGCAATACTTCCTACAAGCTGATAACTAAGATCATTGCTATAAGGATTAGGAAGTACCTCCCCTATTTAATTGGACCCACCCAAACCAGCTTCATAAAAGGGAGAAAAGCCTCTGATAATGCTATAATAGTTCAAAAATAGATCTCCCACTTCAAGAGAATGAAAGGAACATAGGCAAACATGATCATAGATCTAGAAAAGGCCTTTGACAAACTAGAGTGGTCCTTCATTAGGAAACTACTCTTGTTTTTCAATTTTCCTACTAATCTAGTGTCTTTAATTATGTCCTGTATTATGGGAATAGAACTCAGGCCTTCTAACCTTTCAGAGGTATTAGACAAGGAGACCCTCTCTCCCCATACCTATTTATCATTTATATGGAGAGACTCTCCTAGAATATAGAATCTGCAGCCAGTAACACTATTTGGAAGCCTATTCATACCTCTATCTCTGGTCCTAGAATATTCTACCACTTTTTTGCAGAAGACATGATTCTGTTCTCCAATGCTAAAGTCAATAGCTATAGGGTAATCATGCATATTTTCTCTTATTTTGTAAGGAATCTGGACAAAACTGAAACATTAGTAAATCCAAATTGGTCTTCTCTAAGAACAGTACCAATGATAACATTGATACTTGTTCTTCTATCCTAGGTATACATGTCAGCAACAACTTTGGTAAATACTTAGGTTTCCCCATTTTCAACTCCAAATCTGTCAACAGTGATTTTCAATTCATCACTAACAACATGCACTCCAAGCTAAAAGGGTGGAAAACCAAACTCTTGAACATGACTGAAAGAACTATCCTTACTAAGACTTCTCTAGGAAGTATTCCCTCCCACGTCATGCAATATGTCCAGTTGCCTACCAAGATTAGTAACTCTATTGATAAAATCCAAAGGAACTTCATATGGGACTCTACCAATGAAAATAAGAGACTCAATTTGCTAAGTTAGAACACCATCACAAAAATAAAAAAAAGAAGGAGGTCTGGGCATAAAAAAATGCAGTGTCAAAAGTGAAGCTCTTTATATGGGATTGACTTAGAGAATGTATCACAACAACCAAGCCTTGTGGTCTCAAATACTATACTTTAAACATTGTCATAACAAAAACATGTTCAGAGCTCAAGGCCCAACATCCATCCCTCTATTCTTGCACCAGAAAAGGCTGGAGGAACTGCCAAAAAAGATCAAGATAGATAGTAGGAAAGGGTGACAAAGTCAAGTTCTTTGATGACAACTGGATCATTAACCATGATGCCATAAGACACTATATCCAAGGCCCCCTCACTAGGTAAGAACAAAAGCTCACTGTGGCCACTGTTAAAAGCAATGGCAGCTGGTCTGAACAACTTCACAGTTGAAATCCCTTAGGAAATTATCATGAAAATCTAGGACAGCTATCTGTCGCCTCTGGAAGGATTATGAGACAAAAGAATCTGGGTCTCACCAATAATGGGATATTCACAATTAAGAGTGCCTATAAACTTCTTGACAATATAACCCTTCCCCTCCATCCCCTCCCCCCGATCAAAAGGAGTTTCAATGGTTTTGGGACCTCAAATAAGATTAAAACCTTCCTCTAGTTGTTCCACTATGGCAGACTCCCTACCAAACAATACCTCATTCACATAGGATTAAATATCAACCCATCCTATAACTACCGTTGGACTGCTAGGGAAGACATTAATCATATTTTCTTCCATTGAACAAAGGCCTCAACCTTTTGGAACATTGTTGCTCTACATAATTCCCCTACTTTAACCATTGATACAATGTTGTAAACACTGAGAATTGGTTATCAATGTGGGGATTCCTCAAAGATAAAACCTTCAATAAATGGATCACCTAGAAGGATATCCTGCCCTACTGCCTATGGGGAATTTGATTAAGTAGGAATGACAACAAATTTAATTCAAACAAGAACCTCCCTAAAGTAGAACAAATGTAACACCCCCCAAAATTTTTCCCTAAGATTCGGACCCTTCTTGTGTTCGGGTTGGGTCAGACTCGAGTATTGTGAAGCCTTCGCGTGAGTAAGATGAGTTGTTGAGAAATGTTTCAGCATTAGAGGTGATGTGGGGTCATGAAGGACCCCTAGGACCAAATTTTAACCCAAAGATTCGTCGTGACTAAGTTTGAGGAGGAGTTCGCTTGAGGGGTTGACTTCTAACGACCCTATCTTTTGATAGATGACGATATGGGTGGCCCATGACCTATTAAATCAAAGGCCGTCGAGTCTTCTTTCCAACGCCACTAAGAATGTGAATTTTGGAGTTTGGAGTCAAAAGATACAACGATCCTAAGACTAACTAGCACGACAGGAATTTCATTTTTGGCCTGGGTTGCAACTGCTGGGGAAATGGCCTTGGCGCTGTAAGGGCGCGACGCGCCACTATCGCGTCAAAAACATGCCTCAGTAGTTTGGTCCTTGGCGCGACGCGCCACTAAAAGTTGTGCAGGGTTTTTCAGGCCAAATTTCCAGAACTCAGAAAATATGGCCTTGGTGCTGTAAGGGCGCGACGCGCCACTATCGCGCCAGAAACATGCCTCAGTAGTTTGGTCTCTGGCGCGGCGCGCCACTACGAGGTGTGCAGGTTTTAGGCGTAATCGGCCTGGCGCTGCAATGGCGTGACGCGCCACTAGCGCGCCAGGTGCATTTTCGCCTATTTTTCAGAACTTTTAAGGAGGGGCAATTTGGGAATTATTCCAAATTATATATGTATCAGCCTTAGCACATTTTGGGATCATTTTCAATCCCTCACTCTCTCTCTAAAAGCCCTAGAAACCTATCTCTCTCTCTCTCTCTTCTTCTTCTCCTTCTCCAACAAGAAGAGTTCCAAGAGCTTCAAGGTTTGAGTTCTCCATTGAAGACCCAACCACAAGGTTATCTTCAAGTCTTCACTAAGGTATGTAAGGATATCCAAAACATGGGTTGAGTCCACCCATGTACCCTATTCTTGCTTTGAGGTTAGATGTTCATGAAAATAGAGTTTCTTGGTATGGTCTAAGTTTAAATGAGTTTTGTCTCCTATTTATTTGATTCTATATGTAGTGATGTTGTTGAGTTAAGAAGTTCCCAAAATGAGCCTTTATGTGAGTATGAGTTGATGAAAATGAGTTGTTAAATATGTTCTGTTGATCTTCTTAACTATGTAGATTTTGTTAAAGGATGTTATTTTCTTAAAAATGTTGCTTATTATAAAAATGTAAATTTAAAATCTTGAAATTGTGATGAGTCTCAAAGATTTTTCATATGGATGGAGGAAATGATTGATTATATCTAGATGTTGTTATATATGTGCATTTAAATTTCTTTTGAAGATATGATTGAGATTGATCGGATAGTATGATTAGAAGAGATTTGATTGTGATAGAGTTGATGAGTTGACAAGGTTGTAATGAGACTTGTCGATGTGATTTGATAGAGTTGATTGGATGGAGTTTTATGAGCATTGAGTCTTGGGAGGAGTATCGAGCACCGAATTGGGCAAGAGTATAGTCCATACTCGAACCCAATAACTGTGTCGCCAAACGTAAGGGGGATGAAACCGTTAAAGTCGGATGCTTCCCCGAGAGATTTGTCCTGACATTATAGGACCTGGTTAGATTGGATCCATGATTTGTTGATTCGTTCATACCCTGGCAAGGTATGAACGGACGCGGCAACAACGTCGGTTTGTTGTACTTTCACTGGATCATAAGTGATGGTTGTCGGTTAAGAGAAACTCCCAAATAGATCTTGATAGTACTCTGAGTCAGATTGAGTTGAATTGTATATGATTGGTCCCGTCTAAATCATATTCTTGTTTAGACTTAGGACATTTGATTGAGTTGTTATTCCTCTTGAGTTGAGCTTCCGAGTTGATTAATTCTTCCTTGATGTTCGTTGTATTCGGCCATTTTACATACTCGTACATTCCATGTATTGATGCCATTTGGCGTGCATCGTTTCATGATGCAGAGACAGGTACTAAAGATCATCAATCGGCGCTCCGTTGAAGATCCACATACACCCTCAGCTAGTTGGTAAGTCCTCCTAGTTTCCGGAGGATGTTGAGCCTTCATGTACAGTTTTGTTGACATTTCCTTTATTTTGATTGTTGGTAGCCATGGACTTGTCATTGTCATCTTTTAGACGTTGATAGAGGCTTCATAGACTGGAGTGTGGGGAGGTTGAATGATTATTGTGAGGAGTTTTATTATATTTATTTTGTCGAGTTAAACATGTATGGCCTTCGGCCCCCATATTGTGAATAGTACTTCATTAATTGAGTTCCGCTAAGAGAATGTGATAGAACGAAGGTGTGACTGGACCAGGGGGTTCGCTCGGAGGTCAGAAATGGCCTTCGGGTGCCGGTTATGTCTAGGGTACCCTCCCGGGGCGTGACAACAAATCACTGTTTGGGCTATGAAATTCCATCTCATCATTATAAACCATGTACAAGTAAACCTAAAAGAATTCCTATAAAGGTTAATTGGAAGCCTCCTCTAGAAAGGGTATACAAGCTCAACTCTGATGGAGCTTTAAACAACTCCACAGGGAAAGGTGGGATTGGAGGGGTAATTAGGAATTATAGAGGGGATTGGATTGTGGGATTTAGCAAAGGGTGTACTCACACGACTGTTGATCAAGCTGAAATCACAACAATCCTTCATGGCCTTAGAATAGCTTGGAGCAGAAATCTCAAGCCCATTGAAATTAATACTGACTGAAAAGAAGCTATATTCATGATTGAAAATCAATATCTGCCGTACACTAATATTATTCTTGAATGCAGGTATCTCATGCAGGAATTGGGGGGAGCAGTTATCAAGCATAGCTTCAGAGAAGAAAATAGAGTGGCAGATGCAATGGCAAGGGAAGGTTCAAAGAGACTGCCAAATTTTGATACTGTTATTTTTGAAACTCCACCGTCGTTTGCAACCGAACTATGGATTGCAGATAACCAAGGAACTACTGTTGTAAGACTTGTAGAACAATGTAATGGCCAAACTCTCTGGACCAAAATATGGGGACTTTTAGCCAAAAAATAAAATAAAATTCTAACCACCACTTTGTTAATTTATGTATAATATATGCCTAAAATTTCAAGTTAATTATAGATCTGCACATGAATACTACTTCACGCTGCGACAATTACTATAATGCATTATATATATATATATATATATATTAAAAATTGGCAATACATGATTATATTAGAGATCTTTAGAAGATCTAGTTGACTAAACAAGTAGTAGTAATTAAAAAAGCATCCTGTTGACTGAACATTGTGAAGGACCATGAACCATCCAAATTGATGTTGCCATAATTAAAGAGACCAACCTTTAAATTAACTAATTACGAAAAAATATGATCCTTACATGCATAGTGTGTGTATTCTATTCCTACGCCTATATATACAAAGAAATTGATGAGAGAAAACATATCTGCACACAAACTATTTTCTTATTACACAACCATTTCGTTTTAACACAAATATATCTTGTGTTATTATGGCCTCATGTATCCAACATTACATTTGTTTATGTACTTTGTTTCTAGCAATAATTGCATGCCATCAAGTTGTATTCGTTGAGGGAAGACATCTGATCAAGAAACAAGATTTTAATTTTCAAATTACAGAAACAGGTAATAGCCCTGGTATGGGACATTCCTCAAAAGGGCCTAAACCAAATACTAGTAATTATAAGCAACTAATTGGAGACACTTCTAGTGCTGTTCAGGGAGATGATCGCCAAGTCACGGGGCATAGCCCCGGTATCGGTCATTCTTTTCACAACAATAAGAATATTGGTCCTAATGTCTAGCGTTAATATACTACACAAAATATTCTCTAAGCTTTGGGCTATTTAGCGACAGATCGATATATCATTGGTGATGCATTTCTATGCGAATTATTTCTGTTAGGTAAATTAATTAATTATGTCAATTATGCACTTTGTATTGTCTCTTGTAAATCCAAGGCCTTGCCTAAGCTTGAATATCATCAGTTTTATCTTGGAAGCGTTTATCAACGAGGATAATGTACATCTACATAAAGAAAATTGAAGCTTAGATTTCATTTCATTTTAGCAGTTGTTGTTGTTGTTGATGTAATTTGTACCTTAAGTGATGGCTTGTCCCATGTAGAAATATTTGAATATTTAAAAACGCAGGACATATTTGATTTTCTCCTTCAACGCTTATTTTCATGCAAATGAATTAATACCCAAATCGAATGGTACTTTAATAGTTTAATATTTCAAGAAAATCTCAATTTTCTTCATGTAAATGGTATAATACCTCTAGCAATATAAAAATATTTTAATATTTTTTTAGTCAGTCAGTGTGCATATCAACATATGCAATTTGACGTTGATGCTCATCTATATATGTATTTAATCTTACTGCCCATAGAAACGAACCCCCAAACTGAATTAACTTCATGATCCTAGTTTATTTTTGTAAGATTGGTTATTCTACTTTATAGAAATAGGCTTGAAGTTCTTTCTATTTTTTAAAAAATAAGATGCCTACCATGTTCATTAAAATCCAGAAAGTATACACATGAAGGAGAGGAGCATAAAACCTAACCTCCATAAAAATAAATGGGAATTGTGGGAGTGGTTTTACTAAGTAATAACTATATCTATTCTGGGAGCTACAAAAATAAATAGATAGTAGTATAGGAGATAGATAAAGTTGGTCATTCCATTTCTAGAGATTCAGTGACGAATTTAAAATTTCTAAAATATCGTGCATCATTAAAAGAAGAAGAAAAAATATATTTAATGGAAATTGATCTCTAGTTCTCTACGTAAATAACTCAATTTTCAACCAAATGCATCATTTAAACTTCTTATAGCATAGGTGCCAACAGATAACATTATACTAATGTTTAGAAAATATATATATAAAATACCTAATTTTATAAAAAGATCACAATATCACTGGCCCCATTTTTTACCTATAAGTTTGCCTCCAGATAGATCTCATCTCATATGAATATAATCCTATCAAAATATGAAGACTATTGTAACATTGATTTATGAGAGTTAAATCTTTGATGATTAATGAAATGAATGATCTCTATATGATTCTGGACAGTCTTCTTCTTATTAGATAATTTTTAAAATTAATTTAAATTCAATATTCATTTTTCTACATGATACCAAAGCAGAACCATGCCATTTATATATTTAATTGCATATGTTGGATCCCTATATTAATTGTCTCATCATATGTCCAGTTCAAGATATGAGATGGGGTATTGTGAAGATTAGTTTCATGTTGAATAAAACAGGGACTAGTGGTCTCCCTTCCACGTGAATTGGATTTTGAGGTTGAATTAGGTTTAAGATCTATTTCTTTACCATTGATAACCTCATAAATTCGTTAGTAAATTTTCTTTATACACCTCAATTATGATATGTTTTATTAACTAAATATCTGAACACATAATAAAATATTTTATTAATTACTTTCAGCTCAATGTTTGAAAAGTTTTTGTATAATATATAATTTAAGAAGATGATATTTTATCGTATGTTTTAGATGCTCTATTATAATATATCATGATTTAAGTATTTAAATAAAATTTATTAAAAAATTTAAGATGCCACTTATATATTCCGTCAAGTATAAATAATACCGTATACATGAGAAATTTTATAATGAGAGGGGCACAATCTACCAAAGGTATATGAGGCTCCATTACATTTCTGACACATAAGATAATGGGTCCCATTTGCCTTTTTTTTCAAATAAAAGTGATGAATGAGAGAGAAAGTATTTATATACTTAATTCTTATGGGTTTATCAAACATAATAAATTATATTAACAAAATATAAATATATTTGTTGTGTTATAAATCTAAATATAATAAATTTATGAACTTAATTCTTTTTATGAATTTATCTTTATCTCTTTCTTTTTTCTCAATCATTGTTTATTGGTGCAATTATTTCCCTTAATAAAGTTTCGAATTGAAAAATAAGAAGTTATTTGTCAATGAACCTTATTTTGGTATATATATATATAATTTTTAAATATGCACTCATATAGTCCATTTGATTCGATTTTTTTGCTTAAAATCAAATCAAATATATCAATTTTTAAAATATAAAATTAAAATCTAATCAAATTATTTTATTTTTTAAAATGTAAAACAAAACAAAATCAAATAAAAAAAGAATCAGAATTTATCTTTGATTAGGTTTGATTTTGTAATGACCCGTTAGGTCATTTTGAGAACGGGTCCCCCTCCTTTCATAGAAAACCCTTTTCGTAAATTTAAGTTGAAAATTTTGGACATTTTGGTAACTTCGGTTAATTAGTTGAGGGATAATTTTAGAGAATTAATTTAATTGGTGGGCTAAAGTGTTAATTTATTTAATATCCTATACCACTTTTCTTATATTTATTAAAATAGGTTAGTAGGGTTTGTAAATTTTAATACATAATTAGTTTGAGAAAGAAAAAAAGAAGAAAAAAAGAAAAGAGAACAACGAGAAAGCGCAGCAGCAGAAGTTGGAAAAAAATACGGAGGAAGAAAAAAAAAAGGGAAAACAAAAATAAAGCATCAAGGTAATTATTCTCATTCTTTCCATTAAATTTTTATGTGATTATGAACATATTTTTAGGGTATATTGGTGGAGAAATAACGCTGAAATAAGAAAATATGACCCTAGGATTCTTCACATTAAACCTTAATTTGGGGGTCGAATAACGATCCGTTTAAGACGAAATTTGACATGTGAGTATATTTTATCATGAGTGAACATAATCGTAAAGAAAATTTCAGATTTGACTTCAATGACTCGGGATGACTTTTTGACCCACTTTTTATCCGAAAATAAATATAGCAATATGGGTGTCATTGGATTCGTATTCTTATGAAAAATATGTATTTGAACAGATTTTGATCGTTCGAAAGCGTTACGAAAGGCTCAAGTTTTAAAGTGATTATTCAATTTAATTGAGGTTTAACCCTAGTTTTAAAATTCAAAAAATATGGGAGTTGACATGTTAAGTGACATCAAGATTAGGAACGTGTTTATAGATTTATTAAATTTTTGGGTCTAGGCTAGACATATGATAATAAAGGTGTTGTTAGTTTCGAAAATCTTATTGTAATTATTTATTTGACTAGATTACGTTGAATTGGAGGCCCAACGAAAAGGGAAGGCTCAAGTTTCAGAGTGATTGCTTGATTAATTAAGGCAAGTGAATTTCTAAACCTCAATTTAAGCTTGTAGATGCTTGTATTTCCGTGTTATGTGTACTAGGGAGTAATGAGAATTAGACTGGATTATTGACTGTATGATTGGCCTTAAAAATAGAGATGAGGGGTATAAATGGTGATCTATTGACATGTATTGGTGGAATTGATATGTTGTGATTATGGATTTATTTTGGACATGTGAAATGACTATGTTGATGTGAGATAGGAAAAATTATTGTTGTTGTCATGTTATTATCGTGAATTATATGAACATGAATTGATTGCATTGGTTCTGACATTTTGTGTTGAAACTGAAAATGATATGAAACAAAGGGGTCGGGCCACACGCTCCGTGGCAGGTATTATGAAATAAAAGAGTCAGGCCACACGCTCCGTGGAAGGATATATATATTGAGGGGATGGGCCACACGCTTCGTGGCAGATTACATGGACAAAAATGTCCCCCATGGGTTCCGAACTATAATTCAGCGGATGTGTACCGATAGGATAGACATGCATCATCTCATTGCATTGCATCACATTTTGTTGATATTTGTGAATTCGTGTTTACCCCTTTATTGCTCTGTATATGCTGAACTTGACTTGATATGATTCATTGATGAGACTATTGATGAGTATTCATGGACTGTATTACTGTTATTATTGCACAAGTGTAGAGTTGGGCTGGTTTTATGCAAGTTGTAGTTAAAGAGGTTCGGTTAGGAGGACAGGAGTACTTGTATCTATTGAGCTTTGCTTAGTTTTAGTTGTCCACTTACTGAGTACCGTATTGTTTGGTACTCACCCCTTGCTTCTACACTTGTGTAGGTTGTGAGCTTGGACCTGCTTGATCTCTTAGTATTATCTACCACGTCTGATGCTATTATTTCGAGTGTTGAGGTAGCTGTTATATTCATCTAGCGGACACCTCTTACTCTTTTAATATGTTTTAATCCTATTTTAAAGACAAAGACATTGTGACTGTATTTTCTTTCGTACTTCGATAATTTATTAATGTCTTGTATACGTGACAACCAGTCTTGGAGGATTTTGAGATTATTTTTTGACTAAGTTAAATCTTACTTTATCTCAATTACTTCCGCATTTACTTTCTGTTGAGTTTTAGGCTTATTTATCTCGATGAGTTGAGATGAGTGTCATCATACCTGAATTTGGGTCGTGACAGATTTTTCCTGAACATCCTTAACTTTATCACCTGTTGAAAAGACCTGTCAACATAGAAATAATATTCCCCCATTCCAATTGGAAGGAATATTGGAAGAAACTTCTTATATATAATTTGATTAAATTCTTGAACAACAATTTTTTTGAGAAATAAATATGGAAAAGTATAGATTTTTTTTTAAAAAAAAAAATGCAAAGGTAATCTCAATTGCTCATAATTAGTTATGTATAAAAAGATTTCTTATTGATGATAAATATCTAATAAATAAAGTTCATTAACCAATAATTTCTTAATTTTCGATTTGAAACTCTGACAAGAGAAGATAATTGCACAAATATAATGACTGATAAAAAAGTGTAAAAAAATAAATTCATAAATTTATTACATTTAAATTCATTACAAAAAAAATAAATTTATATTTGTATAATATAATTCATTATGTTTTCACATGAAATATTTTCTCTCTCTTATACATCACTTTGATTTGAAAAGAAAAGCAAATGGGACTCATTATTTATGTGTCAAAAAATATATTGAGCTTCACACACCTTTTATTGATCGTGCGTCTCTAATTGTAAAATTTTCCGTAAACATAGTCTCTTATTCATTTCAACAATTCTTGTTAAAAGAAGGTTATGTCGTCATTTCATTCGTTTGTCTATAGTCTATTTAGAAAAGGAAGTCTCTTATTTTTTAAACAATTTTTTAATTTCAACTTTTTATATGACAGATTTAAAATTATAAGATTAAATAATATTTTGATATATTTAACGTTTATTTATTTTAAGATTAAAAAATTCAAAAGTCTGCTTAATAAAATTCTTTTAATGACATGTTATTGTTGTTTTTTCGTTATCTTATAATTACTTTACACTTGTAAGTTCTTTTAAACTATGGTGCATAAAGATGTTCATTTTCAAAATAAAAACGAATGTTATTAGATTGCACCGTTACTATAAAAAAGATGAAAGGATACAAACACAAGGTGAAATTTTTTTATCAGGTGAAAAAGAAGAAAAAATGACGACATCTGTCTTTTGAAATGGTTGCACACGTTTCATGAGATACATCAAATAACGTTAACCATAAGAACTATATTTGTCTAAAATACTATTTTCCTCTCTCTTTAATTGTTCATGTAATTAACAAACCACCAATGGCCAACGAGGGTGAATTTGGAAATAAATTAAAATAAAATAAATATTTTGATTTTCTAAAACGTCAAATATTTTAAAATAAATTTTATTTTATCAAGAATATGACTAATATACGGGATTTGAGGAAGCATGGTATCCTATTTTCATGGTCCCAAATTAGTTGTCATATTTATTTTCTTGAGAGTCAAACTATAAAAATGTTGTCCAATTTTTTAAAATGTATTTTATCATCAAATTGACATGATAAATTATAAAAATTGTAATTTACAGTACTTTTCTTATAATTTTTGAATATATGAATTTTAATTATAAACTATTAAATTAATCTAATCTAAAAATTTTAAAAATTAATAAAATTGATTTCGAAGAGCGAAAAATTAGATAACTTATTTGTTTGGTTGGGAGGTTCTAACTAACTCGATCGTTAAAAAATTGCGGCTCATTCAACCTGCTTTTCCACCTTACCATAGAAAGCTAATACGTAAGAAAAGAGCATCAACTAGTTAATTAAGGAAGGGTCTCTATTACTAATCCAAAGAGCATCAACAAAGTTAAGGGTCTCTATCACTAATCACCGCATTCTTCTTTAAAAAGGCCAAGGTCAAGCACTCACATGTTAAAATAAAATAAAAAGATTATGGCAGGTTTGACAATAGCTATGCGATTAAAATAAGGAGCTACAAACGGTATAAAAGTGGAATCTTAAAGGATCTCTCAGGTTGCATAGCTGTATATGTCTTGTAGTAGATTCCTCTAAGAATATGCTCTACCTATGCACTAACGTCTAGCTAGAAGAGTTAAATATCATCACATAAATTGAGATGAAGAAACTAATATACGATAGTTATTTTCATATTATCATAGACAGAGCTAATAGCCTTATGAATTTGAGCAAATCCAGTAGATTTGTTCAACTAATTACTATTATTTAAAATCATCGTCATTATAAAATTCAATATCATAAAATTGAGATGTTAGTTTCGGCGCCTCTGCGCGCAAGTTACTATTGTTGTTCAGTTTAAAACGCAAAATGGCGGCTAATAAAAAATTTGGACGGTTGCATGTGCAAGAGATCAGAAGATATTGTTCATTAATTGTCCCATTAAGCAGACTTTTAAACACTAGCAAGATTTTCTTGATCACCAGGGAGGCCGTAATGTAGTTGAGGCCGTTCATTTACATACTAAAATATTGAAGATAGACCGACAAAAGAATCACTGGCCATGTGTGTGTACGACTCTCTTTCTTTTATACTTATTGTGCAAGGACGACCAACTTGCTATCATTATTATACGACCACTAAAACACATAGGAAATTAAGCAATGTTAGAGAAAAGGCTTTTACATTCTCTGATATATACTTTTATAATTAGCTCCAAGGGTGACGTATTAGTTATGAATAATGAAATATGCTAGAAATTACATCTCCTTTTTTCCTTTCACGTGGGAATTTTGTCAAGAGTCGCAAAAGGATGGGTGATGGTCTTGTTTAGGTAATTCTCACCTTTTGAGATATTTTTTGTATTGAGACAGGTCTTAAGATCCATAAATCACGATATCAAAGCAGAATCCATCATAATTCTCATTATTTGATGCTGGCGGCCTCTTTATTATAAATTATCCAGCGCTAGATGTGAGAGGGTGAACTAGCTTTTGAATTGAGTTAAGCCTAAAGATTCTTAACAAATTTTGAGAGAAAAAGGTGAGTAAACTCGCAAGCAGGAATATCTCAAATTTACATTTAGCTCAATTTGTCAGACTTTGGAGAGCTGGGCTGGGTATATTGGATGATCATAATTCTTAGCACAGCTTATATTAACCTATTTAAAAGTTTGGGTCAATTTGAGTAGTATATGTAATCCAAATTAAGTTTGGTTCGTTTGAAATAATCCTGGTCAATAAAAGATTTTTAAAAAATCCACTTTGTTTTGATTTGGTAATTAAATAATTTACAAAATATATAACAGACAAATAAATGTCAAATGATTTTGAGTTGGACGAGTTGAATTATGTACTATTTCTATTTGTTTGTCCAAAATGTATCCACCCATTTTTAAGCTAGTAAATAGGAACATTCAGTACAGGAGGCAAAACAATTAATTGATCAAGTTAACTATAGAATACTACATTGTTGCAGAGAAATCAGAGTATATATTTTAATGCAGGAGTAGACCTTATGACAATATAGCCAAAGAAGTAGCTTTTATGAGGCCACCTATGGGCATTAGAACTAGATTACAACAATTTATGTTAGTTTAGCTTCCAACTTTTAGGAGTTGTTCTTTGAGTTTCCTATTAGCAAAGTACTGTGCGAAGTTTGTTATGGCTTTATAAATATCAATTGGTGATTAATCAAAAAAAATTACTTACCAAAACATATAATATGAAGATTCAAATTCTCTTTTTAAACTTTAATTTATGATTTTTTAAAAATTTAATTTCAATCAATAGTATGCAACACATTTAATTCAATTTATGTTACCTCGACCAAATATTGTTCTCCTTGCCTAAAGTGATTTTGAGTATATGCCGGTTATATTCTCCTTGTCTTCGTCCTCATCCCGAATCTCCTTCCACTAATTAATTTTATTGGTCTGTTGAAGAGAATAGGAAAAGATATCGTATTTCAAGAAACTTGGGTTTGTAAAATCAGAAAGGAAAAATTATACTCACTCCGATTCAATTTGTTTCACCTATTTTGATTTAGCACAAAATTTAAAAAAAATAAAAAAGATATTGATTGAATATTGTGATTTGAAATTAAAAATATGTCAAAAGTGCCAAAACGCTCTTTAATCTTGTAGTTTTAAATATGTGATGTGGAAAATTAAGCTGCCATTTGGGCTTTGGCCCTAAATTCCCAAATATTCTTGGGAAGTTATTTTTAGGTGAAGTTTCGCCATGCGTTTGGCCACAAATTTTCTCAAGAATATTTGTTATTTCAAAAAATATGATTTATACCCGTAAGTTCTAAAAATTATTTAAAATATCCATAAGTTTGTATTATCATTTTATAACGAACATGTTCCGTTAAAAATAACCTTATAACATAATTGATAACAATCAACAACAACAAAATAATTGTCATGATCCAACCTACCGAACCGTGCGGGTACCCACTCTAATACCTAAGTAAGAGCTCTCAATACCCCAACCAATCAAAGATGAGGAAAAATTAGGATATACCAGAATTTTAAAGTTTTAAAACCAATGGCTTATAAAATACTGAGTTAAACAACATCAAGATCTGAATCTATTAAATAATTTACACCCCAGAAATCTAGTCTAAACAGGTACACGAGATACTAAGATTACAATATATACGAATAAACATGACACATCTCCAACCATAAGGAAGAAAGGGTAGAAGTTGTTGGAGAATCATCTCCGTCTTCACCTAATAAACATCCCAACCCTGCAACTGGACTATGCCAAGTGGCATAGCAAAAGTAGTATCAGTACAAACAACACATACTGATAGGCATCATTGGTCAATCCGATACCCACCGCACAATATATAGGGAACAAGAAGAAGAAACATAATCAATAAGAAAATACACCGTCGACACTATTAACTCACAATTGTCTCCTCTCACAATATTCTCATAGTTTTAAACTCACCTATTTCTTATTGGTCCACTACCAACTCTGATTGCGAATCCAGGTTAACCCTTCTATAGCGTAGGGAAGTTCTTCGAAATCCTACTACCACTAAGTATATTGTGCTTGCCTTACACATTCATAAGGCCATATGTCAACACATTGTCCTTAGCCTTCTCCCTCTAGTTAACAAGGCTTTACCAATCATTCTGGACTGGCTATTTCCTTACCAGATAGAACTCAATCACCCCACAGTCACACCCTCAATCTAGTTCTAACCCTCACTGTCACATACAACAACTACTACCACTTGGTTAAACTCTAAGTAACCAAATTCCAACTTAACAAAACAACCTCTAATCTTATACCTGAACTCTGTAGATTATCACATACACTACACTATAATCACACAATATTACACATTCGTATCCCCAGATATTACTACACCTACTCCCAGTCCTCAACTCAAATCAATCACCTGACTAGTGGGATTATTTATAGTAATATCAACCCCTCAGTGTATATACAAGTAATCACACTACTTCACAGAATGACATATACCAACTAGTCCTCTCATGGAACTATCAGCACATACTTGGTCCTCTCATGGAACCTATATTCAGACAAATAATGTGCCAAAAAGTGACACCCGATTCAATTAAGTATCACAATGTGACATTCGATCCAGTAATGTGTCGGAATGTGACACCCAATCTCAACAAGCACAATCAATTCATAATCACAATTACAATGAGAAGTTGCAACAGTTATAATCACCAAGAATAGGTTAGGTGTATACCAATTCACATAATTAGCCATTTATCTTGGTTCATTTCATGCTTGCCCATCCCCATACATATATACATACAATTTTTGGCAGATAACAGGCATAAATACCATAAACAAAAAGATTAGAGCTGTTAAAATAGGCTTAGCCCGTGAGTCCGACCCAACCTAACCCTTGAATTAAGTGGGGTTGGACTAAAAAATTTCAGCCCATTTAGGAACAAGGCTTTTTAGACGAACCCTAAAAGTCTAGCAAGTCATATGAGCTGGCCCAACCCAATCCAACCCAACCCTAAAAAACTAGCAAGTTAAATGGGTTAGGACGGACTGACCTTTTAAAAATAAAGGGCCTATAAAATAGTAGCCCAACCCAGCCCTAAGCGGGCTACAGATTGGGACGGACTGACCCTTCAATCAAAAGATCGACAACATTGGAGTCTTAATTATAATAATTCTAATTGCCTAGTTGCTTTCCACCACTCCTCCCAAAAATAACTAGCTAGTTTAAAAGATTTCCAACAACGCAAGGCAGTCCAAATACTTAAGAAATCTTTGTTGAACTAAACAAATCTAGATTGCTAAATATTACATTACCCATTAACTAAAGCTTTTCAACTCCGCTTCCACTTGCACTTGTAGCGTATTTTGAACCATCGATCATATTTGAATCAGAATGTGATATAATTTCCTTAAGAAGTTCATCTTCATCTACAGTTCTCTATACAAGATGTTAATGAGATAATACTTAATAAATACTTTCAGAAAAAACAAGTGAAATTTGAATAAATTAGATAGAAAATATTATCCTCATTAGGTTGAGTAAATTCATGCAACCAATTTCTTGTAGTGACAAGAGTTTGGATATTTTCATGATGAATACATTTTCTATACTTGGTAACAACACTTTACCAACGACCACCAATACTAAATATTGATTTTGATGCTACTGTGATAATTGGAACTCTGAGAACATCTCGTGCCATCATTGAAAGATCAAGATTTTTTTTCATTATCTTTCCAATACTTAATAACATCCATCTTATGAAAAGTCTCATAATCAAGTTTTGTTCCTCCAAATAAAGGTCCAATTCTGACTCTCTAGCATTGCAAACAAATGTACCCTCAAACATTTTAAATTCCTATTAATTTGAAACGTGAAATATAGTAACAATAAGAAGACGAACCCCATCAAGTAAACAAACAGTAAACAAAATTTAACTTCAAACAAAACAGCAAAAAGTGTCTAGTATGTATTTATTTTACTTGTCCATTTTTAGCAAATTAAAAAGGTTTTATTACTCTTTTCTCATAGTACTCCATTTTCTTAATTTGCTAAAAGGATAAGTAAATGAAGACATAATATATAAAATCATTGAGTAAACAAAACTATTTCTAAAGTGTTTGAGAGCTTGTAATCACAACCCATCAAAGTAAAGAACAGAAGTATTTTACAAAAAGATGCATAATGATTATAGAGAAAAAAATTAGATACTTACCGCAAATAAAGTGGACTTTTCTTTTTTGATTGACTTCCGTCTTCAATTGGTTTAGACCGAATAGTAAAAGTAGTTGTCCCAATTTGATTATTTGCATACTGTTCATAAAGCTTGTATAATTTTGACTTTATAGTAGCAGTCTGATCATGTGCCGAAGAAGTATCCACCTTTGAGAAACAATATTCTAAAAGTTGCATCTTGAAGTGAGGATCCAGAATTGCTCCATATAATGAGAGTACTATATTATATCTATTCCAATATTTCTGAACTTTTTGAACATTCTTGCAGCCATTTCCTTAATAACTTCATCTAAATTACTTGAATTCTCATTCGACGAGCATTCGATTTTCCAAATTTGCATAAAGTACAAGTTGAAAGTAGGATAACTTGAACCATAAATTAAGTTCGTTATTTCATAAAAAGGTTCCAAGAATTCAAATATTTTCTCTATCCTTCTCCAATGATTAGATGTAGGACAATTAGAGTAATTTCTATCAATCAACTGTAAACTAGAAAAAGTTTTTTATATTGTAGTGCACTCTCAATCATCAAGTATGTTGAATTCCATTTAGTTGCCACATCTAAACGTAAATTCAGATTTGTACTAATTCCAACCTACTTAACACATTGCTCATATTTTCTCATTCTGCCATCCAATCCTCTAACATACTTCACACTTTCTCTAACTCTAAACAAGGCACCATTAGCTTCTTTTAAATCTTCTTGTACAATCAAATTTAGAATATGGGCAGAACAATGTATATGAAAGAACTCACCATCACATAATAAACTCTTTTGCAAACCAAGATGCCCTTTTAAAATAGTTTGCATGCTATCATTATTAGTGGCATTATCTAAAGTGATAGAGAACACTTTCCTATCAATTTTCCACTCCTTCAAACAACCATATGTAGTTGCAGCCAATTCAACTCCAGTATGAGAAGGAATCATATGACAAAAAACCAAAATCTTACTAACTACCTTCCAATTATCATCAATATATTGAGAAGTTAAACAAAGATATCCCTTAGAAGTATCTGTTGTCCAGCAATAAGAATTTAAGCAAACTCGATTAGGAATCTTAGTCAAAACTTATTTTAATTTTTCTTTCTCTTTGAAATACACTTTCTGGACATCCACAATAGAAGTGTTCCTCGATAGCGTTACCAATTCTGGATTTGCATAATTTTCTCAAGCTCTAATTTTTTTTATATTCAACAAAAGAATACGGCAAATTATGCTCAATAATAGCTTCAGCAAGCTTTTCACGGAAAATTGATTGATCTATTTTTCTCGACTGTATGTTACCTTGCTGATCCATATACATCTGACCCAAATCATAGTATTTAACTTTTTTACATTTAAGTAAATGACATTTCAAATGTGATGTTCCATAGTTCTTACCATTAGGTCAAGGAGTAGAACCAACCTTTTAAGAACCTTTACAACTTCTGCATCATGCAATTTCCACTTCATCTTTATCTCTATCAGTCTTATTGAAATATCTCCAAACAACTGATTTTAGCTGACTCATTTTTTTCTGTGCAGGTTCATTTGGTTCATCCACCTCAACACTAGTTTCATGTGCACGATATTCATCATCATTCTCCATTGATTTCATTGATTTTTCTATATCAATAAATATGTCAAAAGTTAGTTTTTGACTTCACAACTAATTAGAGGCATTTCATTAGAACTAATTAAGTTCATAGTGTAAGAATCATTAGTAGCTATAAAGTGAAAAAAAATAAAAGTAGAAATGCAAAAAATGACACAAATCTATTGGCCCTAGAGATAGTTATCATAACTACATAAAATGGCACAACAATGATTATAACATAATAGAAATCAGAAGAAGTTATCATCTTTGCTATGTTAATCAAGAAAACATATATGGAATACAGAGAAATTAAGAAGTAGAAAATGATAATATATTTAAAACTTTCACAACTATCATAAAAGAAGAACTCGATTACGTCGAAGCTAAACTCTTTTTTCGATAAGAAACAAATCGAAAAAATGACAAATTCTTACCTGTATCCATACAAATCTTGAAATCAAACTTGAATTTGTTTAGAGAGTTTTGTGGAATTTGTATTTCTAAATGTTAAAAATCAAAACCCTAATACATAAAATGAAAGAAAAAAGCTATGGTAGTTTCTTGCCAAAGAGAAGACTAAAGGACAAATATTATCTTATTCAGTTATATATGCTTATATATAAAATAAAAGTCGATAGAAATCCTAAAAGATTAATAGGCTAGTCACTAGTGGGTCATGGCTGATTAAGAAAATATAATGGGCTAAGGCCTAAAATGTAAAAGTTATGTAGGAGTTGGAGTTGATTTTATTTTTTAAAAATATTTACTGACAATTTTTTAACAAATAAAATATTAATTAAAATATATATAATAAATATTTTTAAAATTCACGATCCATGGACCGTGGTATGGCCTCCAAGGCTCGCGGATTGAACATCTGCGGCTGGTGGGCCTCATGAAACTAGGCTATAAAACCTGGTTTCTAAATGGGCTGAAAAAATTTAGCTCAACCCCACTTAACTCAGGGATTGGGTTGGATTGGATCGGCCTTACGGGCCAAGCCCATTTTGACAGTTCTAGTTGTGGAGAGGTATTGTAGCTCCAATCCTAGCATCCATCCAAGGAGATATTCTCTACTTAGTCCTTTAACAAAAGCGCCCCTTTTTCCTTAAAAATTTTTAGGATGGTGAAATTAGGCAGAATTTCGCCGGTTGAGATGTTTTCTATGCTGAAATCTTCTTCTCCGTCCTTCCCAAGCCTAGAGTAGCCTTTTGAGGGGTTTTGGGGTAATCTCTACCTCTTTTTTCACTTAGGAAACAGAGGGAAAAAATAGAATTCATGATTTTTTGTTATGTCCAGAGTATCCCGCTCTGACGGCTCTCTTCCTACTAGAGCGGCGCCGCCATAGCGGGACTATGCCCGCTATAAGGGAATGATGCTGGTCTAGACGGATCAGTTTTCTATGAATGGAGAGAAATCATTCTTCCCCCTACTCTGATTCTCGAAATCCCGCCAGAGCGGGAGAGTCCCGCTCTTGCGGCCCTGCTCCAGCAGGAATCCTGCCGCTACAGCAGTATTAGCGCGGGCAATAAGGGGATGATTGTTCAGGGCTAATAATCGCATGTCCTCATTACGCTTTTTATCAAGGCACTTCATTGCCTTGGTCCCAAAGTACGCGGACCCTCATTATGTCTTAACAAGTTAACTTTCCATTTCAAATATACTCCAATCAACTCGTGTCCCTTTTTTCATATCGTTCTGGGATAAATGAGGAATAAATCAATATCTATTTTAATGATCTAATTCGTCGTTAATTAGAAAAGTTTTCAACTTTTTCAATGCTTGCTTGGTTTGATGAGATAAACGTAACATGAGCATTCCCCCTACGTTCACAATGTCTTCATAACATTCTGAGCCTAAGGTTTGAACCGAATTATGTAGCAAAGTTGAATAGTGTCCTTGACTAAGAACTTAGATTTGGTCATCATTTCCTAGTTAAAACACAAAAATCTTTGTATATTTAGGTACAAGGGCATTTTAAGAACACTGATCTAGGAAATATTTGATGAAAAATAATTTATTGGGGTCATAGGGGTGCCAGGATCACGCCCTTGAGTTGGACCCAGATGAAGGCGGGGCAGCTGTGGCGCGATCTTAACCGCTTTGGCGGGGACTCTACCAAACAGTGGCCTTAGGACACTGCAATATTCAGCCCAATCCCTTTTCTAGTCCGCGTCATTTATTCCCACGATGTTCTAATATGCACTCATGATGGAATTGCAAGTTAAATCATTATGGCTTGATCCAACAAAGAGAAGTTGTCCTTTGTCCGATTTCTCAATG
The DNA here is from genome assembly GCF_947179165.1 of Solanum dulcamara. Lineage (NCBI taxonomy): Eukaryota > Viridiplantae > Streptophyta > Magnoliopsida > Solanales > Solanaceae > Solanum > Solanum dulcamara. Next base: position 38,408,189 of record NC_077247.1, read on the forward strand.
TTGCCTTATGAGAGAGGCACTATGACTTCTAGAACAACAAATTCCTTTATGAGAGGGGTTTCTATATACTGGCATGGTGGAGAAGGCACCTGATTTCTATGTCCAACTAGAGGAATTTGGTTGGGGACCACTGATTGATACTCCCCTTACCACGTGCTTAGGTTGGGTGAGGGAGTTTTGCCCTGCTTTCCACTGTGCGCAAGGAAGACCCACATCCCACTATTCATACATAGGGGTGGATTTTCCCAAGAGTTCCCATTTCATAAATGTCATGCTCGAAGTGCCCGATTCCTCTAATGCTAAGTACGAGACTAAATTAAGGGATATGGAACTGAGTTGGCTGCGGGACATACTAGTTATGTCAGAGCATTGGGATCGAGTACCAACATGACCTTATATCAGGCATTAGTGGTGGCTTGCGCAGTACAGGGGATCTGTTTGAAAGTGAGGGCACAGATAGTATCCTGGTGGATGATGTTCTAACAAGGTAACAAGAAGGCATTCTTCCTTCCGGTGTTTGTGATCGCGATGTACAATATGGTGGGGGTGCCATTTCTGGACTTTAACGAGTTACTTTTCATGGATCCCTCCTTCCACCCTCACTTAATAAAACAGGCTTCTTCTAAAGGGCAGAAAAAGATAAGGAAGGGCGGTGCCGATAGCAGCAGGAAAGCAACAAAGCCAGAGGTCGAGGATGACGAAGGGGACCCTCCTACTCAGTCTCAACCTCTACTTTTAGCCTCCCGCATGGAAGAGGAGTTAGCTGCAGTTAGGAGCAGGTTAGGAGGCTCTTAAGCCAGCGCTTTAGCTCCAGTTCTACATTCCACTACCTTGGAGGTCGAGATTCTCCCCCACCAACTGCGATTGGAAAGAAGGAAGAACACGGAGAGGGACCGTTTGATGGGCAGGATATGGAAGACCATCAAAGTTATATTCTCTTGCGTTGTTCCCCAGAGGGAGCAACCCAGGCTCGACCTGGGAGACTTCAGAGACTTTCCTTTCTTGAGCGAGGCCCGGACAGGAGAATGCCCTCCAGAGGACCTTGAATCCGATGCCGCCACTCCTCCTCTCTTTCATTAGGACTTGTTAATTTGGATTTGCCCCATTTGGGCATGTAACAAACAATCTTTTCATTTTCTTACTATTTTTCCTTATATTTTGTAAGCTCATAGATTCTATTCTTCTTTAATCCTCTTAGCCAGCTTAAATATTAGACTATTTAAAACTTTTTCTGTTACTACTGGGCGCTGAGTTGAGTTCGAGAATTGGTCAATGTATGCTTTAGAGTAAAATGGAAAAATAGGGTAGAAAGGGCTGAGATTCTGTCTATCTCTCATTTCCATGTTTCAAATTCAGTATATATTAGTGAGAGAATATTACAATGCTGAGGACTTTTCTTAGGGGTGTTCCGTGATTCTAAAGTTCTTTATCGACTTCCAGGGTTATGGCTTAGCCCTAACTTGACTCTCCAAGCTGAATTCCAGCGTGATTTATCCTAGGGTCAACCCAAAACTACACATTCAAATATCTCCCCTCCATATTATCTTGACACAATGACAGGTACACTTCAAATATTATATGTATGTTGATCACTAGGGGAAACAAGTCATACGATACGTTTAAGGTATCAACCAATCTTGGCTGTCCTGAAACCAGAGTTTTCCTATAGTCCTAAATTGTTCCTTCCCCTTTACCATTATCACTATCGGTATGTCCATAACAATAAGAATGACATTCCCTTACATAGGTGCATCATTTATCATGTCAGGATTTCATTCATTAATCACATGGTAGTTTATCATTATCCTATTGCACATAACCAAGTTATGAATCTCTTTCTGACCATAAGTTCACAGAAACCCAAGCAATATCTCTCATAAATTCAACTATTCGGCAAATATATTTCACACACTGATAGGTATTTCAAGAAACACTATGTACATAATCACCATTTCAAGCTACATCACACAAGCAAGCCAAAATAATTAATTAGTCCACTTCATTGGTTGATAATCCATGCACTTACACAACCACTATGGATAGATACCAATTGGAACTTTCTTGGTTATAATTTTTCTTTCTTGTGTCCTTTCAACCATGACAACGACATCAAGTTTACTTCATCAAGATATCAATTGGAATACGGAGGTATGAATTGGACTCAACCCATACCATAAGTATCAAATTGGATAAAAGATGAGAAAAAATAAAAAGACTTCCAAAAATGCTTCAAAACTTCCTGAAGATTAGATGTGGACGCCTACACATCAATCCGCATGAGTTTATTCCACACTTTTTTTGCACTAGAAGATTGATAATCTGGGCTCTGATACCAACTGTTACGATCCAATTCACTAGACCATGCGGGTACTACTCTTATACCTAAGTAGGAGAATCCTCAATACCCAACCAATTAAAGATGCAAAAATATTAGGAAATACCAAAATTTTCAAGTTTAAAAACCAATGGGTTATGAAATACTGAGTTAAACAATATCATGATCTAAATCTATTAAATAATTTACACCCCAGGAATCTAGTCTAAACATGTACAAGAGATACTAAGATTACAACATATACGTATAAACATGACACAACTTCAACCATAAGGAAGGAATCGTAGAAGTTGTTAGCGAATCATAATCATATCTCACACCTATAAATACCCACCTTATTTTATCATTTTGTTTGTCAAGCTTTCTCAAGCAACTCTTCTCTCTATACACTCTTTTACTCATTCTTAAAATATAGTTTTAGTTCTTAGTAATATAGAAATACTATTCCAGTGATTCATGTACTCCGAGTAGTATACAAAATGCCCTGACGAGAAGTAAATGCTAGGATTCAAGAGTGTTTATTAAGTTTTTTGATTATGAGTAACGCTTCAAATTCTAGGTAGGTAAGGCTTCAATGAGAGTATTTCTTCCATTATCACGCCTAAAGTATTTTGATTATATGATAAATTATGTTTATTTTCTTTAAGTTTTACTCTAAGTTATGTGGTGTTTATCCATGGGTTCTTCCACCCAAGTAGTCCAAAAACTCTTTCAATTAAATCTCTTGATTTCAAGTAATATGGATAATTCTTATTTTTACTTAATAGCATGAATCATGGTTAACCTAATGATTATTGGTCTATTTTGATGTAACATGATTTCATATGTATGAATTGATGGTTTTCAAGTAATTTCTCTATTTATCTCTTTAAATGTTCTTGAAATTCATGGTGTGTTGTTTTAAGCATAATTTTTAATTAATGGATTTCAAAATATTTATGCATATTTATTTACATACATGTTTGTAAGTTGAAGTGATTTGAATCCACTTAGTTTTACTATATTTTTCAATGAAGTTTGACTTAAAAGTTTTGACTCCAAATGAATTTTTATGAAAGCAATGTCTATGATAAAAAGGGAGTCTTATAAAATAAAAGAATGATGAAATGTTATGAATGATGGATTCTTTATGCTATAAGGATAATTCTTGCATATTTGAATCACCAAATGTTTTAATAAGTTATTCTATCGAATATGATGTTTTGAATTCTCAAGCTATATGTTATGACTATTTTAAAGTATTAAACTATTCTGTGGGATTGACTTAGCACTGAATGGGTCATTGAGGTGGGATTCGGTAAGGGAATCCTAGTAGCAACTCCTTGTCTCATTAACTATGTGCCAACATAGGAGCCCTTGTAGGCTTAGGCTAATGGATCCATGAAAGCCCTTAAAGTTAAAGTTAAATAAATGAATGAAGTTGACGGAGTTCTACTCGGCAAGTAGTCTCCCCGACCAACGTAAGGGGTTATGTTGGATTTCATGTAATAGCTCGTATATTCTTAAATGTCGGTTATGGTCATTTTTCCACAAAATGAATATTTTAAAGGATATATATATATATATATATATATGATTGATTATACATGCATTGCATTATGTTTCATATTACATAAATGTTTTAATGTTTCCTCAATGTTCATGCATGCTTACATACTTAGTACATTCAAAGTACTAACACATACTCATTTGCCTACATGATATCACCATGTAGGGATCGGTGCTCCTCCTCATTCTCCACCACGTGGCTAGTTGAGATTTTGTTTGAAGACTACTTTTGGTGAGTTCCCATGTTCCGAGAACAATACTCCTTTATCTTTCTAGCTTATAATATGTTGAGATCTTTAGACACTTACTATGGCATTTCTTTCTATTATGATTGAGGGTGAGCTAGAGACTTGTCTTAGCCCAGATAAATCTAAAAGTTAGAGGTATTGTTGGAAATATGTAAGTTGAAGATTTACTATTATGATTTCTGCTTGTTTATTTATTGTCATTACCTATGAAAGGCTAAAAGAATGCTAAGAGGCTTGTTTGAGGTACTTTCGGGTTCCTCATTCGCCATGTCAGGTCTAAGCCCTAAGCTTTGATCGTGACATTCACTCACAACTGTCTCCTCTCATAATATTCTCATAGTTATACACTCATCTATTTCTTATTAGTCCACTACCAACTCTGGTTGCGAATCTAGGTTAACCCTTCTATAGCGTGGGGAAGTTCTTCGAAACCTCACTACCACTAAGTCTATCATGCTATCCTTACACACTCACAAGGTCATATGAACACGCTATCCTTAACCTACTCCTACTAGTTAACAAGGCTTTACCAACCTTTCTAGATTGGCTACTTCCTCACCAGACAGAACTCAGTCACCCCACGGTCACACTCTTCAGCTACTTCTGACCCTCACTATCACATACAACAACTGCTACCACATAGTTGAACTCTCAGTAACCGAATCACAACTTAACAACTCAACCTCTAATTTTATGCCCAAACTCTGTAGAATATCACAGAAACTACACTATGTTCACATAAGATTACATAGTCGTACACCCAGATAGTACTACACTTACTCCCAGTCCTCAACTCAAATCAATCACTGGACCAGTGGAATTATTTATAGTAATATCCACCCCTCAGTATACAAGTAATCACACTATTTTACAAAATGAAAAATATCAACTGGTCCTCTCATGGAACAATCAGCACATACTTGGTCCTCTCATAGAACAATCAGCACATACTTGGTCCTCTAATGGAGCCCATACCTGGATAAATGGCATGCCAGAATGTGATACTCAATCTAATTATGTGTCAAAATATGACACCTAATCCAATATGTGTCTAAATATGACATTTGATCCAATAATATGTCAAAACGTGACACCTGATCTGAGTAAGCACAAGCAATTCATATTCACAATTACAATGAGTAGTCACAACATCTATAATTACAAAGAACAGGTTCAGCGTATACCAATTCACATAATTATTCATTTAGCTTGGTTCATTTCATGCTTTCCCATTTCCATACATACATACCTACAATTTTTGGCAGATAACAGGCATAAATTCCATAAACGGAAAGACTAACCACCACCTACCCTTAATTCATTAGACAGTTCTTTCTTATCCATGTCACATCAAATTTAACCGCTAAGGATATACATTTCTCTGCCCATACTCTGTGCTCGGGGAACTAAATACAAAAACTTCATTAATTTTCCTTATATTAAGCAGTGGGTACATATTTAAGCTACTCAGATAAGAAACCCTATCCTACTTGGGCGCCAAGAACCTATAAAAAGGTATTATAGCTCCTAACCTAACTTTCAGACAATGGGATGGTGAAATTAGGCATGAATTTCGCCGGTTGAGATCTTTCATGTGCTAAAATATGCTTTTTCCTCCTTCCCAAGCCTAGAGCAACCTTCTTAGGCTTTTTTGGGTAATTGTCGCCTCTTTTTAGAACTTGGAAAAAAGAGAGGAAAAATAGAATTCGCATTTTTAAGTTTTGTATTGAGCATCTTGCTCTGGAGGCTCTCATCCCAATGGAGCGGCACCGCCGTAGCGGGACTATGCCCGCTCTGGCGGGATGATGTTGGTCCAGACAACTTAGTTTTAAATAAATTATCTTTTCCTAATTAACGACGATTCATGTCGTTACAATAATAATATAAACAAGAGCAATACATTAATCGCATACTTGAACTTGTCACTAATTTAGTTGGAAATATAATCCATTAAAAATAAATTATTTTTTTTCTCAATCTTGTCACTCAAATTATAACTCAAACTTTTTCGGAGGAGGTAGATAAATATTAGTTGGAATAAATAAATAATGATTTTTTTATAAAATATGAATTTTCAGGTAATTTTTAAATATTTAAAACTTTTCAAATATTAGAACTTGGCCCAAATACTAATTTTTTCTAGTATTTGGGAACTTGGATGTTGTCAAATATATTTTTCAAGTTGTATGGGCAAACACTACTTCTCAAGTTTTCCCCAAATTTTTCTCAAGAATATTTGTGACCAAGCGGCGCCTAAAATTAAAGAGATGCTAAAAAAATATTTATTTGGTAGGTCAAACAAATTAAAACAGAAGCCAGTAAAATGAAGTTGAACCTGTTTCTTTGAGATTTGCGTGTTTTCCTTCCAATTGTTAGCTATGAATGTCAATGCAAATTGATTTGAATTCTACCATATTGTTTAACATGTAGTTTGTTAATTGGATCCCGAATGAATGTGAATAAATTGATGTTTGGCTCCTGTTAATATATTTGTATTCCAACTTCGTTAAGAAGGAGAAGAGATTGGATTTACAATTAACATGGCAAAGAGGTGAGACATACAATTATAGTAATTTAGTAAGAAGTTTCAAATTTTTGGAATAATAATTCAAAGTTGGAGTAGGAATCTTAAGTTATTTAGAATTTGTTATTTTTGATATTTATTTAATTAATGTGTAGTTATGATTTATTTGCCTTAGTTTATATATATTGAATAGGTTTTCTAATACTAGTTTAATTTAGTTTCTTACTATTATAAATAGGGATGTTGCTCGATTATTTTCAATATACATAAATACACAGAAATATTCCAAAAAATACAATATAGAAAGATCAAGAGAGATCTTGTAGTAAGATTCAAAAACTTTTGAGTTTATAAATAAAATATTTTTCTTCAATTGGTATCAGAACTTCTATAATTCTGGTAGAGAATAAAAGAGTTTCCGCTGCTCGGAGGCGTCTATGACCCATATATATCATCCGTCTAGCCAATGATCATGATGAAAAAACGTCAAACAAATGATATATGCATGAAAATATCCTATTAGGAGGAAGGACTTATAAAAATATTGCAGAGTTAAAAAAAAGTGCAACCAAACATGGCACAAAAGGAAGAAACTTTTCTCTAATTAAAAGTTGAAGAAAGTTTAAAAAAAATGAGTTGGTGAGAAGGGCATCAACGAGAGTTGGGGACAACGTGATCCAACAACCAAAATAAAAATAAGGAGTTGGTAGGAAGGGAATCAACGAGAGTTGGAGACAAAGTGCTCTAACACTAAACCGAGCCTACGAGCCGGTTAGACCGAACCTACGGGCCGGGTAGACCGAGCCTACGGGTCGGGTAGATCGTACCTATGGGCCGGGTAGATCGTACCTATGGGACGGGTAGGTTGCACCTATGGGTCAGCATATATGTATTGCAAACAAAAAAATAAAAATAAAATGAAGGTTGAAGAAAATTGCTTCAACAATTGAAGATTGAAGAAAAGTTCTTCAATACAACAACAATGACAAGAATGAAATTGAAGATTGCAGAGAAGTGTTCCAAAACTACAATAACGACAAGAAGAAAAAGACAAGAGTATACAACTTTGAATTACGGGAGAATATTGGAATAATAATTCAAAGTTGGAATAGGAATCTTAAGTTATTTAGAATTTGTTATTTTTGGTATTTATTTAATTAATGCCTAGTAAGGATTTATTTGTCCTAGTTTATATATGAATAGGTTTTGTAGTACTCATTTAATTTAGTTTCTTACTATTATAAATAAGAATGTTGATACGTTATTGTCAATATACAAAAATACACAGAAATATACAGAAAAATACAAAATAGAAAGACCAAGAGAGAACTTGTAGTAAGATTCAAAAACTTTTGAGTTTATAAATAAAATATTTTCCTTCAAAAGTCCAAGAAAATAATGACACAGATATTATTAACCTTGATAAAAAAGATTTATCAGTGTAACTTCGATTCTTTTAAAATTGTTCTTGCCAAAGGAAAAAACAAACTATTACTTTTTTTTTGTTATCCACCTGGTGTCCGGATCCCATGGAGCCTTGATTAAATTCAGATTGCACACTGAAGGTCTCATTCGTGGGTGGTTCTCCCAAAAGGATTTTTTTTCATTCCTAGGGCTCGAACCCGAGACATCTGGTTAAAGGTGAGGCAGTCTCATTACTGCACCACAACCCATGTTCGTCAAACTATTACTTGTTACTCCACCAGTTACTTTTTGTGTCTTAATTTTATTGATGACGGAGTTTATTAAAAAAGTAAAAAGAAATATTTTTGACTAATGTGATTTTAAACCAAGAAGTGAAAATTTTTGAAACTTCATTATCAAGATATCATATTTCAAGTTATAACATGATTTTATAAGTTTCAAGTTGTAGCAGTAAAACTCTACCAAGATATAACAAATTTTAAAATATAATGCAGTAAATAATTTATTAATAAGCGGGTGAAAGAAAAAGGTAATAAATGTATTAATGGTAATACTAAATTACCATTCAATCAAGACTCTAGTTTTAATTTATAAATTAATTGATTATATTTTATTAAGTAATTAAATAATAATATATTTTTCCTTAAATAGTATTTTATAAATTGTCAGTTATATCAAACCTTGATTTTCTCCATTTAGTTGGATACTATTTTAGTTGTTATTAATCTCCTAATTAGTATCTTAATTATTAGTATCAATATCATGTTTTAGTTTCTCTTTCCTCCTTCTTTCTACGAATTATTTTTTATTATTTTGAAAATTGATATCATTTTTAAAAAAATTGAAAATGTTTTTTTTAAAAAAAAAATTAGTATTCTTATTTCTTAAATCTTTTTTATTTTTTAAATCCCTCGTTAATATTCTCACACAATTTTCTTTCTTAATATACTCATATTAGTTATTTTTTCTTTAATTTTTTTCATGCACGCTTCTTTTGTTTTTTTCTTCCCTATTTGTCTTCAATAGGGTGAGAGGTTGGCCATGGATGGTTTAAGAAAAGGTAGGGGTAGGCCGAAGAAATATTGGGGAGAGGTGATTAGACCGGACATGGCGCGGTTACATCTTAACGAGGACATGAACTTAGATAGGAGGGTGTGGAGGACTCATATTAGGGTAGAAGGTTAGTACATAGTCTCATTATTCTCCCGTATTAGTAGGCGCATTAGCGAACAATAGTTTCTTGTACTCTAATTTTTGTTATTATCTCTCTATTATTTTCTGTACTTTGATTACTCTATTTTATTGTGTCTCTTTCGTTATTAGCGTTATTTGTTATTTGCTTTTTCATATCACTTTGAACTTTTTAGCCTTATCTGACCTCTTTTTTCTTCTTTTGAGCCGATGGTCTCCCAGAAACAGTCGTATTACCTTGGTAGGAGTAAGATCTGCGTACACTTTACCCTCTCTAGACCCCACGTTGTGGGATTTTACTGGATTGTTATTGTTCTTGTTGTTGTATTTGTCTTCAAAACAAATTTTATGATTTCATTCATGATTTTAAATTAATTAATTTTTTATATAAACTTTGTAAATTAACATTATTTTTTTATTTTTTTTAGTATGACATATGGTAACGTTCATTCAATCTTGATTCAATAAGGAGATAATACTATGAAATCTTAATTAAAATTGGTATCTAGATTGAAATTTTAGTTTTGAAAAAACTACATACACAAAGTAGTAAGAATAAATATTTTGAAATTCTATTTAGATACAAATTATATACATTGTTACACTTAAGCTTTCCAGATGTATATCAATTGGATACAACATTAACTTGTTTTAGCTTGACTTACTCACTTGAAATCTTAATTATATGTTGTATTTTCAGTTGAATACTAATTAGATATCAATTGCATACATGGTTAGACTTAATGTTTCGAGTTGGATATCAATAGGATACCAGTTAGAAACCAATTACATATATTGGTGGAATTAATTTTTTAAGTGGATATCAATTAAATATCATGTGGATACCAAATTATTACCAACATCAATTGGTTTTAGTTTTTGAGTCTGAATTTAAAAAAAATAATGCATACACAAAGGATTAAGTATTATACATAATAAATATTCTGAAATCAGAATTCATTGAGTTAAAAGACCAAAAAAATTAAAATATGTGTTTGTCATAATTAAACAACTAAATTAAATTAAAATAATTATGACAAATTTTCAGCCGGATAATTTGAACATGTCTTCTTGTTGTATACCTCCCGACGACACGTGTTGCACGTAATATACAATTTTCTCCATTTGAAAATCAACATACTTTTCTGTTCCAATGTGTGTGTATCTCTCTTTCCTAAAAATTTATATCTTAACATATTATGTCAATTTCATACCATTTATAGTCCAATAAAATACACATAATAAACATCGGATACCAACTTTATGAAAACTACAAAAAAATATCAAAATTATACAAGTTTAGAGGCAGTAATAAAAGACAAATTCATACCAATTTCATTGGAAGTTAATTCCAACAGAATTGAAAGTTAATACCAAACTCTATGCCAAATAAATAAACACTATAGCTACATCACATTACTTTCATACTAATTACATGTCACTTATATATACATTATACACTCATTGCATATCATTATGCCAAGTCTATACAAATTATGTGCCACTTTCATGCCAAGTCTATACAAATTATATGTCATTTTTATGTCAAATCCCTTTTCTGCCATTTAGATTGACAGAGTACACATTCATGCCAAAATATATGCCAAAATTCATGTCACTTTCATTTCATTTGATGTTCACATAGTGCACATTCCATGCCAACTATATCACACTATAAAAATTCATACCAATTTCATGTCAAATGCAAAAAAAAAAAAAAAAAACTTATACAATTTAACCAAATTTTGAATAATTATAAAACAAGCAAAAAATAGGTCTATGATATATAATCTATAATCATATCAATTGCATGTCTTTTATATACAAATTTCATACAAAAAATACTACATACTTTGTAAGAGTTTGTATATGAAACATGTTATCCCAATTACATCTTAATTTAATACAAATTTAAAATACATAAATACACCTTCATCAAAATGTCAAATTTATACAAATTTAGGGCAACTGTAAAACACATAATCAAAAATATAGTCTATAATAACAAATAAACAATCTAAAAATATACAAAAGGTAAATCAAAATCATCCCATTTTTTAAAAAAAATGCAAAGACATAAAGTATACCAATTTCGTAGTAATTTCATACAACTTTCATAACAGGGGTATGCATAAAAAAAATTAAAAAATATGTTCAAAAATAATTGTTTAATAAATACATTTACCACATGTTTGACCTCTTTTTATTTGAGGATTTTTTAATCCTTCAATGTTGAACTATTAGGTCTTTTTTTCCGATGATTTTGAAGGCTCGCCCTTTTCCACACTCTTTGCCTTTTTTTTAATTTATTCTCACTTACGAAATCTGAATTTGAATTTGAATCTGAAAAATCAGATTAATGAGAATCTAACATCTTCCCCTTTCTTTTCTTCCCTTTCTGCTTGATTTTTTTGTTCTTATCTTGGATTTTCTTCTTCGTGGATGTATTCTGATTCCTCTTCAAAGGAGTTGAATTCTTCTTCGCTGGGGTGGTATTTTTTTTGACGGGGGTTTGGGTAATAATGTTGAAGGTTGGTGGCTCAATCTCTACGTCATTTTTCATCTTCTACAAATCTTGGACTCTTTCTTACTGTTTGACAAGATTTTTTATTTTTATGCATCCTGATAAACCGTTGAAATCGTGTTGAAAATAAAGGTATTGAAATGGTGTAGAAGAAAATATTTTGAATGAAGTTAAAGAAAGATGGTAAAGTAGAAAGAGAAACAGTTAGTATCTTTTAATTGTAGTGATTGGATTGTTCAATGAATATGTCATTTTTGTGATTATCACTCTCACTAATTATGTGGAGAGAGATAAAAAAATTATAAAGTATTTAATTAAATTAATTTTAAATAAATAGAGATGTGTTAAGATCTGAGAATAAAATGTTATAACTTGAACATACTTAAAACTATATTTAAAATTTAAAATATTGACTCTTAAAAATATGTATGGTGTAATTTTTCCTAAAATAAAACAGAGGAAGTAAAAAATTGGGAGGCTAAATATTAGGTGTCTACGGCTAGAAATTTATTTTGACAATGAGGCGAATTATGGCAATCGCACTTGCATGCATGTATGCAGTTCGAGAACTCCAATAAATTATAAAAATGACGACATTGTTGCGAGGTTCTAACATGAAAACCTTTCTGTCCATCACTACCAACTTGTTTTCTAGCACGAATTCATATGCCTCAATTTATGTGATATAATAATTATTTTAATTTGTCAAAAAACAAATATCGCATTTTTATAATTAGGAAAAAACTTATTTTTAAAATTTCTTTTTTTATGAAATAACTCATAGTAACACAAACATTTAAGATTTGTTTTAAACAATAAAATTTAAAGTCTTGTTGTATTTCTTAACAATCAAATCAACTGGTGCAACATAAATAAATTTAAATGGGGAGGAGGGGTGGGGGGAATATTTTGAGGAATCTTTCCTCGATGTTAGGGAGTACTTCACTTCAGCTCACATGCTTTGTTCAGCTTTTTAACTCAATAAATACCCACCTAAAACCCTTGGCAAACACACAATACGAATTGCTAGCTATAGCTCTAATTAATACTTGTAACAGCTAGCTTTTGCTTCCTCTCTATAGTCATTTACTCCATATGGCCAACTTTTCTGCATGTGGTTCACTCTTCATGTTATTAATCTTCTCAAACCTATTCCTTTTCAGCCAAGGAAGAAATTTGGCCGCGTCAACACAAAATATGAATCTTGTTAATCATATAAAAGTAACCTTAGGAGGCAAGATTGAAGAGAAAATCAATAAGATGATGGCTGGTAGACGTGGATTTAGATTGATGGAAGGATCAGTAGATTCTTATCATCCTTCTACCCCAGGTCATAGTCCAGGCATTGGTCACTCTAAACACGATTGATATAAGCCAATGTAGCTAGCTATTTTGGTGACGGCCACTCGATCCATTAGTTGTAACACTCTTAAATTTTCCGTCTTTGTGTTTTTTCATGCATGTATTCATGTAGTGCTTTCCACACCCTACTTGTGAAATCAAGTGGTCAGTGGATATGTTATTGTTGTTGAATTTATGTATCTAGTGAGTGATTAGATAACTTAATCTCTAGGACTCAATGTTGTACATTTGATTTTAGTTTTGAATTTAATTGTAGTTACATTTTTATCGAGCCTCTCTGTTTTCCTTATTATTATTTTTTTGAATTAATTTCCTTATTTTATCCGTTGGATCACAATTTGAATTCTATAGCCAATCTGATATCTGGTACCAAGATGATACTAATATATATAGAGAGAGAATTGAGCTTAAATTATTAAGTGGTGACGTCTCTTAACATTTGTTTCGTTGGTCGAACCAAATCTTAACCTTTGAATATTGATTGGTACATGTCATTATATTCTAATCCATGTTTGAGTTGCTCAAACCTCGAAATTCTTCCTAATTATTTTCTCTTAACATTCAAATAGCTATGTTTTGTCTTCCAAATTGTTTTTAGCAACTTATTAACTCCTAGACTCTTTGTATTTAAAGTTAGTAAATCATAAACAATAAAGATGAAAAGTAAAATAGTATTTGAATTCACAAATTTACTATATGTTTTTAAAGAATTTAATTTCCTCACTGTACCTGAGGTTATAGAATATTTCCTCTCAAGATAAAACGGATAAAACATTAAAGAACTAGTGATACCTCAAACTTAGATAATTTCAGCAAACTCAGAAAACAGTAAAATAATCACACAAAGACACAATTATTTTTGTAACAAAATATATGCAGAAGAGGAGAAATTTCGATGTTCAAAACTGAGAGGAGGCCTCTCTATTTATAGCCAACAAAGGGTTTGAATATGCCTATTCGGAACAGTCTCATATGTTCAGAATAGGCATAGTGTCTTTTGGGAAAGAAATATCTTTTCGGAAGGAAAAGGTCCTTTTTGAAACATTTTCGTGAAATTTAAATAAATTCCATTTTTGTTAATTTCGCGAATTTAATTAATTCAAATTATTTCGCAAAATAATCAATAATTTTGAATTAATACTGAATTAATATTCAGAAAAAGAAAATGAATTAATGAGATTAATAAATAACTTTTGTGTAAAAAATTATTAATCAATCACATCATTTGCCAAAGCCAAAGCTAAAGTCGTAGCCTTAGCCATAGTTGAAGCCTAGCCGAGCGAGTGATGACGACGATGGCACGAGGGGCACCCTCTACTTAACCTTTTATGAGTTAAAGGAAGTGTTTCCTTATATAAGGACAAAACATTTCCTTTCTTTTACCAATGAGAGAGAAATGACTTTTCATTTTCCCTTCATTTGGCTCCCCCACATTTCTCAATTCTTATTTCCCATTCACACTTCACTTAAACCCAACAATCACCCACATGAATGAGGAATGACTATTGTTTAAAAAATAAGGACGAAAAACTGTGTGATTCGTAAGAAGGATCAATTGCATTAGGATAAGTAGGTTTCTCTTTGAATTTTTCAGAGTGAACATATATCAGACAAGTAAGCTCAACATAACAAGCACACATATACATAAAAGTTACCCAATCTTATCTCCAACAATATTCATCAAGATCACACTTCAATAACTCAACATGTTATAACTTCACAAAAGGGTCCGCTCATGGGACCTACAAATATTCCACTTTGTGTTGGAACATGACATCCGATTCAAGGTTTTGTGTCGGAACGTGACACCTGATCCAAATATGTGTCGGAATACTAAACAACAGAATGATTAAATAGAAATTTTTGCTCAACTCGATGACGTTTTTATATTCTTCGAACTGAGAAAAACAAAAACTTAATTAACTTGCTGAAGATTCTATTTTTTCAAATCAAGTTAATCAATGGAGTAGAAAGTCTTTTGATTTTAACCTCCAAGCCCCAAACAGAATATAATATGAAGCAGAAATATACAACTTGTTTCTAGTTTAACGATGAAGTTTTTTTATATTCTTCCAATCATTAACCGAATGAACTTTGAATATAGATGAAGGTTTTATATTCTTCAAATCAGTATTAATCAGACAGAGTAGACAATCCAAAAGGTTTAATTTCTAGAACCCTTAAATACAGAAAAAAATTAATTCCTTAAGCTTGTTAACTCATGTATTTAAAGTTAGTAAATCAGAAACAATAAAGATAAAAAGTAAAACAGTATTCTAGTCCACAGAATTTATGGTGTGTCATTAAGAAATTTAATCCCTCACTGTACTCGAGGTTATTGATTATTTTATCTCAGGATAAAACAGATAGAACATTAAAGAACTAGTGATACCTCAAACTTCGATAATTTCAGCGAACTCAAAAAATAGCAATGTAATCACACAAAGACACAACTTTGTTTGTAACAAAATATATGCAGAAGAGGAGAAATTTCGACGTTCAAAACTGAGAGGAGGTCTCTCTATTTATAGCCAACAAAGGTTCGAATATGCATGTTTAGAACAGTCTCATATGTTCAGAATAGGCATAGTATCTTTTGAAAAAGAAATGTCATTTTAGAAGAAACAGGTCCTTTTCGAAATATTTTTGCGAAATTTAAATAAATCTCGTTTTAATTAATTCGGTTATTTAGTTAATTTCGTGAATTAATTAATTAATAATAATCAATAATTCTGAATTAATACTAAGAAAAAGAAAATCAATTAATGAGATTCTTAAATAAATTTTGTAGAAATAATTATCAATCAATCAATCATTGTCCAAAGCCAAAGCCGAGAGAGCAACGACGACGGCGTGAGGGGGCACCCTCTACTTAACCCTTTATGAATTAAAGGAAGTGTTTCCTTATATAAGGACAAATCATTTTCTTTCTTCTATCAATGAGGGAGAAATGACTTTTCATTTTCCCTTCATTTGGCTCCCCTATATTTCCCAATTCTTATTTCACATTCACACTTCACTTAAATCCGACACAACTAAGAGAGAAATCGAAACTCTGTTTGATCTTCTATCTTACGCGAGAGGCTTGATGTGAAAACACCTAAGATAACTGGCTGCATGGCTTTTATTTTATAATTATAGTACTTTGTTATCGATCGCGTGGTTGTAATTGTTATCATAGTTGACACATAATTCAAACATGCTACATCAGACAATAAGTCGTGGTTTCAAATATCAAATATTTTCATGTCGTCTCCCTAAAGGCATGATTGACTATGCGATATAAAATCATGATTTGAAGTGGTGATATGAAATCGTGAAATGAAATCATGAGATGAAGGGTGTGTTTGGTATGAAGGAAAATATTTTTTCTATTTTTTCATGTTTGGCTGGCTTAAATGTTTTGAAAAATGTTTTCCAAATCAACTTATCCTCCCTCAAAAAATTAAGGAAAACATTTTCCAAAAGTTTTCTCCAACCTCAAATTACAAAATTTTTTCTTATCCCACCCGCATCCCGAGCCGATCCATCCAAAAAAAAATAAAATTTCTATTTTAAAAAATTCAAAATACTTTTTTACCCCTTACCCCTAAATCAGCCCCAAGCCCTCCCTTCAAAAAAAATTAAAACTTAAGAATTTGTTTTCGAAAAATACTTTAAATTTAAAAAAATTTAGTTCCCCTACCCCTGACCACCCTTACCATCACGATCGCCCCCCTCCCCCTCCCCAACACAGAAAATAAAAATATTTAAAAAATTATTTTTGAAAAATTCATTTTTTACTCCACCCCCTACCCTGACACCAATAAAAGCCCCCTCCGCCCCAAAAAAATAAAATTTTATTTTTGAAATATATTTTAAATTTTAAAATTTTCATTTTTACCTCATTTCTATCTTGACCCCTCTACCAGCTCCTCCCCCCCCCCCCCCCACCTAAAAAATACTTTGAAAAATTGTTTTTGAAAAATTTTGGAAATTTTATTTTTCTTACTCCTCCCCTACTCCGATCACCCTATAACCCACCCTATAACCCACCCTCCCACACAAACATTAAACAAAAAATGAAAAAAATTGATTTTTAAAAAAAAATCAAATTCTAATTTGAAAGATAGGATGGAAGGTAGAATTACAATTCAAACATCTATTCTCGAATCAGGAGTCGTGGTCATCTTCCAAGTGGGAGATTGGGGTTGAATTCCAGATCGATCATTGGATTTGGATCACGAATCAGTCATCACGGTCGGATTCTGATTCGGGTGTCGGAGTCAAGTCCCGAATAGATTAATGGAGTTGATTTTCATGTCAAAAATTATTTTTCTAAAAAATATTTTCTGCTCACTATCCAATAAAAAATATTTTTCGTTCACTAATCAAACAATAGAAAATATTTTCACTTACCAACAAACATAAGAAATAAGTTAGAAACCAACTTGTTTTCCAAAAAAATATTTTCCATGAAAAACAATTTCCTGCCACACAGCCAAAATTGAAGTTTTATTTAGAAATACAATTTGAACTTTTTATGTTGTATATTTTCTCATAAGCATAAAAATTTCATAAGTTGTAAAACTATTTAAATTGTCTCAATTCTTTATAATCTTACCAAATAAACAGAGTTTTATAAAATTGCATAATACACTATCATAAATCTATTCTAAATAATATAACATTTATTGATCAAATTTTAATTCAATAAAAAAAATTGAACATAAATTGTAGTGTGCTACTCTTTAATATAATCCTCTCACATAGTATGGAAAATCTCTTTACATTGAACTTGCATTTCTCAATCATATGACCGAGAAGTCCTTAATATATCTCAATCCTCGATCATTATAATGAAGTTGTAATAAATTTGATTGGTAAATAAATTTGATCAAAATTAATTAATTTGGTGAATATAAATGGTAAAGTAGGAATTGATTTTGAAATAATAATAAATCTTAAATTGGCGAGAATAATCGAGATATAAATGGTTTAAAAAGTAATGATATAAATTATAAATTTTATTTATATATGAAATAAATGGGTAGTAGATATAAATGTGAATTATTATTATTTTTACAAAATATAAACTTGTGGATCACTTTTGTATTTGAAAATTTTCAAATTATGATTTCCAATATCCAAATCAGACTTTTTGGAGAATTTGAAATTTAATCTCATTATATGAAATCATGATATGCAATCAGCGTGAAATTACATATCCAAACGTTGATTTCGTGAGACGAAATCAGCATAAAATTTCATGTCCAAAATGTAATTTAATTTTTTATATAAATATATGATCACACAATTCAATAAATATTAAAAGAGTTATTAGGTTTACATTATTACAACAACAACAACAACAACCCAGTGAAATCCCACATCGTGGGGTCTGGGGAGGGTAAAGTGTACGCAGACCTGACTCCTACCAATGTAGAACGGCTGTATCCGAAAGACCCTCGGCTCAATAGAAGCATAGAAAAAGGTCAGACAAAAATATTAATATGAAATTAGCTACAAAATTTATCGTTAATACCAACTACTTCATTGCTAAACAACTCTCAACTAATTGAATTTTCTTATAATCTATTACTAATTCATAGCTAAATAAGTTTAGCATGAAATATTTATTGTTTAGCTATGGAATGTGGTCTGTGGCTATTTTTTTATTTTCTAGTAATGTTAGTACAAGATAAGGGATGCCCAAGTTGAATGTGGATGGATAGTACAATTAGTCCAAGATGGCTTATGCTTGTACACCCCTTTCCACTCTAACCTTTTTCTCCCCGGGATCTCTAAAGCCACAGTCTTTGCATTGCAATTAAGTACAGTAAAGTAAGGGGACAACCAATTCATACCTAAGATCACATCAAAATTTGTCATGTATAGAATCACTAAATCAACACAAGTCTTATACCCCATAAATACAAGAGAACAAGAACGACACACATGGATGATTATGACTGACTCTCCAACAGGAATAGAAACATGAACAGGGGCATCCAGTATACCACACAATGTATCGAAACTCAAGGCATAACTTATAGACACATAGGAATAAATGGAACCCGGATCAAATAAAATAGTAGCCATTCGATCACAGACAAAAATAGTACATATGAAAACTGTGTCAGATGCCTTTGCCTCAGTTTTTGACCGAAAATAATCAAAACTGAGCCCCGATCATCCTGATGTGCCATCTCTCTACCTGGATGGACTACTCTTTGACCTGCTCTACTACTGTCTTGGCCCCTATAGTCTCTCAGATTTCCTCCTCGCCCACTTTGTGGACGTCCTCTGCCATCGTTCCCTCAAGCTATTGGGACCATTGCTCGAGCCTATTAGGGTACTGAAACTATCCTGCGGAGGTGAGGGTACTCCCTCCGTATATGGCCCGGCTCTCCACAACTAAAATAGCCATGATTAAAAGATGGGTAGCTTCTTAGGAATTATGCTCCCTGACCCTCATAGGACTGATGCTGTTGTGGAGTACATGCAAAACTGCTAATGAACGTGGGAAGTGTTAACTGAATTGGCCGGGCAGCAATCACCGGCCTGTCTGACCCTCTGGAATAGGAACTCTGGAAGTCATATGCATTCTTGGGCCTTTTAGCCAAAATTTTGGCTTGCCCATCCTTCCTCACACTTTCAACCTTCTTTACAAAATCTGTAACCTCATTAAAGCTCCTGCCGAACGAAGTCATATGAACCGAAAGTACCAGCTGAGTAGCGTACCTGGGCAGTACATGAAATTTGAACTCATAAGCAGCCACTGATAACTCTCCCTGCTCAAGGGCCATAAACTCATCCTTCTTCCTTTCCCTCAAAGTGCGGGGCACATACTTCTCTAAAATTAGAGCATATAACTGAGCCCAAGTGAGTGGAGGCAACACAAGCGAACAACACTCGACATAGGCCCTCCACCACTGCTTGGCCTCTCTCTACAGCTAGAAAGTCACAAACTCCACTCCATGCTAATACACTATGCCCAGCTTGTGTAGCCTTTTATAGTAATATAGAATAAACTCATAGGCATCCTCATTTTCAGTGCCCTAGAAAACTGGAGGTTTGAGCTTGAGGAATTTGGTGAGCATGTCATGCTTAGTGCCAATCATCATAGGACCCATTAGTGTCCTAAAGAATGTATTTTTGCCTACCACTTCATTTGTTGGCTGAACTGCAGCAGCAAATGGATGGATAATAGAGCTGGTGTTGCGGGCATAGTGGGGATGGCGCCAGTGCCAACTAGCCCACTCAAGAATGCCATGATCTGCTGGGCCAAGATTGGATTCAGAGGGGAAATACCACTAGACTCAGTTTGGGTATCCTCTTCTTGTTTTGCCCACTTTTGTTCCTCTCCAGCTTCCACATCCCCCTCAAACTTATTCTGGGGAGAAAGAGGGGCCTCACCTATCAGTTTTTCCTCAACAGAGACCTCTACTCTAGCAGGTGCTACCCTTCCTCTGCCTCTTCCTTACCTACCTCTCTTGTCTCTCCCTCTGCCATGCCCTCGAACGGCTGGCTCTTCTTTGGACTTGACTGGATCTACTGTCCTGACATTATTTTAACGTGTGTTAACCATCTACGGACACAAGAGTAAAAGTGATTAGCTATCAATTTGGATCACCAGATATCAATTGGAATCAAGTTACAGCACGAAAGAAGGAAGACCATGAAACTTTTCCAAAAATCCTGTAGCCTCTCAAAGAAAAGTACAGACATCTCCATACCATTCCGCAAGACTCTACTAGATTTGTTTTGGTACGATAATATCAACAAACTTAGTCTTTGATATCAACTTTGGCATGACTACAATCCGTCGTAATTGGCCCCCATTCTAACTCTCCGGTGGAAGAGTCATTCTAACATCCCAACAACAATAATCACAATGTGTACACAAGCTTAAGGGTGCAAAAACAGGTTTAAATCAAAGATAAGTGTTGAGCTCCCATAAACTCAAAAAAAAAACTTCTTATATGTGTGGAATTAAACACCTCTAGGAATTGAAAATCATCATACCAAAACTCAAACTAACAAGTCTAGAATAGGAGTACAACTCCAAATAGAAACTAATAATTAAATAGAAATATTATCTGAACATTTGAGTCCCAAAAGAAGGATTAAGATTAACAGAAACGTCCACGGCAGCATGACAGAATAGCTCACCCTTGGACTTTGATCAATCGGTTAATCTTCCAACTGAGGTCTCTCTGCTACTAGATGAATATGCTCTATACTCAACAAAAGGTAGAGCAAGAGTAGTATTAATACATAAAATAATGGTGTACTAGTAAGATCACGCAGTTAGCCAATAAATGGATTATAGATAAGTAAATTTTAACACAATAGGCATATACATATACAGAATAAGTCAACCACATCTCAATATCACAACTCAATGTCTTTCACATACTACAATTTCACACAAGGATCCTCTCAAAGAACGTATAAATAATCAACTTTGTGTCAGAACGTGACACTCGATTCAAGTATATGTCAGAACATGACACCCGATCCAAATATATGTCGGAATGTGACACTCGATCTAAATTATTTGTCGGAACATGACACTCGATCCTAAGATATCACAATCACAAAAACATTCAATGTTTATAATATTCGTACCACCAAGAACAGGTTCATCACAATAACTAGCCAACAAATGATCATTTTACACATAATCTAGCATATTTCCCTATTCATATACACACATGCATATCAAGAAGCAATTTAACAAGTATATGAAATACATACAGGAAACTAAACCATCACCTACCTTAAACTTAAGCTTTTAGAACCTTACAATGTAATAGCCTTTCCTTTTTGGGTTCGTTCTTCTCGTTCTTGATCTGGACATTAAATACATATCAAGGATCAATACAATAGCTTAAGTATCAAGATATATAATAAAATTTCATTCCCTAGGCCTAACTCATGATCCTAATCTTACCCTAGAGCTTTTTTCCACTATAGATTTTCAGTTCAAACCCTCCCCCAATGATTCTCACCCATACTTCTAGTTTCCAAGAATCAAAGTATGAATCTAGTGAACCAAAAACCTTACCTTAAGTGTGAAAATCCATGTAAAATCAATGAAAATTGCCCTATATCGACTCTTGGGATTTTAAAAACTGATTCTAGCAGAAAAGACCATTTCTAGTCTTTTTCACGATTTAAGTCGTGATTGTCCCACTCTGGAGGGATATGCGGGAACAGTGAGCTTAGAGTTTGTGCTCCAATCCCCCTTTTTAAAGATGTATTAAAATATACCCTCATGCAAAACTTCAATTTCAGGAGTTCTACTTGCCCAAATGCGATTCTGCAAAGCCGTAAATGCTCCGTATCGCCTTGGTTATCAGCCTATCAAATCAAATTATAAATTTTACCTCCCATCATTCACGTGATCACCCTAGACTTCATCTGACTCAGAATTCATCCAAGTCTGGCCTAGGCTCAAATTTTCCAAAGTTACTATCCGGATTTTTTAGCCTGAAAATCTTTTCTCATTGGCCTATCCCTAATGATGGAAGCAGGTTGTTACACATTTTAACACATATATTATATCAATTATCATATTCTAACATATATATTGGATTAGATGTCGTGTTTCGACACATATATTGGATCAGGTGTCATGTTCTGACACATACTAAATATTAGGTCGTGTGTCAAACCGATATACTAATAGTATGGGTATGGGTTCCATGAGAGAACCATTATGTGGCTATAATCTGTAGATTGATTTTGACTATATGTGTGATGATAGAGAAACTAACTTGATGATAATTGAGCAAGCCCATTCTGTGTAATAATTGATATGAAAGGATCAAAGGTCTAAGTGTTACCATGTTAACTGTTGTAATTGATATTTACATGGTGAAACTATATATTCCTATTAAAATGGTAAATTGGTAATGTGCTTCTATATATATGTATGTTCATATTATGTTATGGTTGCTAGATACATTTGTATCGTAGGTGTGAGGCTATGATAAATAAATGGAGAGCAGTTGATATGTATTTTAATAAGATTAGTGACTTAGAGTTAGATATTAATGGTTTTATGTTGTTATATGTGAAAAAGTGGATTGGGAAAGAAGTCAGAGTTACTGTCTCCATCCAGGCCGCTCTGGTGGGAGGAATCCTGCTATGGCGAGGCCGCCAGAGTGGGATAGGTCCTGCCACAGCGGGATAATATGGTTATGAGATAAGTCTTAATTCACTTAAATGTTTACTTCTTCCAAGTGAGATGTTAATCATTCTATGTTTAAGTGCTGGTGTGCCAGCTAACGGTAATGGGCTTGTTACACAGAGTTAGTAGTGACCCGTAGTTTGGAAGCTCCTTTATGTGATAGAATAGTTAGGCCTTGATTTGTATTAGAGTTGGAAGCGGACCAACTAGAATGGATGAGAGTTAGGTTTGAACGAATTTAATGAGGTTATCGATAATAGTAAGAGCTGCGTATAAAGGTTTGGCGGTGTATTTCTTAAGAGTATATTTTTTTCTCATTGATTTATTTATATTATACGGTGGGTATCGGATTGATCAATGATGCCTACCAGTACGTATTGTTTGTACTGATACTACTCTTGCTATGCCACTCAACATAGTCTCATTGTAGAGTCAGTGATGTTTCTTAGGTGAAGAAGAAGATGACTCTCCAACAGCTTCTACTCTTCCTTCCTTATGGTGGGAGTTGTGTCATCACTTTATTTATATTTTGTATCTTTAGAAACTCTTATACCTGTTCAGACTAATATTAATGGGGGTGTTAGTATGTTTTTAGTAATAAAACTTAGAGTTTTAAATTTTCAATTACGGTGTATTCCTGACTTTTAGGTTGGTATTTGGCAATTGTTAAACTTTCTCTTGTTATTTCTGTAAGGGTTTTCCTATCTAGGTGTTAGACTAGGTGACCGCACGGCTCGGTATGTTAAATCGTGATAAAATTAGACTCTATATTAATTTCAGAGTTAATAATATAATTAATTTTAAGTTATATCAATATTTAATTACTAATCTTAAACTAATTGGGCTCTACTACATATTATATTTATCATCCACTAAAGTTGGATATTGACAATAACACAACTCCAACCTTTATCTAGAGTTCATATAAACAAACTTTTTATTTTTTGAACTTGAAAAGTCATGGCTTGATCAATATATATGATCCTTTTATTCTTCTCTCATATCATGACTTCTCACTGCTTTAACAAACTAAGTGAAGTTTGTGCATAAAATCTAGCCTAGCATAACAATTCTCAAGGTTTTGTATTTCCATTCAAGACCTTTGATAAAATTTATAACTTTACTATCTTTATCTAACAATATGTGTATAGCAGTGACACTATAACAAATTTGTTTGAATTCATGTATATATTTATCTATATATTTTAATCGATCTTATCTTGATACTATTAATTTGTTGATTCAATTGAAATTATTTATCCTTGTTAGCTTATCGGTAATTATCCTCAAGACCAAGGGCGGATCTACGAACCTCCTCAGCCAAAAAATTATATTGTTTATGTCGGTTCAAATTCTAATTATACATATATATATATATATTAAATATATCACCCCCTCAACACAAGACTAATGGGTAGTTTAGGGGTGAAATACTTTAGGTTCCCCCATTTTGCCCAAGATTGATTCTTAGGGATTGCATTTTTTTCTAGTGTTTTTGCTTCAGGCTTTGGCTTGTGAATGTGTCTGTCTCCTGATAGCTACTGATTTCTAGCATTTTTGCTTCAGACTCAGGCTTGTGAACATCTTTTTCTCCTACTAGTTACTTGTTGCTATGTCAGTATGCACCTTTTTTCTAGTTCACCTTTTTTTTTAAAACAATAATAATAATATATATATATATAACATTACTCTCTTTTCTATAATTGTTTTCAAAAAAAACTATATTATGATAAAAAAATGAAATTCTGAAAACTCCTTTATTCAAATTCTTCAATTTATGAGTTTCTATTAAGAATTTAAATTAATAATTAATAATAATTCAATCAAGAAATTATTAGTAGATGAGACCCTCATTAAACAGAGATGACAGTCCTACTTCCATAAACTCTTGAATGAGGAAGGGGACCAAGAGATGGTGTTGGGAGATTTGGAACATGCAGGGAGGCCTCACAATTTTGGGCATTTCAGGAGTATTATGGTCGAGGAGGTTAAGGGTGTTGTTCGTAGGATGCGCTGGGGAAGAGCGACCGGACCTGACGAGGTTCTTATGGAATTTTGGAAGAGCGCGAGCTCAGTAGATTTAGAATGACTGACTAGGTTATTTAATATCATCTTTAAGACGGCAGCGATGCCCAAAGAATGGCGGTCGAGCGTAATGATCCCTCTATATAAAAATAAGGGGGATATCCAGAGTTGCAACAACTATAGAGGTATCAAGCTTCTAAGCCATACTATGAAAGTGTGGGAAAGAGTGGTGGAGATGAGGTTAAGGAGAGGCGTGTCTATTTCAGAGAACCAATTCGAATTTATGTCGGGACGCTCAACTACAGAAGTCATCCATCTAATGAGAAGACTGGTGGAGCAGTACAGGGAGAGGAAGAAGGACTTGCATATGGTATTCATCGACCTAGAAAAAGCCTACGATAAAGTGCCACGAGAGATACTATGGAGATGTTTGGAGGCTAAAGGTGTCCTGTGGAATATATTAGGGTGATCAAGGACATGTATGGGGGTTCCAAAACTAGGGTAAGGACAGTCGGAGGTGACTCAGAGCATTTCCCAGTTGTGATGGGGTTGCATCAAGGATCAGCTCTTAATCCATTTTTATTTGTCTTGGTGATGGATGGATTGACGCGACAAATTCAGGGTGAGGTGTCATGGTGTATGCTTTTTGCGGATGATATAGTCTTGATCGATGAGACTCATAGCGGAGTTAACGCTAAGCTAGAGGATTGGAGATAGACCTTGGAGTCTAAAGGGTTTAAGCTGAGTAGGACCAAGATAGAGTACTTAGAGTGCAAGTTTAGTGAGACACCTCAGGATGTTGGCACAGAAGTTAGGCTTGGTGACCAGGCCATCCAAAAGAAAAATAGTTTCAAGTACCTTGGGTCTATTATGCAAGGTAGCGGGGAGATTGACAAGGATGTCACACATCGTATTGGGGCAGGGTGGATGAAATGGAGGCTCGCTTCTGGTGTGTTATATGACAGAAAGGTGCCTCCAAAACTGAAGGGCAAGTTCTACAAAGTGGTAGTTAGACCGGATATGTTATACGGGATGAAGTATTGACCAGTTAAGGTATCTCACGTTCAAAAGATGAAAGTTACTAAGATGAGAATGTTGAGATAGATCTGTGGGCATACCAGGAGTGACAGAATTCGAAATGAGGCTATTCGAGATAAGGTAGAAGTGGCCCTAGTGGAAGACAAGATGCGGGAAATGCGACTGAGATGGTTTGGGCATATGAAGAGAAGAGACATAGATGCCCTAGTGCGGAGGTGTGAGAGGTTATCCATGGATGGTTTCAGAAGAGGTAGAGGTAGGCCGAAGAAATATTGGGGAGAGGTGATTAGACAGGACATGGCGCAGTTACAACTTATCGAGGATATGACCTTAGATAGAAGGGTGTGGAGGACCCACATTAGGGTAGAAGGCTAGTTCATAGTCTCATTATTCTCTCTTATTAGTAGGCGTATTAGCGCACTATAATTCCCTATAATTTCCTATGGTCTGATATCTATTATCATTTATTACCTTCATTACTTTCTGAACTTTGATTGTCCTATCTTGCTTTTCTATATCGCTTTGACTCCTTATTCTTATTCTTATCTGTCTTCTTTCTTATTTGCTTCTATTGAGCCGAGGGTCTCTCGTAAATAGCCGTCCTACCTTGGTAGAAGTCAGATCTGCGTATACTATACCCTCTCCAGACCCAACGTTGTGGAATTTCACTGGGTCGTTGTTGTTGTTGTAAAATTAAAATTTTCTTTAGATAAAAATTACTGAATTTATGCACAATTCATTCAAGAAACTGAGAAAGTGATTAAGGGATTATTTGAATATTATATTGTTGATTAAGAAAGTATATATAAACTCATTCATTTATAATCCAATCCGTTTATATCTAATTCGACATGTTCTGTTGTCAACACTATTAACATGATTACTTTTTTCGAACCCCTGAACAAAAATTTTGAATCTGCCATTGCTCAAGACTCTCCCAAATTTCTTTGATCGGAGTGGAAACCAATAATAAAGAACATTGACTCTTCAGTGATGATTCTAGTTGGCTAATTTCTCACCAATATATTTTACTTGCATACCTAACACAAAAAAATTAATTAAGAAATCTATTTATTTTTCTAGAAAATATTTTTCATTGAAACTATTTTCTTTCGTACCAAACTGTAATGTAACTAACTAATGCAAGCTGTCATTTAGTTAGTTAGAAGTGTGCACATTGTGCAATATGTGTAGTATATAAAAGAGATGAATCACATTCATTGTAATTAGACTTTCATTGAATAAAAATCCTCATCTTATCTTCTCTGCATTAAGCTTTCTCTATATTCTCTTCCATGAAAGTTAAACTTCCATGGATTCAGTTACTAAAGGCACAAATTAATATGGTATCGGAGAGGCGAGACTGGAGATCAGTTCACTAGTTGCGTACAAAGCTTCCGAGATTAGAATTAGTTTAGTTCACTAGTTGATTTGATATCATAGTAGAAATAGAGTTAACAGTAGAAACCTTACGGAATAATCATCCGCTTCATCTTCACTTCAGATACACTAGGTGCAGCCTTAATTGTGACAAAGCTTACAAGTCCTAAAAACTATGGGTTATGGAGTAGATCGCTACGACTTGCACTTTAGGCAAAGAACAAGATTGGATTTATTAACGGAACCTATTTAAAAAGTTCATAGAAAGGATAATTACTAGCTCAATAGGAAATATGTAATAGTGTGGTGCTTTCGTGGATCAGTAGCATAATGGCTACAGAATTAGTTAACACAATCGTCTATGCATCGAATGCCAAACGAGTTTGGGATGATTTTAAGGAGAGATTTGATAAATCTAACCTTACTAGAGTGTATCAGCATTGGTATATGTACTCTAAGGCAAGGTACTGATTCAGTTACAACTTCTTACTCCAAATTAAGAAATCTTTGGGATGAGTTAGATGTGTTAGTACTATCTTCATTGTGTAATCATGATAAGGCATAGCCTTACATTGAGCATCTTAGTCAGTAGAGGTTATTGATGTTCGTAATGGGCTTAAAAGAATTCTACTGTCATGTTAGAAGTGATATATTGCTTAAAACTGATGTGCCTACTGTGAATCAAGCATATGCTATAGTAATTCAAGAGTAGAGTCAAAGGCTACTAGGTATTGTAGACATCCACAATGAGCTACTCACCATGCTAGCAAATAGTAAGCAAGGCTTCAAAGGCAAAAAGTTGTTGGATATTACATGTGAGCACTGTAGTTATAAGAATCACTTGAACAAAAATTGTTATAGATTAATTGGATATCCTGCAGATTTCAAAAGTAAAAGAAAGCAAGGTGTAGGAACTTCCCAAGGTGCCAATAGTGGATACAAATCCACTAATAACAATCAACCTGGTGGTTTCAAATCTTATGCTAATTATGCCAATAATGAGAAACAAGGACATAGACTCACGCTTACTAGAGAGGAATATAATCATGTGCAGAACCTCAGGCATAATGCAGAAGGAAATGTTGGTGAATGCAGAGCAAACTTAGCAGGTAATGTATCAAAAACCTAGAACTTATGCATATGATTGGGTCATTGATTCTGGTGGTACTCACCATATTACATTTTGTAAGGACTTGTTAGTTGTATTGAGTTGCCTAGGTGGTCAAGGTTTGAGAACTGTTTAGTTACCAATAGGAAATAGGGCTCAAATAACAGGCACAGAAAGTTCTACTATTTTGGGAGGTTATATAGTCAAGTATGTGTTATATGTACTTGATTTTAAGTTTAACTTGTTATCAGTTGCTAAGCTGACTAAAGATCTATTGTGTAGTGCTAGCTTCTTTCCATATTTTTATGTCCTACAGGCCCTTTACAGTGGCAAGGTGATTGGGATTGGTGGAGAATCTGAAATTTTATACTTGTTGAAAGACTCAATAAAAGCAGTAGCAGGTGCTGCGATAAAAAATGAAAGCCTAACCACTCTACGGAATCTGAGGGTTGGTCATCCATCCTATACATCTATGCAACATATACCATCTATAAATCTCAATTTGTCTGAGTATCCATGCTAATGCTAGTTGTCATTTAGTTAGTTAGAAGTGTGCACATGGTGCAATATGTGTAGTCTATAAAAGAGATGAATCTCATTCATTGTAATTAGACTTTCATTGAATAAAAATCCTCTTCCTCTCTTCTCTGCATTAAGCTTTCTAAGATTTCTCTGTATTCTCTTCCATGGAAGTTAAACTTCCATTCATTCAGTTACTAAGGGAACAAATTAATACAAACACACTCTTTGACAATTTTTTAATTCTAACTTTAATTTTTACATGACATATTTAAAGTTACAAAATTAAAAAATATTTTGATAAATTTCATATATCTTAGGTTAAGATTATAATATTTTAAAAAAATTATTTTGTTTAAATAAATTCAAATAAACAAATAGAAATAAAGTGATATATCACATTCGAATTAGAGTTGAATTGACCGATACTAGGCTAACTAGGGTCCACTATCTATTGTCTCAAACGATATTTAAAATTAATAAGTCAAGTAACCATTATATTATGACCCTCCACTTGATCATGAAGAAGGGAGAAAAACCTAGAGTCTTAGAGAGGTTAGTGGAAGACTCTAGATGCTTGTAGAAGCTTGTAGAGAAGTCTTGAAAGACTTGGAATTTTCTAATAGTGTGTAGAGAATTCTAGAGTAAGAACTTCTTTGTAAATATGGAGGGACTTGTATAGTAAATTTTATTTACACTTGGTCCCCTAAGGAGTAGCATAAATAGAGGGGACATTCATTTATAACAAACCATCCAGAAATCAAGCATTCTTCCAAGTATACAAAGCCTTATTCATAAAAGCTCTCTTGTCTTGCTTTAATCTAGTGTTTCCTTAGCAATCTAGTCTTAAAGGCTTACTTGAACTTATAAAATTGTGAAAGATTCGTGAGTAAGTTGTCAAGTACATCACGGAGGTCTTAGTTGAAGTCTAAGTCCGTGACAACGTGGTATCAGAGCAAGGTTCTACTAAGGGAAATGGAAAATGAGGAAGACATCAACGCCACTACCACCATCAATGTCAAGCAAAATGTTGGCAAGAAGACCCGTAAGGGAAGAAAGCACTTTAAGAAGAATGAGGAAGTGCCACTCGAGCCTACACCAAGAGAGGCCCTAAAATCCAACTCACCCTCGGCTACTAAGGTGAGTGACGAGGAGTGAGGTGAGGATTCCGTGGATGTCACGCCCATCATAGACTGGATCGCAAAGGTGGATGTTGTCCGACAGGACCTAAAGATATTGGGCAAGCACTTGAACAAGTTCGATGGCAAGTTCAAGACCTTGGAGGACTTTGCCCTTGAGGAGAATGACATCATCCGAAAGGAGTTGGAGGAGCGGAAGGCTGCCGAGTATGAGATGAAGGAGACTATCACTTCCCTAAAGTGTCGGATCAAGGAATTGCTAAGCACGATAGACACTATAAAGGTTGAGATAAAAATGCCCAAGAAAGACGAGGAAGCGGGAAGATGCTGACATTCGGTACGGATCGGGAGGCCAAGATTGAGTCTCCCAAGCCACATATATTTAAAGGTGCCCGTGATGCACAAGAGGTGGAGAATTTACTTTGGTACTTGGAGAATTATTTCAAGTACAACAAAGTGAAGAGTAACGAGACAAGGATCAACACAGCCGTGTTATACCTCTCGGAGATGGCCATGCTGTGGTGGAAGCGCAAAGAGTCAGAAATAGGGAAAGGTCTATGCACCATCAACACCTGAGAGCAGTTTTGGAATGAGTTCAAGAAGGCCTTCTACCCCCAATAAAGTAATCTATGAGGCAAAGTGCAAGTTCAGGGAGCTAAAGCAAACAAGTAGCATAAGGGTCTACGTGAAGGAGTTCACTACTCTCACGCTTCAGATTCCCAACCTTACAGATGATGACATGTTGTTCCACTTCATGGATGGGCTACAAAATTAGGCCAGGACGGAGTTAAAATGCCAAAAGGTCAGGACTATCGATGAATCCATCACACAAGCCGAAGCTCTAACAGACTTCAAGCATAAAAAGCATGATTAAGGAAGAGGAGAGAATATAACAGGTAGTCATGACTAAGGTGGAGGAGATTGTGGAAGAGAGCAACAATTCATCCCAAAAACTATGACACCTATAAGTCCGATGGCAAAAAGGCTGGACGATGAAGTGATGCCGATAGAAAGGCACAAACCATAAAAGGGAATGGATGCTACATATGTAGAGAGACGCATGGCTATGCTAGGTGTCATGAACTAAAGAACCTTGGTGCCACTTTACGGGAGTGGAAGGAGAAAGATACACCAGGGCAAAAGCAAGGTTCAGACATAATACAATTGGGCCTGATTGGACTATGCGGAGCTATCGCAAAGTAATCAGGAAAGCCGAATGAGTACGGCGCACAGTATGTAGACATCACGATTAATGGACAACCCGCTCGTGCAATGGTTGACACAAGTGTAGAGGCCAATATAATGACGAAGTCAGCAGTTATGAAGTTGGGGGGTAAGTTACAAGTAACGCCTGCCTCAGGACGATTAATGCACCACTGACACCGGTGTGCAAAGTCGCTCATGGAGTGGACATCACGTTGGGAAAGTGGCAAGGTAATACCAACTTTACTATCGCTCCCTTAGATATCTTAGATATCATCCTTGGGCAGGAGTTCTTCTAGAAATGCCACACGGTTATCGACCCTTACCTCAAGCAACTCTTGGTTATGGTGCAAGAGGGATCTTGTATGGTGCCCCTAGTTAAGCTGCCGAAGGTGGAAGGACCAGCCCAACTTTCGGCCATGCAGCTTGTGAAGGGCCTAGAGAAGGGAGTACCAATGTTCGGAGACACCATTGCAAGTTTAAGCGAAGATAATGGTGCTAGAAAAGCATTGCCACCTTGCACGAAGAAGGACGTGATGCCAAAAGAGTTGCCAAGACATTTTCCTCCAAAAGAGAAATGGAGGCTAGTGTTGACGAAACTAGGCTAAAATAGGGACAACAGGCCACTGCAATATTCCTCGCCCACTGAATCGGACAGTCTCCGGAGGGGCCACATAGGAACGGTATGAAGACTTGTGGCAAGTTTAAAGAAAAAATCTGAGAGATTTTGTGGGAGCAGTGCGCCACGGTCGTCGCCACATCAGTTGGGGGAGAATGTTATGACCCGCCACTTGATCATGAAGAAGGAAGAAGAACCTAGAGTCTTGGAGAGGTTAGTGGAAGACTCTAGATTTTTGTAGAAGCTTGTAGAAAAGTCTTGATAGACTTGAATTTTTTTAAGAGTGTGTAGAGAATTCTAAAATAGGGACTTCTTCGTAAATATGAAGGGACTTGTATAGTAAATTTTATTTACATTTGATCCCCTTAGGAGTAGTATAAATAGAGGGGTATTCATTTGTAACAAATTATTCAGAAATCAAGCATTCTTTCAAATATACAAAACATTTTTCATAAAAGCTTTCTTGTCTTTCTTTAATCTAGCATTCGTTTAGCGATCTAGTCGTAAAGGCCTACTTGAGCTTACAAGATCGTGAAAAATTCGTGAATAAATTATCAAGTATCGCACAAAAATTTAATTAAAGTCTAAATCCATGACAATTAACTCTTACGCCATGTAGACTACTTTTTGACTCTTTCAAAAAAAAAAAAATCACAAAGGAATCTTCCCGTATTTGTGCTTGCTTTTAAATTGAAAGTTGGGAGCCGCAAAGGGTCACCTAGGTTTTTAGTAACCTTTCTAATTAAATAGTACTACTGGCTGTAAAGCTAGGTTCCTCTAACCTCTATACGACATGCAATTTTAAATTATTATTTTGAAGAAAAAAAAGTGTTAGAAAACTTGAATTTGGAGTAAATTATTAGATTCATCTTTAGTTGACTAACTAAATTTTGATAGAATTTGCCACATGATATGGTAAGTGATCTCAAATTTTTGTAGGAGTATGAAACTCTTAATAAAAATTTGAGATTAATATTAAAAACATCCCTAAAATTAGCAAGAATTAAGAAGTGTATTTCACTCATAGTATAAAATTGAAGGTGTATTTAAATTCAATTAGCTTATTAAAGTAATATTTTTAAGACTCAATAATTCAAGATTTAAATTAATAATTCACGTAAAATTTAAAAGAATTTTCAATAAAAAAAACCTTAGCAGGGCAAGGTGCACAGAGAAATTAACATTATACGATTAGTACACAAAATGCCTAGGTAAGTGGTAAAGTACATGGAACCAGTTGGACTCTCCTCTGTATTTTTGTCTAATAACCACTTTAAAATATTTTTTTAGTTTCTTTCAATATTATTTAGCCCTTAAGCTCTTGAAAAGGTATTAACGCAAATTAAAGCCTTTTTATTTTGAACAATAGTATATCAGATCCTACCACCGTGTAATTAAAGAGATTATCTTTCCTATGAGAGGTTGGAAAAGAGGAAATGGCATGCTATTTTTTAATCAGCAAGGAAACAATAACGACAAAAGATAGAAAAAAGCTGCTCCATCAACATTGGTTGTCAAGTATTTTCAAATTAACTTGCGGTGACGGATCTTGAATTTTCATTAAGAGGGTTCGGAAGAAAAGATAATTAATTAGTGATAATGATTTGATTGTCGTTAATATATACTTTGAGAGGCAATAAATATTTTTCGAGTATCCCTAAAGCCTATATCAATATTGAATCCAATAATAATTAACTAAAATTTTTAACACTTTTTATTAATATATATATTTGTTATCGCTAAAAGTTATTTTTGTTAGAATGATACTTATTCATTGGAAACTGGTCAATTGGTAATCATGCACTCCAGCAGTAGACTTTGAGAAGATTAATTATAGTATTGTCACTAATGCTTTCCAAATATAATAGTACTCCTTTCTAAATGAATCTAGCATGACAAAACAAAAGTGCACCTGGACTGAAAATTTAATTAACGTACCTAGACGTTCTTTGTGTAGGTGCACATAATATGCGCGGCTCTCACACGGTAAATTTTTTAGAGAAAAAATATTCACATAATATTTAGATCAATAGGTAGACAAAGGCCAATTTTATATCATTCTAATAGCTCAGTATATGTATATGTGTGTGTTTATATAAATTCACACCCGTGGCTAGAAAGAATTGTTTAGTGATATTCTTTATATAAGTGTGGATTCATCAGACATGTTTTTTGTTAAATATGAAATAACAAGTTATCAGCTTTAATTAATTGAAATTGTTTTAAAATATAATGGCATGACAAAACTAGGACTAGGATATGCTAATGTAATAATAGAACAGTAATTAATATCTCTACGCAGGAAAGTACAATAGCAGATGATTTGGAGTTTGGACCACACTTTTAATTAGAATTTACAATACTGGCAGTTAATTAATTAAGTTAGTTCATTATATTAATTAAATGCATCAGCATCTAAAACCCCACATTGATCGTTGTACTATTTCTTTTTTAAATTACAGACAAATATACACTTACCAAATATATTGCCTATGCTCGTAGACTGCTTTAAAATAAAAATATACACCAGTCTCACATGTAGACAGAAACTCGTGGGTTCAATTTAAAAATATCAGCAAGTTGGAAGCACTAGTACTCTATATGTATTTCTCTTTTGGGAAATTTACAGATATGTATTGTTCGACCAAATTTATTCATCAATATAATTGAAATATACTCAATCTATACACTAACTATGTATATTATATACCTTTTATGTATGTATAGTGGTGCAATTACATAGACCAAAGGGTGATCAGTTGAGCACCCTTCGTCTAAAAATTATATTGTACATATTGAAAATAATATTCTATATATAGGTCAAAAACTACTTTTTAGAGACATATATTAAATTTGTGGTGATTTACATAAATTTTATAGTGTTAATTAAGAGCCAATTATATTATTTTTCTACTCTTTTATAAATTACAAAAATTTCTTAAAAATTATGAATTTCGGATACATTACTGGACTTCCGAATACATCAACAGACATCCGGATACATAAGGAGAGATGTATCCGAGAGGGGAGGGATGTATCATAGAAGGGATAGAGATGTATTAGAGAGGGGATAGGACTCTGGATACATAGGGAAGTGATGTATATAAGAGGGGATTTTTGAATTTTCTAAATGGTAGTGAATTGGAGAGATTATGGTAAAATAAGGGGGAAATGGCACGGACTAGCAAACATATACTAGTTAATTAATATACATAGCCATAGTTTAAGATAATTCTTGCTGGCCACTAACCTTTTTCGGTAATTAATATACATAGCTATAGTTGCCCATAATTTGTATAATTAAGCTCCCAAGTGTATAAATTCAGAATTTCTCAATTGAATAAATCCAGAATTTGTATAATTAAACTCCCAAGTGTATAAATTCAGAATTTATTTGTATAAATTCAAAATTTCCAAATTGCTTAACCTAGCATGTATATAATTAGAATATTGATACATTTGATTTGTATAAGTTCAAAGAAATTCATAAAGTGTATAAATACATAATTTGTATATACTTATCCTTTTGTATATTGCTAGCGAATTATACAAACGGATATGCGAATTATACAAACAACTATTATAAGCTACAGTTACCGAATGTAATTACCCAAAAAAAAACTATTTCGGCCTATTAAGTTTTAGTATTAAGCTATTTATGAAAATTCCACTAAAATAAGATACGTATTTAGGTAATTTTTTCATTAAATTTTGAGCACCCTTAGGTGTATATATATATATACACGTTCTTCAAACTTTTGTCCAGAGGGTTTACGTTGTTGCTCTTTGATTTGGATTACTGGGCTTGTTTCTTGGACTGTATTAGTCTGTGGAACTCATAATAGCTGAAGTCCATTTTTCTGAAGGCTAAAAGACTACGTCCCAAAATCCTCTTTCTAAATGGGCCATACTGAACCTCTAATTTGTCCAGAGTGGCCCATTTTGGGGCCGTTGCTTTAAGCCATGTCTAAAGTTTATAAAATTTGTATATCAACCCATTT
This sequence comes from Solanum dulcamara, assembly GCF_947179165.1. Taxonomy (NCBI): domain Eukaryota; kingdom Viridiplantae; phylum Streptophyta; class Magnoliopsida; order Solanales; family Solanaceae; genus Solanum; species Solanum dulcamara. Next base: position 38,444,558 of record NC_077247.1, read on the forward strand.
CAAAAATAATTTTAGATATACCAGATTGAAGTTATGAAAATTCATATAGGAAGTTACAATTTTTATTTGAAGTGGATAAGTTATGTACATGACTGAATTCAATCACATAGATAGCATTGTTGCATTATTGCATATACGTCAATCACATATAACTGAAATTTAGACATTTTTACATGCACTTCAATTACATATATCTAAGTCAGGGTCGGTTTAACAGTGTAAAGAAAAAGACATGTAACTTAGGCCCTCAAAATTTGAGAGATTTCATTTTTCTTTTTTAACAATAATAGGTTATGAATTATTATTTTTAGGGAAAAGGCTCAAATATGACATTGAATTTTGCGAAAAGGCTCATTTATGTCATCCGTTAAAAGTTTGGCTCATCTATGTTGTTGTCGTTTGAAAAAAGGCGCATCTATGTCATTATTTTTTAACTCCGATTTTGCAAAATCACTTAAACAACTTTTAACACATTTCTATTGAAATTTTGAATCAAATATACTCTTTTTGCTTCTTCTTCTTCAAAACACCAAGAACACATGAAGAATATCAAGAACTCCAAATTTTCAACCTTTTTATGTTTTCATGAAATCACCTCAAATTTCAATAGTAGCATCCCTCCGATCTAGATATCAAAATTCAATATCTTTTGAGCTCAAATTTAATCTAACCCAACAAGGCCCTTAAAAGTTCTTCAAAGTTTTAAAACTTTAACCTCCTTTAATGGTAGAATTTTCTCCACAACTCCAAATCACTTGAAAATTTGAACATAGAGATAGTGAACTTTAACATTAAAGGAGATTGAATTTTTGAGTTGTGTCGAAAATTTCACCATTAAAGGAGTTTAAAGTTTTGTAACTTTGAAGAAATTTTAAGTGTGTCTTGCTGGGTTAGATTGAATTCGAACTCAAAAGATATTGGATTTTGATATCTAGCTCGGAGGGATGCGACTGTTGAAATTTGAAGTGATTTAGTGAAAAATTAAAAAATTTGGAGTTCTTGTTGTTCTTAATGTGTTCTTGATTTCTTGAAAAAGAAGAATCAAAGAGTATATTTGATTCAAAATTTCAATAGAAAAGTGTCAAAATTTGTTTGGATAGTTTTGCAAAATCGAGGTTAAAAAATAATTTCATAGATGAGTCTTTTCTCAAACAGCAATGGCATAGATGAGCCAAACTTTTAACAGATGGCATAAATGAGTCTTTTCTCAAAGTTCGATGGCATATTTAAATCTTTTTCCTTATTTTTAACAAATATTGAATACTATTTGCATTTAAAATGAAAGAATTATTAGAAGAAATTTGATATATTTGGAGTACTGTGTCTCATGAAAGATAATTTAGAATAAGAATGGTTATTTATCTCAATTGAAAAAAAATATTAGAAAAATCAATCATATAAAAATAATTAACAATTTAAGTTTTAAACCCTCATTTGATTTTGATTTTAAGCCACTAATCTACTTGAGCAGCCCCTAATCTAAGTTCAGACATTATTGGTGTTTAGTACTATGGAGAATGATGTTGAAAATTTAGTTACAAATCAAACCATTGCCTAGCTATGCTATCCACTTGTGCTAAGATGTGTTTGCTCAATGCCGAGACACAAGTCTACTACTACCTCTTTATTACTTAGTTCGATTCATAAAGCGATAATTTTAGAGACTTTTTATTAGGTTTGGTTTTATAGCAAATTTTTCTTGTGCTATATAATATTATGTCCGCCTTTCGTATTTTTGTTTTTTTTTGTAACGATTCTAGTAACATATTTATCATAAGTTAAAAAACTTAAAAGGTGACAAACTTAGTCTTATAAATATACCCTTTTATTTAACAAATGATTTGAAATTAAAGCTTATTTGCGCAAAAACTAATATAATTAAGGAAAAACTACCTAAATACACAACTTATTTTACTATATTCTCTAAAATTTCCTACCATTTGAAAAAATTATAAAAATCCCTACTCTTTTCTATTCTCTGATACATCAATGTACGCAATGTATTAGTTGGATACATCACTTTACGTGATGTATCGGGACGTCAGATACATCACTTTACGCGATTTATCAGTCAGATATATCATTTACATGATGTATCAGGACGTTGGATACATCACTTTACGCGATGTATGATACATCACTTTACATGATGTATGATACATCACTTTACATGATGTATGATACATCACTTTACATGATGTATCAGGATGTACGTGATGTATCCGGATTCCACCAAAAAGAAGGAATTTCGGGTAATTTTTAAAAGAGTAGGGATAAAGTGTAATTGAGAAGAATCACTATGTGATTTAGGTAAAATTTATATTAATTAACTAGGCCTGATAAATATTTGTGTAGTTTTTTTTTGTTTTTTTTTTTTGGGGGGGGGAGGGGTTTCCAGAAATGGCAAACATATTAAACTTAATAACTCTATGGCCTATGGGTATAGTTTCTCTAATTACTCTCTATAACTATATTTATGTTTGCTATGGTCATTAACATGTATATATCTCACTGCATATACAAATTAAGTTTTTTCGTTTGTATATCTTGATGCATTATAAAAATTGGGCTTTCAAAGACATTTGTATATTCGCTCTCAGATTTGCATATTAGCTTCCAAATTTGTATATTTGTTTTCATATTTGTATATTCGCTTCCAAATTTATATATTTGGTTCCATATTTGTATATTCGCTTTCAGATTTGCTTTAGACATTTGTATAATAGCAAATTTCATTAAACTATACTCAATTCGTGTAATTAATTAAAACTTTACTTCTATTACATAATTATAATAGTAATATTTGTCAATTCGCATAATTTTTCCTTTTTTATTTTCTATTTTAAACTTGGACTACCACGTAAGATAAATAAAAAATTAAAGGCATGACAGTATAAAAAATATATTTTATCTCATCAACCACTTTCAAGAAATTACAAATAAAATTGATATGATAAGCATTACTTACCTGATAATCTAATAAAAACAATAATTAATTTACTATAATTAGATTCAGTTATACCAGTAGTATAAGAAAAAGTTTACATGCTGAGGTGTGTAACTTAAATCCAATATTTTAATAAAACCCAACATACAAATAGTGAAAGGGATATTTTACTGAAAACGGCAAGCTTACCAAAAAGAAATGGAAAAAAAAGAAGAAAAACTAGACAAGTATTCATTGAATCAAATTATTTTATCCAAAATATGAACATCAAAAATAATTTTAGCGATAATTAATCAATAAAAATAGCTTAATTATAATTAAATATATTTTTTAAAAGTAATTATCACTTTTTATAAATGTCTCCAAAGTCTATAAGCGACGTTGAATCTAATGACAATTAACTAATATCGGCAAACCGCGCTTTGTTAATACACATATCTATTGTTGCTAAAAGCTATTTTTATTGTAGTGATAATCTATTACTTCCTCCATTTATTTTTACATGTCATATTTGGGCTCGGTACAAATAATAATTGACATAAGGCATAAGCCTTAGTCCCCCAATTTTTGGAGAGGCCTCAAATTTTTACGAATAAATTATGTTTTTGCATTTTCATAGAAAAAAATAATTTTTATGATAAAAAGCATAATTTTTAAAATTTTATATTATTTTATTCTCTTTAATCCCTTTTCAAATAGAAGAAATCAAGAAAATGTTATTTTGTCTTCTTACATTTTGTACTTTTGTACTCTCTTTCTTCAAATTTTTTAATAAGATAGCATATTACTCTATCAAAAATAAAAATCAATAGCCGAAAAATTTTGAACAAGTGAATTACAATTTTTTTTTTTTAATTTCTTAGATTTTCAAGCATTATAGCAAGCATGTTAAAATGGAGGTATACCAAGTTATCAACTTCTTAAATCAAATTCTATGGTTATAACTCTTTTTTTTTATCTAAAATTTCTCAACTTACTACGTATAAAATTATGTTAACAATTCATATAATGATTGCCTCAATGAAATGATGTTTTGCAATGTTGAATTGATAAAATCTTACCTACAATAAATAATTGAAAGAAAATTTTTTGAAGAAATTATTTATGAAAAAAAATTAAATAAATATCTAAAAAGCTAGAAAAATAAATTTCAAAAATAAATACATATCAAGTTTGTTTAAATTTTAAGTCTCTAATTAAAATTTTGATTTAGGTCCTCAATTATGTTGAGCCGCCCCTGCTCCTATGAATTGATGCTTAATATTAGGTCTTGAAAACCAATCTGGGTATAAGTAATTAATACTAAGAGTAAACATTGAAAAAAAATTAGTTTTTCTTAATATGTTAAAAGTGACAAGTTAAAGTGAATATCTATTTTGAGGTAATAAATAAATAAAATTGAACATCGAGAGTATTATTTATTACTCCTGTTCAATTTTACATGTCCACTATTTCAAAAATAGATTTTTATCTCGTGTTCTTTCAAGAGTGATATGACACCATGCTAGTTGGACGGGAAGTAAGGCTTTATTGTCCACTATATCAATAATAAATTTTTACTTTTGCTTGTCACTTTTAACATATGACAATTGATTTTCTTTATATATTACCCTTGGCATTAATTGTTTATTTCTCAAATTATTTTTCAAGACTTAATACTCATAAATATCAATTAATAAGGATAATGTGGTAAAATAATCATATCAATTATTATTTTCTTATTCAGAGCCCGTTTGGATTGACTTATAAGTCACTTATAAGCTGTTTTCAACTTTTTTGAGTGTTTGACTAGCCAACTTAAAGTTATTTTGTGCTTAAAACAAACCCCAATAAATAATTGAGTTTGTTTGGGTGGACTTATTTTAAGCAGCTTATAAGTTGAAAACAGCTTATAAGTCAAAAAAATAATAAGTTGGGTTGCATCAACTTATTTTTTTTTAACTTATAAACAGTTTTCAACTTATAAGCTGCTTAAAATAAATTCATCCAAACAGGCTCTAAGTGTGTCATATCTAAATATGACAAGTAAAAATAGACGAAGTGACTATTTAAAATGACCATCATTTTATAATAGCATACATTTATCATTGATAAAGGAATAAATATTATCCTTATCAATATTGGCTGTGGTGCAGTGATAGAATTATTTTATCCTTAATGAAAAATCTCGAATTTGAACTTTGAATATGGAGAAAATCATATTGGAAACATCACCTCCCCCCTCCCCCCGAATAAGTACTACGATAAACGATTTAAATTTAATAGCGATTCTAATATGAACTTCGAACATCCCCGATTTCTCCGAAGAAGGACGAACTGGTTACAGCTATCCACTAACCTCTCGAAGATTGGCTTTGTGTTCAAGTCAGCCTTTCCGAGTGAAAAAATAAAACTATCCTTTTTGGACCACTCTCCCCTCTATTTCCAATGTTTATCCTTTTCCTATAATTGTCCCCATCATTTGCAGAATTTTCATTGTGTCCACTTTTCCCTTTCACAATTCCCTTCACCATTGACAAGTCTTCCATCATCATTGTTACTTCTATCTTCCGCCCACTTCTTCACAACATCCACGCATATAATTTTATGTGGAGAAAAAAATAAGGAAAAGAAGTAGAAAAATAGTCATGGAAGAAGAAGAAAGATAGAGCATGAGAAAGAAAAATGGAATAATTCGTCATTGAAGAGCTTCAAAATTCAAGTTAAAAATTTAATATAATTGTGCTTCGAGTGGATAATATATTAAAAGATTCAAAATATCAAAAGAAGACATATCTAAAATTTGGGACTTTTGAGAGGAGATTTAAGTTGGTCGAGACTGAAAAAAATCAGCTTTTTGAAGAAGATGAATTACTATCATATATCAATATTGTATAAACAATATGAATATATACATCCATCTGTGAGACATAATTATAAATCATATATATAAAATTATACATTAATTATATAATATCGATACATAACGTATATATTATATATACATACGACTATTTTAATTGAATTCTTTTTGTCATTTGAACACTTAGGTAACCCCCCTCCCCCCTAAAAAAAAAGGAAGAACAATCTTAGCATTAATTTAGACTTGTAATAAAGGGCAACCCGATATACTAAAGCTCCCGCTATGCACGGGGTCCGGGGAAGGGCCTGACCACAAGGGTCGTCTATTGTACCTAAACTTACCTTGCATTTCTGTCAGAGGCTGTTTCCAAGGCTTGAACCCGCGACCTCCTGGTCACATGGCAGAATGTTTACCAGTTACCTAAGGCTCCCCTTCTCATTTGGACTTGCAATCTCAAATCATATTTCAAATTCTTCAAAAACTATAATTTGAGATTTCAAATCATGATTTTAAAAAATTTAAATGTAAAATTTGACCCATAAGCTTATATTTTCATTAAAAAAAAGACTTATCATTTTACATTTTATAAAAAATAAAAAAGAGTCATGCTCAATATGAAGAGATTATTCATACCATATAATTAATTAATGAATCTTTATAAAATTATGTGTTTTTTTTAATTCAAACACCCAAATAATGTCTAAGAGGTGTGGTATTAGTGAAGGGGCCTCAATACAACACAACTTAGTTACTACTTGGTGATTCTATCACCCAAAAACGGAAGGCCTAACAATATATCTACCTTCTAGTGTACTCTATCTATACATGTCGTTTGGCCTCATGTTGCTAAATATTCTTGGCAAGTTATTTTTGATAAAAATTTTAATGAAGTTTTATCATGCGTTTGACCACAAATTTTCTCAAGTTTTAGTGCAATTTCAAAAAATATTATTTTGTACCTGTAAGTTCTAAAAATAATATCATTTTATAATGAACATGTTTCGTTAAAAAAATTCTTATAACATAATTGATAACAATCAACAACAACAAAATAACATTATAGGCAAGAGCAATAAATTAATAGAATTAAAAACATTTTTTTTTTCAAATCTTATCACTCAAGATATTCTTTTCGTGGGAGGTAATACCAAACTATTCTTTTATAAAATCTTGGTTGATCATATTAATGAAGTAAGTTGGTAGATAAATATTTAGTTGAAATTAATAAATGATTGGTGTTTTTATAAAATATAAAAGTTTGGATTGTTTTAAAAATTTTAAAACTTTCCAAGTTTCCAAGTTCTAGTTTTTTTTTAGAACATGGAAACTTTTTGCCAAATATATTTACCAAGTAATGACAAATTGTATGAACAAACACAAGTTTCCAAATATTTTTAAAATTTTTCCTAAAAACTACTTGGGGCCAAACACTCACTTAAAAAACAAACTTTGTCAAATCTAGTCCTAATGCTAGGCATCTGACATTGGTCTAACTGAAAATTATATTGACTTGAAAATTTATAATTTCAAACATTTATTTAGAAAAGAAATATGAAAACAACTGATTTATTAATAAGGTAGCTTAAGATATTTATGATTTACTTATTTAATAAAATTATATAAAATTAAAAAACTTATAATAATTTCCATTATTTATTATTTTTATATTCATGAAAATAAATTATAACTTTAAAAAATCTAAATTACATATCAATAAAATTTTAACTTTAAATCAGTGTTCAAATGATGGTTTAAATATCACACGTAGAAACGGGGCCTTAATGTTCAATAAATCGAAGTGTTCAGACGGTGGAGAATTTATTAACTTTTTAGATGCACTAAAACCTCGATAAAGTAATAATCTTGCTAAATGAATATTTTTTTTCGGTCTCAACTTGGGTCAATTATATTAAAGTAATATTCTCGCTAAATGCATTAGATAATAATTAAAAATAAAGTATTAAAGACCCAGAAAAAATATAAATTAATAATTACTAGAATACATCAAGAATTTATATATATTTAATCAGTCAATAATATTAGATCAATAACTATTTTTAAAAAAAAATATGATTCTATAGTTGATTGTTTTTTCTTCCCACCAAAACCAAAATTAATCTCATCCATATTATAAATATCCTTCAATTCAAACTGATCTAGTTTTGACCGTATGCTATGCAATTCATTTTCAATGTTCTCCATGATAACTCAACCACTTTCACCAAAACATCTGTAAGACTTGATTCCGTATCTTGACTTGAAACGTTCTAACCAACCAGAAGAGAAGCTGAATTCTGAATTAGTTTCATCATACATTTTCAGGAAAAGATCTTTTGTTTTTCCTTGGATAATTTTCCCTGACATGTTCACTTTCTCTTGCATTTGAAGAAACCACTAGTACAAAACTTGCTCTAAATCAGGGTATTTTGTCGGTTTATGCCTCTTGGCATCACTATTTTTTATCTCATTTGACAAATACACTGCAGACCTTTTGAGAGTGTGCGATATTGTTGATTGACTAATAGTCAAATCAAACTTTTGTTTCACCCATGCTTGCAAATCTTTTTGGCTAATAGTTGAATTCTCTTTCTTATTCTAATATATTGCGTTTTTTATTTTATTGGTTAAAGATGATTTTTGTACGCCTTTCAAATAATGAGAAGATATTAACATAAAATCTCTTCATATTTTATATACATGAATACAATTAGAAACATTAAACTTCACTAAATTCGTTTAGCTTTCTTAGATTTAAATAATAAATATGCAAAGACTACACTTTTTAGTTTTCTGGGTTTAAATTTTTGAAATTCTTAATTCAAATATTTTTTTTCTTTCTTATGACACATACGGCAAAGACTACACTCTCTAAAATAATAAATATTTGTTTATCAATAAATAAATAATTTATATATTTATTGATAAATTAATAATTTTAATAAATAATTTTTTTTATCCCAAGCATATATATTTATAAAGATTTTAAAGATCCCCATTTTTTAGGCAGAAAAAGTTAGATAAGGACTCTGCTTGTGCTGCACCATCAAAAGTGTATTTACCACTCATGCCAAAGTGAGCGGTTCCGTTTCATAATTTTTGCTCAAGTAATTATCAATATAATCTTAAATTACTGCCACGTATCCGTGTATATTATAAAGATTAGAATCTATTTTTTAAAAATATTTTTGTATATTACTTATTAAGTTTTGTCAGTGGTAATATAGTTGAAACAAAAAATGTAACGACTTATTTCCATCGTTATGGATATGTCAATGAAAAAAAATTGGGCTAGAAATTTTTTGAATAGTGACTTGGAAATTTAGAGTTTAGACCAGATTTGAATGAAATTTGAATAAGGTGAGTTCTAGGGTAATCCGGTAATGAATGGGGTATTAAATTGTTAGTTTGATCATTTGAGTTGATAGACAAGACGATACGGGGCATGTATAACTTTACGAAATCATATTCGGGCGAGTAAAACTCTCGAAATTGAACTTGGCGTAAAATATAGTTATTAGAACGTCATGGGATGAGGGTGTGTTGCAAAATAGAAGTTTGGGACTCAAACACGGACTTTCTGTTTTTATGCATCCAGCCATTGCGGGGCCGCTGTAGCGGTATGGTCCTGCTGTGGTGGGACAATTGAGATTAAAAACGGGAAAAGTCCTACAAATGTTATGTTTATGCAAACCTTCATTCTTTAGAGCTAAGAGGCGATCTAAGGCAGTTCCTCACGTTTTTCACGAATTCTCATGCCAAAGGTATGTTAATTACTCCCTACTATATAATTTGATTCTTAGAACTTAGAATCATAGTTGATTATCATTGGGGGAGAGTTTTGATATGAAATTAATTGTGAGAAAAGCTCTAGTTGGGCATTAGGATCATGGATTTGGCCAAGGGTTGGAATTTTGTTATAATTCAGGTAAATTGGCCATTTTATTGATCCTTTGCATATGTGTAACTGATTTTAGACCAAGAACAAGTCGAACGAACTCGGAAAGGAAAAACTCTAGCAGTTTAGATTTTTCAAAAGCTTGATTTCGAGGTAGGTGATGATTTTGTCTTCTAGTATGTGTTATATGTGCTTGATAGTTGCTTCATTGTATGCATATATGTGTGTGAATAAGAGAAGACGAAATGAACCATGTGAAATGACTAATTATTGTCTATGACTTGCAATGAACTTGTTCTTGGTATTTATAACTGTTGAAACTATTCACTGTACTTGTGATTGACTGTGTTTGCTTGAATCGATGTCACGTTCTGACACATAACTAGATCGGGTGTCATGTTCCGACACATAACTGGATCGGGTGTCACATTTCGACATGTATTTGGATCGGGTATCACGTTTTGATGCAATTTTGAACTGGGTATCACGTTATGACGCACTAATAGGTGAAGTATGAGTTCCATAAGAGAACCATTCTTGAATATGTATGATAATTGAGACTATTGACCTGCGTATATGTATAGGTACTGTTTATGAGATGATAAGTGGTAAGATACTCGGTATATGTATGCTTACTGTGTTGTAGTTACTTGTTCATATCTCACTTACTAATCTAGACATGTGATCCTACTAGTATACCGTTGTTTTGTGTATTGATACTACACTTGCTCATTTTTTGTTAAGTACAGGACATCTTCAGGCGGCTGTTGAGAAACCTCGCATAGAAGATCACTGATTACTGAACTCAAGGGTGAGCCGATTCTTTCAAGCTACCATGGGTTCTTCTTTGTTTTGGTCCCTCCTTCCAGGTCCTGGATGTTTAGACATTTTTATGTTATGACTTTCGAGATTGCACCCCTTTTTATAGATTTGTGGTTTTTATAAGAGTTTTGATATAATGACTTTCAAGTTTTAGGGGTAAATTTCATATGTTTTGCTTAATTGATTAATCTTCCTAAGTTTATGGGAACTCGGTTCCTGTTTCACTATTTAAAACTGTTTTCATATCTTTAAATGCATTTATTCATTTGAGAATGTTGACTTTTAAATATGGTATCGATTCTTCTATCGGAGGATTAGTGTGGATGTTAATCACAGCAGGTCAGGATCGTGACAGAAAAAAGCTCTGGCCAATGTAGCCAGAGAGCTATGATTTGTTTTAAAAAAAAGTATATTCTTATCATCATTTGTTTTTTATTTAATAGAACGTGATATCTTATATTGTATTAGAAAGAAATTCCCTTCTTATTTTGTTCCTTAGAATATTACTTATCTGGTATAAATACATATCTAACAGTTTCAAGAAGTATTCAAGAAACAAAATATAAGTTGTGGCTGATTTTCTAATTAACGCTTGTTTTGCAAGGACAGTGTGTGTATATACATAACAATTGCCCCCATAGTCCTAATAGTTGATGTCTTAGCGGTTGTTTGATATTGTTGTTGGAAGATCAAAAATACTTATTTTAAAATTTTATTTTTGAAAAATCAAGATATTTGGCAAATTAGTCAAACTGCTTTAATATGGAAGCAGAAGCAATTTTTTATTGTTGGAAAGAAGTTAAAAATTTCTACTTCTTAAAAAAAACAGAAGCAGCAGAAAATTATTATTTTCAAGACCAAATGTCCCTTATATATATATATATATATATATATGATATTAATTTATTAGCATCTCTCATAAGTTTGATTAAGTTTCATTTAAGAATTTTATTTTTATATAATAATTTTTTTAATTTATTTACGTTTATATAGTATTATTTTACAATTTGATATTTTTAATTATATTTAAATCATCATATTAATATTATATCAATATTTAATTGATTTTTTTTATTTATCTATGTATAATATTTATTGAAAATTTGATTATGTATATTTTAATTTAATAAAAATAAAAAATTGATTAAAATTTATAATAGATATTTAAAATAATTTCTCTCTATAAAATAATCTTAATAATATATGTACATTGATACTTGTCTTTTTTCAGAATTTGACTCTTAAAAGCACTTTTAAAAAAAGATTAATCAAATACAATCTGCTTATCAAATAAATTAATCAAATACAAATTATTATTTTTCAAAAACAATATTTTGAACAACTATTTTTAAAAAAGTGCTTTTAAGAATAAGTAATTTTTAATAACAACGCCAAACAAAACTCTAATTACTTAATAGCTATACATGTGGTGACTTTGTTTGGTTTGGTTAGGTTAGAGATAATTACTTAATATGCTGACTTGTATCTTCATCACAGTTCACTATTTATGCATTAAAGATGAACTCAATATTTTATAATTTAAATCTCTAACTAAACAAAAATCAAATTAGTCTCGTTATATTTCTCTACCTGCTATAATGCACAATTTAATTTATTTAATTTTTTTTTGGTCCAAAAAAATATTTTCATTTTTAAAAAATTTTATAGTTGGCTTTTCAATCTTCACTTGTGTTTGGTTTTATCATATGATTCACGATATATTGTAATTTATATGTAAATAATTATTATTCGGAGATCAAAATAAAGGATTGAACAAATACTATAATTGAATAAAATAAAAAACTTAATTCATTTATTTACACCTAAATTAATTATCAAGGAAAGGAAGTTCAAAATAACCCTAACCTTTAAAATATATAAGGACGTGTGGCTTTTATCCAAGACTATATTAATAATTACTTGGGCAAAAATTTATCAAAACTTCTTCGATTCTTATGTAAATTTTATATAATAAAAAAAATGATGTCGATATTTAAAGTATCAGTATATCCTAAGATGCTGCATTAATAAATCAAATACTTTTTTTTATTTTTTTAATAAATATTTATGATTACATATTAGTACAAACTTTCCATACATATAATTTTATAAAAATTCACTAATTAATAATATTAGTAATTAATTACTTTTAATATAATTTTTTACACAATTTCTTCATATATTTTATAAATTAAAATTTAAAATTGAAATCTCTTAATTTTGGCCACGCAAGACACGCTTTTTTCTCCTTTAAGGTGTACGTGGAGAATAAAGTAGATGGATTTTATTTTAGTCAATGAATAGACGTGGATCACATAAACAAGCAATGATATTTTGACGCTTTAAAGTGTAAACTTTAGGAAACTTTTATACACTTTTGATATATGGTGATGGTCCTCCCCAATAATTGGATTCCTTTTCGTTACACTGAATATATTGGACAAATTAATTAAAAGGACTTGATTTTTTTGCCAGCGTATATATTCCGCACTATACAAAATAAAATATATTAAATAAATCAATATCCAGCCCCAAAATTGCAGTGGTAGAATTAGAAATTTAATAAAAAATATGTAATTTTTTTTCTCAATTATATTAAGGGTGTGCAAAATTAAATATGCTTTCATAATAGCTAACATTTAATCTCTATATACCACATAATTTTTCGGTGAAGAGTGTGTACTAGACCACCCTTCGCCTAAGATAGCTCCACCCACGCCCAAAAGCAAGGGTGGAGCCACATGTGGTGAACCTCCTTCGGCAAAAAATTATATTATTTATACATAATTAAAATAATATTTTATAGATAAATAGTAAATATTAAACCTCCTTTGACTAATTAATGGATCTATTTCTTTAAATTTCAAATCCTTTATTAAAAATACACGCGTCTGTCCTAGCACTGCTTATCGTAAACGTACCTGCTGTATCCAAAGGAAACCCAATGGAATATATGCACATTGATTTAGAATTTGACTTTATACATTGGAAAAGGTATCTGCAAAGCTGCATAAATACTTTATAATAGTATTCTTTCTATTTCATATTAACTGAATTTTTAAGATAATATATATATATTTTAAAAAAAAAATTAAGATAAAATTTGATCATATTTTTCTCTATTTCTCTTTTATTTAATTAACCTTATAAAGATTAAATATGAAATCATAAATACAAATAGTCTCTTATTGGAGTATAATTTTATAAATAGTATAATTTAACTCCTAGACTTCTTTAATGCAAAGAGTAAACATGAAAAAAGATTCAAATATTTTTTTTGAACTTTGAACAATTCAACTATTTTAAACAATGAAAAAAACTCTAAAAATACAGTTAATACGGAGGAGAGGGAGTAATAATAATAATAATAATAATGAACTTTTTAACCGGAATTTTAAGAAGGAATCTAGCGATGTGACTTGTATGTTTCAACCTAATTTATCGCCTGTTTGACCCTAAATGCAAATAAATAAATAAAAATGGTTATATTAAATTCCCAAAAATTACTTTTAAGTAAAAACACAAAACTATTATTTGAAATGTTTTTAGTATTTAAAATGTTTCGTTCATGTATTATTTTCTGGTCTTTCATTGTCACGATCCGAATCTAGGTGTGATGACACTCATCTCAACCCACCGAGATAAGTCAGCCTAAAACTCAACGGAAAGTAAATGCGGAAGTAATTGAGATAAAACAAGGTTTAACTTAGTCAAAAATAAATAAATAATCTCAAAATCTCCCAAGACTGGTTGTCACGTGTACAAGCCACTAATACCTTACCGAAGTACGAAAGAGAATACAGTCACAATGTCTTTGTCTCTAGAATAGGACTAAAACATAATAAAAGAGTAAGAGGTGTCCGCTAGATGGATGTAACAGCTACCTCAACACTCGAGATGATAGCCTCAGACGTGGTAGAGAACACTAAGAGATCAAGAAGGTCCGGGCTCACAACCTACACAAGTGTAGAAGCAAGGGGTGAGTACCAAATAACACGGTACTCAGCAAGTGAATAATTAAAACTAAGCAAAGCTTAATAGACACAAGTACTCCTGTCCTCCCAACCGAACCTCCTTAACTACAACCTGCATAAAACCAGTCCAACTCTACACTTGTACAATAACAATAGCAACATAGTCCACGAATACTCATCAATAACCTCATCAATGAATCATCTCAAGTCAAGTTCAGCATATACAGAGCAATAAAGAGGTAAACACGAATTCACAAATATCAACAAAATGCGATGCAATGCAATGAGATGATGCATGTCTGTCCTATCGGTACACATCCGCTGAATTACAGTCCGGAACCCATGGGGGACATTTCTGTCCATGTAACCTGCCACGGAGCGTGTGGCCCGTCCCCTCAATATATATATTCTGCCACGGAGCGTGTGGCCCGACCCCTTTGTTTCATAATACCTGCCACGGAGCGTATGGCCCGACCCCTTTTGTTTCATATCATTTTCAATCTCAACACAATATGTCAGAACCAATGCAATCAATTCATGTTCATATAATTCACGATAATAATATGACAACAACCATAATTTTTCCTATCTCACATCAACATAGTCACTTTACATGCCCAAAAAAAACCCATAATCACAACATATCAATTCCACCAATACATGTCATTAGATCACTATTTTTTACCCCTCATCTCCATTTTTAAGGTCAATCATATAGTCAATAACCCAGTCTAATTCTCATTACTCCCTAGTACACATAACACGGAAATACAAGCATCTACAAGCTTAAACTGAGGTTTAGAAATTCACTTGCCTTAATTAATCAAGCAATTACTCCGGTACTTGAGCCTTTCCTTTCCTTTGGGTGTCCAAATCAATGTAATCTACTCAAATAAATAACCACAATAAGATTTCGAAACTAACAACACCCATATTATTATATGTCTAGCCTAGATCCAAAATCTACCCAAATCTATAATCAAGTTCTTAATGTTGACATCAAATAGCATGTCAACTCTCATATTTCCAAATTTTAAGCCTAGGGTTAGGTTCTAATTTCCCCAATATCATAAATTTAATGGAATTCATAAAATATAATATACCTAATATTCAATTATCTATTTTAATATATCAAAATTCGGGAACTAACTCATTCTATGTCATTGAAGTCAAATCTGAAATTTTCTTTCCGATTATGTTCACTCATGATAAAATAAACTCACATGTCAAATTTCAGCTAAAACGGATCGTTATTCGACCCCCAAATCAAGATTTTATATAAAGAACCCTAGGGTCATATTTTCTTATTTCAACATTGTTTCTCCACCAATATACCCTAAAAATATGTTCATAATCACATGAAAATTTAATGGAAAGGATGAGAATAATTACCTTGACGCTTTGAAATGAAAATCCCTATTTTTCTCTTCTCCTTTATTTTTCTTTTCTCCCTTTCTTTTTTTTCTTCCTCCGTATTTTTTTCTCCCAGTTTTTTTTTCCGCTGCGCCGCTGTTCTCTCTTTTCTTTGTTTTCGTTATATCTGATGGTAATGCCATCAGATTGTATATATATATATATAAAAAAAAAAATCTTTTTTTTTTCTTTTTCCAAATTAATTATGTTTTAAAATTTACAAACCCTACTAACCTATTTTAATAAATATAAGAAAAGTGGTATAGGATATTAAATAAATTAATACTTTAGCTCATCAATTAAATTAATTCTCTAAAATTATTCCTCAACTAATTAACCAAAGTTACCGAATAGTCCAAATAACCTATTAAAATTTTTACGGGAAGGGTCTCATATGAAAGGAGGAGAACTCGTTCTAAAAATGACCTAACGGGTCATTACATTCATGGTAATTCTTTATATAAAGTTTATTATATTCATCTATATCTTGTTGTAAGACGACTCAAGGGAAACCAAAAAAAAATAAATGGTTGGAAAGTTAGTTAAACAATGAATGAAAGAAAAACGCGGTGGGTAAAAAAATAAT
Source organism: Solanum dulcamara (assembly GCF_947179165.1). NCBI lineage: Eukaryota > Viridiplantae > Streptophyta > Magnoliopsida > Solanales > Solanaceae > Solanum > Solanum dulcamara. The sequence goes on from NC_077247.1 coordinate 38,461,037, forward strand.
AATAATAACAACACGAAAATAGATAAGATATAAGTATACTAATGCCATACACTTAGGAAAACAACAACAACATTGGATCGGAGTAGGAAAATGGAGCAAGATTTAGTGTTAGATTTAAAGACCTAAGTTACTGCCTAATAATATTATCAAGTTTGGAATTGATCAATTGTACTTCGAATAACTTCTCTTTTGAACCAAGATCTATTATAAATAATTTTTTTATTCCATAAAAATAAATTAATATATGCATATATTTTATATTTCTCAAATTATATTTATAAAATTATACTGAATAGATTATTATTGTTTATTGAAATGATCAACGATTTGGAATATAGTCAATTGCAACTAATTGGATTTGAAGCGTAATCGGCTGTATATATGAAAATGATTTTTTTTAAATCGTTAAATTATTCTCATTTACATCAATAAGTAGGGGAGTACAAGTCAAATCGAATTGATGAATCAGGTAACGAAATCGAAAAACAAAATCTGACATGTGATTTGGTTGATGTTGAAAAAGAAATTCGATCACTCTTGATTTGATTTTATATATATATATATATATATATATATATATATATATATATATATATATATATAATTTTATGTTATTTTATACATAAAAATATTAATTATTATATGCTTTGTTAATATATTTTAAATTAGTTTATAATTTTCAATGTTTAGATATATTATTTCAAATTTGGACTTATAAACATTTGTAAATATTTTATTTTGTATTCAGATCGAAAGTTTTACAATTATATTGTTATAGTTTTTCAGACCGGAAGTTAATAATCTACTTTGTAAATATTTTATTTTGTATTCAATTTGTTGTAGCCTTTAATCTTATGAATTTTAACATATTGAGCGTTGATATTTATAATCATGTGAATTTTTACAATCTTTTTGTAGATTTCTATTCATTTAACGTTTTAAGTTCAAGTAGGTAAAAATATATTTGATCTCTTTTTCAATCACTGGGAAAAAATCCGACGAAAATCAAAATAAAAAAAATCTAATATATATTAGTTTGTTTTGGTTTTTAGATTTAATAAATTGACATATTTGAATTAATTGTTTTTGAACAAGAAACCAAACCAAACAGACCCAGTACACTCCTATCAATAAGGATGGAGGTATAATAAACATTTAATTATATCTTAATTTTATTATTTTGAACCAGCTATTTTTCTGAGTTCGGAGCTTAAAGGATAATTTTTTTTGGTAAAAATTTTAAAACAGTCATTAATTTTATGATAAAACCAAAAAGGCAAAAACACGTGGTATGATTTTTCTTTTATCAGTTTATCAGTTGATGGACGTGAGTCTACTAAAATCGCCGTTTTAAATTTTTTATAAAAAAATAAATTGTCTTTTCGATTTCGAATTCCTATTTTTATTGTTGTACTGACTTTTAGCGAAAAAATAAAATAAATTTAGCATGGGCCATGGGCAGTTATTGATGCGACTGATACTTTTATCAGCAGTGCAATCATTATCTATTGAGCTTGAAACAGTGAGCACTGTGTAGTAATTTTTGTCCATATTTTACGCGGTACAGACAGGGGAGGAGCCACTTACATTTTATATATTGATCAAAATTTAATTTAATAAATATATATATAAGTGTTAGATATCTGATATAAGTTGAAACTTTAATATAATTATTAAGAAATTGTAAAAAAAAATTTAGATTGTATGTTATATTCTTAATAACAACATATATTTTTTTATTTTATATTTTGACACTCTGATGCAGACATGAGCTATGACACCGCCAAAGAGGTAAATTAAAGCTTGTTGTACGCCACATAAAAATCAATCAGTTTATCGCTTCCGTAGGTATAAACTAATCCTACACTTGTTACCTATTGCAAAATTGAAGTGATCGAGAAGAGAAGAACAAATAAGATTGGATTAATTAATTAAGATAAAGTAGCTACATTTGATTTCGATAACCATACAGAGACATTGAGGGTTAAAAATTAGAAGATGATGCGGAGCATGGCGAGTTCAGTCTCATCTAAAGGCATTGCTGCCATTGTTGGTGTGGGGCAGAAACTCGGTCGCTCCATCGCCCGCAAGTTCGCCCACGAAGGCTATACTGTTGCTATCCTTGCTCGTGACTTAGGTTTGTGTTCTCTATTGACCTCTCTTATATATATCTTTTGGTAAAAATAGATCTAGAGTGATTTCTCTAAGTTCAACTAAATTCATTAATTTTTAATTTACTCAAGTTATGTATAAGAAATTAAAAAATTAGTGTAGTGAGCTCACATTTTAATAGTGCAATTTAGTAGAGGTATATATATTTGTGTTGTAATTTATTGGAACAGGTAGATTATCAAGATTTGCTGATGAGATAGCTAGAGAAGAGAAAGCACAAGTGTTTGCAATCCGGATCGATTGTTCAGATTCGCGAAGCATAAGAGAGGCATTCGAGGGAGTTCTATCACTTGGCTTTGTAGAAGTGTTGGTTTACAATGCACACCAACCAACATCTTGGCACCCAACAAACTTCACAGACATTAAAGTTGAACACTTTGAGAAATCTCTAGCTGTCTCCTCCGTCGGCGCCTTCCACTGCGCTCAACAGGTCTTAATCAATACGTCCATTAGACACGAATTTAAGATTTTAATTCTATATATCAATTCAAAAAGTCAAAATTCAAATTCTAATTTACCACTCATCACCTTATTTGAGTTGTGTGTTTCAAATTTTCGGTAATTCTTTAGTGGATTTTATTGTTAAAGAATAAAAAAGTCCACGTTGGTGGTTAATGAAATGAGTCGGCTTTTTATAAGGTTTGGACAATCCTTCTATGTTGAGATCAACTCATGGTTTGATACCATGTAAAATTATGTATTGAGTCTAACTCACACTCCAAAAGTTATCTTAAGGCAGAAGGATTGTTCAAACCTTATAAGAAGACCACCATCTCATTAACCACAGACATGAAGGAGTGAGAGTTAGCTCAATACCTAATTTTACATAGTATCAAATCATGAGCTATCTCACCCGATGTTGGGACCCCCAAATTAGATTTGTCCACGCTCAATATGTCCAGCCGTGAGTTTGAAGTGTGATGGTAAAGAATGACAAAAAGTCTCACATCAATAGTTAATGAGATGATGGTGTTCTTATAAGGTTTAAACAATTTTTTTCATCGAGCTCGAGATAGTTTTTGGAGAGTGAGTTAAAACCTAATTTTAGGTTAAACGTTATGTGTTTAAATGAACTTAGAACAAAAGTTGATAGAACGAAATTTTACATTAGCTTGTTAGTCTTTACATAGTTTTTGAGCTAGAAGGTTTTAATTTTTGTTTTTTTGGGTATTTTCAATGAAATTATATCACCATCTTGTTTTGGCTTGGCAGGGTTGTATTGAGATTAGACTCAATCCTCCTCTATTTCTTTTTATTGAATACAACACGATCTAAATTTTAATCTGGATAATTGAATTAAAAAATAATAATCTATCTATATATATCAGTAGATCCGTTGACTGTTCAATGATATTTTGGGATTGAAAATGTCAGGTTCTTCTAGGTATGGTGGAAAGAGGAAGAGGGACAATACTTTTCACTGGTTGTTCAGCTTCTCTCAGTGGTATTGCCGGTTCTTCTGAATTATGTACGTGATCATCATATTTTTTTTTTTTTTTACTTAGGAGTCGTTTGTGTGTTAGTAAAAATAATGTATGTTTTAATTATATGTATTAGTAATATCTTGTTTGATATATATTTTTTATTTTATGTATAACTAATTCTTGCATTAGTTATATACTTTATTGTGTATTTAATGCTTGCATCGTTATGATTAAAAATCCAATTACCCTTCAGAATCACTTTTATATTTTTTTCATCAAAATTATTGACGATATTTTTATTCAATACATATTTTTTTTAATACACTAAACCAAATAATATATAAAAAATATTTTATATATAATTAATACACGTATAATTAATACAAATATTATTAATATACTTTATTTAATATTATTTTAATACACTCTACCAACTATTTGCTGTTTTTCATTTTTGTTGCACATGAAATTTTACAATTCAATAGATGAATATATAAATATGTCAGGCTGTGGAAAGTTTGCAATGAGAGGCTTATCCCAATGTCTGGCAAAGGAGTTTCAACCTCTTGGAGTACACGTGGCGCATGTCATCATCCACGGTATCGTCGGCACACCCGCTCGGTTAGTCTCTTTTTTTTTTTTTTGGTTGTTCACTAAGATTCTACATTATCTTCAAGAAGAGAATCTTAATAGTTCAATCTAAATTTTTGATTTTGTTGGTGCGAGTTTCCTTCTCATATCTGATCCCCTTTCCCTACCCTAATTTATAAAATGAGAAGAAAAAACATTCCACAAGATGCAAGGAATCTTTTAGCTGTATTTATCCAAGTAACAGTGACAACTCATTCTTAACAAAGTGGGGATATTTTTTTTTTTTTTTGGAATATATGTAGCTTACTCATATTCCCATAAGATTAGAGCTAAAGAGAAGGCAACATGACATATATGCTGTTCTACCTGACTCAGCACATAAAATATCTGATTATAAAGGAAAGGATCTAGCTTGTTCCAAATACTGAACATCTACATTTAAAATGTGATTTTACTTGTATTTAACTTTGAAGCAACAAAATATTCATAAAAAGTCCTTAATGTATGATTTATAACTTCTTTAACTAAGCTTCTCATTTATTTTGGAAAGTGCTTTTCAAAAAAGTATGTTTGGTAAGAAATAATTTGTTTTGGTCAATAAATTTTAAAAATACTTTTGAGCAATAATTAGTATATGGTCAAGTTTTTTAAAAGTGCTTCTAATTAAAATTTTCTCCCAAATATTTTTCAAAAGAGTATTTTTTAAGAAAAAACTATATTTTTTTAGTTTGTAAAAAATAACTTCTGCTAAAGCTTGACCGAATAGTTTTTTAAAAAATAATTAAGAACTTCCCAAAAGCTTGGCCGCAAGCTATTTAATTACTTGTACTACCTTATATATCATCTAATTATGTAAATATATTTTTATACTAAGCATACATATATAACTTAAAATCTTGAGTGTAGTATGTATATATGAATTAGAGTGTGTATCGATCGGTTCGGTTTGATTTTATGTATTATCGGTTTGGTTTATCAATTTTTGATTTTTAAATACGCTAAATCAATAACTAAACCAACAATATATTTCTTATCGGTTTTTGGTGTATCGATTATTGGATTTTAATGGTTTGATTTTCGATTTAATCAATAAGAAAATGCCCATAAAACAAATATGTGATTTCTCCAATAATTTGGCGCTACAGAACAATAATATAACTTTACATAATGCTTATAAAATAGAAACAGTAGTAACTAATATGAAACACAAGTAAAAAAAACTAGGATAATAATGTGAATTAAAGGCTAAATGGCAAAGGTAGTAACCTACCGATATTAATATTTGATATTTATGTAGAGATAAAGTAGTAAATTATTACGGTTTTAATGAGTTGTCGGTTTATCCAATATTAAAAGATCAAAAACCCGAACCGATAATCCAATATTTTTTTCTTTATAAAACCACAAAAAATTCGTTAACTTAATAACCCAATAATAATAAATCAATAACATTATTTTTTTGGGTATGATTTTTACGCGCCAACTGTAATATGCAGGGAGGCAATAGCGTCAAGTTCGCAACAAAGGTTGTTGGTTGGGGAACAAGAGCAGCAACAAAGCGGCAGATGGGCCGAAGAAGGGTTGATGGACCCAGATGGGCTGGCCCAGAACTACTGGCATTTGCACATCCAAGATCGATCCGCTTGGACCCAAGAGATTGATCTCCACCCCTCCAACCAAACATCCATCTAGATCAATTCAACAACTTTAACAACTTTAATATACATACATATATTTCTTGTAAACATACACATTTTTCATTATTAAAGTGTGATTGATTAATTTGTGACATTCGGTTTGTTTCTCAGTGTAATAATTATGAATTATTGGATTTAACTTATAATATACATTAATAATGTTTTTTTTTCAGTGTAATTTTACATATGTTTTTCTAATAATTAGTTCGGTTTGTTATGGTTATTTATTTGTAGGTAAGTGGCATAATAGTATAAAATTTACAGTGTCAGTAATGTTGTTCTGTATTAAAAACATATATTTTTATGTAAAAAATATGTATCTATTAATTATTATTTTAATGGGTGATTATTTATGTCATTTTCTCTGCACTAAAAAGGCATATGATTTTATATTTTTGGGGTAGGGGCGGGCAGATGTTGCATGGTTAGAAGAGGAATTCGTGTTGTAATAGAGAACACACAAAGGCAATCATGTAACTCAAACGTATTGTCTTCAATCATTTGATATGTCATTTACGATATATTGGACCGACGAAAAGAAAGAATTAGCCGTCATTTTCTACTCAATATTGTTTTTGTCGCCTAACCATCAGGGTAGGCTCAATAAGAGGAGGTTTAAAATCAAACTTCAAATAGGAAAGATCGTCATATTTATAATTTATAAAATAAGAATATTAATATTTTAAATTTTTAAAGAAAAAGTATAATATAAAGATAGAATAATAAAATTTAGCATAAAAATTTGATAAGTTGATATAATGATGTCGAAATAATGCTATGATTCTTCAATATAATGATTGTTTGTTTCAATACTTGAAATCATAAAGAAGGCACCAAAAGCCAAATTTTGATCTTTTTACAAGTAAATACCAACAGGTTTTGTAGAATGCAAAAGATATAGCGTTTGGCAGACTTCAAAATATTCACTAATAAGAAGAAAATAAGTATAGTGGAAAGGAGAATGGAAAAAGATAAATATATGAATAATAATAATAGCTAGGTACCCAGTTTATGAAGGATACTGCAATCACCTAAAAAACATTATTTCATTCCATAATTATTGCAACAATTCAACATTAAAAGGTAGAAAGTTATGGTACTTTCTCTCAAAATTTCTCTTCAAATTTAATACTACGTGGGAATAAAAAATGGAGTCCCAAGAAAGTTTGAGCCCTAAATCATTGCTTTATTTGCCTTATAGTTAAGCCACCCCACAATGATTAGACCAGTCTTCATTTTGAATGCTTTTACAATATTTTGTCGTGACTTTTCACTTTTGCTATTTCTTTTTACGACTTGCTTTTGAAATCTATCATTTTTCTTGACTCCGCCTAGATTCTTGGACATCTATGAAATAATGTACATATATCATATTTGGTTATAATACAGATAAAATATGACACTATGATGTATACCATCTTTGATATTTTTTGGGTTCACAGTGTCTAGGAATAGTGCCATGTTCTCTTAAGTTAACTTGTTAGGCGTCCTATGCTGATTAGTAACAATTTGATATTTTTTGGTTGAATAGTGAATGAACCATAACAATAGAGAGAGTATTTGATGGTTTTTCTGTTATGATGTCGTTGCAGTGGATTATTCAATTGTCACAAAGTCGTATATTTTTCAAGTGGAAGTCAAAAATTCAAGATCACAAATTTTGATATCTTTCCTCAGGCAGGTGTAATCCTTCATAGCCTTTTCTTATTTTGCCAAGGCTAATCGCCTTTCCATTACCTGTAGAGTTGTTGACTGACTCAGGGGGCATGGTAATCTCAATGCCACAACTTCTCTAGTTTGGTTGAGAAGCAAGAAAGTGATGGAATTTTTCAACTATAAAGGGTATGTTTCCAAACATGATGATACAATCATACAAGGCATGCAATGGCAGTGGTCAGGGCTGTCTAATAGGTTAGAACATCTTTGTATAATTGTCTAGTAACCAGCTGAGAGATACTCTCACCTGTAACCAAACAGAAACTAACTATTCATTTACATGAGAAAAAAAAAATAACTATATGCCATGGCGCCAATGCTAAGATAAAAATATCTTCTGCTAGGACTTCATCCCAAATGAACCGCATACTGGTCATCACATATCACTACGTACATGTATATGAAGCTTCAGATCGAGTGGGGGACCCAAGTTGATCTTTAACCAACTCATGTGCTGCTCATGTAATTGTCAAAAACACATCAGCAATGATATGAGGATAAGAATGCACTGAAGGACTCATTGAACTTATGTGAACTGAGCAGCTGGAGCCTGGAATCATTGGATTTTTGTGATTGAGCGGCTTGACACACCATGCAACAACTTTGCAAAACCAAGAAAACTTAGCTTTCCATCAGTGTGTCTGATCCAGTCAAGAAGAACAGCGTGAACAGGAACAGATGGACCAAGACCAAGTTCCTGAAATAGCAATTCAAAAATGTCCAGTCAGGTTCTCTTCCTAATTACTTGCATGCTTCCAGCCTTCAAAGAAATAGTGCTTCATCCCTCCCCCAATAAAGAGTAAGAAATGGAAAAATGAAAATAAAGGGCAAGGAGTAATGCTCTTGTCATTCCCAAAGAAAGGTAAAGAAAGATAATGCTCCGATACGTCCCAAAAGGAGAAAAAAAAAGAGATTCTATTGTAAGAGACAAGGCCAGAGAGATCACTACTAAAATAAGAAAATAAAAGGCACATAATTCAGAATTACCGAAGCTAATTCTTCTATGACAATGGCTCTGTTACCGTCTTTCTCAAAAATTTCATATGCGCGGCGTGCATGTTGTTCCCATTGATCAAGAGCCTCAAGCTGATATACACTTAATGCAGCCGCACAGAATTCCTCAAAATCCATCCTTCTGTATTGCAATGCATTAAGCTGACATGACAAGGGACAAGAAAACTTATCATCACATGTTAGAGCTTAACAAATTCAATCAGATAACTAAATATGAAGGACTTAGAGCATACTGAAGCAACAAAATCATGAATGCGTGCCTCCTTCATGGCATCTGTTGCATATTTCATCAGGGCCTGGAGAGATCATACAATTATAAAGGTCAGGAACATTTGCAAAATCATAGAAATGATTACCTATTAAATTTTGCAGAAGACAAACCGCTTTAATGTTATCCAAGCTTATGGTGCCATTTTTGTTTGGTTCCAGCAGTGAAAACTGCTGCTTCAAATGGACCAGCTCATCTACAGTTAAAGTCTTTGACAAAGCCTGTGAAAAACTCCAACGACAGAAAATTAGAGCCACATAAAAGTCAGATGTAAAAGTAAGTAAATAAATAAAAAGCAAACGCTAGAGCTACTCAATAATATTAATACTCCATCGATAGAATTGCATCATAAAAGATAAAGAGAAACAAAAAAGAGCTTTCTCAATTGCATCATACACCCACCCGTAGAGCAGCTTTCCGAAGAGCAGATGAACGCATGTAAGTCTTCATGAGTTTGAATATCAGTATATCCAAAGGCACTTCCATGTCATGACTATTCTTTATCCAAGGATGACCTGAGACAGCAAGTCTTCCAGAAGTTACAGAAAAATAAAGAACAGAATTGCCCTTCTCTAAGTTGACACAAGAAACTCACCCAAGGCCTGAGCTGCTGTCATCCTTTTCCGTGGATCCTTATTCAAGAGACGTTTCACAAAGTCTTTTGCTTCAGAAGATAATGTAGGCCAAGGCTGTTCTTCAAAACCTGGATCAGCTTTGAGAACAGCCCTAAATATCCCAGACTCCGTTCGAGCCCAAAACGGACGGCTGCCACACAGCAAGATATATGAAATAACACCTATACTCCACACATCAGCCTCTGTACTATAAGATCTGTGAAGAACTTCTGGCGCTACATAATATGCACTACCAACGATATCATTAAGCCTTTCATCTGCAAAAGAATATGTTTGCAAGTTAATCACAAGTTGTGGAGCAACTCAATAATATGAACAACCAGTTCCTTTTCTTTTTCTTTATTTATATTCATTTTCTTCAAGAAGGGGTTCCCAAAGGCACAAGTATTAGCATAATTATCGAGCGCAAATGGACGAACCTGGCTTCACAAAATCAGACAACCCAAAGTCTATGGCTTTAAGTTGTGCATTTTCATCTTTGGACATGAACAAGAAATTCTGGTCCATTAAAAAATACAGTTAGAGCTGAAAGAGTTATAGAAAGAAGGAAAACAAAGCAGATAGAAAATCTTTTCTAACAAGCTATAGTGTCATTTCATGCAAGAAGAATAGCTGATTTTGAACATCTTTATACCAAGTAGCTCATAGCATATCCTAAATTTCTATCCTTGATCAATAAATGTAACCATTTGAAACTGATTGACATCACATCCAAATCCATTAAAGTGATGGGCTTCCTTTTCCTTTCCTCTTTTTTTTTTTTTTTAAAATCTTGGGGTACAGGAGTGTTAGGGAGATGATTCACTATATAAACTGATGTATGTTCTTTCTAAGCAAACATTTTGAACCTGTAAACTTTCGCACCTCTGGTTTAAGATCCCGGTGCACCACACCTTGAAGATGACAAAATGCAACAACTTTCAATATTTGTATCAACACAGCCCTGGCCTCATCTTCTGTGTATTTTCCACCTCTGCAGCACAGAAGGATGCTACTTAATATACTATTGACATGTATATTCTTGATCTCATCAAAAAGATTTACTAACAGTCAAAACTGACAACGTTGAAATTAAATGAATTTTTTATTCATAACAACACCAGGGACTACCTTAAAAGTATCCTATCCAAAAGCTCGCCTCCTTCACATAGCCTGAAATTCGACAAGTTTGATCAGCTCTATTGCAAAAGAGCAATGAGAACATGAATAATTAGCAAGTCAAACAACTTTCATTTAATAGCAACGGCAGAAAAAAAGTGATAATCAAACCCATATTTTACTGAAGAAAGAAATTGTCATGTGATGCCACTTGACCCAGATTGATAATTCATGCAAAGTATACTTTAGGCTAAAACAAGGTTCTGTATGCCATCAATAAATACAAATGCAATAGGAGTTGAGTGACAAAAGCTTACTCCATCACTATGTAGACATTTTCGTGATCTTCGTATGCATCATAAAATTTTACCAGATTGTCATGTCCCGTTAAAGCTCTTAATATCTTCACCTCTCTTCTCACGTCCTCAATGGCTATCGCCGTGGTCATCTGGAAAGAAAATTAAAGATTAGTATCCGATCATTCCGATGAATCCTTGAGAAGAAATACAACCCAAGGATGCCCCAACATAGTCAACGCCCAAGTAAAATGCCAGAAATACGAGAAAGCAGCTTAAACAACACAAATTTTCTTTGTTCTTCTTTTTTTTTTTTTTTTGTAGATAAGTACCGACCAACAGCAGTTATATTCCACCAAACTGCAGAGAGAAACATGCACGCCAAATATTCTGATAAACGCATCTGTAAATAAAGAAAAATGATTCCAACCTACAGGAACATAAAAAAGGTCCATCATACATAATGCCAGCTGACCCTGATGATATAGATAGAGCAATCATAAGCATTATTTCTTTTTTTAGATAATAGTAGTGTTTGGGCTAGCTAGCTTGCGCGCACCTCGACTAATTCTACGGTACTTGCTACCTCCCACCAAAACCATTACTGGGTAACTCTATCTACCAAGGCTTGGATAGTTAGACACATGAGAAGAAACCACCCAATGTTTTTGACTCTGTTGGGATTTCAACTTGAAGCTTTTCCCTCTATCACCATAGAAATTCATAATGCACTTGTTTAGCAATATAAACCTATAAACTCTAGGATATGAATGGTTTTTGAAGGGAAGGGGAAAGGAGATTGGTCGGAGCTAGTTGCTTTACTACCCTGATGATGACCTCTTCTGCAACTGGAAGGCAAATATAACATATTAGCTCCTTTTCTCCATTTACTTTTCGGAGTTCAGAAGCTTTAGGTGATTTGAATTTACTTCGGCCCACTTTTTTTCTTTTTTGATAAACGTGGTTGGTGCGTGGGCCAGCTTGTGCGAAACCCGACTAATTCCACGGAATATCTGCCACCTCTCACCAGGGTAACTCTGTCCACCAAGGCTAGGATAAATGGAATGAATTCACTTAGTGTTTTTGTTTCTGGGATTTGAACCTGAGACCTCATGGTTCTCATCCCACTTCATTGCCCTACTAGGACGCACGCTTGGGTGCACTTATGCCCAATTTATACCCCTCCTCTTTTACTCCGCTCAGCTGCCCAAACTAGTTTAATTCCCCTACACATGGGGTAAAGGTTTTATTTGCTCACAGTTAATGCTACTCTTATTTAACACAGAGAAACTTGGTGGATAATGAGTTTACCCCTCTACCTTCTCCACTAGATATCATGCTTTTGTTTGCGGCAGGGTTCAAATCCCTGACATGCACCTAACTTAGACATCACCCAGGGGGCTCACAGTTAATGTTACTTTTAGTGCATCAAATGGAGAATTGAACAAATAACATTTATTAGTCACAGAACTCTAGTGGTCTGCAAACGATAAGTGTGCTTTCTACGAAAATTCAATTGGATCTTTAAGTTTAAGTAGAAATACCAAAGATCACGCCGATATATTACAAGCTGCAAGTGGCTTCCTCCTTCCCTCACTTTATCAGCTCCGAACTTACATAATCAGTCAACCCGAGACAAACAGAACATGATGGATCCATTTGATAAAGTTTACAAGTTATCCCTAATTCACAGTTACTGGATTTCAGCATTCTTATAAACTCAAAAAGATTCAAACTTTTTATCAGGAAGAACAGAAATAAGAGACACAAATAATACTTCCATTATATTTCAATTCATATGATACTCTTCCTATTTTGGGACATACCATTCCATTTTCACGACAATCAAATATTCAAATTAATTGAACTGTTCAAATTCTGAGCAGATCTGACCACTGTAATAAACCAAGAAGCAGTAAATTGAACTTAATTCAAGTAACTCAAAGATCAAGCAACAATAAAAATTCCAAACCTTTGCTTTAGGTATGACCTTTACTGCAACTTCTTGTCCCTTAAGCTCACCTTTCTTGAATTTAGCTTTACAAGTATACCCAAAATGCCCTCTTCCAACTTCTTCTCCAAGTTCATATTTGTTTACAAAATTCTTCGAAAACCCAAAACTCTTATCAAGACCCCCAGCCCCACCCTCCTCCGATTCATTGCCTTCCGGAATTGCATTGGGTTTCACAGAACCTTGCCTCCGGGCAAGCACAGCTCGTATGTGTTTCGCCGGAGACGGCGGAGGAAACGGCCGCTTAAAAAACCTCCGGGGAGTAGAATTCACCGGAGACTTCTTTGAAAAAAAATAATGCGCCGGACTTGGACTGTAAAATGGAAAAAAGGGCGACTTTTTACCCTGTTCAGCTCCCTCCTTGCTCTTATTCTCTAGCTGATGAACAGAGTTATCGTTATCTTTAGCCGGAATAGCAGTTCCATCAGGAGCATAAAGATCATTGTTGGAGTAATTGGGTTCAGGGGAAGGTTTTGATGTGCAACTACCCATTAAATTAGTTGAAAAATTAGTAGCTCAAAGATGAAAACTTTGCATGAGAAGTTTGTTTAAACTACAGAGAAACGGCATTTGTTGTTTCTTTCTTGTTTTTTGTCCTCAAAATGGTGTTGGAGGATAAAGGAGAGATCTGCAGATGGTTATAAAAAGGAAAGAGTAGAAATTAAATTAAGGGTGAAGTGAATATTGTTTTTGTTTGCTTTTCATAAAAGAGAAAGATGATAATATAGAAAACCAAAATAAATGATGTGATGTCTCTGTGTACTTATACCGGCGAGAGTTCGTTGTGAGATAATCTCAATTCCTAATTATTTATTTGTTCAAAAAAAAAAAGGCTACTCCTACCTCTCCACGAAAATAATATAAATTTTTTATTTTATATTCAATAAAATAATTTAAAGTGATATAAATAATAAAATTATTTTAAACTATAACTTTTTATTTTCAAAAATCTTTGTTTTATTCTTTTAAATTTTTTGCCAAGTATTGAGACAAAGAAAGTATGTTTTAAGACTGAAAAAACTTTTGATACGTTATGTTTTACTTACATTTTTTCAGTGATCTTATAATGGACATAATCGAGCTAGTTGGTTAGTAAATTCTAAATAATCAATGCTTAAAACAAAAGAACAAGTGTAAGTGTATACATGTCCTAATTCAAATTAATGCTAACGATAATAATACATAATTGTTGGGTTTAATTGATAAGTTGAATGAGAAATAAAGGAAAAAGAAGTGGAGGAAAAAATGAGTTGTTTCCTCTTACTTTATGAAATAAACATTTGTCCCACATAAATGGTGGAAAGAAACAGTCTTCTACTTAAAAGTAGAAACACTCCTTCATGTTACTAAAGGGTCAAGAAGAGGGTCTACCCTTGCGTCGTCGTCGTCATCGCTCAGCTTCGAATTTGATTGATAATCTTTTTGAACCAAATTTCATTTAAATTTAATTAATTATTATATTTAATTAATTAATTCTGTTCCGTGATCCGACCCGTTTCTTTTTTTCTCGGATTAATTTAAAACATTTCCTTCCGTTTTTCCAACGGAATTGTCTGAAAGGTTGCAACTTTTCAGAAAAGTTGCAAATCTTTTCTCAACAGTCGGAATTTTTTGAAAGATTGCAACCTTTTCTGAAAAGTTGCAAACATGCTATATATTTCTGTTGATCCTCAGAATTGTTCCTTACAAAAAAATTTTGATAATCATCTTCTTCTTCTTTTCTGCACTTCTTAAAACAAAACTCGTGTGATATACTGCCTTCGAGTCGTTCGCAGTCACCTTAATTTGTTGTATCGTTATTCTAGTGAGTAAATCGTTTTATCCTGGGAGGAAAAATTCCAAAACCTTGGGTACATTGAGGGAGATAATTTCCTTAAGAACACATTATGCATTCAGTGGGCTCGATTTTTGTTCTTACATATATTTTCAGACACTATTCTTATTTATTAGTTTTTGTCCAGTTTTCTTCTTTTAATTCTAGAAATTATTGTTGTTGTTTCATCGTTTGTTTTCAATACAGAAGTTTAACAATCATAAGAAAATTATTTTTTATTTTGCATATTAAATTGTATTCTGTTTTGGAAACTAAAATCTGTGTGATTTTCTACTCCGTATAAAATAAATATTCTGACTTAAGAGTATAAAAACTTTGTTGGAGTATTAAAGTTCATACTTATCCAACGATTTGAAGAACATAAAAACTTCATCGTTGCTGTTGTAAAAAGTTTGATATTCTAAAGTATTAAGACAATTTATCTATTTTGACAGTGAAAAGAAATGACAATTAAAACTGCTACTACTTCTGCGACTATTGCTGCAACAAGCCGCACTGCTATGCCACCAGCAGAAAAATCAGAAAAAATTTCTAGAGCCAACTTCAAAGGATGGTAGCAAAGGGTGTTCTTTTGGCTTATCACTCTTGGTATGCAGAAGTTCACCAATGAAGACCCTCCTGTGCCTGCTGCTGATATGCCGGCCAATGAAAAATTTATGATTTCTGAGGCATGGACACAAGCGAATTTTTATGCAAGGGCTACATCCTAAGTTCTTTGGATGATGATTTATACAATGTTTACAGTGCTATGAAAACTTCTAAAGAATTGTGGGATGCACTTGAGAAGAAGTATAAGACTAAAGACGCATGCTTGAAAAAAATTATGGTTGCCAAGTTTCTAGATTATAAAATAATAGATAGCAGAACCGTTGGAATCCAAGTTCAAGAACTTCAACTTATTTTTCATGACCTTATTGCTGAAGGCATGGTAGTTAATGAAGCATTTCAAGTGGCTGTAATGATAGAAAATTTGCCTTATTCGTGGAGAGATTTTAAAAATTATCTAAAGCACAAGCGCAAGGAAATAAAGTTGGAAGATCTTGTGATTTGTCTTAAGATTGAGGAAGATAACAAAACAGCCGAAAAGAAGTCACGTGAAAATTCAACGATTATGAAAGCGAACATCGTTGAAGATGCTGCTCCAAAGAATAAGAAAAGGATGAAACCTTATGGAAAGAATAAGGAGCAGAACAAGAAAAAATTCAAGGGCAATTGCTATAATTGTGGGAAAGCTGGCCACAAAGCCCCAGATTGTCGTCTCATGAAAAAGGATAAGGGAAAGGGACAAGTCAATATGGTGGAGAATAAAAATGGCATGGATAATCTGTGTGCAATGCTATCGGAATGCAACTTGGTAGGGAATTTCAAAAAATGATGGCTTGATTCAGGAGCCACGTCGCATGTTTATGCTGTCCGAGAAGCCTTCGCTACTTATTCCCCTACTGCACCTGATGCGACTATCTATATGGGAAATTCTGCAACGGCTAAAGTTGAAGGATATGGTAGAGTATTTCTGAAAATGACATCCGACAAGGTGGTGATGCTGAACAAAGTTTATCATATTCCAGAAATGAGAAAGAACTTGGTTTCTGCCGGTCTTCTTATTAAAAATGGATTCAAATGTGTTCTAGTTTCAGAAAAAATAGTTGTCAGTAAAAATAAAATGTATTTAGAAAAAAGCTACCTCACTGAGGGTCTTTTCAAACTAAATGTAATAGTTGTTGATGATAATAAAGTTCAAGCTTCTTCTTACTTACTTGAGTCAAATAATTTATGGCATTCACGTTTAGTACATGTTAATCATAAAACCTTGCGAAAATTGATCAACTTAAATGTATTGCCTAACTTTGAGTGCAATAAATTGAAATGTCAAGTATGTGTTGAATCTAAGCATGCTAAGCATCCTTATAAATCTATTTAAAGGAATTCTAGTCCCTTAGAATTGATTCACACACACATTTGTGATATGAAGTCAACACCAATTCGTGGTGGGAAAAAGTATTTTATAACTTTTATTGACGATTGCACTCGATATTGTTATGTGTATTTGCTTAATGGTAAGGATGAAGCAATTGTTGCATTTAAGAAATACAAGAACGAAGTGGAAAATCAATTGAACAAAAAAATAAAAATAATTAGAAGTGATAGGGGTGGAGAATACGAATCTCCTTTTGCAGAGATATATTTAAAATATGGAATTATTCATCAAACTACTGCCCCTACACACCACAATCAAATGGAATTGTGGAAACGAAAAATCGAACATTAAAAGAAATGATGAATGCTTTATTAATAAGTTCTGGTTTACTGCAGAACTTGTGAGGGAAAGCTATCCTTACAGCTAATCGAATACTCAACAGGGTTCCCCACAACAAAACAAAATCTATTCTGTATGAAATATGGAAAGGAAGAAAACCCAACTTGAAATATTTCAAAGTGTGGGGATGTTTAGCAAAGGTCCAGCTTTCTTTGCCCAAAAGGGTAAAAATCGGACCAAAATTTATGTGTTGTATTTTTATTGGCTATGCTACAAACAGCAAAGCCTATTAATTTTTGATTCACAAATCGGACAATCCCAAAATTCATGTTAATACGATAATTGAATCAGATAATGCTGAATTCTTTGAAAATATTTATTCGTATATAAAACAAAATGTGAGTCGTCAAGTGAAAATTCTAAATGACCGCGGGAAGAACCAAAAGAAAGTAAACCAACCGAAGAGAATCCAAGGCGTAGTAAACGTCGAAGGATATCTACTTCCTTTGGACTAGATTTTATGACATTCTTGCTTGAAAATGAGCCTCAAACATTTAAAGCAGTAATGTTTTCTTCTGATTCAACATTTTGAAAAGAGGCAATCAATAATGAGATTCAATCAATTTTGAATAACCATACATGGGAATTGGTTGATCTTCCTCCTGAAAATAAACCTTTAGGATCAAAATGGATTTTTAAATGGAAAATGAAAGTTGATGGCACTATTGACAAATATAAGGCAAGAATTGTGGTCAAAGGTTATAAACAAAAAGAAGGCCTTGATTACTTTGACACATACTCGCCGGTAATAAGAATAACATCTATTCGGGTGTTAGTGGCACTGACAATCATAGATTGTATTGAAATCCATCAAATGGATGTCAAGATGGCTTTCTTAAATGGAGAATTGGAGGAAGAAATTTACATGGAACAACCTGAGGGTTTCGTAGTTCCTGGTAAAGAAAGGAAAGTGTGCAAACTTGTTAAATCACTTTATGGATTTAAACAAGCACCTAAACAATGGCATGCAAAATTTGATCAAACAATATTGACAAATGAATTTAAGATTAATGAGTGCGACAAATGTCTTTACATTAAAAATACTCCAAATCATGAAGTCATCGTTTGTTTATATGTTGATGACATGTTAATAATGAGTAGAGATATTGCCGATGTGAATGCTACGAAGTGTATGCTTGCTAGCAAATTTGACATGAAAGACTTAGAGGTTGCTGATTTGATCTTAGGAATTAGGATACATAAAACTCCACAAGGTCTAGCATTATCACAATCACATTCTATTAAAAACAATACTTGATAAGTTCAAGTATTTAAATTTCAATATTGCAAAGACTCCAATTGATGTAAGTTTTACACTTCAAAAGAATGAAGATGAAAGTGACTCATAATTGGACTATGCATGAGTTTTGGGAAGTTTGATGTATATTATGAATTGTACACGATCAGATATAGCATGTGCTATTATCAAGCTGAGTCAATTCATGAGTAATCCCAATCAAAGTCATTGGATAGCAATAAAACGAGTCTTGTGGTATTTGAAACACATCCAAAACTATGCTCTGCATTATAATAAATATCCTGTAGTAATTGAGGGATATAGTGATGCAAACTGGATCACTAGATCATCTGAAGTTAAATTCAAAAGTGGATATGTTTTCACCGTTGGTGAAGAGCAGTGTCTTGAAAATCATCAAAACAGACATGCATCGCCCACTCTATAATAGAATCTGAATTTATAACTTTAGACAAGGACGATGAAGAAGCTGAATGGCTCCAAAATTTCTTGGAAGATATTCCATTTTGGCTCAAACCTTTGGCACCTATATGTATACATTGTGATAGCCAAGCGGCAATATGTAGGGTAGGGAGCGTTATGTATAACGGAAAATCGCGTCATATTCGATGGAGACACAATACTGTTAGACAACTACTCTCTAGTGGTGTTATCACTATTGACTACGTAAAGTCTATAGATAATGTATCAGATCCACTAACAAAAGGCCTATCTAGAGAGGCTGTTGAAAGATCATCGAGGGGAATGAGGTTAAGGGCTAGGACAAGTCATCATGGCGGTAACTCTACCTAGTAAACTGGAGACCCCAAGAACTAGATTCAAAGAGATCAAATAAAGTTATGAATGTTGGTTCAATATTGTTAAATAACTCTACCCATTCTCGTGATGATGACAATGTTCAGAATCAAGGATAAAATCTTAAGGGCTTATAATGAGTTAATAAAGCATTAAAGGTTTTTTAATGATTATCTAAGTCTGGCAGAAAATGACTAGATAGTGTATCTATAGGACTACACGTTTAGAAATCACCTATGTGAGTGTGAAGTATAAGCTGTTTCAAGGGGAATGACGGTAAATGCCCATTCTCTATGCATTTACGAAATCAGGCAGTATTCATGGCTGAAACGAACACAATCGTGAGAACCATAAATGGTTGAGGGTTAATTGTATGACTTATGTTGTTTAGTTATACAACAAAGTTTGACGGTTCAAAGATATCGCATATATCGATTGATCGAGTATATCCTATATAAGTTCACTATGGAAAGTTCAAAGGGAAACCTACTTAGCCAGATGCAATTAATCTTCGCTTGTATATCACACACTTATCCGTACATATTTTTATCTTATAGGCAATTCCCATTCATGTGGGGGATTGTTGAGTTTAATTGATAAGTTGAATGAGAAATGGAGGGAAAAATGAGTTGTTCCCTCTTGCTTTATGAAATAAGCATTTGTCCCACATAGGTGGTGGAAAGAAACAGTCTCCTATGTAAAAGTAGAAGCACTCCTTCATGTTGCTAAAGAGTCAAGAAGAGGGTCTCCCCTCGCTCCGTCGTCGTCGTCGCTTGGCTTCGGCTTCAGCTTCAGATTTGGATTTGGATTTGGATTTGGATTTGGATTTGAATTTGATTTGAATTTGAATTTGGTCAAATAATCTGATTGATTGATAATCTTTTTGAACCAAATTTTATTTAAATTTAATTAATTAATATATTTAATTAATTAATTCTGTTCTGACCCGTTTCTTTCTTTCTCGGATTAATTTAAAATATTTTCTTCCATTTTTCCAACGAAATTGTCTGAAAGGTTGCAACTTTTCAGAAAAGTTGTAAACCTTTTTCCAACAGGCGGAATTTTTTGAAAGGTTGCAACCTTTTCTGAAAAGTTGCAAACAGGCTATATATTTCTGTTGATCCTCAGAATTGTTCCTTACAAAAAATTTCTGATAATCATCTTCTTCTTCTTTTCTGCACTTCTTAAAATAAAACTCGTGTGATATACTGCCTTCAAGTGGTTTGCAGTCACCTTAATTTGTTGTACCGCTATTCTGGTGAGTAAATCGTTCTATCCTGGGAGGAAAGATTCCAAAATCTTGGGTACATTGAGGAGGATAATTTCCTTAAGGACACACTGTGCATTCAGTGGGCTCGATTTTTGTTCTCACATATTTTTCTAGACACTGTTCTTATTTATTAGTTTCTGTCCAGTTTTCGTCTTTTAATTCTAGAAATTATTGTTGTTGTTTCATCGTTTGTTTTCAATACAGAAGTTTAACAGTAATAACCAGTGCTTTAAAATGCGGGGCATGATATAGGAGATTAAATGATATTCGACTATTTTTTTTTATAGATATTAAGTGATATTCGTTCTTGTGGTGTTCTTAAATAGTAAACATGCAATATTACGAATAAATGTTATTCACCCGAGCATTGGATGTTAGGCGTATTTAAGACATATATGCTTAAAACATAAGCCTTAAAAACTAAGTTCCACACATAAGCCTCAACACGTTTTATTAGTGCCCTAAATTGTGTTGTAACTAAAATACTGAGAAGAAGAAAGCTATTTAAGTGAAAAAGTTGATAAAAAATAAAATGAATATATTACTTTATGAATTTAAAGTTTGAATAAATTATATAATTTTGACTAAGGTAAAACAATTAAAGAGGATGTCAGGATACAGATAAAATATTAATGTTTTAAGACAAACTTTTAATTGTTAACTTGTTACAACTTAAACCAGGAACTTGGTTTACATGGATATTTATCTTCCAATAAATCTTTATTAGGATGTTGTTAATGTGATTTGATGTTTGAATTTGAAAGGATTTTTTCTAAAGTAATTTTTAATTGTTGGATTTATTCGTTTTTCGTTAATTTATAATAGTAAAATTATTCGTGCTTCGCGCGATATAAAAAATACGAATAAATTCAAAAGATAATATTTTATAAAAAAAATTTAGTCGAGATAAAATTTTCAATTATAATATAAAAAATTCAAAATATAATAATTAAAAGATAAATACAAATATTTTTGGAAAAAAACCTTTGTATATGTGTTTGATGGGGTTTAATATGTAATTATATAAATAATTATTGAAATGAAATAAGTGGCAATATAATGCCAACATTTATACAGTTTATCCATTAACTTTTGTTATGCATTTAATTATTTTCCTTTCCCACCTTTTTCCTTTTATTTCTCTTTTCCTCCTTTATTTTGTTAGTCTATCTTCCTCTCAAAGTTTCAAGCCTCTTCCTCTGTACAGTAAGGGAGCGATAATAATAATTTTCATAGGAAAACAAAATAATATTCAACTATCTATTAATCTTATACCATAATTCTCTAATTTCATAAATTCTTATTTATGTTTATGTTCTCGATAAGCTGTAATTATGTAATGTCATGTTTAATCATAATTTGAATGAATTCTTGTAATTATGTTTTAGTATATACTAATATATTTAAAAATTAGAAAACATGTTAGGACTATTTCTATTCTCAGGTATTAATTTTTTTTTCATTTTATTCTCTTAAGTGTAATTTGGTTTATTTTTTATGATAATTTTCTATTAAAAATAAGATTGAAAAAATATTTATTAAAGTTCATGTGGAAAAAAACCCATCAATATCACGATTTCTGTACGAGGAAAGCACAAAAGCATTCCATTAATCTCTTTATTCTTTTTTAATTATCATTTCTTTTTCTTGTTAACATTTTCTTATTTTCTATTTTTAGGAAATAAATTCTTTACTGGACATAAAAGAAATTTCACATAAATTAATAACAGAAAAAGAAGATCAATACTCGTACTTTGCAGTATAACTATATAATCAAAAAATTATAATTACTTCTAAATGCATATCATATTCTTCCGATTATTATCATTATTAGTAATAAGGGAAATCAATTTAATAGATAAAATATAGCTAATGGTTATCGATCATGTGTCAGCACACGAGTCTTCACCTTTTATTTTTTTCAATCTTACCAATAATGGAAAATTAATCATAGTATAATAGACAATAAATCAAATCAAATATCATACTTTTAGATTTTATATGCTTACGTATTACTAATCTAAACATACATTGACAATAAATGGTGTAAGTTGTAACGTAACCACATACATTAGTATCCACATACAATGTAGGGAAATTAACATATTAAATTTGGGTGAAAACAAATGTTTATCTTGGTATAGAAGATGCAGCACAATTAAAGGAATGATGAAAGATTAAAGGACTGAAAAATATACAACTGATCAGTTATGATTGATAGTGGGAGTTCTAACTTCAATGTGAATTGTGATTCGCCGGAGTGTAAGAATATTTATATTTTGAAATTTAGTAAAGAAAATTAATTTTACAATTGTTATCTGGATTTTTGTTGGTGCGTTTGGAAGTTTAAAATTGGCAGAAAAATAGAGTTAAAAATTGTCACCATACTTTTGTGATGTATTGAGCAAAATCAATTTTAATGGTTGAATATATGTATTTTCGCCTTTGGAGAATGTCATGTCACCGGGTTTAATATATATATATATATATATATATATATATATATTCAAGATAAGATAAGATTACTAACAAGGGAAGTAGAAAGAAAAAAATGAGAATGAGTGCTACTTAATTTTGCATTTATTTCAAAGGATTTATGTTTGGATTTGTTATGGAAAGATTTAGTGTTTTTAGTTGGTTACAAACAAATGTCTTTTAAGACAAAAGATAGATTGACTAGGTAGGGTATACATAAATATCATAGTATTAAGAGCTAGTTATATTTTATTTCTATTTTTTAAAAAATTATAAAAATTTCTTAAATTTGATAAAATTCGGATTGTCACGAGCCCAACCCGTCGTGACTGACACCCACAATACTTATTCCAGTGGGAGAACCATTTCTACAGCCCAACTTATCAACTTAAGAAGTCAAAATACTAAAACAGTGTCTAAACATCTGAGTCCCGAAAGAAGAACTGAGATTAATGGAAAAGTCCACGGCAGCATGACATAATAGCTCATCCTTGGACTTTGAACAAACTTCTAATCTTCCAACTGAGGTCTATCCACGACTGGCTGAATATGCCCTGTACTCAACAAAAATACAGAGCAAGAGTAGTATCAGTACACAAAAATAACCCTGTACTGGTAAGATCATGCGGTTAGCCAGTAAGAGGATCATAGACAAGTAAATTCAACACAATAAGCATATACATATACAGAACAAGTCAACCAATCTCAAGTTCAACTATTATTCAGCAATATCACAACTCAATAACTTTCACATGTTATAACTTCACACCAGGGTCCTCTCAAGGGACCTATAAACCATCAACTTTGTTTCAAAACGTGACACCTGATCTAATTATGTGTCGAAACGTGACACCTAATCTAAATTATGTGTCGGATTGTGACACCCGATCCAAAGGTACCACAATCACAAATACATTCAATATTTGCGGTATTTATATCACCAAGAACAAGTTCATCACACAAACAGGCCAACAAGTGATCATTTCACACATAATCTAGCATGTTTCTCTATTCATATACATACATGCATATCATGAAGCAATTTAACAAGTATATGAAATCCATACTAGAAACAAGACCATTACCTACCTCAAATTCAAGCTTCAACAATCTTACAATGGAAGAGCCTTCCCTTTCAGGTTCGTTCTTCTCGTTCTTGATCTAGTAAACAGTAAATGCATATAAAAGATCAACACAATGACCAGACTATCAGGAAATATAACATAATTTCACACCCTAGGCCAACCCTTGATTCTAACCTTACACTAGGGCTAATTTCCACCACAGATTTTCAGTTCAAACCCTTCGCCAATAATTACCACCCATACTTTTTAGTTTCTAGGAATCAAAATATGAATCTAGGGAGTAAAAGCCTTATCTTAAGCGTGAAAATCCGTGGGAAATTGGTAGAATTCGCCCTAGGTCACCTCTTGAAGATTTAGAAACTGATTTTGCATAAAATGACCGTTTCTGGACTTTTTCACAACTTAAGTCGCGACTATCCCGCTCTGGCAGGTCCTATCCTGCTCTGGCGGGTCCCCATGTCATAACACACCCCTTTTAAAGATTTATTAAAATTATACCCTTCACGCCAAATTTGATTTCTAGAGTTTTACTCGTCCAAATGTGATTTCACAAAGCCGTAAATACTCTGCATCGTCTTGGATATCATCCTATCTAATCAAACTATAGATTTAACCTTCCATCATTCACATGATCGCCTTAGACTTCACCTAACTTAGAATTCGTTTATGTCTGGCCTAGGCTCAATTTTTTTGAAATTACTATCCGAAGTTTTCTGGCCCGAAATCCTTCCCTATGGGCCTATTCCTAACGACGGGGATAGGTCGTTACACGCATACATCCCCAAAATGCCCCGATACATCACGTCTCGATTTTGGATACCTCCCTCAATGTTCTGATACATCACTCAATGTTTCGATACATCACTTACGTCTGGATATATTACGTAAAGTGATGTGTTTGATCGATACATTGCATAAAGTGATATATCCGATCAATACATTACGTAAATGTCACACCCCGGGAGGGTACCCTAGATGTAACCAGCACCCGAAGGCCATTTCTGGCCTACGAGCGAACCACCTGGTTCAGTCACATATTCGTTCAATCATATTCTCTTAGCGGAACTCAATTAATGAAATACTATTCACAATATGGGGCCCGAAGGCCATACATGTTTAACTCGACAAAATAAATATAATAAAACTCCTCACAATAACCGTTCAACCTCCCCACACTCTAGTCTATGAAGCCTCTATCAAAGTCTAAAAGGTGTCAATGACAAGCCCATGGCTACCAAGAAATCAAAGTAAAGGAAGCTATAACAAAACTATACAATAAGGTTCAACATCCTCCGGAAACTAGGAGGACTCACCAACTAGCTGGGAGTGTATGTAGATCTTCAACGGAGCGCCAGTTGATGATCTCTAGTACCTGTCTCTGCATCATGAAACGATGCAGGCCAAATGGCATCAGTACATGGAATGTACGAGTATGTAAAATGGCCGAATGCAATGAACATCAAGGAAGAATCAGTCAACTCAGAATCTCAACTCATATATATATATATACATATATATATATATATATACGGGACAACTCACTCAAATGTCCTAAGTCTAAACAAGAATATGATTTAGACGGGACCAATCGCATATCATTCAACTCAGTATGACTCAGAGTACTATCAAGACCTATTTGGAAGTTTCTCTTAACCGATAACCATGACTTATGAGCCAGTGATAGTACAACAAGCCGACGTTGTTGCCGCGTTTGTTCATACTTTGCCAGGGCATGAACGAGTCAACCAATCATGGATCCAATCCAACCAAGTCCTATAGTGTCAGGACAAAACTCTCGGGGAAGCATCTGACTTTAACAGTTCAATCCCCCTACCTTTGGCAACACAGGTATTGGGTTCGGGTATGGACTATACTCTTGCCCAATTCAGTGCTCGATACTCCTCCCAAGACTCAATGCTCATAAAACCCCATCCAATCAACTCATCAACTCATGTCGACAAGTCTCATTACAACCTTGTCAACTCATAAACTCTATCACAATCAAATCTCTTCCAATCGCACTATCCGATCAATCTCAATCATCTTTTCAAAAGAAATTTAAAAGCACAATTATAGCAACATATAAACATAACCAATCATTTACTCTATCCATTTGAGAAATCCTTGAGACTCATCACAACTCAAGACTTTAAATCACACTCTAAAATAGGCAACACTTCTTAAGAAAATAACCTCTTTTATCATAATTCACATAGTTAAGAAGATCAATAAAACATATTTAACAACTCATCTTCATCAACTCATACTCACATAAAGGTTCATTTTGGGAACTTCTTGGCTCAACAACATCAACACATATAGAGTCAAATAAATAGGGGACAAAGTTCATACAAATATAAACTATATCAAGAAACTCTATTTTTCATGAACATCTAACCTCAAAGCAAGAGTAGGGCACATGGGTGGACTCAACCCATGTTTTAGATAGCCTTACATACCTTGGTGAAGACTTGAAGAAAACCTTGTGGTTGGGTATTCTATGGAAAACTCAGACCTTGAAGCTCTTGGAACTCTTCTTGTTGGAGACGGATTTGGAGAGGAAGAAGAAGAAGAAGAAGAAGAGAAAGAGAGAGAGAGAGAGAGAGAGAGAGAAAGGTTTCTAGGGCTTTTAGAGAGAGAGTGGGGGCTGAAGAAATGGTCCAAAAATGTTCAAGGCTTGTGAATATATAATTTGGGACAATTCCCAAATAACCCTTCCTTCAAAATTCTGAAAATAAATAGGCCAAAAACGCCTTTAGCGAGATAGTGGCGCGTCGCTCCCTTACAACGCCAAGGCCAATTACGCCTAAAAACCTGCACAACTTTTAGTGGCGCGCCGCGCCAAGGACCAAACTACTGAGGCATGTTTCTAGCTCGATAGTGGCGCGTCGCGCCCTTATAGCGCCAAGGCCAAAGGTTCTGGGTTCTGGAAATTTGGCTTGAAGGCCTACACACCTTGAAAAACCCTGCACACCTTTTAGTGGCGCGTCGCGCCAGGGACCAAACTACTGAGGGATGTTCCTGGCGCGATAGTGGCGCGTCGCGCCACTACGGCGCCAAGCCCAGATTTCCATTAGTTGAACCCTAGGCCTAAAATTCCCGCTGCGCTAGTTCATCTTTGGATCATCATATCTTTCGACTCCGAACCCCAAAAATTACATTCTTGGTGGCGTTGAAAAGAAGACTCGACGAACTTTAATTTGATAGGTCGTGGGCCACCCAGATCGTCATATTTCAAAAGATAGGGTCGTTAGAAGTCGACCCCTTATATGAACTCATCCTTAAACTTAGCTACGACGAATCTTTTGGACTTAGCTTGGTCCTAGGAGTCCTTCATGACCCCACATCACCTCTAACGCTGCTCAATTTCTCAAAGACTCATCTTACTCATGAAATTACTACACAATACCCGAGTTCGACCTTACACGTGTCCCAGAAAGGTCCGAATCTTAGGGAAAATTTTTGAGGGGTGTTACAGTAAAGTAATGTATCCTATGTCCCCATACATGATGTAAAGTGATGTATCCGACCGATACATGATGTAAAGTGATGTATCCTTGAATAGGATATAGTAGGAATTTTTGTAATTTTTTCAAATGATAGAAATGCTGCCATGTGACCAAGAGTTTACGGGTTCAAGCCTTGGAAACAACTTTTGGCAGAAATGCAAGGTAAGATTGCATATAATAGACCCTTGTGGTCAGGTCCTTCCCCGGACTCCACGCATAGCGAGAGCTTTTGTGCACCAGACTGCCCTTTTACTCTTTTTTACTTTTCAAATATTATTCACAAAAAATTATAGTCAAATACAACTTCATCTCCAATTTCAATTTAAAATTTTTCAAATAAAATAAAAGAACATTTGATGTCTATGACCAAACCAAATACCTGCTTAGATATTACTTTTTAGTTTAATTCACTAGAAATTACATTGTATAAATGATAAACGTTAAGAACAAGTTGTACTAACAATATGCCATTTGAAAAAGGGATCGATCTATAATCCTTTCTGGTTGAAAATTTAAGGGAGAGCCTGATTGTTAGAAAAGTATTACAACATTGATAATGAGCAAACAGAATTTTTTTTATAAAAATTATCGATTATAAAATTGTATACGGTGAGCCATTGTTTTGAAAGTGGTTTCGATCAAACTAGGATGTACATTGTTTAGGCCAATTGCTCACCAAGCTAAGGTTCTACAATATTTTCAAACACTACAACTCATGGCTGAAATTTGAAATTTACGAAAAATAAATGTCCATGAAATAAAATTTAGAAGAAAAGAGAATGAGAGAAAATACTATATAAAATGCTCAAAATGACTTTTATCTTCATATATATGATTTGATAAAGAATTACAGTAGAAACTTTCTAAATTAATACTCAATAAATTAATAAATTCTCTAAGAAATTTTTTTTTTGCTGATTCCGACTTGGGCCAATGAAAAAAATCACCGATTTTGATAAGATAATAAAATAATTTATTTTTGAAAGACCCTTATAAAAATATATGGTCCCATTAATATTATAAATTAATATTTTTTAAAAAATAAATCAAAAGTATCTAAGACAATTTAGTGAAATATGATTCTAGTGCTTTTTATTAATATTTAAATCTAGTTGAAGCTCAATTCTAAGTTTTCTTAATGCATCCAAAAATTTAGATATTGTCTTCTCGAACTGCACCAAAAAATTGTGATAAGTTCTAGACGTGATAAGTGTTTCCATACTCGTAATTGTTGGTTCCAATGATATTCTACCATCTTCAACTTCATCATCAACATTGTTTTCTCGATGGTATCCATAATTCTTTTCTAAGCTCTGTACCTCTGAACGTCATCATTTTCAGTGGGGTAATTCAACAAGCTATTGACATCTATTTTATTGCAGTAACCGATATATAAATTAGTAAGATACAATGATTTTTATGTAATCAAAATTAACCTTTACTGAATCTCGAAAACACTCTGTAAATTATTTAATATTAATTTATTAATTAAATAATATTTTTATAAAATAATAATATTTCATGATCTTGATAATATTAATTTAGAGAGATAGGAAAAAGAAAACCACAAATAATCTGAACTTTGCATTACTAATCAAAGGTCAATAATACCAATATTGATAACTTTGTTAAATAAGCTTTGGCCGGAAACATATATCATGGTTCTCTAGAGGTCTAGTTTCTGAATGCCATATCTGAATTTATTAAAAGTAGATTAAAGGAAGGAAGAAGATGGTCCAAGAACTACCAAGAAAATGTCTCCTACATTTGCATTCCATATTTATATATCCAATTGTGAACCGGCCAGTTAATACTATATATTAATTTGAAGTTAGTGAAAGTTAAATCCGCCTCTAAAATTAGCGGATATCAAAATTATTAAAGTCAATATATATATCATTAACCACAGTACATATCTTACATTCATTCACTCACTAAAAATAACATCGGACACGTACACTTTTTTCTTTAGAAAAGATATGTCTGTGTTAAATCAAAACAATGATTCGCTTTGTCTCATTAACTTATTGTTATTTATGTATAATTACGAGTTAGCGATAGAACCACATTAGTCTTTTCGTTCCAAAATAAATGGTATTTTAATTTTTTTCTTCTTTTTTAAAATTAAAATAAGTGGTATTGAAGAATTTCGAGAAGGAATTGATCTTATTCTTCTAAAAGTACTCTTATTTATATAACCAAGAATCATTAATTTATAACTTTTCTTGATTAGGGGTTAATTAGGAAAACCACTTCTTATTTTCTAGGAAAGACTAGATTCTTAAAGGGGTATGCCCAAACTAAAACACTATCTCCGTTCCTTTTTAGTTGTCATGATAAGATTTGACACAATTCTTAATTTTTTTTTAATTAGAAGTGTTATTTGACTAATATATCTCTTATTAATTATTTAGTTTTTATCTATATATATATGTGACTCTTAATTTTAGAATAATTAATACTAAAGGCAAAGTTAGAAAAAGATAATTAATTATCTTTTGATTTATTTAAATTGACAATTATTTTAAAATAAATATTTTTAATATACATCAGAATTAAAAAGTAACGGAGGGAATGGTGAATGCATATTCATGATTCATCAAAAAAGTTGTCAAAGTATTCTTGATCTAAATGCCGAAGGTATTTAAAAAGCATAGCAAATCTGAAATATTCAACTACAGAGTCCCACTCGTGCTTGTCCCCCACCTTCAAGGGAAACTAAATACCCCTCCCAAACCCACAAAAAAGTAAACCAATGAAACAAAACGTCAACCAAGTTTCGTCTAATTTAAGTTTTGAGGATTAAACATTGTCACAAATTAAGAATTTTTTCTTGTCACCACTTCTCATAGAGAACTAATTAATTGCATTTTTGGTGTATATTGACAAAAGATTAAGAAGTGCTTGTAGCACTAATAATTAGTCTCCGATTTCATTTTACGTGGCATTGGTATTGTTTGTTAAGTCTAAATGTTTTTACTTAACTATCATTTCTTCTAACATTTTCCAAGTATTTTCAATTTAAAATGTTTAATGTGATCTCCATTGATGTATCAATTCAGTGGCGGAATCATAATTATATTAAGGAAATTTAATATTTATAAAAATAGGATATATCAGGGTTTTGTTGCAAGTTAAATATGTTGAGTTAATTCTATTGTTGAATTAATCCTGCATTTATTAATTAAGAGTAATACAAAGGATATAAAATAATACGTTACAAATGAGATGAACTACATATCCGTTCCAAATTAGATTTTGATAAGTGTGATGTAATAACTTTTAATGTCATTAACATTCACATACGTTTCTTAGAAAAAATTAACTTCCTATTTGCAACTCTTCCTCTTGCAAATCCTATATAAGAAGTGTCTTTGGTGAACATAAAAGACAATACAACCAAAAGGAAAAGAAAACATTTCCCTCCTTCCTTCTTCTTAGAATATATTTTGGGCAATTGATTTTGGGCAACCTCCAAATTTTCAGCCACGAGTGCACGTGTTTGAGAGTAACTGTGAAATCTTGGGGAGCGACCGACTATAACGATTTGCACCAGAGTTGGGCCGAAATTGCTTTCAAGGCAGTGGCTTCCCGCGACACAGAGTTTGTAAGAGGTTATTAATTACTTTATAGTTATAGTCCAATATCAATATTGTAGTACCTTTTTCCCAACAATTTGAAAGCGATTTTCTTACATACAATATTGATAAATGGATTTCATTGAACAAAGCTTTTCATTGAGCCATTGGACGAAAATAATTTTAAATGTTGGTCACAAAAACTCCTGATTTTCTTTGAACAACTAGAAGTTGATCATGTTTTATTTAATGTACCTCCTGCGGATGATTCTAACACCACCATTGATTCTAGCAATGCTATGGCTGTTGATGATGTTGGTAAGAACAAGTTTAAAAGGATTATAGAATTGTAAGAGGACATTTTCTAAACCATATGACTAATCCTTTATTTGATTTATTTGTTACTTATAAATCTGCTAAGGAAATATGGGATAGTTTGAAAAAGAAATATGGTGCTGATGATGCAAAAAAGAAAAAATATGTTATCGACCAGTGGATTAAGTTTTAAATGGTTGATAATAAGCCAATCATGGAACAAGTTCACGAGTATGAGAACTTGACTGCTGATGTTCTCAATGAGGACATGAAAATGTGTGAGATATTTCAGGCTAATGTTCTGCTTGAAAAATTTCCACCATCTTGGAGTGATTATAGAAATAAATTAAAACATAAGAAAATGAATTTAACTCTCCAAGAACTTATTAGTCACATGAGGACTGAAGAGGCGAGCCGTCTCAAAGACAAGATGGAAGCTCTTTATCTTAATTCTTCTAAAGCAATCTTGTGGAATCTTCTGGTAATGTTGTGAAAGACATGTTCAAAGGCAAACAGAAGAAAGTCCTGAAAAAGAAAAATGTGAAGAAGAAAAATCACTTTAACAAGTCGGAGAGTCAAATTAAAAAATCTAAAGGACCTTGTTTTGTCTTTGGAAAACTTGGCCACAAGGCTGCCCAATGCTATCAAAGAAAAGGGCAAAACTCAAAGCAGGAAGGACAAAGTGAAGCCCAGGCTCATTTTGCAAAAGGTGATAAAGTTATTGTTGTTGTAGTTGTTGAGGCAAATCTGGTGGCTAACAAGACTGACTGGGTGCTAGACATAATCGCTTCAAGGCATTTTCGTGCCAATAAAGAGTTATTCAATAATTTTGAGGAGTCCACCGATGATGAGTGTGTATACTTGGGTAACTCCACTACTGCTAGAGTTAAGGGTAAAGGAAAAGTTTTACTTAAATTAACTTCTGGAAAAACTTTAACCTTGAACAATGTTATGTACGTTCTCTTCCTCCGTAGAAACTTAGTTTTCGAAGCACTTCTCAACAAAGTAGGCGTTAAACTTATTTTTAAAGATGACAAAATAATTATTTCTCATGGAGAAGACTTTATTTGCAAGGGGTATCTAAGTGGAGGCTTATTTGTAGCGAACATTGTTCAAGAGATTGTCAATAATGCAAGTATTTTGAAATTCTGCTTATATTGCTAAGTCTATTAATTGGTGGCATGGTAGACTATGATTGCTTCTATTAAAAGATTTACAATAATGGAATTAATTCCTCTAGTAAAAAATGATAATTTTTCTAAATGTCCTGTGTGTGTAGAAGCAAAGCATGCGAAGAAATCTTTCAAATTTGTTATTAGTCCAAAGACTGAATTGCCTATACTAGTGCATTCAAATTTAGCAGATTTTAAGAACACTATTAGTAAAGGTGGAAAAAGTATTACATTAATTTTGTTGATGATTTTTCTAGATACACTAAGGTATATCTTCTTAAGTCTAAAGATGAGGCTGAAGATATGTTCCTGAAATTCAAAGCAGAAGTGAAAATCAATTAGATAGGAAGATAAAGAGATTTAGATCTGATAGGAGCGGTGAATACAATACCAAAATTCTAGAGGATTTTTGTGAGAAAAATGATATTATACACGGGGTTAGTGCTCCCTATATCCCCCCAACAAAATAGTATAGCTGAACGGAAAAAATAGAACCCTTAAGAAAATAATGAATTTTATGCTTTTAAATTCGGGTCTATCTGACAATATGTGGGGGAAACAGTCTTGTCTGCTTGTTATATCCTTAATAGAGTCCCTCATAAGAAGTTAGACAAGACCTCATATGAGTTTTGAAAAGAATTTTCTCCTAATTTGAAATTTCTGAAAGTGTGGGAGTGTTTGGCTAAGGTTGGTCTACCTTATTTTAAATAAATAAACATTGGTTCTAAGACTTTTGACACTGTCTTTATTGGTTTTTCTCAAAATAGTGTTGCATATAGATTTATGTCTTTACATGATCATAATATTTGTGAATCTAGAGATGCAGAATTTTTTGAGCATATTTTTCCTTTAAAAAATGATGTGCCCAGTGATATGCAAAGTAATGCTTCTACATCTATGTCTGTAAATTCTCATGTCGTGCCTTCTTTTGGTGTTATTTCTAATGAGCATGAAAATAAAATTAGAAAGAGTAAAAGACGTAGAATTGAGACTAGCTTTGGTCCTGATTTTATCACTACTTTTTTGACTGAAAATTTTGATATTGATATTTTAAATGATGAATTAGTGTCTATATACTTAATAGAAGAAGATCCTAAGACTTATGATGAAGCAATGAGATCAATAGATGTGATATTTTACAAAGAGACTATTTAAGGTGAATTAAACTTGATAATTTCTAATGAAACCATCAGAATTCCGTTTTGAGGTCATTTTCCTGAAGTTATGACCGAAGTCAACTTTTTAAGTTATAAAAACTCTGAAACAGGTCCAAACCCAAATGAATGACCAGACAACCGTACTACCGACATCAGTAGGTAATAAATAACTTGGGGTCGCTATACGAATGCTCTAACCGACGAAATGAAAGCATTATTAGGAAAATGACCTAAAGGTCCTTACAACATCCACTACTAAAAGAACTTTTGTGCGCGAAAGTAAAGAAAAGGATATACCTAGAAGGCCAAATAATTTGGGGAACTGCTCCCGCATATCCTGCTTGGTCTCCTAAATAGCCTCCTTGATCAGACGATGGCGCCACTGAACCTTAACCACAAGGATGGACTCAAAATGAAGCTGGAGAATATCTTTGACTAGAATAGCAATTGACTCCTCAATAAAAGTTAGGCGATCATCCAACTTAACTGAATTATATTAAAGCACGTGAAACTCATCTGGAATGTACTGACGCAATATAGAAACATGAAAAACATGGTGTATAGTTGAAAATACTGGCGACAAAGCCAGCTCATAAGCAACCCCTCCAACTCTAGGTATATCGGGCTCATTAAGGGTGACACCCGTAATAACACCCGATCTCCAACCTCAAAGCATAAGGGCCAACGCTTGCGATCAGCATAACTCTGGTGCCTACTCTAAGCTATCCTCAGCCTATCCTGAATAACCCAAACTCTGGCTATTGTATTCCAAAGTAAATCGGTCCTGTGCGGCCCAGGCTTTGAAGACTCAAACCAACCAAATGAAGTGCGATAATGCCTACCATATAAGGCCTCGAATGAGGTCATTTAAATACTAAAGTGGTAGCTATTTTTGTACGCAAACTTCGCCAAAAGAAAATACTATTCCTAATGACCCTCAAACTCTAATACACAAGCTCGCAGCATATCTTCCAAAACCTGAATAGTACGCTCTAACTGACCGTCGGTCTGTGAATGAAATGTCATACTAAGATCAACCCGGGTGCCCAACTCTCTCTGAAAGATCCCTCTCAGAATCTAAAAGTAAATTGAGATCCCCTATATGATATAATGGACACTGGTACTCCGTGCAGACGGACTACCTCTTGAATATAGATCTGAGCTAGACGTTCTGCAGTAAAAGTGGACTGTACTGGTAAGAAATATGCTGACTTGGTCAATCAATCAATCAATGATGACCCAAATACCATCATTACTTCTGGGTGTTTGAGGTAATCTCATCACAAAGTCCATGGTAATCTGTTCCCATTTCTACTCAGGAATGGGTAATCTCTGAAAAACTCCACCAGGCTACTAATGTTCGGCCTTAACCTGCTGGCAACTCAAACAACGGGATACATACTTAGCTATATCTTTCCTCATGCCACACCACTAGTAATATTGTCTTAATTTCCGATACATCTTTACGGTGCCAAGATGAATGGAGTACCTAGAATCGTGGGCCTCACAAAGAATCAACTGAATGAAGTCTCCAACTCTGAAAACATAGAGGCAACCATCAAATTGTAGTATCCCATCCGAATTCATAGAAGCTTGGCCACCCTCGCCTCGCAATACTAACTCTCGAAGCTCTACCAATGTTCTATCCTCAACTGCCAGCCACGAATCTGGTCCAATAGAGATGATTGACCTCCCACAAAAGCCAAAATCGGTCCAAAATCTGAGATATACAATCTGACCATCTAATTAGCCAAAGACTGGATGTCGAAGTCTAGGGGTCTCTATGTAGTAGAAAAG
This sequence comes from Solanum dulcamara, assembly GCF_947179165.1. NCBI lineage: Eukaryota > Viridiplantae > Streptophyta > Magnoliopsida > Solanales > Solanaceae > Solanum > Solanum dulcamara. The sequence goes on from NC_077247.1 coordinate 38,496,518, forward strand.
TAAACTAAACTACCCACACTCATCATCTTCCGGATCAAGGCATCTGCGACTACGTTCGCCTTGCCCGAGTGGTAGAGAATAGAGATACCATAATTGGCTAATAGCTCAATCCAGTACCGCTGTCTAGAACTAAGATACCTCTGACTCTTAATATAGTGTAAGCTATGATGATCTGTATATATCTCGCAATGGACCATGTATAAGTAGTGCCTCTTCATCTTAAGAGCGAAAACTCCCACCGCCAATTCTAAGTCATGAGTAGGGTAGTTGCGCATGCTCTTCTCTACTCTGTGAGTATACTAGTATATCATTGATGAATACGATTGAGTCATTTTGATTTCAAAAGAAGCACACGCCCCTAGCGCGCTCTGTAGATGAGGGGCGGGGGACAGACTCTCAGTTCAGTATTCCTTGGCGCTTTCCGTACTAAGGTTCATTAGACGCCCAAAAATGACTGAGCAAGCGCGCCGCTGTAGATAGAAGGGATACATGCAAAAGGGGTTTCGAAGCACCCCACGCGCATGCCTCTCCAGGTGTTTAAACGTGTTCGCGGGTCTTTCTGCTTTGCAGGTTTCGATAAGTATCCTTCTGCAGGTTCACCTATGGAAACCTTATTACGACATCTCCTTCCACTAAATAATAAGGTTCAGTGGACTTCTCACGATGTCACAAGCAGCAAACCGCCCATGTCGTCATGATCCAAATATTTTATTGGATCATTCAATCAGTAAGAGCGATGGGCAAAGTGTACAAAGAGAAGAGATATAGTTAACGCGAGCTGATGATATATGAGCAGTGAATTCCATCCAAGACTAAATACGGGTGAAAGACCAATACCGAACAAGTACCACGAGGGAAAAATGAAAAGGACTTTGAAAAAAGAGTCAAAGAGTGCTTGAAATTGTCGGGAATGAAGCGGATGAGGGCCAACAATGTACCCCGGTTGGATGTAGAACGGTGATGAGCTGTTCTATAGATCGACCCGGGGCATGTACCAACATGGATTGGGGGGAGGACAAAACCCGGGCTCTTGATATACTCGTGGAACGCCGTCTCTCCTAATATGTTAGGTAGCGCGCGCCTCCAGCGTGCTTTAGCATCTACGCTTCGAACGCTGGCCTGTGGGCTCCCTATTTGACCCGTCTTGAAATACAGACCAAGAAGTTTGACATGTGTGCAAGTCAACGGGCGAGTAAACTCGTAAGGCGTAAGAAATCTGATTGGTGGGATCTTCTTGAGGGGTGCACCATCGATCAACCTTGAGCATATGTATCGGGACCCAAAAGATGGTGAACTATGCCTGAGCGAAGTGAAGACAGAGGAAACTCGTGTGGAGGCCCATAGAGATATTGACATGCAAATCATTCATCTGACTTGGGTATATCGACGAAAGACTAATCGAATTGTGTAGTAGCTGGTTCCCTCCAAAGTTTCCCTCAAGATAGCTAGAGCTAGTATGCGAATTCTATAAAAGCTGCGGGGGAGTTAGTAAGCCCAAAAGACATCATAAGGAACTCGTAGTGGCTATAGCGAGTTCGAAAAGTAGTCTTAGGAATGTCAGTCGCTCTAATCCACAACTAGTGATAGCTAGACCTCACGTCAATCTTAGAAAACATAGCTCCACCTTGAATCTGGTTGAACAGATCATTGATACGAGGCATGGGGTAATGGTTTTTCACCATCACCTTTTTCAGCTACCTGTAATTAACACACATCCATATAGTCCCATCCTTCTTCTTAACAAACAGGATAAGGGAATAAATCCCTTACCTAGAAGATCCTCACGTTGCACACTGAGCTTCTTGATCTCTACGGGGGACATATGGTAAGGTGGTATAGAAATAGGCTTAGTGCCCAGCTTCAAATTTATGGAAAAGTCAATATCTCTCTCTCGGGGTAGGCCAAGTAGGTCAGTAAGGAAGACATCAGTAAACTCCCTAAACACAGAGATCGAATCAACAGTAAGGGTTTTGCTAGATATATCATGGATATATGTTAAGTACGCCAAGCACTTGGACCCAATTAGCCGCCGAGCCCACATAAAAAATATGATCCCAATCACTGAGCGACTATAAGCTCCTTGCCACAAGATCGAGGGAATGTAAGGCATGGCTAATGTAACGGTCTTGGCATAATAGTCCAAAACCGCATGATAAGGGGATAGCCAATCTATGCCAAGAATAACATATGAGTCTAGCATATAGAGTAAAATAAGATCCATCTGAGTATCATGCCCCTGAATAGTCACTACACAGGATCTACAAGCCTGATCCACTACTATAAATTCCTCTATCGGGGTCAAAACATTCAGCAACACCTTAAGTGATTCATAAGTAATACCCAAATGGGGAGAAAATTATATAGACATATAAGAATATGTGGAACCTGGATCAAATAAAGCTGATGCAGTCTGCTGACAAATGGCCCTGTCAGCCTACCCCACGGCCCTCTGCCCTCCCGCCTAACCTGCCTCCATGGGGACCTCACCAAACACCCTGCTGACCATCATTGTGGGTCTGACCCCGATCTATACCTCCTAGTGGAGGTGGTACTACTGCCAACGGTCTGTCCTGGCCGGGACACTCTCTAGACTAGTGCTCTAGTGAGCCACAATCAAAGTATCCTGAAGCTGTGCGACCTATGATAACTCATCCGATGTAGGAAAGAAGCGGACTTGATCCTCTCGAGCTCTACCCTACAGTGGAACCACTAAATAGGGATGACTACCCTCAACTACTGGTAGGGCGGCCTGAACTGGCTGGCTGGACTGACCCTGCTGGTACTTATCTTGCTGGAACCGCTGGTGGGGCTGGTCATAACTATCATGGTGCCTAGACTGGGACCCACTATAGCTGCCTGATGTCTGGGCCTCTTATTATTGCCCTCTTGGGCCTAGCGATGAATAATCTCACTCGTGCGGACATAATCCACCACATCCATAAAATAGCGGCCCGCGAAAACTAAGTGCTTGGTCCCTAACCTCAGGTTAGGTCTCATTCCGCGCATAAAATATCATACCCGCTTCTTCTTAGTAGGTAGAATCATAGTAGCATGTCGGGAAAGCTGATGAAATCTGGCCTCGTACTCGGCGTTGGTCCCTAACGCTCCTAGTGATGTATCAAGCTAGGAAAGCCTATGAGAACTGGCCCTATGCTGAGGAGGAATGGGAGCGTCCCGATGCTCCTTTACCAGCTCCGGCTCTATCTCCAGGTCAGAAGCTGGTGTTGCTCCCCTTTCTACTCTACATGGCTGGCCTCTAGGCCTACTCGGCGCTAGTAGATCATCATCTCCGGTAGTACTGCACGTATGAACCATCCCTGTGATAGAGTAAAACAAATAAGATTTTAGAAAACCAATAAGACATAAGAATGCACGAAATAAAGAAACATAAAGATCGTTCCTAATGACATCCTGTAGCCTCCCAAAGATAAGTTACATACATCTCCGCATACATCCGCGATACTCTACTAGACGTTAGATCTGTACAAGTGAGACCAACAAACTTGGAGCTCTGATACCAACTTGTTAAGACCCGATTCCTCAGGTCATAATGATACTTACTATAACCCACTAGTAGGTAAGCCAACCCGTAAACCTAGAACGACAAGTAATGGGTTTGAGGACGGAAGTCAATACAAGAGTGGAAAATAATAAAAAGAAAAGAAGAAAGAATAAGCAAAAGTAAATCAAAACATGATATAAACAACTAAAGATCCCTTCCAGAACCTAAAAGTCACAAGTATAGAGCTGCTATAAAATAAAAAATGAGTACAAGTCCCAAAAGTGGACCAAAAATATATACAACAACTAGCTAGTCTCAAAAGGCAAAAAATGGGCCATCCACATTGAAGGAGACAGAAATGATCCAAAAACACCAAGTGCTCTCCCTAGTCTTCGAGACTGACTATAACAAGCTTGATCTATCCACAACGGTAGTTGGTGCTCGGTCCTGCATTACGAAAGTAGATGCAGAGTGCACAGATATCTAGTAGGCATCATAGGCTGACTGAGCAAAAAAGGTTAAAAAGCAATATAAAAAGAGGAATAATCCTAAATAAGAATCAACATAAGCATCTAAAGTGAAAAGAGTATTATCTAGGAGAACTACATCTAACTATACCTAACTGGGCCCCACAAGCCTAGCAGGACACTCGTGCGCAAGTTAAATAAAAATCCGAATGAACCCCCATAAGCCCATCAAGTACACAAAATAACTACAACTACCAAGGTTGGGAACCAAGAATCTGTGATGTTAGGAATCGAAGAACTGCATCATTTCCATACCTATAATCTCCAAGAGTCAACGAACTAGGGATGCCTTAGGGGTCGAGGCCAAAACTGGGACATAGATGCTCGCTCGAATGTCCAACGTAGCCAAGGATGGGACTGGGTATCCAAATGCTCGCCATAATATATTGGTGCGATCGAGGCCAGGACTAGGTACCCAGATGCTCGCCGTAACTCATCAATATGATTGAGGCCAAGACTGGGTACCCGGATTCTCATCATACTAGCAAGCCGGTAAAGGCCGGGGATGGGTACCCGGATGCTCCCCAATAATTCAGAATAAAGGCCAGGACTAGGTACCCGGATCCTCGTAGATAATTTATCCTGTGGTGCCGAATATTCTCCTTACCAACTAGACAACAACAGTACCGAGAATCTCCTCTCCAATGCGCTAACCGATATGCTGCCAAAATTTGAACTAGAGCCGAAGCCAAATGGTCACGAAATCTAGTAATGTCGATGTATCTCGAAGTCATGATTATAACGAGTTATGGATGAAGGTGTTATTAAGAGCAAGAGTATCGCCTAGCTAAGGCCAACTACCAGGTACTAGCTTGCTATACTATTCTACACGAATCTAAGTCCGCTAGAGCGATACCGAGGTAACTAAAACAGGTTTACAATCTATACTAAGGCCAACATACTCCACAATATCAACAACATGCTCATTCAACTCTCTTAACAAAACCGACAAATAACGATAAGATACACATTCTTCTAGATACCCGAAAATACGATAAAAAGCCTAAACATGATTTCTAAAACCTAAGATACACAGATAAACTACCCAACCCAAATTCTATCAATCTCAACATGATTCACACATTTTGGCACAATCTAAAGAAAGGAAAGTTGTAGCCTACCTATAGGGTGAACACGCGAGCTCCAAATTACAATGTCAGAGCCTTTCCCTTTCAAGCGGTCTTGGAACACTGTCACGCTGTCAAAAATAGAATCACAATATCGTTACGTCATTTAAACACTAATTTCATAATTTTTGGAAAGGGACCAATTTTGGTGTCTAAAATGAAAAATATGGGACCCGAATAAGAAATTTTGAATTTGACCCCCAAAATAGGTTCTAAATGTCACCCCACGTTCATAAATCAACAAAATAACATAATTCAGGGTAGAAGACTACGCAGGACGAGCATGCAACAATAATTCGCAAAATTCGATCAAAAGGGTCAAAAAATAGCAACTTCTTGATCACCACATTCTAGAAATACGAGACCATTTCAACTTAAAAAAATTAAACTACGACAATCCTTACAACAAACCCTATAGTCTAACCTCAAAAAATAATCAAAATGGACTAAAATTGACCAAGATACAATTCTCCAAAATCCACAAAAAATTCATTCTGAAATACAAAAATCAGTAGCTAAAATCAAAACCTTACCTTACACGAAGCCTCCCCTCATGTTTTCAATCTTACCACAAGATTCCTCACAAAAAACTCTTGAATTTAGATCCTTAAATTACCAAATTTGATCATGAATTGAAGGAGAAACCGAGGTTTAAACTTTGAAATAAAGTCTGAAAATTGTCCTTGGTCTTTTACTAAAAGACCAGGACTTGTCCTTGGCGAATACGACTACAGTGGTCCGCGATCGCGACGGCTAAAGACTCAAGCCTCCACGAACGCGGCCAAGGCTCCGCGTCATGGAGACCAACTCCATGGACCTCCACAAATGCGGCCTGGGGCCCGCGATCATGGAGAGAAATTCTCCTTACACCAGATATCATCTAAAAAGCTGATATTTTACCAAGTTCAAATACTCCGACGGGGTACTCGGAATTCATTCGGAACCCCGTGCTCTCAAACGAGATATGTTACCCTATCAAATTCGACGTTCTGAACTCAATGGCACAGTTAAAATTTCCATACGAGGTCATTATGACTGAAAGTGGATCTTACATCCAAAGGCCATTTTGAGTCAAATTCCACAATGGGCCTCGAGATTAGACCAAAAGCATCGGAAAGAGAACGAAGGGTCATTCTAGACAAAACTTGACATTCCAAAACTAACTGCGTTGTCATAATTTTCATCCAAATGCGTTTTCCAGAAAAGTTGACCAAAGGCAATCATAGGCTATATTTCAAAGGCAAAAATGCCAAATGGCCTCAAACTCGTACCGAGTGCCTCGGTACTCATTTCGATCATACTACTAGCCTAATTTCACCATTTCGTAGCTAATAAAACTATCAGAATTTCATTTTGAGGTTGTTTTCCTGAAGTTATGACCGAAGTCAACTTTTCAAGTTATAAAAGCTTCGAAACAGGGAAACGAGTCTAAAACCCAAATGAACGACTAGGCGGCCGTGTTACCGACACCAATAAGTAATAAATGACATGGAGTCGCTATAGGATTGCTCTAAACGATGAAACAAAAGCAGTATTAGGAAAATGACCTGGAGGGTCATTATAAAACCCCTAATTGCTTGAATGTGGCTCTGCCATAGGATGAGTTGTTTATCTCAATCATTACCACATGGCTATTTTTTGAGGTTAAGGTATTTTAAAGATTCATTTCTAGATAAGATATCAGAGTTTGACTATCCCAATTCTTGATTTATTATATATTAGGATTTCATATTATATTGTTCACGTTTAAATTGTACAATTTTGAACGTGTAAAGGTCCTTTTAAGTGTCCCGCATTGGTCATCGAGTGATGGGGTATTTGTTTTCTTATATTGTCTCAGACAATTTGCACCACACGAGCTAATTGTTTTAATTTATAAATTGATTAAGTTAAGTCGAAGATTCAATTTTATATATGAGAAAACTAATATATGATGCTCTTCCATTTTATTTCAAAAAATAAAAACTAAACGACCTGTCTTTCGTGCTCTGATCGGTGTAATATTTTTTCTAATATTCTTTTTGAGATTGAGGAAATACATGTTAAGAACAGTACTATCGATTTGTATGATGAAAATGTAAATTGCAAGCAGGAGTGCAGGTTCATTGGATAGACAATAGGAATAAGTGAGAGAGGCGGAGGGGTGGCTCAATTGTCTGCCACGGAAACAACATCAATAACAATTGAGAAAAAGATTTTTATTGTTGATTTTTTTTCTTTAAGTTTCTCATCCGATTTAGAATTTTCGTATATTGCAGAGTCCATTTCTGAAGAAGTGCTCTCTACAGAATTTTTTCATTTTCAAAATTCAAACCTAAGATCTCTGACTGATTGTTGAATTTAATTTAGTTCAGAATCAAAATGTGGGTTATTGAACGAGATCATCTTGAAAAGACGAAAAATGACATTAATTTTTTTCTAATTAATCTTGAGGCAATAAAAGGATATGAGCAGTGGTGTACACAATATTTTGCGTTATTTTATTGTTGCAATTCAGCGCATAAGTGAGTTTGTATTTGAAACTGTAGTGATTTTAAGGCTTCAATTTCTGTCTCAAGTTAATACTCATTTCTTTAATATACATATTATTTCTTAATTTTAATTTGGTAGCAGTAATCTCCTCCACTCTAGGACTAGAAATAGGAAGTGGGATTGACTTGTCCCTTTTGAAGAATTATTTTGTATGTTGATCTTTAAACAAAGAAAAAGAAAATTGGATATTATGTTACGTTGCTGTCGGCCAAGTATTTGGACTACTAATTGTACCCTAAACACATCATTTTTGGATGTTGTTATTGTCGTAAGTGGATAGGATTCAAGTAGTGCTGACTTTCTCCTAATTAAGTTTTGTTGCCAAAGAAGATGGATTCATGATTCTTGCTCCAAAACAACCCTTATTAATGTAGTGCAAAAGTTAGCAGCAAATTATGACACATATATGCCTAATTATAGCCACATTTATTGGCTCTTATCTTAAAGTGAAAATGTGTGCGAGTTACCATTGGATGGATCCATTGCTTTTTGTGATATTAAATTTAGTAAAAATATACGTATGATATTAACCCTATGTATATATAGTTATAGTTATGAGTAGAGATGGCTATGGGATGCACAAGAGGCGGATCCACATGAAAGGGTGGGATATACATGCACTGTAATTTCAAAAAAATAAATTATAGATATTGTATATACTTGAGAAATTAGTTGGTATATATTAAATATGCACAACTATACAATGAAAGTGGGTCGGGGTCATGCTAGTTGCAGTAAAGCACTTTACTAATGAGTGAGCCGAGAATTACATGTTACACAATCTTAACCACCAGCTTTATTTTTCAATTGCTTTATTTGTGTTAAACTTCAACTATTAGCGTAGTAATCATATTTAACCTATTTACTTGTGTTTTTATCACTACTCACGTTATTAATGAACAATTCAATACCATATTATCTCTCAATCTTCATTAAGACTTTTATTGACATGTATGCTAAGATAATTAATAATGTCCCCATCATGCATCTTTATATTTTGGATCTGCCTCTAAATACACCCTTGCTTAAAGGGCATCTAGTCTGGCAGGAAAATGAAGATATGATATTTGCTTAGTTGACATAAATATTATATAAAATATAAAATTATAATTCAAGTATAGTGATGAGGCCCTAAAAGAAAGTTATGGTGTTATAAGGTGGGGGTACTCGATAGTGACAAACTAATAGCCCCAACCGTCCAATTGTTTTCATTGTCCCTCTCAATCGTTTCTTCGCTATGTGCAAATAATTGTAGCCATGACATTGTGGTCCATCAAGTTTTCTTTATCCCATTGGTACATATCTCTATACTTTGTTTTCTTCTTCATTGAGGATTTATCTTTTCGATGGTGGAATTAATTGAGGATGCCCGGGAACAACTCCTAGGTCAATTAAGGAGAAAATGTTGGAACCTCATGGATAAGGATAAGGTTTTTAAATAATTAATTCATTTTATGCATGCCTTGGCAAGAAAAAGGATCCACGGAAATTATGGGAAGTACAAAGATAACTACAAGAAGACAAAATCAAAAGTGAAGGCTAGAGAGAAGGGTATACAAAATAATGTGAGAGGAGTCATATTGTACTAAAATATTCAATAACAAAAACAATGAAACTACATAGAATAAATATTGCTAATTAATGAGTAGTAGTAAAAATGAACATAATTTAAAGGTACTACATGCTAAAATAAGACTGATATGTACTATTATTACATGACTAAACACTGTAGAAAAAAATAAAACTAAATTATGTATTTTTACTATCTAAATCAATGTAAAACTAAAAAAAATAGATAACCAACACTATTGCCATTTCTAGTGTTAGAATAGAGTTTTTTTTTCCTCTTAGTATTAATGTTGATTTGATTTTGATGTTGATTTGATTTTGATGTGAGCTTTATTTGAGTTACTAATATTTATAAACTATAACATTTATTAAATCATTTAAAAAATCTAAGTTCAAACTTGAAATAATACTTACAAATTATATATATATAAATTATAGTACAATAAACATTTTTATGTATAGAACATTTTTTTTAAAATGTGTATACATATGTAGTGTCAGGTTAGTTAGACTTTTTTAAAGTTAAAACTGAATCAAATCAATTATGATATTTTTAAAAAAATATTAAATCAAATCAAACTAAATCATAGTAATTATATTTTTTCGATTTCACTTGGGTTATGATTAGTGCGGTTAGTAAACTTTCCTTTCATGCCCCTAAGTAGATGTATATCCGAAAGTGGTATGGCGGACCCGTCATATGCTTATACAGTGCACAGTATATCAGATGTTGGAGTGCAGATGAGGCAGCACCACTAAGGTCATTTTCCAATATATTTGGCACAACTAAGCTGCCTTTCAAACTTTAAGCTGTCAAATCTTGCTTTAATCCTTTGGTGGGAGGATTATTGGGACCAGTAGCTACAAGAAATTGGACTTCACAACACTTGGCAAGTTTCCTTATCAAAAGTAACTTTAGTACTTAAAGTATGTTGTTGATCCTCCATCAAAGAGCTTGCTAGTACCATTGCCCATTTACTGACACAATATTTCCGAGTTTATTCTACGTATATTTACACATTTTCCAACCCTATTGGTATTGTTGTAAAATATGAACAATATATTACAAAGAAATATAGACTTGATATGGAGAGTAGTATGTAGAGATCGTCTTATTCAAATGTTTTCAGGTATTACTTACAATGGTGAATGACAATCTTATTTATAGGTTGAGAAATCTTTCCAAAAGTCATTACTTTAAATGCCCAAATTAATGAATACACTGTTATCCAAAATGGTTCATAGTTACTAGGGAATATACATACATGAATGTAAGTATTGAGGAGAGGTTATTAGACGGTACATAGCGCAACTTCATCTTACTGAGTACATGATTTTAGATAGAAAGGAGTGAAGGTCGCGTAATTGGGTAGAAGACTAGTAGGGGTAGAGTGTTGTGTTTCCTTGTGAACATTTACGGCCTGTCATAGGACTAACCGTGCCACTATAGTTGTGTTGTTATTACTTTTTGATTACCTTATTATTTTGCTATTGTTATTATTTTCTCTTATAGACTTTACATTAAACATGTCAAATGGGTCGGGTGGACCGATTTTTGGCCCATTAAATCGGCCGGTAAAGGGTTCGCCACTAGTAAGATTGAATTGATCCCCGACCCATGAATTAAAGGGACAAGGCCGAATCGGGTAATTTTAGGCCAAAATCCGATTAGATTGGCCTTGTAGGAGACCAGTAGGTGGTCTATCGCTTCACCGGCCCAATACAAAATTATTATTTGTTTTAAATAATGTAGTTGACTGTTGGGCAACTTTTTCAAATTTCATTTTTTTTTAAAAATAAATTAATACCCAATATTTTTTATCTACAAATACCTTCTCCATTTCATTATTTTTCCTACAAGAATTTTTAATTCTCTCTCAATTTTTCAATTCTCTATTAAAGTGATAGAAATATTATATTATATTTTGCGATTAACAATATCAAGTGAAAGTTTTCAACTTTCAAGTGTTCAAAATTTCATCAATTTTACGATTCTTTTGATTTTGACAATTTGATATACTCGTTCCTTCTCTTACTTTTATTTAGCATATTAATTCTTGAATATTTAAGTATATAATTTTTTTATTTATAATTTTTATTATTTTAACTTACATAATGGATAGATTAATAAAAGTAGGTCAAAGTGTTAAAAGTTTGTGTCCTGGAGATAGTAATGGTAGTAAGAAAAAGAGTGACTCCGATAGAGGTAGTACACGCAATTTTATTCTCGTATGCCTAAAGCACCACCTATTGAAATTGGAGAAATAAGTATAGGTGCACATGATATGAATAAATATGAATATCAAGAAACTTACGGTATAGAGAAATAAAATAAAGTTGAAGTAGAAGTAGAACAAAATAATAATGATAATGATGATGATGATACACCAACTAGTCCTGCTGTTGTTATATGTAATGCTCTTCTACCACGGCCTGTAAAAGAAAAAATAATAATTCAGTATGATATTTTTTTACCGAATAGTCGGACAACTAAAGTTCAATGTAAAGTTTGTCAAGCAATTTTCGAGCATAAGACCGGGAGTAATAAAGGTAGAACGATTCAATTGATTAAACATCTAGATAATGATCATAATGATTGGGGAGAACGAATACAACAACTGGAGGGTGCTACTGGACTAATTCAAGATAGACTAGTTCCACAGGCCGAAATATTAATTGGGACGTATAATAAAATGAAGGATCGTGAAGAGTTAGCAGAAATGATAATTTTTGATTATCTACCTTTTTCATTTACTTCTTCTGATACTTTTATTCGTTATATACATGTAACAACCCAACCCATCGGGCTGTGCGGGCACCCACTTTATGACATGAGCAGAAAGACCCTTAACCCCTTATATAAGAACAATTGCGGAATTTAAAACAAACTTGAATAATAAACTAAAGTTTTAAAGAAAACTATAATAAAGACCAGCTTATACAATTATACAAAATCCCCCAAGGATACTAGTCTAAACAAGTACAAGAGCTACTAAGAGTAGAAACAAAATAAAAGACCAATAACCCAGCTTCCACCAGATAAGAGAAAAAATAGAAGCTGCTGGATGATCACCTTCGTATTCACCTAAGAGACATAATTGACCCTGCAATCAAACTGTGGTAAGTGGCATAGCAGGAGTAGTATCAGCTGAAACAACACGTACTGGTATGCATCATGGTTCAATCTGATACCAATCGCATAATATATGAACAGAGAAATAAGAGATATCATAATACTTAAACTTCCTCAATTTGGTCACTCCAGCCCAATAAGTGTACTCGTTATTCTCTCACCCTTAGGGTATTCATCACCCTAAACAACACGATTCCACTACCACCCTAATTAAACTTAAAACATGTGGGTTAGAGACCCGCCTTACTATTATTCCATCACCCCAATAGTTCCCACCTATCAACCTTAACCGTTCAATAATTTTACTCAACCCTCACTAGTTGGTCTAATTGTCTCACAACATAAAGCATATCCGTCTCAAAACCACACTCTCTAACTCACTTGTGTTCTAGATAGTCACTATCCCTTCCTCAGTTATTCATGGAAATCACAATGGTAACACTCTCTGGAAACTAGAAACCTCAACTTCTCAGTGTATAAATATAGAATACGATTATACCATATAGATCACATCCAGACCTAACAGGGCCCATCCTCTTACCTACCAATAAGTGTATTGATGATCAAAATTCTCTATATCTAGCACACCTCAACTCAAGAGTTCATTTATAGTTTTTAATCAATGGATCATTGTTGACACCCAATTTTGCCCCTTTACAAAACGAAATTAATTTTTGTATAGTAATTTTTTCTTATAAATCTAACTATTTTTTTTTCACTCCACCCTTAACCAAGTTTTAAGTCATTTTTTTTAACCCAAAATTTGGGCCCAAAATCATCCCAATCCAATATTGTCATCCACTCTCTACAAGTCCAATAACAACAACAACCTACATTACTACAACATTCTAACACCTATTCACCTAAAGCCCAATTCTTATAATAGTTTTGGCCCAACACCAACTTACTACCATACATATATTATACTTATACAATACTAACCCCACCCCTTTCTACTTTTTCCTTTTCCACCTCCCAATCCCATCTAAACCATTTTTTCTTAAAATCTCAAACATCATCATTCTCCTATCTTCATCTTTTTCCTTTTCCTTTTTTTCTTTTTCTTTTTTCACCCAACCAAACCCATCATTATTTAAAACTTTATTATTACTCTCACCAACCTCATTCTTTTTAAAAGACATCTTCATCTTCTTCATAAAAAGAAGATGAACAAGAAAGAGAGAGACACCATTTTTTTCACCAAGAACACACAAAAAAAAATAATCAAGAACACACACACAAAAAAAAAAGAAAAAGGAAGAAGAACAAAAGGGAGAATTAATCTACAATCATCAATATTCATCAACATACAAAAAAAAAGGAAGCAAGAACATAATACTACAAAAAAGAAATCATAAAAAATAATAATTTAGTCTCGGATTTTTCATTTTTTAGTTCTTTCTCTCATTTCTTGATAGGTTAAAGGAGTTCATCGCCCTCAAATTCGTCGTCTCAATCGCTGCCCGAAAATAGGTAAGAATCTTTTCTCGATTTTATTTACTTAATTAATAATTATTTCATACCTTCTATGTAGTTGATTTGTAATTATTTTTAGTTAGCATGTGTTAGAATCAATTAGATTAATGATAAAAAAAAATAAAATTTTTTTGTCTTGCTTAAAGTGTAGAGACATCTTATAAAAAAAGAAGAAAAATCTCAATTTCGTTCATGACTTTTTTTTTAGTAGTTTTGTTTGACCATATAGATTCTCATATTTTTAATTTCTTCTTTATCATGATTTAAATAATAAATATATACTTAAGTTATCATTGAGTTAGAATTTTCATTTTTTCATAGCTTAATTGATGTAAATTTTGCTTTAAAATTTGAGTTAGTTTACTATATAGGTTAATTTCATGTTCTTTAGTTATTTGAATATATATATTTTCTACATGTATGCATGTTGTTAGTCACTATATTGATGTAAATCTTGCTTTAAAATTTGAGTTAGTTTAATGTATAGGTTGATTTCATGTTCTTTAGTTATTTGAATATATTTCTATATATATATATATTATTATTTTTTTTTTTACATGTATGCATGTTGTTAGTCACTATGTTACTTTATATGCACTTCTAGTTGCATTCTCCAAATTGACATAGAAAGATAATCTTCAATTTATTGTCTTAAAATATTATGTTATATTTCTTTATTCAATTTAAAATGAATAGTTGCTTATATGATTTTATTTTGGTGCATGTGACACCATCCGAGTCCATCTTTGGACTAAATCCTCGCATATCATTGAATTTTGAGTCAACTTTACCCTTGTTCGAATTTTGAAAGCTGATACGCAGATGTAAAGGAGGTTTACTATAGGTTCCGGAGGAAGAAAATAGGATGATATACAATCTATATACAGGAGATACAGAAAAAGGGTGACTGTATATATTGATATATATTTATACATAATCATGATATACAGAAACGAAATGGGCCAAAGGCCCAAAATACAGGTGGCCCAATATCTTAGTCCAAGTGTACAGAAACTAAGTATTGGGCCGGATTTTTGTTTTGTTTATATTGTTATTCTATTTATTTGTGTTGTAATAATTTAATTTATTTATGGTTGTGTATACTTGCTTAGATGTTAATTTTTAGTTTGGTTTGACTTAATCGAACTCTCCTTAAAAGAGAAACCATTTTTGTGTTAATTTGCTCTAAAAATGACTTTGTTCAAGTATTTTTCTTTTAGTTAGACATTTAAAAAAAATAGAATTTTCTTTCAAATTATCTTAAAGTTTTTTTTTATAAGTTGATGTTCTTTCAAATCAATTGAGTTTAAAGTGTCTTTCTCTAAAAAAATAATAAAATTCTAAATAGCTCAAATGATTTTTCTTATGTAATCAAAGTCTTAATCATCTTTAATTTTGCTAAAATACATTAGATCTACCACTTCTCTTTAAATATATTTAAAATCCATTTACTCAGTCATTTAATAGAATATATTTTCTTAATAAATTATCTCAAATATCTCAAGTTGATTTACTATTCAAATAAATATATTTATCTTTACTACTTACAAGTAATTTTTTTTAAAGTTAGTCAAATACTTTTCAAATCGTCGGATAACCGCACGTTAGCGGCCATTTTGAGTGCTAACACCTTCTCAAAGTGGAAATAAGAACCTCGCACCTTTTTCTCTGAATTTTTAAGACTTAAATCTGTTAGGGTCTTTTAAATTAAGTTTTCTTAATTTCTTTAAAAAATTAAGTAGCGACTCTTTTTTTTCTAAAATTGATTTTTTCTCTAAAAAGTTGAAATTAATTTTAAACCGTCTTTTTTCGACATAACAATCATCTACCACTAACCTCATTATTACATGAAAATGCATATATCATTAGGTCCTCTCATGGGACCATCCACACACACATACTTGACCCTCTCAAGGGACCCAATTCAGTCATATTTATGTCGGAACCTATCATTCTATCATAGAATATGTCGAAATGTGACACCCGATCCAAATACATATCAAAACGTAATACTTGATCCATATATATGTTAGAACGTGATATCCGATCCAAACATACCACATTCTCAATTACATTCAGTATTCACAACATTTATATCACCAAGAACAGGTTCATCACAAAAATAGGCCAGCAAGTGCTCATTTACATAAGGACTAACCTGTTACCCTTATCCTTATCTGTAAATGTTTAGGCATATCATAAGTAACTCAATTACACATTTAAGACAATTTAGAGAAAAATTAATATCCACACTACCAAACCTTATAGGTCTAACCTCAAAATCTATTAGTTTTACTTTTCTTTACGAGATTTTATGCCCAATATAAATTAACTAGTTGCACACAAAAATATCACAATCAATAACTTCTCAATTCACTGCAGCATCTTTCTATCCAAGTCACATTCGAATTTGACCCTATCACAACCGGACCTCTGCCCGTAACCCATGACCCACAACTTAGTATATGAATTCACATTAATTTTCCTTTTGTATTACATAGTAGGTATAGATTTACTACTCAGAAAAGAGAAGCCTAGCCTACTTGGAGCCAAGCATTTGCGGAAAGATAGCACTACTGAAATCATTGGTTCCAGATGTTCCACGGGCAAGACCAGATTGAATTTCATGGGTTGAAGCCTTCCAAAAGCTGAGATTCCCTCCCCTCCTCTTCTTCATTCAAGAGTAGTCTTTTCGGCAGGTTTTGCAGAAACCCTCACCTCTAACTCACACTTGGAAGAAGTGGAAAAAATAAGAAATTCGCGACTTAAGTTCTATCTCACGACCTCCTGCTCTGGCGATCATATTCCCTCTCTGCCGGCGCCGCTGAGGTTGGACCATCCCGTCTTGGCGAGATAGTGGGATCCAGTTAAGCCAGATTCTTGTGATTTTTTTAATCAAAATTAATGACGGTTTGGATCATTACAATATGATTCAATTTTCTCTTCTTATACTCATTCAATTCTAAGCATCTAAAATACGTAGTATACTTATTTAGAATTAGGGAAAAGGCATAAATTTCCTTTAAAGTTATACCGAAAAGTCAGTTACAGAATTAAACTATCATGACGATCTATTACACACCTAAACTATCTAGAAGTGTATTTATTACCCTCCTGAAATGTATAACACCACTCTCAGAGTACGTAGTGTATTATACTCGCTGCCACATCAACACCATGTCAGAAATTATAATTTTTTATATCTCTTTTCTTTTATTAACTATATTTTATACTAATTAACTCATAATTAATACTTAAAACTCTTATAACACTACCCATCCACCCCCCCTCCAACCCAAATCGTCTTCTCCACCAAAATCAAATTCACCCTCCTTCGTCTTCCCAGCCATACCCAATAACTCTCATTTTTTTCTAGTCAGAATATATTAAATGGTCTTGCCTCTAAATTTAATTTGCTTTAATCTGAACAATTTAAGTGAAAGATAATTTCTATTCCATATCTAAAGTGGAATAAAAAAAGTTTGACTTACAGATTTTTTGCTAGAATTCTTCTTCTTAATGGGTTTTGAAAGGAAAAAAAATCAAGATTCAAAATGAAGAATAAATGGAGGAAAGCAAATGTGGGGCAGGTAGGCTCCAAAGACACTTCAAGATTCACCGATGACGGCGACGGTGGTCATAGGGAGATTTTTCAATATTATTTCGTGGACTCACACTTTGAGGTTGAGATGGAAAATAAAATATTGTGATGAAAAATTAATAATTGTGTTGAAAAATAAAGAATTAAGAAGAAGGGGATAATGGGTGGGGTGTGAAGAAGAAGAGGGTGGGTGGGTGTGAAGAAGAAAAAATGTAGGGGTGGTTATTTTATTTTTGAATTTTTTTTACTTCTGATGCACTATATTTTTTTATAGTTTTTCTTTTGTTTGCTATGTTAGTTTTAGGGGGTAATAAATTCACTTTTAGATATTTTAGGTGTATAATAGTATCTATTGTAACGACCCATTAGGTCGTTTTGAGAACTAGAGCTCTTATTTCATAAAAGACTCACACCATAAATTGTTAATGGGTATTTGGACTAGTCGATGACTACGGTTATTTAGTTGAGGGGTAACTTCAATAATTAATTTAATTGGTGGGCTAAATGATTAATTTATTTAATAGCCTATACCACTTTATTTATTAAATAAGAGTTAATAGGGTTTTATATTACTTGACATAACTTCCGTTTCAAGACAAAAAGAAAAACAAATAAATTACCAAGGCGTTCGACGGCAACAAAAGCGCAGACTGAATTGCATCAGGTAAATCCTAATCACGTCTAATATATATGTGGTGAATTCGGACTATTATATATATGTATTTGGTAGGAAAATAATAAGATTTGAGAGTCCCAGCAATGTTGGCATAGTAAATTGATGGGTATGTTATGATTGTTATTAAGAATTGTTTAGAAGGTTAGTGGTAAGTGGGGTATCATTGGGTAATGATGAGAAACAATGAGTTATGAGATTTAGGAAGGCGGATGATGAGTTAATAAATGTGGGTATTAGATTAAAATAAAGTTGCAAATAGTTTAGGCTTTAATTTGTGTTCGCAGTTACTGGTTCCATGAATTAGTGGGTTTAAATTTTTATTTTTTTTAGATTTATTTGATTGTCCCAACTATGATTCCAAATTTGATACATTGGTATAGGTAACTAAATATTAGGGTATTGTATTATATGAATACCATTAGATTTATGATATTTAGAGGAATTAGAACTTAATTCTAGGTTTGAAATTTAGAAAATAGACTTGATATATTAATGGAAGTCAAGATAGGAACTTGATTATAGTAATATGGGTGCCTATGAGCTCGGTTCCTTACAAATATTATATATTTGATAGATTGAAAACGTTTCGAGGCGTGGAAGAAAGGAAGAGCATCGGAGAATTAGTTTGCTTGACTTCGGTTCTTTGGTTGAGGTAGGTTATGGTTTTATTCTATATCATAGATAGGCTCTTAATAGTGATCGATATTCATTGAGTAATATGTGTGAAGTTTACTACGCATTTAATTGTTGTGGTTTGGATGGTTGATATGTTGTTGTGATTGGTCTAAAATCCCGAGGCCATGAAATCCATAATCTTGAACTTGCCCCATAAAAAATGGTGCCTTGAATAAAGAAGGCTTGATGAAATATTGTTAATGAAGTGGAATGTAATCATAAGGAATGATAAATTAATTATATTTGGATCGGGTGTCACGTTCCGACACGGTATATTTGGATCGGGTGTCACGTTCCGACACGGTATATTTGGATCGGGTGTCACGTTCCGACACGGTATATTTAGATTGGGTGTCACATTCCGACACAGTATATTTGGATCGGGTGTCACGTTCCGGCACGGTAATATTAAAGGGAAATAAATTAAAATTACTTAATGCTACCCAATCTCCAAAAACTCATATTTCAAAGAGTGTGGTGTGGAGGCTTGAGTCCTCATGTGTGATCTTGATATTGTTGACCGGTTATGTAATTGTTCGTTGGTTGCCACCTGTTAAGTGTTGTTGTTGATTTCCCACTATTATTTTATGTATATTGATTTCTATTTTGAGTCGACCGATGATACCTACTCAGTACATGTTGCCATGTACTGACCCCTACGTATATCTTTCTTTGTTTTATTTTGTGGAGTGCAGCGAGTCTTCCATCGGCTTCGACTTGACCTCAGCTCTAGTCAGTCTCCAATTCAGAAGATTTCAGGGTGAGCTACTCTTTTAGCTCGTGATGGAATTTCTCAGTTATGGCATGGTGTCTTTAGTTTTCGGACACATTTTGTTATTTGTTTATTCTGGTGTTTGATAGTTCCAGACTTAGATTTAGAATTTAGATGTCCTTAATGTGATGACTTTCAGATTTTAGGGAACTTCAAGTAATAGATTTCAGTGGCTTTTGTTATTTCTGACTTTAATAAGATTGAGCTTCCGCAGTGTTATCGTGATTTATAAGTTGAATCGTTAATCTAAGATGGGGTTTGTATCATTGGTTCTCCCACCTAGGATGTTAAGTGTGGGTGCCACTCACGGCTCATTTTGGGTCGTGACAGTCGTCATGACAGTTCAAGTGTGTAACTGACTTTTCGGTACAACTCAAGAAAAAAATTTATGTCTTTTCCCTTTAGAATTATAATCATTAATAAGATCTGTCGATAAAAAAAAATAGCGATGGCTTCAATCCATATTCGTTTGTCGCTACAATTTAGCAGTGGTAAAAATATCTGTAGGGCTGGTAAAATGGTTTAATTTTAGAAAATGATTGTTTACTGAGAGTCGAGGCTTATTTAGGCTTTTATCTTGTAATAACGTGGCTAGCAAAGTAAATATAGCCATATGCATCAAGTCCAACCTATACGAGCTATTACACTATTAGAAATTAAAAACAATTTTTTTCATAAATTAATAGAAAATTTGTAGTATAGAACGTGATTTTTCACTCATTTCTTACCGAACTAGCTTACTAATAAGAAACAGATTCTCACTGAAATAATGAGAAACTTAATAGTTTTTTCGTATGTAAACATTTCTACTTTTTTTTTTACTGATTCAATCAAAATATCTATGAAAATAGATTTTTCAGTGGAAAATAATATTTTTTTTAGTAGTAGTAGCTTAGCCGGTAATACATTCGGAGAGTCTATAATTTGAATTACTCTTCTTATACTCTATTTTATCAAGGCGAAATAGTCTGATGGACCTTTACATTTGTATGGATTGTATTATGCACCCTTCTACTTAATCTTTTGCCAACTAAATCCTTAAACTCAATGAAACTCAACATTTTAAACCCCTCTGACCATTTACTAAGCTTAAGTGGAAACTTAATTATTGACTTAGAAAAAATGTGTGATTTCACGCACAAAAAACATGTAACATAAAATTTTAGGCCAAAAATAATTAAAAGAAAAAAATAGAATAAAAAGACCAAAAAGAAGATTGAAAATTAATTTTCACTCCTTTCTTCTTTTCCGTACCCTTCTCCATTTCTTTTTCTCTTTCTACCGTCATATGTGAAGAAAATCAACAAGTGTGTGGATGTACCTTGAGCATCATTAGGTGCAATTAGTTAAGTTAACTATGATAATATGCTTCTGTTAGTTAGTTAGCTTATTGGCAATGTACAGAGTCGGTTAATTGGAGGTAGTTAGAGAGGTTGGTAGAAATCTCACAACTAGCATGATGTATATAAACAACTCTTAGATTGAGTTGAATGTAATGCAAGATATTTTCTTATATCATTTTCTTCTCTCCCAAATTACTCTCTTTCAAATTACTCTCTTTCTCTTGCATTGTTCAGTTTCTGCAACTTTACATCATCCTTCCCGTTTTTCCTCCACCTAATCCCTCATTTCTCTCTCTTTATCCCCTTTCCCACTTCTCTCCAATTTCTTCTTCTCTTGTTTTAAGGGAAAATAACACGAATTAGCAAATATATACTAGTTAATTAATATGCATAGCTAGACTTTAAGTTAATTCTCGCTCGCGGCAAACCTATTAAAGTCATTAATATACATAGCTATAGTTATTCAGAATTTGTATAATTAAGCTCCCAATTGTATAAATTCATAATTTGTTTGTATAAATTCAGAATTTTCTAATTAAATAAATCCAGATTTTATATATGCTTACCATACCATATATATAATTATAATACTGCTATATTTAATTTGTATAAGTTCTGAAAAATTTCTAAAATGTAAAATACAGAATTTATATATACTTACCATTTGTATATTGCCAGCAAATTATACAAACGGATATGCGAATTATACAAACAGTTGTTATAGCTATAGTTACAAAATGTAATTACCTAAACTGTAGTTATTTTGGCCTGTTAAGATTTTTATAGTAGCTATTTGTGAAATTTACTCATTTTTTAAACTTTCTCTTTCTTTCCAAATTAGAACGAAATTATGCGGTGACAAATTGTGAGGAAGTAATTTATTGAGTTTTTTATTGAGCATTTGAAGTTCTTCCCCTTATTTTCACTTTCTCTTTCTCCTCGTTCTTCCCCCACCCTCCTTATTTTTTTTCACTTTCTCTTTTCAATTGGTGAGGTGACAATGCG
Source organism: Solanum dulcamara (assembly GCF_947179165.1). Lineage (NCBI taxonomy): Eukaryota > Viridiplantae > Streptophyta > Magnoliopsida > Solanales > Solanaceae > Solanum > Solanum dulcamara. The sequence continues at coordinate 38,518,456 of NC_077247.1, forward strand.
AATTATACAAACAGTTGCTATAACTATAGTTACAAAATGTAATTACCTAAATTGTAGTTATTCCGGCCTGTTAAGATTTTTATAGTAGCTATTTGTGAAATTTACTCGTTTTTTAAACTTTCTCTTTCTTCCTAAATTAGAACGAAATTATGCGGTGACAGATTGTGAGGAAGTAATAACTTTGGAGGTAAAAATTAATTGTTAAATGTCATTGTGAAATTAGGTGGTGTTTGTTTTATAAAATTGTGTACAAATATTAAGATATTTTAGGGTATTATAGTGGTGATCTGTTGGCATCAATGGAGAAAAGAGGTTTATGGTGTTTCAAATGATGGATGTAGTGTAAAAAAAATGTGACTAAAATTTATAAATGATGAAAACTAGAGAAGAATGATGATTTTTAGTTATTTAGGGAAGTGGTGGTAATGGTGAAGATGGAAGGTTGTGATGGTGTCTTTAATGTAAAGGATGGAAAGAGAGGTGGTCAAGGGAGAATGAAGGAGGAATGGAGTGAAAAGAAGAAAAAAATGATTTTTTTAAAAATAAATAATAATTAATGTGTCATTTCAATCTGATGTGGATGATGACATTTCATTTTTATTGAGCTTTTGAAGTTCACATAAAGCCAAAGAAGTTCAAAATACTGAGTTTCATTGAATTTATAAATTCAGTTGGCAAAGGCTTAAGTAATATAACCACGTACAAGTACAAGGATCAATTAGACAATTTCTCGCATCTACAATTTGATTAGATTCTGTGAATAAATTTTAAATCCGACAATTTCTCTAATTGATCAATTCTTTACCTTTTTGAATTGTAATATGCATCTGTCATGGAGGTACGATTTTGCATTGTAACATTTCAACAATCAAAAGGGAGATAGTCACATGCAATGACTACTTCGAATCTGGTTTCTATTTTAATATTATTTACATCATTGAATTATGCGAGAATTTTACCCTCTGAAATTAATTGTTAAGTTTGCATAGATTTTTTGTTTAACATGTTATGTCTATTAAGATGATGTTATTGCACAATTGAGTACTTTTTTGCACTGGTTCTTGTATCTATAAATTTGCATCATTCATTTTGATATTTATAAAATTATTCTTGATATTTTGTATAGATTTACTTTATTTATGAAATTGTCATACTTGTAAAGTTGATATTTTGCATAGGTTTTCTCCATTTATTTGGTATATAAAACTTATTAAAAAAATTCATGTTATTGGATAAAAATGGACTACAATTGTAGAAACACTGCACCAAAGTAGCAGTCAAAACTAGACCAATAATCAACCAAAAACTACACCAAAACAACAATAAAAACTGGACCAAAAATTGCACTTAGACAGCAACAAAAGATAGACGAAAATAATTTGAGAGTTTGAATAATATGAAAAAATTAAGTTCAAGTAGGATAATGTTGGAAAAATAATAATCACACTCAAAATAATATCCACTCTAAATAAAAATAGTAAGAAAGTAACAACAACACCAAGTATTATAACGGGGAATGACAATTTGGCAGTGACAAAAGATGACTACTAGTTTTAAAAGAACAACCTGCTAAAATTTGCTCACACACTATTTTCTCATAGACTAAGAAATAGATTGTGGATTACTCTCAATGCTCTCTATAGCTCTCTCTATTTTGATGTAATTTCAAATATTCAATTATTATTCTATTTATAGAGTTATTGAACATTTAGACTACATCGTTAGTGACATAAATGTGGCAGTTAATTTCTACAAAGTTTGGTTGCCAACTTTCACCAACATTTGACTAACAATTTCAATAATGTGGCACCCAGTTTCCACAAAGTTGGCTGTCAACTTCGACCAAAATTTAACTACCAATTTCAACAAATGTGGCTACCATGACTGCCAGCATTTGATCCTACAAATCTCTATCTTAATTTTGATTTTTCTTCTTTATTTCAAGGCTTGATCTCAATCTCTGAAAATCTTCAAACTTGAAAGGCTTTATAAAGATATTTGCAACTTGATCATGAGAATTCATACACTTGAGCTCTACCTCTTTCTTGGCAATGCATTCTAGGATAAAGTGATATATTGTGTCTACATGCTTGCTCCGGTCATGATACACTAGATTCTTGGCAAGTGCTTGTACAAATTTACTATCAACACAAATTATTGTGGCTTCAGTTCATGGAAAATTGTGTTCCTTTAACAATCTCCTTAACTTAACCGCATGACATGCACATGATGTTTCTACCACATATTCAGCTTCACAAGTCAAGAGAATAACAATTGACTATTTTCTTTGAACTCCAAGAAATAACACACTATCCCTAGAAAAAACACAAAATTAGATGTGTTTTTTTTCTATCATCATCATCTCCCGCATAATCACTATCACAATATCCCACAAGGTTAAAATCATCCGAAGAAGAATAAAACAACCTGAGATCGATCGTACCTTTTAGGTAAAAAAAAATTCTTCTAGAGACCTTGAAGTGAGTGAAGGTAGGAACTTTTATGAAGTGACTTACCATTCCAACTGCAAAGAGTATATCTGGTCTCGTACAAGTAAAGTGCATTAAGCTTCCCACGAGACTTTTGAACAAAGTGAAGTCCACCATTTCTCTATCATCAATTTTGGATAATTTTTCTCCACTTTCTATTGTGGTGTTCATAGGGTTGCAATTGAACATGTTTAACTTCTTCAAAATCTATTTTATATACCTTTCTTGAGATACGAAGATGCCCTCCTCCATTTACTTCACTTTTGGACCCAAGTAATATAATATGAGCCCAATGTCCGTCATCTCGAACTCAAGCGACATCACTTTCTTAAAAGCTTCAAACAATGAGTTGTTACCCGTCAGAATAAGATCATCAACATAACGGCAAACAAGAAAAATATCTATGTTACTATGAACTTTAATGTAAAAAGCATATTCATGGAGGCAAAGAGTAAATCCATTGTCTTGAAAGTACTTATCAATGCGACTATCACATCCCCTTGGAGCTTACTTCAACCCATATAAGGCTTTCTTCAACCTCAGCACCTTATGTTTATGATTTTGGACCACAAAGCCTAAAGGTTGTTCAACATAAACCTCTTTTTCAAGATATCAATTCAAGAATATCGATTTGACATCTAATTGATGACTTTTCCACATCATTTGCGCCGCCAAAGAGATTAGTAAACAAATCGTCTCCATACGAACAATGAGTTCATAGACTTCCTTACAGTCGAGACCATGCCTTTGCTTGTAGCCATTAGCCACAAGTCTTGCCTTGTATCTCTCCACCTCTCCATGACAATTTTTCTTTGCCTTGTATACCTATTTGATTCCAACTACTCGATAATCCTTGGGAAGAGTCATTAACTCCTAAGTGTTGTTCTTCTCTATTAACTGAATTTCCTCCTTCATAGCTTGTCTCCACCTTTTATATGTAACAACTTAATCAAAATTCATTGATTTACTATTAGTAAAGAGACAACACAAAAAATCAAAATTAGTAACTTTTTCTGTGTTATCATAGATTTGTTGGATGCTCCTTATCTGATGCGGTCTTTCACTTGAACACTCTTGAGTAGACGGAGATGCAACATTTGCTAGTGAATAAAGTGAGATTGCATCATATGCAGGTATCTTTTACGCCCCAAGAGGGTACCTAGGCGTGGCCGGTACTTAGAGACTACGTCTGATCTCCTAGAGAACCACTTGTTCTCATCACTTATTCAGTCATCAACGGAAGACTTTAAATAAAAGCAAAAGAAAGGTACTCATGTGGGCTCTCAACATCACCATCAAAAGAGAGTAGCTTTTCAAATAAAATAGTCTCATATAATAAAATAGGTTTTTTTAAAAATAACTCAAGGAAACATCTCCAACCTACTTCATCTATGTCTAAAAAAACTCTAATCACTATCTAGGCGGTGCCAATGACATGTCCATGACTATCTCAAAGATATAGAATACTCAACTCAAGAAACAGGTAAATAAAGGGATTCCTTTGAATGTAAGGAGGTCTCACAACAATCAAGAAGGGGAATGATCTTCAACAAAGCGCTTGTTGATGATCTCTAGCACTTGTATCTGCATCATGAAACGATGCAGGCCAAATATTTTTAGTACATGAAATGTACGTGTACGTAAAAAGCTAGAAAGGAACACAACCCACAAAACTCGAAATCATGCATCTCAACTAAAAAGGCTCACTCTGAAATGACGTAACTCAACAGAGCATGAAATAGAATAACACAGTGCTTTAAAATGATATGCAATAATAAATGTAACTCGGTATATAAAAATATGATATTTTGCTCTTGAGAGTTTCTCTAACATCACCTATAACTACTATTTTTAATCAATATAAATATAAATTTTCCGAATTCATATTGCAAGAATTTGATTGGGTTAAAATTAAGGAAAAATTAGTGAACTAGTCAAAATTCTCAACTTATTTAGTGAAAACGACTACAGTTTAAAAAAATTATTAATATTAGATATATTATAGTTCTATTGCAAATTTACTGGTAAAGTTGCTGCCATGTGACCAGGAGGTCACGGGTTCAAGCCTTGGAAACAGCCTCTGGCAGAAATGCAAGATAAGGCTGCGTACAATAGACCCTTGTGGTCGGGCCCTTCCCCGGACCCTGCGCATAGCAGGAGCTTAAGTGCACCGGGCTGCCCTTGTTATAGTTCTATTGCAAATTCAAAGTATCCCAATTTAGTTCCTAATTTTTCTCAAGTTATGCACACGTTTTTAGAAGAAAAAAATTAATTGTAAAGTGACTCACATTTATTTCCTCCATTTATTCCTCTCTCTTAATGGTTACGTTTATTTCCCCCATTCCCTCTTCTCTCTCTAATTCTTTTTAGTACCTGCTTATGTCTACTCCTTCTTCTCTATTTTTTTTTGAAAATTCCCAAAATCTATCCTCAAAAGAATCCAGTTGATTCAGGTAACTAAATATTCATCATATATCATGGTAGATTTTTATTGACTTGTAATTTTTCTGATGTTTTGGTATTTCTTAGTTTTATTTTAGTTCATATTCGAATTTTCTATTTGATTATCAATTTTTTGATTCCATTTAGGTTAAGAAAAAGCATCAAATTTGTCTATTTTAGTTAGGAATTTTGATAAGGAAAAGCACAAAAATTCATATCATTCTCTGATTCAAAGAAGGTTATAAGAGGTATCCCATATAATCATCAAAATTTTGGGGATTTTTCCTCTTTTGATCTTTGCATTACTCAAGGAATGATAAATGCGTCTAAAATGGCCAAAGAAAGAAGATCGAAGTTTATTCATCACCCAATCCGCATGCAAAATATTGAACTATCAATCGAAGCAGAAGATATGATTGAGGATCAAACTGGGATGAAAAAATTCATGAACTTCAAATTGAAAAAAACCTTCGATATGATGCATTCAAAACGAATTGAATTCGGAATAAAACATTAAATCATATTTTAAATTCGAAAAAAAAATTGAATTCGAAACAAATTTAATTTTGAAATACCCATATGCTATTAGAACAAATTCGAACAGTCCTCATTGATCTCCTTTTTGTAGCCATAAATTTTAACAAATGAATTGCATTTACAAAAGTATTGAAGATCGTTAATGGAGGATGAGGAAGAATATTGAAGCTCCTTAATGAAGGAAGAGAGAAAACTGATAATTGAATTCGCCTATTGGGATCTCCTAGTAAGTAACGTAATTAGAATTTACCATATTTAAAAGATATCTCCCATAATTTTCTTCAATATATTTTTTATTACTTATATTCTATTAAGTTAAAAAAAAAAATACAAAAAGTGTTGAAATAACAAGTCAAATTATTGTCATTTTCAATAAATATTAAAATGTAGCAAGAAATTCCTATTAAATACTATAATATTACTATTTTGAAAATTTCCTCTAAAATTCATGATGTTGTTATTTTTACTAAAAATTTTGTGCGGCTACTGTTGAATTTTTCGGTGCTGATTATTCTACTATTTGTAATATTTTAGCTTATATAGCCAATCTTTCTTTATTGCTTATGGAATATAAATTTAAAGTAAATTACAAAAGGTTGTAACTGAATTTATTTGATTGGTGCTATGTTAAATCCGTTAAAAATCGAAAAACATAGTATGTTTAAGATAATGAGTGATACAAATGACCATATTCAAACATTATATGACCATTGTGTCACTTTACTTGATAATACTACCCCTACTCATACTGTTCCTCTATCTCATCTTTGTGACGAGCCATCATTTTCTGAAAGATAGGAACAAGGTATGCCTACCCATTGTATTACTAATTTATCTATTTGAAATAGAATACAACCTACATCACAAAGGAGCATAAATCGAGACGAGTTTAATTATTATTTGAGAGAGACTCAGTGTCTGATCAAAATAATATTAGCACACTAAAATGGTGGAAGAACAACCAAAAATAATATCCAGTACTTTCAACCATTGCTAGAGATGTATTAAATGTTTCAATGTCAATTATTGCATTAGAGAGCGCATGTAGTCAAGGAAGGCAGCAGATCAGAGATAATCGACACTCATCGGGGAGCAATGTGATGAATGTTTTAGTTTGCCTCAGAGATTAAATTAGATCAGAGCGAAGAAATAAAGGAAGACCACAAGATACAAAAGAAGAAAAACTTAAAGAAATAATGTCAATTGGAGATTTTTCGTCACAAGCTAGTCCAAATTATAGATTAATTGATTTTTAAAATTATGACTCAATTCCTGTTAATATTAATACAGATGAATTGGAGAAATATGTAGAAATTAAAATTTATTAGAGTCAATTAATTGTAAGTTTGTAACTTTATATGTTTGAACTTTCTTATTTTTTTTCATATTCAATTAAATAATTTGTGAGTATTATAGATAGTATATTTTGTATATACATTATATATATATATATATATAATATATATGTCCAAATTATAGATTAATTGATTTTAAAAATTATGAGTCAATTCCTGTTAATATTAATACAGATGAATTGGAGAAATATGTAGAAATTAAAATTTATTAGAGTCAATTAATTGTAAGTTTGTAACTTTATATGTTTGAACTTTCTTATTTTTTTCATATTCAATTAAATAATTTGTGAGTATTATAGATAGTATATTTGGTATATACATTATATATAAAATATAATATAATATAAGTATATTATTACAATAGATAGTATATTATAAGCATATTTAGTATACATTGAAAGTATATATAATATAACGTAAGTATATTATTATAATAGATAGTACATTGTAAGTATATTTAGTATACATTGTAAGTATATATATATATAAAATTTAATCTAAGTATATTATTATAATAGATAGTATATTATAAGTATATTTGGTATACATTGTAAGTATATATATAATGTAAGTATTATTATAAGGAAAATTTTCACAAATAACCACTATAATAAACTTAATTATGCTCCATAACTATAGTTTGAATATTTACGGGTTGTAGTTATAGTTTAAGTTGTCTCGTTTATATAATTCGCGTTTTATATGATTTGTGGGTTTGTATATTTTGCGGATAATTGAGATATTTTTATATAAATTCGAAATAACGAATTTATACAAATACAAACATTTGAACTTTAAACAATTATATAAATTATTTATACAGATTTTGAATTATACAAACGTGCGAATTATACAAACTCAAATCGTAATTAGCGCTAAATATTAGTGGCGAATTGTAAATTAGCTAAACTATATCTATGTTAGCTAATTAACTAGTATATATTTTTGCTTATTCACGTAATTTTTCCTTATTATAATAGATATTACATTGTGAGTATATTTATTATACATTGTAAGTATATATAATGTAGGTATATTATAAGAGTATTTGTGTCACGACCCAACCCAGCCCATCAGGATGTGGGGGCACTCACTCTATCACCAAAGTAAGAGAACCCTTAACCTTTTGTATGAAATAAGCATTGCGGAAGTTGCGAAAATATTAAATAATAAGATAGAAGGTCTATTAAAACAACAAAAAGCCATTTCTAATAGTTTTTATACAAGACTCCAATTAAAATTCTCAAGGATACTAGTCTAAAATAGGTACAAGAGCTCTACAGAATCAGAACATCAGACAAATGAAAAGACACAACTCAAATCACATGAAAAGGAAAAGTAGGAGCTGTCGGAAGATCATTTTCGCCTTCACCAAGAAAACTCCACTGACCCTGCAACCAGACTATGCCAAGTGGCATATCAAGAGTAGTATCAGTACAAATAACACGTACTGGTAGGCATAATCGATCAATCCGATATCCACCGCATAATATATGCACAGAAAAATAAGAGAGATCATAAATAATTAAGCTTTATAAACTTGTCCACCCAAATCTACTTGTAAGCTCCTTACTCTCATACTTATAGTCTTCACCCCTTTATAAACATGGGTTCACTACCAACTCTAGTTTACGAACTTGAGACCTGTTGGTTATAGGCCCATCCTGCTACTGCCCACTTCACCCTAACAATTACCAACCAACAACCTTAGCCACTCAATGACTCCACACAACTATCATTAGTCTTGACCCAATTGTCTTACAACACAAGCACCTAGCCATCCTATAGCCACACCTCATAACTAACTACGATTTCTAGGTAACAACTACTACCACTATTACTAATATGAAATTCGAGTGAGGATAACTCTTGCTAACAAACAACCTCCACCCCTAAACTTGAAAATATGGAATATCACATATATCACAACATGGCCAAATAAGGTCCACCATCTTACCCACGAACAAGTCTATACTGACTCGCAGTCCTTTACTAATAATATACCATAAATCAATAGGGTTCCTTTATAAGTCATTTTCCCTAACCCCTTTAATAGCTACACACACTATTACACAATTCACAGATATTATCGGGTCCTCTCATGAGACCATCCACACACACATAATTGGCCCTCTCAAGAGACCCAACTCAACCATATATATGTCGAAATATGACACCCGATCTAAGAATATATTGGAATGTGACATCTGATCCATTAATATATCGGAACGTGACACCCGATTCAAGAATAAGTCGGAACATCACACCCGATACACACAGCCACAAAATTCACATTTATAATTTAATTAATAAACATAAAAATGCACATAAACCACTCTGGACTTACACCAACTCATCAAGGTTGATAACGCCTAAGGTTTATCAGAAATATTCACATATTTTCTATAAATGTACATATCACTATGACCTTTCTAAACTCATCCATCTAAAAGTACCAAAATCATTACACAATTATCTTACCCATGTCACTTTAAGTTAGACCACTAAAAACACCTGAATTTTTGCCCATGACCCGTGACCTGTACCTTAATTATACAACTTCTCATTAAAACAACTTTTATACTACGCAATGGGTATAGATCTAAGTACTCAGATAAGAGCCGCCTAGCCTACCTAGGTGCTAAGCAACTGAAGAGAGATAATATGGCTCTAATCCTTATTTCTAGAGGTCTGACGGGCGAGATAAGCCTGAATTTTGCCGGTTGGAAACCTTCTAATTCTAAGACTCATTTCCCTTATCTTCTCAAGTGAGGAACAACCTTTGGAGAGTTTTTGCAGGAACCCTCACGACTTAAGTTCTGTCCCACGTTATTCTATTTTGGCGGGATTGTGGGCCCAATTGACTTTCTCCTATTACCATTTTCTCCCTGTGTTTAATTAATTAAAGTTTGGGTCATTACAATAGATACTAATTTACCCATCATTTGTTCCTGAATAATACATGAGAAGAAGGCCCGAAGTCGTCGGTGCATGCTTGAAAGATCGACTATTATCCAAGGCCTAGAGGGTTCCTACCGCGCTGGCGGGTATCGCAAGAAGTAAAGGTGGGGAGAAGAATGGTTTCTCCCCATTCTTCTTACTATTTCCCTCAAATTTCCCCAAAAACACTCTCATACTCCTCACTCCGAATGTCTACTTTACGATAAGATTCTAACTAAATCCTTAAATTACAACACTATTTACATTCTAACGGTAGCATATTGAGAATCGATAAAGTAGTAAGGGCCTTGCGGTTGTTTTTCAACTTTTGAAGTACATTGATTGCGTTGGTAGATTAATGTATCATGGACTCTTCCCCTACGTTCACAATGTCCCCACGATATCTTGGACGTAAGGTTGACAACAGATTTTGGTCAAATCGGTTTAGAACATGGGGATGAAAGTGAAAAGGTTTTTCTTGGTCTAAAATTTGATTATGACATCTATTTGGAGTTTTTGAACCAAAATCTTTTGTAAATAAGGGTGTTAGGATAGACGTACTAATTTGTAGAAATTTGGAGAAAAAAACTATTTGAGGTGTGGAGGCACCATGAACGCGCCTTGGTGTTCATCTCAAATAAAGGCCCCTCTGGCGACCTTCATCCCACTCTGGAGGGATCCTGCCGCTCTAGCGGAATACCAACTAGTGGCCTCGCTTCTTGAAGCTTTTCCTCCCATTCTTTCTTCCAACCTCAACTTTTATACCTATACTACTAAGTTCTAACTAAAACTTCTTGAAATTTGTATGTACAATATTATGGCACACAACGACAACACCCATCTCCCTTTTGTCCGCTTTTCCATTGCCGCTAGCCAAGAGAGACGTTACTATTATCAGAACAAGAAGTTCCTACCCAAGAGTGGTTTTTATATATTGGGACTGGCTGATCGGATACCTACTTTCCATACTCAGCTGGAGGAGTTCTGGTGGGGCCCCTTGACTGACGCCCCTCCCTCTACGCGCACTGGTTGGGTGAGAGAGTTCTACGCTATACTCTCTACGGTACATTGGGATGACTCTCACCCTACCATTCATATTTGAGTGGTGGACATCTCACTGAGTTCCCACTATATCAATGTTGTGTTCGAGATACCTGACACCTCCAATGTTGAATACGATGCCAGGTTGAGGGAGATGGATCTAAAATGGCTACGGGATACTCTAGTGGCCAGAGCGCCGAAACAAAGTCTATTGGCCAGGAATTGAAGGCATCACCAGCACTTACTGGTCAGACGAGGCCAAGAGATGGCTAACCTGGTGGCCAGAAGGATCCGACCTTCCAACAACCGCACCGATGTGACCTTTCCATGAGTTCTAGTGGTCGTTTATGCCATTCAGGGGGATAGGCCTGAATGTGGAGGCCCAGATCGTGTCAGAATAGAAGGTGTTCTATCGGGGCAACAATAAGGCCTTCTTCTTGCTGGGTATGATCTCCACCATGTGCAAGATGGATGGATCCCCCCTTTCACCCCTTACTTATCAAGCGGGCATCCTCCCGAGGGCAGAATAAATAAAGAACGAATGGGGCCAAGAGTAGTTGGGCAGCAGCAGTTGAGGAGGACGAGGATGTTGTTCCTCCCACTCAGTCACAGCCACCACTCAACCCTCACTTGGAGGAGGACCTAGTGGGCTATTTTTCCTAGACTCCTGCTCTAGTGCCACCATGCTCCACCGTCAGCTGCGATGGGAGAGAAAGAAGAGAATGGAGAGGTGATATGGATGTGGAAGACGATCAAGAATATCTTTTTTTGCGTCGCTCCCCTCGGAGAGATTCCCACATTGAAACCCGACGACTTCCACAACTTCACCTTCCTGAATGAGGCCTAGGTAGAAGAGTACCCTTGAGAGAAGTTAGACTCGGATGATGATACTCTCCCTCCTTTCCCATTAAACATTGTTATCATTTGGTTTGCCCCGTTGGGCATGTAACAAATAATTTATTACTTTCTTTACTGTTTTTCCTATTTTTGTAAGCATCCAGATGCAATTTATTTCCTTTAATATCGTAGTCCGCATATAAAAATCTATTTATGGTCTACCCTATCTTTGTTCGGAAACATAATGATCTCGAGAATTGGTTAAATTACCCCTCGAGGTTCCTTGCAAAACAGGGGAAGAACATGGGATTATCCTTGGAGTTTTTGTCTCGCACAATCCCCTCTGGCGGGATATTCCTGTTGGGGAGGCATTTGCCGAGACAGAATCTCAGGAAATTTCCTCCTGGTATATTTCCTGTTCCATATCCCCCTTAAAACTCCCAGATTGAAAATTTAGCCCACTTGACTACTTTCTAACGAGAATTTAGCGTAGTCTATCCCAGAGTCGATACCCAGTACTACACGTTAGCAGATTTTCTCTCCCCTTTACTTTGGCATAAAAAGTTATGCACACCACAAGAATTTGTTCATCACCCTCATTAGATTAATAACATCAAGATAAATAGGAGTACAATCTAGAAACATCTTGTAAAATAGAGTTCATCTAAACTCAATCCAACAGTTAAAATCATTATGATAGATAGACACAATTTATCAACACATTATTTTAGCCCAGTTATGAAATATGTTAAGGAAATCTTCCATGACAACAAATTTCGCTATTATGCAACAATAGCCCTTTTCTCACATGGTTCCCAACTAATACTGACTGCCCTGAAATCAGAGTTTCTCAACAATCATAAATTATTTCTTTCTCTTACCATCTTTACCAATGGTAAGTCCACGCACAATTAAGAGGTTGTATTCCTTCACATGAGTATATCCTTTAACACGTTAGAAATTTGTTCATTAATCAGCTTGTGTTTTATCATTAGACTACTGCACATACCCAAGTTATTACTCTTTTCTGACAACAAGTTCACAGAAGAACAAGAAGTTGTATGTCACATCAATTCAACTACTCAAGCAAGTGTACTTTACACATTAACATTTAATTAGGAGCACTACGCACATAATCACAATTTCAACTACATCACCCAAGCAAGTTCAAAACTATTAACTCTATTCGCCTCATGGATGACCATTAATTGATCATCTCTGCATTTACACGGCTTCTAAGGCAAGATACCAATTGCAACCTTCTTGGTTCTAATTTCTCTTACTTGTGTCCCTTCAACCGTGACAACAATATCTAGTTTACTTCGTTGAGATACCAATTAGAATTCAAAGATACCAATTACACTCAACCCATACCATACGCGATAGACCGCACGATAAAGAGAGAAGAAATGGACTGGCTTTCAAGAATGCTTCATAGCTTCCTGAAGATTAGATATGGACATCAATCTACCAATCCGCAGGAGTCTATTCCACACTTGCTGTTGTACTGAGAAACCTATAACCTGAATTCTGATACTAACTTGTCATGACCCAATCCACCAGGCTATGCGGGCACCCACTCTATGACCTAAGTAGGAGAACCCTTAACTCCTTATATGAAATAAGCGTTGCAAAAACATTAAATAATAAGACAGAAGGTCTATTAAAACAACAAAAAAGGCATTTTTAATGGTTTTTATACAAGACTCCGATTAAAATCCCCAAGGATACTATTCTAAAATAGGTACAAAAGTTGTACAGAATCAAGACATAAGACAAATGAAAAGACACAACTCCAATCACACGAAAAGGAAAAATGGTAGCTACCGGAAGATCATCTGCGCATTCACCTAGGAAATTTCCCTGACCCTACAACCAGACTATGTTAAGTGGCATAGCAAGAGTAGTATCAGTAAAAATAACACGTACTGATAGTCATTACCGATCAATCTAATACCCACCGCATAATATATGTACAAAAAAATAAGAGAGATCCTAAACAGGATTTATAAACCTGTCCACCCAAATCTATTAGTAAGCTCCTTACTCTCATGCTTATAGTCTTCACCCTTCTACAAACGCGGGGTTCACTACCAACTCTAGTTTACGAACTTGCGACCTGTGGGTTATAGGCCCACCCTGCTACTGCCCACTTCACCCTAACAATTACCAACTAACAACCTTAGCCACTCAATGATTCCACACAACTATCACTAGTCTTGACCCAGTTGCCTTACAATATAAGCACCAAGCCATCCCATAACCACACCTCATAACTAACTCTAATTTCTAGGTAACAACTACTACTACCACTATTACTAATTGAAATTCCAGTGAGGACAACTCCTGCTAACAAACAACCTCCCCCCCCTTAAACCTGAAAATATGAAATATCACATATATCACAACATGGCCTAACAAGGTCCACCATCTTACCTAAAAACAAGTCTATACTGACTCACGGTCCTTTACTAATAACATACCACAAATTAACAGGGTTCCCTTATAAATAATTTTCTTTAGCCCCTTAATAGCTATCACTATTACACAGTTCACCGATATTATTGGGTCCTCTCACGGGACCATCCACACAGACACTTGACCCTCTCATGGGACCCAACTCAACCATATATGCATTGGAGCGTGACACCCAATTCAAAAATATGTCTAAACGTGACACCCGATTCATTAATATGTTGGAACGTGACACCCGATCTTCACAACCACAAAATTAACATTTACAATTTAATTAATCAACAAAAAAATGTACATAAACCACTCTGGACTTACACCAACTCATCAAGGTTGCTAACCCCTAATATTTATCACAAATATTCACATATTTTCTATCAATGTACATATCACTTTGACCTTTATAAACTCACTCGTCTAAAAGCAATAATATTACCACCACTTTCTCCCAAAATCATTACACAACTATTTTACCTAAGTCACTTCAAGTTAGACCACTAATAACACCTGAATTTCTACCCATGACCCGTGACCCATAGCTTAATTATACAACTTCTCATTAAAACCCCTTCTATACTACGCAATGAGTATAGATCTAACATAGATAAGAGAAACATAGCCTACCTGGGCGCCAAGTAACTATGGAGAGATAGTATGGCTCCAATCCTTGTTTCCAGAGGTCTGACGGGCTAGATAAGCCTGAATTCTGCCGATTGGAAACCTTCCACTGTTGAGATTCCTTCCCCTTCTCTTTCCAAGTCAGGAGTAGCCTTTGGAGGTTTTTGCAGTAACCCTCACCTCTAACTTACCTCTTTTAAGAAGTGGGGAAATAAGAAAATCACGACTTAAGTTTTGTTCCACGTTCTCCTACTCCGACGGCCGATATCCCGATGGAGCAACGCCGCTTGGGCTGGACTATCCCTCTCTGGCGGGATTGTGGGCCTAGTTGACTTGCTCTTATTACCATTTTCTCCCCGTTTTAATTAACGGCGGTTTGGGTCATTACAATTTGGTATACATTGTAAGTATATATAAAACTAATGTAAATATATTATTATAATAAATAATATATTGTAAGTGTGTGTGTGTATATATATATATATATATATACAATGTAAGTATATTATTATAATAGATAGCATATTGTGAGTATATTTGATATACATTGTAAGTATATATATACAATTTAATGTAAGTATATTATTATAATACATATTATATTATGAGTATATTTGATATACATTGTAAGTATATATAATATAATGTAAGTATATTATTATAATAGATAGTTGTGAGTATATTTGATATACATTGTAAGTATATATGTAATATAATGTAAGTATATTATGATATATTTTAAATATATAAATAATATAATGTAAGTATTCTATTATTATAAATAGTTATAATTATTTCTAAATTAAATAGATAATGATTTACTATATTGATGATTGACTCAAATTTGTGAATACATAAACGTCAATAATTTTGTTTCTTTTTAAGAAAATTGGCCTATTAAGCCCAATGGGCCAAAACCCGGTCCGATCTGATAGGTCCAAAAATTACATTTAATGGATCGTGGGCTGGGCCATACACGTTTACTTTTACTATTTAGATCGGACCAGACTGACCTAGTTATGAGCAACCTACCTCAACTCGATCTATAGCTCGGTGGACAACCCCTTCAGGTGGGTCGGTCTGACCCGACCCGACTCACTTAACACCTTTACTTTACGTTGTTTTTTTTAAATCGTATATTTTTTCTATTGTTTTCTTCTTCTTTTACTTGACTTTGATACACTTGAGCTAAGGGTCTTTCGAAAACAGTATCTCTAACTCCACAAGATAGTGGTAAGGTTTGCATACACTCTACCCTACTTAGGCCCCACTTTGGGAGATTTCACTGGATATGTTATTGTTGTTATTAATGATTATATTTTTTTTGATCAACTAATTTATTATAATATTTTTAATGTGTAACGCCCTATGTAGAACTAAACATTAAAGAGTCAATTTGTATAAAAAGTTTGATAGAGCTTGGATTGACGTCTAGATCTACTTACGTTTGATATAGTAAGTCAAGAGTTCGATCTCCTTCCCCATGGCAGGTTTTTAAAGTCTCTTTTTCTATTTCTTTTTTTTCTGCTCTTTTTCTCATGGTGCCTTTACTCTTCTTTTTTTCTTTCAAAATTTGAGGTAGGAAGAGAAGATTACAAGATGGAGAATTCAACCATCATCAATAAAATGAAAATTCATATAACAATCAATTAAACTACTAAATTACCCTCGTGGTGCTTTTACTTTGTTTTTTGTTTCTTTTGTTTTTTTTTTCTTGTTTTTTTTCTATTCAATTCTAGTTCGGCCTTTAATTTAAGTTTCAGAATTCTTGTTTTCCCTTTCTTCTATGATTCCCTGTTGCTTGTTTTTTAAAAAAAAAATGGTTTCTTTCTTTTATATTCCATTTTTTGACATTTCCATTTTTTCCTTTTTGGTTCTTCATTTTCTTTTATTTATATTTATATTTTTCATTTTAATATATTTTTTATTTCTATTATTTTTTTTAAAATACTTTTTATTATTCTAATATTTTTTAAAAATGTATTTTTTATTATTTTCTTTTCATCTCCTTCTCATTCTCAACTTTTACTTTTTCATGTGATTTCATGCAATTTTTCATGTTATTTATTTATTTATTATTCTATTTTTTATTTGCATAATTTTGTTATTATTCTAATTTTTAAATTAAAGTAGAATTCATTATTAAATAAGGTTGTAGACTTATGTTTTTCTTTTCTTTTAAATCATATTATATACATTGTGTTGAAATTTGATATAAGAGTATTATGTTATTTTTATTTTTTTGAATTTAGAATTTATGTCATATTTTCAATTTCATTTGTTTTAGTAGTATTGACTTGATATTTCACATTGCAAACCATTTATTTTTTAGTTAAACTTGATAGATTATTTTTTTGTCAAATGTTTTAATAATTTTATGATATTATATTTATAATATTAATATTTTTTTCAAACATACATTTCATGATATACATAAAAATCTTATACTTTTAGTTTTTATGACTAAATTAATTAAAATATACTAATTTTAAAAATAGAAATAAATTATTTTTATAATATTAGTTAAGAAAATATGTTTATTAATTAATACATATCTTAAATATTTAATTTAATATCATTTATAAAAGTCTTTATTTGTCTAATATAATTTTTAAATTCTAAATGATTAACTTTTATTTTTAAAATTTAATATAACCTTATGATTGCAATTGTGCAACCAAACAATACGAATATAATTACACTGTAATTATATTCTGACAAACACACATAATTAATATAATTACTAAGCTATGTAATCATTATCCTAATAATTACATCAATTACAATTACTAGGTGGCTTTCTAAATAATAAAATGTTCTATCTTCTTCTAACCCTTCTCCCTGCGAATCTTTAACAATATTTGTACGAACAAACGCCGCAACACCCCTCCCCACTACCCACCCAATCTTTTATCATTTTTTGTTTTGTTTTTCTTTATCTTTTTCTTTAGTTTGTAAAGTGAATTTTCTTTAACTAATATAATTATTGACTACATTCAAAGTATTGTAAACTCTTTTAAAACAATTATAAATCTTTTAAAGATGCTTTTTAATTTTAATTTTATGATAATAGTAATTAATTTTGATTTGCTCAGAAATTATTATCACGGCAATTGACAAAATCTCATGGAACCAAATCAAACGATAATATAGTACACTCATATATGCTCTTATAATCCTGAATACACCTCAATATTTAACCATTGTTTTTAGGATATGGATGCAACATATTCATCTTACTAGCTAGCATATCTAAAACATTGAATCTGCCAAACACATGCTTGCTAGACGGCATGGGATATACTCTAGTTATAGCCTATCCAAATTACAAGTGGTTTATATACTATTCCTATATATGTCTTACAAATTACAATTTGGTCCAACGATTTCTTCATTTCACATAGTCGAAAACTCGTGGAACGCTACTTTTGACTATATTGTCTGCTACTACAATCCATCAAAAGAAGAAGCAGTGGTTATAAGAGTTATAATTAATACTCCTTTGGATTTATTTGGATTGTCGTGCTTATTAAAAAATAATTGATTCAAAATAACATTATTTGTTTTATATTTTTACTCTTAATAAATCTGAAAAGAGATTATAATATAGTGAAAAAAGAGTAGTATAAAATTAAAATTAAATAGTATATAAAAATATTTAGTCTTTAATTGATATTTTTTAAAAAAACATGACAAGTAAAATAGATGAGAGGATGTACAAATAAAGTCATCAATCATATATGTGATGTGACTAAATTATAAATATAATTGGGTGTGCAACTACTAGTGATTACTTTTTATCTATTTTTCATAATGGAAGGAAATTTCAACTCCAACCTACCAATATGTTCAAAGAAGACGCGGCATACTCCAATAATTACCAACTAGTGATTTGTTTTAGTCGTCCCAATTATAATATAATATCTCCCTTTTTTTCTTCCTGACTTGATTGGATAAATAGGAGTAATATTTAGCATGATATTTGGTAACACGTCTATTATTCTTGTGAGGTTATCTATTGGACGCTTGGCATTGATCATTTATTGTTAGAAAAATCAATTATCTGGGTATAAAAACAAAGAAAACTTAACGTAAAAGAACGACTTTCCTTAAAAAGGAGATATTGTCTATATACAAATCTGGGAAAAATACTGTCAATCTTCTTAGGATACAAGAAGACACTAATAGATACTTGCAAATTTTTCTATGTTACTTTGTAGGGAAAACATTGTTATTTATAAAGAAAAGATCGTATCTTTTCGGATGAGGCATATCTGGATAAACACATTCAATTTTATTTAAATTTAAATTTAAAAAACTGAATTTCAGTCATACCAATAATCTAAAATAAATATTTATTATAAGGTCCAAGTCTTTGATATGTAATTTGTATTAGTTATATTATATATAAATATTTACTTACGAGAATATCCTTATTTAAATGAATAGAGAGGACAATGAGTTAAAGATCAAATTGGTGGATATCAAATATTGACCATCGATATGGGATAATCTCAATATTCCCAAATACATAACAAATTGTACGACATTTATCACCTTACAAAACAAAAGCAAATAAATAGGGTTAGTAGTGAATCTTGAGGAATTACCCAGAAAATCAAACACCATGAATTAGATTAATATTTGGACATACAAAGAGATTGAGGGGCTAAAATATAAGCAGAAACAGATTTAACATTGCTATTCTATGTCATACATATATAAGAGACTAAAATATTAATTGTCCTATATACGATTTACATATATTCAGTGTATTGACGTAAAGCCCCACTATGTCACCAGGATTTATCAAGACGGTTCAAAGGTGTACAGTAATAAAATATTTAAAATGGCAATTGGATACAACATTTTCTTAATTTTTTGACCATTTTGTCTGTACTTTTAAAAATACAAAAAGACTTTGTCAACAACCCAAAAAGCCATCTACAATATGTTAGCAGCCCTTGTGATTATGTCATGACTAAAAGTGTACAATGAATTTTATGTGTATAAATAAAGCATATTTCGCCTAAATTGGTGAATCGAAGCCATAAATTAAGTTGCTATTCTTTTTCCTCCGTTATAGAACTTGGAACATCATGGGTAGAATTATTGTAGCTGCACTAACTTTATTAGTGACCCTTCAAGTTTTGCAAACTCCTATAGCTTTTGCTGCTACAACTGGAAAGATTGTAACAATTTTGAGCATCGATGGAGGTGGCATCAGAGGAATTATTCCCGGCACCTTTCTTGCTTTCCTCGAATCTAAGCTTCAGGTATATACCATCAAACACTTTATCTACACGACACAATAATACTCAGTGATAGAGACGGAGTCAGAATTTAAACACACCTATGAATTTTGAATTGAGAGAATTTCATACAGTTATATACCCGAATTACGTACTAGGTGGAGTTATGCTGAACACATGAACTCAATATTAGATCTGCCACTACTAACTAGTAAAACCGAAAAAAGAGTCATTTTGATTTTATCAATTTATCAAACACTCCTCTATCTATATTGTTTCTAACATATTCATATAAAATTTGATCTTTGAAGCACTGATTTTCGATTTCGTGAACCTATATATATATATATTATTAGACATGCGTTTGCTACTGTATAATTGACTTTTTAAATATTGTAACTTGAGAAATTTGCGATGGTTATTCTAGGAACTTGATGGACCAAATGCAAGAATTGCTGATTATTTTGATGTGGTAGCTGGAACGAGCACAGGTGGATTAATAGCCACCATGCTAACAGCTCCAAACAAGGATAATCGCCCTTTATATGCAGCAAAAAATATTACCAATTTCTACATGGATCATGGCCCTAAAATCTTTCCTGAAAGCAGGTTAATTAGATCAATTAATAATAATCCAGTGTTTTATTTCTTATTATTTGCTGAAGTCATTATTGATGACAAATTATGTTTATATGTTAATACAGTCGCAGCAGCTTCTTGAAAAAGATCACAAATTTATTTGGGGGGCCAAAGTATGATGGAAAATATCTGAGAACATTGGTGAAGTCAATATTAGGCAATCTTACTGTGAAGCAAACATTGACTCAATTAGTCATCCCATCTTTTGATATCAAGCTCCTTCAAGCCATCGTCTTCACAACTAGTGATGTATAGTCCTCTTCACCTAAATAAATTAAATTTCAATATATATATATATATATATATATATATATATATATATATATATATATATGACTTAAAATCTAATATGAACCGATTGTAACAAATGATTGTACTCACTTTTTCAAATTACTATATCGTTACACATGTCAACTTATATAATATTAGTATACAAAACTTAAACTTTATAATCGTTGTACAGGCCAAAGCACATGTCTCTAAGGATGCTTTATTATCGGACGTCTGCCTTAGTACCTCAGCGGCACCGACCTATTTCCCTGTACATTATTTTGAGACAAAGGATGCTCAAGGAAAAATACGTACATTTGATCTTGTTGATGGAGGTGTAGCTGCAAATAATCCCGTGAGTAGCTAACCATTAGAAATTAACATAAATAAATACAGATCGATAGTATAAAATTTCTTTGTCAAATAATTTTAGTACAATTGACCGAATTTGATCAACTTATATTTGCAGACTCTGATGGCAATTACTCAAACTTCGAAAGAAATCATGTTGGGGAAATTGCAAAATGAGGGTGTGAAACCCATGGACTGCAAGAAAATGTTGGTTCTGTCACTAGGAACAGGTATAGGGAAGGATGAAAAGAAGTATAGCGCGGCCACGGCTTCAACGTGGGGTGTACTTGGTTGGTTATATAACAATGGTGCAAGTCCATTACTAGATGTTTATGGTGATGCAAGTTCTGATATTGTCGATGTGCACCTTTCAACCATCTTTCAGTCCCTTCAGAGCGAAAAGAACTATCTTCGAATTCAGGTACCAAATTTGACTTGAAGTAAATATTTTATATTTCTATTGTGGTTTTTTCCAATATTATTTTTATCATTAATCAACTAAATAAACTTTAGTATTCAAAATCATATTTTCAAAAATTAATTAATAGAATTATTATTTTTAAAACTCCACAATAAATATATTTTTTTAAAGAAAGTGTCAAGTCAACATGAGCCAAAACGAAAATAATGAAACTGAGGGAGTATATATATCCTATATATCCTCATGTTGACTTCATATTTTTATATGAGGTGTACATATCAACTAGTTCAGGTATGGTCATTAATAAATATAACA